>NC_090925.1:87529412-88195896 GCF_040938575.1 Ambystoma mexicanum
TCTGTTTGGCTGCCCACTGTAGCCTTTATTACTTCGGTTTCCAGAGGTCTTCTCAGTTATATCAATCTCTTCAATCTCTTCCAGACATTTTTTTTTATTTTTACTCGAGTTTGAGGCCTTTCAGTTTACCTTTTTTATTTTCACCTCCTTCAGATTTTTATGAGGTGAATAATGTGGGTGCTTCGATTTTTCTTAGATTGTTTTGTCTGATTTGACTTTTCTTCTAGAGATCTTTTTTGGTCTCTATTCATTCTTTTTCTCTGTTGTTTTTTTTTGTTTTACCATTAGTTTTCTTAAAATGTTTCTGTCATTTGTCCTTCAGTGGCGACAAGACATTTTCAATATCTTCCTCTTCTATAATTTTGGGAGTGTTCTCCTCCTCTGCTAGTTGGGCCAAGCATATACATTCCTCCATTACAGAGGCTGATAAAGGTGTGTCATTCAAGACATTTCCCAGTAAATTCTCTGGCAAAGGCTGTTGGCACCTCACACAACCTCTGTATGGAGGCATGGGAGTATCCTGTTCCAGTCTGTTTTTCATAGTTGACAATTCTTCTTTAAAAAAGGCAATAAAAGTGACCCGGCAAACTACTTCCCAATCGCCTTGCTGGATTGCATAGGCAAGGTGTTTGGGTCCCTCTTGCTAAAGGAATTTAAGGCATGGGCTGAAACGGCGCCTTGCGAGGACCATTTACAATCATGGTTCAAGAAAAATGTCGGTACATCTGCAAACATCTTGGTAATGAACATCATGAAACATAAAGTCCTTGAGGGAGGCCCACGGATCTTCACCGTTTTCGTGGATCTTACTCAGGCCTTTGATCGTATAGACAGAGGCCTGTTATGGGACAAGTTAGAGGCATGGAACTGTCCGCCTTCCATCTTAGAACCCATTAAAGCGCTATACTCAGAGACCAACATGAGGGTGCGCTTGGATCAACAGGGACTTCTATCCGCCCTGATCCCCACGAAAAGGGGTGTCAAACAAGGTTGCCCTTTGGCTCCGGCATTGTTCCTGGCATTCCTGGGAGACATTAAGACATCGGAAGAAATGGTGCGAAGTTTCGCCCCTAAAATTGGGAAAGTGCATGTGGGAAGGCTCCTGTATGCAGATGATGTTATACTCCTTGATTATACACCAATAGGACTGCAACGTCAGTTGAGCAACCTCCAGCAGTATATGGAAAGAAACAATCTGGAGATAAACGACAAAAAAAACAAACTAATGTCTCTGTCCAAAAACATTAAAAACACCGGAAAGACGAATCTAGTCCTGAATAAAAACCAGATCGAAAACAAGACGGAATTTAAATATCTGGGCGTCATTTTGGACAACTCCAAAAAAGAGACTGGTATGCAAAACCTCCTAAAAGAAAAAAATAGAAAACTCATAGCACAAGCAAAAGCTATTGATAGGAAATTTGGCCGATTTTCCTTGATTCCGGTGATCAACTTTTATAAAATGAAGGTGGTCCCAACTTTAGCCTACGGAGCAGACGGGTTGCCTAACATTTCCACATCCATCTGGTCTACCCTGGAGGCAATGTTCTGGCGGTCTATCTTGGGGCTCCCAAAATACGTGCCTATAGCGTGCATAAGACAAGAACTCAGTCTCCTCTCCCTCGAGGGATCAGTAAGATGCAATTCCATAATGCTCTTCCGCAAATGTCAAACGGCCGACATTCCTTCTGTCTACTACTTGATTCTTCAAGAAATAAACAAACAAAAATGTCAGATGCTAAACGGCTGGTCAGATCGAATCAAGAAAATCCTTCGAGAAGTTTCACTCAATATGGAGACTCTTAACACCAATCCAGTAAAAGTACTGACCAGAGTGAAGGAACTCGATTGGATCAAAACAACTGAGAAAGCGGCTTCAAACAAGCTAACGAGTCACCTGCCGGTGAATATTCACAAATTAAACGAGCTACAACCATTTGTCAAGCAGTTCCCGTCCAAGCAAGCAAGGTCTCTGTTACTAAGAGCTAGACTGAACTTGCTATATACAAATGAGGTCTTATTCATACGGGGGCTCGCGACTACAAACACCTGCAGATTTTGTGGCCCAACGGAAGAAACAGAAACCATCCACCACTTGCTGCTTTCTTGTCCTGAAACCTTGAAGTTAAGATCTTCGTACCTGAGACACATCTTTTCGGACTACGTGCTGCAGGACGAAGCACTCTGTTGGTCAAGGCTTATAGCGGGCGACCAGACCCCATGGCTGTTAGCTTCCTATAACATTTTATGCAACTTACAGGAAATCCTGCAGGCTCCAGCAAATGTAGTGGTGTCCGGCTCTTCACAAACTTCTTCTCCACATTAAAACAAAAGTATCTTCGCTGATAGTTCCATAGAGACTCAAGATATGAAGTCAGATAATCAGTATCAAGTGGTAACGGAAAAAAACAAATTATTCTTTCTTTTGTAAAAATCTTACAGATTAAAAACAAAAAAACAAAAAAAACAAAAAAAGAAAAATTCTTCTTTTAGCCCATTCAATTGATTTATTATGATATCTAATTTCTCTGTTTGATTTCTGGATACCAATTGCAGAATTGACTCTTCTTTTGCCTCATTTACAGCAGCCTTTAATGCCACCATGTTGGAGTCATTTGTTTCCATCTCTTTTGAGAGCTCAAGTAGAATTCCCGAATATTGTTGAACTTCATGATTCAGGTTTTCAAACACCTTTGCCAAGGAGCTCAGCACGGAATGCAAGGGTACTATAGTCAGAGTACCCAAGTCCTGAGATTTTTTTATATCCAAAGTTGTGAACTTCACAGAATGGTACTATTTCATCCGTGGGGATTGTAGTGCGACACCATTGTCATCCTCTAATTCGTCCCACAGTTCAGGCACATCATTGATACATCTGCAGGTGGTAATTTTCCCCTGCCTCCAAATCCACCATTAGGATTTGAGTGTCATTGATATTTTGATTGTGGATCGACCCCAATGGTTGCAAAATCATTGGTTCATTTTCTTGGGGTTGCAAATGCGGGCCAGGTAGTTTACTTAATGAGCCCAATGGAAAATGTTATTCAATTGTATTTTTCATTGTTGTAGCAGTGAGGGTATAATTTAAGTTTGTACACAGAGAGTTTTGTAGTGCCTGATTCAGTGGAGTGGATTCACTTGTTTCTTTTGTGTCAATCCTAGAGGTGTCACTCACGCCTGAACTTCTTGGAATTTGAAAATCTGATGGAAAAACACTCTGTGGGGGATGAAACCTACCACCCGCCGATTTATATGCTCGAAAAGTGAACCTGCCCACCGAGCCAGACTCTTCTGAAAGGGTGGTAGTTGGAATATGTCCTGCCGATTTGAGTGTATCCCCATAGGTGTGCTCCGTAAATTGTATGGCTTGGACATTTCTCACAAGTCTCCTTCACTCATAAGCATTTTTACCCAAACGTAGTGATCGTAGGTCAATATTTTGACTGAAATCCCCGGGGGGGCGTGGCCAGCGCCGATGGTGTAAAGACGTGTCTGTGAGGAGCTCCCGTCTCGATCCTGGCCTAGATCCTTAATTCGATCGAAAATTTTGACCTGAACAAGTTCCAAGCCCATACTCCGGTGGGGGAAGCGATTCTGGCCCTGCCCGGCGCAGGAACGAAGAGAAACGGAGCCGGCGTCCCTGAAAACGCAGCATCCGAACTGATACCCCCGGGAGAAACAAGATGGCGGACGGCGCCGAGGCCTGACGGAAGAGCAGTTTAAGCCGGCAGCGAGGCAGCAGGGAGAAGGTCGCGTCGAAGGAGTCCCTGTGAGTAGAGCGGAAAGACCCCAGTGGAAACCAGGCGCAGGACCGGCCGCCCTTAGATCTCCCTCCCCCCCAGAAGCCCCTGAGCGCACAGGAGAGCCTCCGCATTACCCAGGGGAGCGAACGGAACTACATCCGAGGCCCTGGGACCGCTGCAGAGGAGACACAGGGGGTAAGCGGACCGCTGCCATTTCGAGGGAGACCCGTCGGTGAACTGCCAGCCGCGAGTGCGGTGGGGCTCCGTGGGCCAGAGAGGCAGCAGAGTAAACGAACCCTTGCCGCTGTCGTTACAGCGTACTGCACGGGGCCCTCCTCCCTCCCTGAACAGGCAACCGCGCGGTTGAAGAGGGAACGGTCCACGCTCAGATGAACCGGAAGACTTGCAGACCCTAACCCAACACCGGGGAGCAGGAACTCGCCCGTGCCGCAGACAGCAGGGCCTAGCAGGGTTACAGGACAGCGGCAGAGCACTCCATTGCCCAACCGGGAGAATACCCTGCGCAGGAGCGTATACTTAATTGCACCCCCCCTGTGTTCTCCGGTGCCATCACGGACTAACACTGTGCATCACTGCATAACGCTCGCCTTGTTACTCACTGTCTAAGGGCTCGTATCTGCCTCCACAACATTAAGAGGGACTAATGTCTACCTCACGAAACAAAAACAGGGGTGCAACAATCATGGACTCGTTCTCAGGGGCTAAACCTAAACAGTCCAGCCAATATGAGATCCCCACACAGACGGAACCCCCTGCAACAGTTGACGACCCCAGCAACGCCCAAGTGCTGCAGGCCATTGCTACACTCCAAACGTGCATGGAGACCAGGATAGATGAACTTAAGGTAGACATGCAGCTCATCCGCCAAGATGCCCGCAACCTAGCGGAAAGAATAAACACGGTGGAAATAAAACTGCAGGACACCACAGACACTGCCAAGGACTTAAAGCACAAAGTTATCGCACTTGAGAAACAAGTGGCTCATCTCGAGGCGAGGTCTGAGGAAGCAGAGGGAAGGGCCCGCCGCAGTAACATCCGAGTCCTTGGCGTTCCGGAAGGGATGGAAGGTACCGACCCCACGGAATTCATTGAATCCCTATTAATACAAGAGGTGGGAGCTGGCAAGCTTACACAGGGATTCTCCGTCGAGAGAGCCCACCGCTCCCTACAAAAACGACCCCCACCGGGATCACACCCACGCCCGATGATAGCCAAGATTTTAAACTTTCGCGATAGAGAGACGATCCTCAAATTCTCGAGGGACGGAGGCGAGATCAGACGCAATGACTCCAAGATCGTTATCTACCCAGATTATACCCCACAAGTGCAGCGTGCCAGGAACTCATTTATACCTGTCAAAGCCCAACTGCGGAAGCTGGATCTCAAATACATGCTCCTGTACCCCTCGCGCCTTAAGATACTATACAAAGGCAAAGCTGTCTTCATGGAGACTCCGGCAGCAGCCACTATGTGGATGGAGCACAATAATTTGGCTGAGGGAGAGGATCACGCCCTGACGCCCAACGGCTGATCACGAACAGATCTCTTTGCTGTAATGATCAATTGGTTCTTTCAAGGACGGGAGCTATAAGGACTACCCATGGACATTGTCACAACCCACCCCACCCCAAGCGTGGCTGGCCTATGGCCAACACCACATCCGCACCTCACGGCCCGGATCGGCCTATGGGTAGCGGAAGCCCCCGAGCGTTGTCCTCCCAGAACGACTGCTGGGGGCAACACACAGTTATCTTTCATATTCGATCCACCTGTTCGAGTGGAAGTTAAATTTGTTCATAAGTCTCCGTTTAATATATCAACACAACAATCATGGGCAACAGGAAGATTACAATGCGCATTGCTGACGGCCGACCCAGGGGGCATTTGTTCAGCACACGAAGCTGGCTTGAAGACGGTTGAGACCACCATGAGTTCAGCGCTCCAACTCCTCTGCCACCATCATGTCTACACGCCTTAAGATCGCCACTTGGAATGTGAGAGGTTTGGGTACCTACTTACGCCGCAACAGAGTTAAATCCTTTCTACACAGGAAGAAGATAGGGCTGGCCCTATTACAAGAAACCCACTTAACCAAGGAATCCACCGCGACGCTCCAATCATACTGGGGTGGACAGGGGTTCGGGTCCGCCTATTCTAAATTCGCAAGAGGGGTGTTCACTTGGATCAGCCCTCACATCCCCTTCCAGCTCAAAAAAGCCGAACAGGACCCGGAAGGAAGGTACGTGATACTCTGGGGCCACATCGAACAAACTGAGGTATGCATTGTCAATTCATACCTCCCCAACAACAATATCCCCGCGCACCTTGCTATGTTGTACACAAAGATTACACTGTATAGAGACACATTCTTTATCTGGGGAGGCGATTTTAATTGCGTCAGTGACTCAGTGCTTGACAGATCTGCTCCTCCCTTGGGGGGCCCGTCGACCGCTACCACCGCCATGAATGTCATGCTGAACCGCCTAGACCTGGTAGACATCTGGCGGGAGCAACACCCAGGGGATCGAGGCTATTCCTTCTACTCCTCGCCACATAATCTTCACACCAGAATTGACTACCTCTTTACTGGCAGAGAAAGCTTTCCCCAGATTGCTTCTTCCAATTATTTGGGCCGTACCATCTCTGATCACTCCCCCCTGGTAATTGAATGGAACATTACGGGCCCCAGACCTCCTATACCTACATGGAGGATGCCCACCGAGGCACTTAAAGATTCGGAGTTCAGGGAAGATCTCAGGGAATCCCTAGAGGACTACATTCGTGAGAATAAAGACAGCGTTGACCACCTAAGCACAGTCTGGGATGCTCTCAAAGTGGTTGTAAGGGGAGAGGTCATAGCAAAGGCTGGAGGAATGAGAAAACGCCTAAGATCTGAACTTGAATTACTAGAGACTGAAATAGAACAGCTAGAATCCAACACCCTGGACCCCCAACCGCAGGAAGACAGGCTTGCCAGTACAAGGGCCACCTGCAAGGAAGCTTGGGACAGACTGGCCAAATTTGATTATATCACCAGAACCAATAAAGCACACGCCCACGCTGATAAACCTGGTAGACTGCTCGCCTGGCTGTGTAGGAAAGAACACCCTAAACATCCGACTACAGCCTTAAGAGATGCTGATGGCACATTACATCGGACCCAACATGGGATTAACGACACTTTCGGGCAGTTTTATGCCCAACTATACTCCCATAATGACGTGGTGCCCCCTGAGGAAATTTCAAACACCTTGGATGAAATTGGCCTGCCCCTACTCCCGCCGTCACATAAGGAGGCTTTGGATGCTGATATCACCATAGATGACATAACCGATGCCATCAAGTCTCTGGCCACTTGTAAGGCCCCGGGCAGTGATGGGCTACCTGCCGAATTTTACAAAACCTACGAGCCGGAATTGACTCCGCTGCTGCACGAGGTGTTCCTAGAGGCCTACGAGACGGGTATCCTGCCTGGGAGCATGCGTGAGACTTTGGTGGTTCCGCTCCTCAAGCCAGGTAAACCTGCAGATGACTGTGACTCCTATCGCCCTCTCGCGATGCTCAATTATGATGTCAAAATTCTTACAACCATTCTGGCTAAGCGGCTGTCCAGGGTGATCGGAGGAGTGGTGCACCCCGACCAGAGCGGCTTTGTGCCGGGCCGCAACACCACTGCCAACCTTCGTAGGCTACAACATGTATTATCACATTCCACTCATGTAGGGGAATCTTATGCCTTGCTCTCTTTGGACGCCATCAAGGCGTTCGATTCTATTTTCTGGGAATGGCTAATTGCGGTGCTCCGGGAGTTCGGCTTTGGAGAACGATTCGTTAGATGGATCACAGTTCTCTACACTAAACCACGAGCACGAGTAAAATCTGGCCGGCTCATCTCCACGGCATGGGACATACAAAGGGGCACGAGGCAGGGCTGCCCGCTCTCCCCTATGTTATATATACTTGGGCTCGAACCCATCGCCATCTTTTTTAGGAAACAGTTCTTCGATGCTGGTATAAGGCTAGACGGGGTGGACCACATAATTTCCCTGTATGCAGATGATGTCCTCCTTTATGTGAGGGACCCGCAGTTGAATGTCCCGACCATGCTGGAGGTCCTCGGCAACTTTGCCAAGGTATCAGGCATACACTTCAGCAGACATAAGTCTTGTCTGTTTCCGTTAGGCGCCCTCCAAAACACACACGTCGATGACCTCCCCTTGCTGGGTATAAGTTGGCGCCCCATCACGTTCCGCTATCTGGGCATTAATATTTATCACACGCCTGAACTTATGCACGTCAACAACACGGCAGCGGCGCTGCCTCCCTTGCGCAGGTCGATTAAGTTTTGGGCTCGCCTCCCCCTATCCATGATGGGCAGGGCTTCCATCATCAAGATGATTGTTCTCCCCAGATTTCTTTATGGTTTCCAAAACATTTTTTATTATATTAGGACACCCTTCTTTCGCCTTTTGGGGAAGATACTTAAAGACTTCCTGTGGGGAATTAGTAGGCACAAATTTGCATTATCCACGCTGACCCTACCCTATGAGCAGGGAGGCATTCGGCTCCCTGATCTGGAGCGATACTACCTGGCTGCCCAACTAAGCTTCGTGGCTAAATGGCTAGCTGATGATGACACCCCCGAAACAGCGCTTTTACAACGCTCAATTGCTCCGATCCGGCTAAACGAACTCATCTGGGCCCCTCAATGTCTTGTGGATGGGATCCCATATTTAGCTACCCTGGGTCGTCAGATATGGCAAAGGGTTAAAATTCTTCTCCACTTGAAACATAGATATACTCCGGACACACCGCTCCTGGCCGACCTGTGTCAGAACTCTGTAGACCTTGCTTCCATTAGATACTGGGAAAGGCTGGGAGTGTACACTTGGGGGGATCTATATAACGAGGGCTCCTTCCGGGATTTCTCCTCCTTGCAGTCAGTAGATGGCGTCCCGGCTGGCCAATTCCTTTGGTACTTAAAGATCCGTAAATTTGCTCGGACCAAATGGGACGCGTGGCCAGAAGAACCTGAAACTGACCCCTTCATAACACTCCTATATAGTTTGGGAGATGGATGGAGGCCTGTGTCCCGTATATACAGCCACCTAATCGATAGGCCCAATCCCCGCAGTCAGGATCTCAAACTCAAATGGGAAGGAGACTTGGGGCATGAATTGTCTGAAGCAGAATGGGGCAGAGCACTAGCGTTTCCCAACGTGGTATCTAGAAACTCTAGATTTAAATTGATTCAGCTTAATATGTTATATCGCTCGTACCTGACACCACTTAGAATAGCCAAAATATATGGGCTACCCCAACATAACTGCCCTTGGTGCGGCAGAGATGAAGCAAATCTTTTACACATGTTCTGGGGATGTGTCCAGGTCCGGCAACTCTGGGCGAAGGTGGAACTCCTCTGTAGCGAGGCAGGCATGACCAGATATGAGTGGACCCCAAAGGAGTGCCTTCTCGGAACGTATCCCAGACTGGCCAAGTTCAAACACTCAGTTAAGCTCATGGACCTAGTATGCATTCTGGTCAAAAGGACCATTGCTATGGCCTGGAAGCGACCTGGAGGCCCACGATACCAGGTATGGCGTAACGAACTGGAGCGCTGGATAGGGGCAGAAACCTCTGCTTGGGAGGATGGGGTCACCACATCCCCCGAAGACACGAGCTTGGCACTTTCTGCCTGGAAAACTCTCACCTGGGCCTTACTTAACCCCCCCAATGACGATAAACCCCCTTGAGTAACTTGCCACTATCGAAACATGCTATCTGACACAGAACATTTGCGCAGTCCATAACTTGAACTTATTTGTTGCCTGATCTTCCTACGTTGCTTACGCCACTGACCATACGGAGACTTGTTAATGTTGTTTACGTTTTGTTGTTTCTGTTTAATTGTTAATTTCTATTTGGCCTAACTTGATTAATCCTGACTTATACCAATGTGATCGCACAATGTTACGATGCAACTGTCTCTTATATAAATGCCAATAAAGAAATTTGAAAATAAATTGACTGAAATCCCCGTTTGGAATACGTACTTTTGGTCCAAAGGTGAAGCGAGTCAAAGGCACACTGCCCACAATCCTCGCTCAGCGAAAAATAGATTGATGGGGAAGAAGAAAAAGGCCAAAAGAAGTTAAGGGGTACTTGCCGTATTGATACCAACAGCCGCACAGTCCAATTAGCCCGCAGATATTTAGATATGGTCATCAATATTTTTCACAGTACAGTCAAATCTGTTCTGATATTCCTTCTCAGGCTGCTACAGCCATAAGGCGTCTGCCGTGATTACGTACCAGAATATGGCTCTGATACAAAAGTACAAACTAATATTCAAAATTTCAATTTATGCAGACTTACTTTGCTCATCCTCATCCTCTTGACCTCCACCACCGAACACTACCAAACACTTCTGCCACACGTCCGCTATGCTCCACGTAGGAAGGATGTTTTTGATGTGTGGAAGTGGTTTAGATAATTAAAGGAACCCGGCTGTCTTTTCTCCGGGCTCACACAGCATCAAGGAAAGTATTTGATCACCAATAGCAATAGCAGGATCTCATGCAGCAAAGAAAGAATCGACACAGCAAGTAAAAGGCACACTACCAAACACTTCTGCACACGTCCATAGAGCTATATACAAGAGGATATTTAGTGTGTGCAGAATTTCAACCTACTTCCCCAAAACAAACAGCACCATTAATGAAAATGAGTCTGACATTTCCATGTGCAAAGATCAGCAGAGGGAAACATGTATTTGTTCTATTTGTTGACAGTCACTTGTTTAATATCCAAGTGGCTGCCATTCTGGCACTTGATTGCAGTGCGCAAAAGGCAGCCACTTGGTTAGTCATTCATGTTTTCTCTAGGTTTGGTTTACCTCAAAAAAACAGGATCAGACTATGGGAGTCATTTCACCGGTGCAGTGATGACAAAGATGTGGCGAATCTTGGGTGTAAAAAGGAAACTGCACATTTCATACTGGCCCTCTTCTTCTGTGGGGCTGGAGCATTGGAACAGGTCAATTGTTTATATTATAAAGAAGTTTGTAGCTGAAGCAGGGTCCAGTTGGGATTTGCGACACCCTCTGGTGCTAATGGCTATTAGGTCAACACTGTCCAGATCAACAAAACTCAGCCCACATGAGATTCAAACAGACAGGACGGTGGTGTTGCCACAACATTTACTCAACCGACCAATGAACAGGTTCTGGTAAATGCAGCCACAATTCACGAATATGTGCAGCATCTGAGAAAGTACATGCAACATGGATTTGCATTTGTGCATCGAAATCTGGAAAAAAGCAGCTTACAGTGCAAAGTCATAATATCTCAGGATAACACCTGTGAAGGTCGCATGATGTAGGTCTATAAGTTTGACTTTGGGAAAGGTAAACATAAAAATGCCAAATTCCTTGCATCCTGGCGTGAGCCATTTAAATTGTGGATAAGGTTTCACCTGGGGTCTACCGGATTGCTGTATAGGTAGGAGAGTTGACGGTGGAACAAGTTGTTCATGTTAACCAAATCAAGCAATTTCGCCCAAAGCATGACGTAAGAAGGCTCGAACAAATTGGAGAAACTAGAAGGAAGTAAAAGGTGTTGCTGTATTCAGGAAGATGAAGCACTTTTAACTCAAAGAGATCGACCATAACAGGTAAGTAAGTATGAATGTAACTATTAATTTAAGGGGAAAAGGGGGGTAAAAGAAGGGACATATTAGTTAAGTATCTGTGTACTATTTTAATATTTATGTAAACAGTGGGGATGAAAATGGTGACTATGTAAGTGGAAATATGAGCACAAGGTGTGTCAAAAGAATATATATATATATATATCCAGTAAAGGAACTTTGTTAAAGGGGCGTTATGATTAAGTTGCGCTTCTAAAAACCTATGAAATTTAGTGAAAAACACTTTGTTAAAGGGACGTTATGGTTACAGGTAAAACCGAAACCCCCCTGAAATTCGCCAGTTATGGTAAGCTAAGCAACCATAACTCGTGCCACCATCGGGCACTGCTAAGACTAACACCCAGGACATCAAAGATGACATCACAAATGTCATTGATGACATCACTGATGACATCACACGTCTGGCTCCCTATGTTTTCTTTTACTGACATATGTAGGCCAGTAACAGTCCGGAACTAAAAATTCAAAAGTACTGTACTATACTTCAAATATGTTCTTACAGTAATTCACTTGGGGTTCACTCTCAGCATATGAAGCATATACATAGGGGAAAACACAGACTTGGAAGGAAGAATGCAATGCTTTCTATGTATGAAGATGATTAGTAAGGTTATCAACACTTTTTTATAGGTCTGCTGTTTTTTTCATTACTGTAATTTCCCTGGATATGCACATATTTGTACACATTGCACTTACACTACTTTCCTTAGGGCTTAGTCACAATATGTGATAGTTATACATAGGGAAGTAGTAGCTTTGAAGCAGAGCAATCATTTCTGTGCATGCATATAATCAGTTAGGGTATGAAGATTGTTTGGTAATACTGCTATTTTTTGGTTTACTTCATTTTCCCTGCATATGCTCATATTTGTATGTGTTGTTGTCAGTTTGTTTTTGGTTTGCAATAATGCAGTTATGTAGTAGGTGCGCTTCATTAGGTACTTATTAAATGTTTACAGTATGCAGAACTCTAAGAACGCATTTATAATGTTAGTATTAAACATAGCAAGATTATTAATATTGCACCTCCATCATGCCTGCTGCACACTATACCTATGTTTCTACATATGCACCTTAGTATACTGGAAAAAAAACTTCATAATAGAATGTTATTTGGATTAAAGCATTGCTTAATGCACCACGTTCCTCATGATATTTATTCCAATGATCCTTGACATTTTTTTTATCAACATTACAGTAAGAATCTCTTGCATGAACTTGTTTGCAGATACTTCAGAAACATCTTTTATTTTGTATAATTTCTTTTTCTTATTTTCCTCCAAAAATCCTCACATTAGCTTCTCCAAAGCAACCCTTATGTTCCAAAAGTGCATTACCAGAGTCAATGTTGTACTGTTGCAAAAAAACATGCCAGCTCTAGTCATAAAAGCAAACATGCCTCAGTTGATTAACCACCTAGCAAAATTTTGAGGACAAAAAACAGCAGAACTATTGTCCCATATTGCCCTAGCTATCAAACGAGAAAAAAATATCTTGCCATTTGGAAGTAGTTTCATTACTGCCTGAACCAAGTTTTGCAGATCTTCCAACAAAGTAGGTACACTTACATAACCCAAATGCAAAGCACCACAGTGCAGGACAACCACATGTGGACTGTTAACCCTAGCTATATCTTGACAAACTTCTACCATCGCTTGCAAATTGAAACCAGGCACAGTGCTCGAGACCACCTCCACTCCATGTACATCAAAATTGTTTCCCACATTATTTTGCATATTGATCCATACTGCTCCAAACATATTTCCAAACACCAACACCCTGACTTTCTCCACCTCTGCCATCTTCACTACACACATCCTCTCTCAATACAAAGCAGGACCTCAACACCTGATTGGCTAATCCCTATAGTCCCCTTTACATGCTGGATTTGCTGAGAAACCATGGATGTGGCACACATCTCTGTGTACAGCCACAGTGTCCACGCAGCGTGTAACACTGGGGCAGCCCTTCTACCCTTTTCACTTCACTCTCTGCACCATTCCCTCATTGGCTACTATTAATCAATCACACAACCATCCACCAATCACATCCAAGAACTCTACATCTAACTACATCATCACAATTCAGCACTTTAGATGTACTGTTGATCAATCTGAGTACAATTGGGCTGTGACTGCAAAGCACCTACAGAAACGACTAGTACACTCTCCATTTCTACTTGCAGATTCATGCATATCCACATGCATGAACTCAAACTACATGTATGAATATTTTCTGCACAGTACATGTGCATCTCTTGTATAAATGCATATAAACAGAGTAACTGCCACTTACCCTGTATAACCTGTAAAACAAGCTTACTGTCATTTCTCCCATCTGCTATGATCAAGTGTCACTTGCAAAGTTGTCTGCTTTCCAGATTTCTATGTACCCATATTATTAACTGCAATGTGCAAATTTTCTTCATTCATTCTATCATTTGTGTAACCACTGCCATCTTTTTATCCACATTTCAACCATAATAGCGCACAATGGAGTATAGTGCATAAGATGTACATACACTTTCCTTTCTATGCATTCTGCATATTTAACATACATGCTATCATTTCCACTTCCTTTACAAATGGTTATAATAGTAATCAGACACAACACACACAGCTATCTACCAAAGTGTCATTTCATGTTAAAAGTTGAGAGAAATAACAGTATAATTATGGAAAAAAGCTTTCTAGTGTGTTATAAAATGACACGCAGCCAGGATGAGTACATGCATCTTTGTTTATGCACACAGATAGCCAGTATCATTTGAAAGGCTCTCAGCTGAAACAATACCACTGCCTCTATAACTGTTCTTCCAATCTAGCCAGCTCTTTCATTCCAGCTGGTTGCCCATTCTGTTCTACAAAAGCATTCAAATATGCACAAGTGCAGTCATGTCTATGACATCATCTACAACTATGTAGTGTTGTAAAGCAAGACATACACCATATCCCCCTTCCCTTCAGTCTGCAACACAAGCACCAGATCCTTCCTTGCAACCCTTACTTTATTTCAGACTCTCCCATCTCCATTCACCACAGAATCACCCAGTACTTTGGTAATGACGTACTGAGTAATAAGCTGCTGACCCCATCAAATCATTCTGCTTTATTTCCCACACCTTCACAAATGCATACATTGCATACTTTTCCGTATAGTTCCTGCCATTTATCCTGTAAAAATAGCAAAGCATACGATTCTTTCTTCTATCTCCTAACATCCAATAACACCGCCTGTGCTCTGTACGCGTACTATTGTACTAATTTCTAAGGCACATTCAACTAACAGATTCTAAATTAAATATACAGAATGCACATAGGCAAAGGAAAGTGCATTACATTCTATGCACAGTTATTACAATGCACTACTTCTGCAAAAACAAAGAAATCCATGTTTACATTAACAACAGTGCTATTAACACACATATTTACTAACTTCTTTCTTTCACAATTGCAGTGAAGACCACTCTCCTGAAAAGCAGCAGCATCTGAAGTACAAAGGAGAACTTAGAACAAACCTACTATTTCCAAGTAAGTGCAATACTGCCATAATGGTCTAACATAATGTTCTAACACTGTTGAATTCTAGTATTTTAGAACAAACAATTGTATTAACCCTGCAACATTAGATTCAGTATTAGTGCTTCCCCTCACCAGCTCCATACTTTTTCTTGTAATCTGAACAGCAGTATAGTAACACACAAATACAAAAATAGCCTTCCCACCTGATGTAACAGCTCAATACACAATCACACACCTCTATATACATCCTTACCATCATACTCAGACACTCATGCACAAAGCACGCATACACTGCACAAGATGCCTACCAAAAACTAACTCTGTAGAAAGCAACATAAAACTAAACAAAATCAAACTAAAACTCTCCAAAATAAGCATCCACCTATAGCAGAATGTGTACAAAAAGTTCAAACAAAATAGCTAATACAGTCATTAAGTGAAACAAAACAAGCTTCCATTACAGAAACTTTGCCTCCTCTTTCACAATGTAAAATGAAACAGAAAGTGATTAACCAGACTGCAGCTACCACTAGTGCTAACACTGCACCTATACATCTTGATGTAGCGGCAAGTAAGCATATCAAAACATTATTTTAATTTTTTTTAATTTTCTTTTATTTGTATTTAATCCAATCAGATTTTTTTAACAAAAGGTAGATGAAGAGAACATACTTCGGAATAACAGTGTTTTTGAGGTAGGGACACAGTAGGGAAAAGAAAAAAAAAGTCTTCAATTTTAAAGTTAATTCCATGGTGCAGTTGAAACGGTATTCAAGTCTTGAAGTGGGAGCATCACTTTTATAATGTGTTGCATAATGTTCACTGTTGCCAGTAACCAGGTCGGTTTGTCTCCTCCAATCAGTTTATACCAGCAGATTTCCTCGTCCTGAAGGGAAAAGTTAGAGATGGTATTTTCCAAATATAAAAAGCAGACATCTGGTCTTGCAGGGCAATTCAAGAGGAGGTGATGAATAGTTTCCTTTTCCGTTGTGGATTTGCAGAGATGACAGAAATGTGCTAAGGCTAAGCCTCTGATTGCCAGAACTTCATTAGTTTCCAGTAAGTTCAGGCAAATTTTCAGAAAAAAGTTGTGCGCTGACCTACTCGGGAATAATTTAATATAAGATTGTAAAGTATCCAATTTCTTAAAGAACGGGGGAAGATGAGTTGTGAGTTTGTTTTTGCTTGCTGTTTCTAAGGTCTTTATCCAGTCTAGTTCTCGGATCTTTTTTATGACTTTAACTGGATTGTTTACAAATTCATCTTCTCTACTTTCCACTGAATGTAGGAGGGCCACGTTCTTGGTTTCCCATTTAGACAGCATTTTACAAGATCCAAGCCGAATTTCTTGGTTTATCAGGCGGTAGACGTATGGAGTATCTTTCAGGATGCATTTCCTATATAGCATGATGCTATTCAAGTCTACTGCTGTTTCCAATGATGAGAGACTGAGTTGACGTCTAATCAATGCAACAGAAGTTGATTTTGGTAGGCCAAAGATTGTTCTCCAGAAGATTGCTTCTAGTTTGCACCATAACTCCGAAGGGAGATTGGGCATATCGTCAGCGCCGTAGGCTAAGGATGGTATAACCTTCTTTTTATAGAAGTCTCTGACCGGGATCGATGAGTAGCGTCCAAATTTGGTGTCAATGACTTTCCTTTGGACAGCCACTTTTTTTGTTTTCTCATAAAGTACCTCTTGCATAGATTTTTCCTTTATCGAGCTATCCAATGTGACACCTAGGTACTTAAAGTTGGTAACTCTTTCAACAGTGACTAGACCGAAGCGAAGGAAAATCTTTTTGTTCTTCTTGGTTGATTTTTCAATTACCATCATTTTTGTTTTCTCTTATGATATGATATGATAGTTTATTTATATAGCGCCTATACACAATGTGTTTCAAAGCGCTTGAAGGAGGGAGGGGACATAGTAAAATACAGTTACATTCAGCAAGAGTCCTTGAAACAATACAGAATGTGAAAATAACTATCATAATAGGCCTGTCGACATTTCTGATAGTGCAAGTGCGTAGACAAGTAAGGCAAGAGGTAATGGAAAGGAAGGAGAACAAAGCAAGCAGTAACATTACTATGTCTGACGACAATTTACGCAGTGCAGGTGGTAACAAGAGGCGGGGTGGGAGGGGGGCAAGGGCACGTAGGGGGGAAGGAGAACAAGGCACGCTACTGAGCAAAAATGTCGGTGACAAAATTGGAAAGCAAGGGAGGGGGAGGAGGGAGAGAACAAGGGGGAGGAGGGGGGACAGACAAGCTGCTATCAAGAGTCACGGAACAGATGATAGGAGTAAGTGCTAGGGGGGGAAGTCAGAGAGGAGGAAGAATAAGAGGGGGGAGTAGGAAGGTGATGGAAGAGGATGGAAGTGAGGAGGGGGAAGGGAAGGAGGCAGGAAGGGGGGGTGAAGGGCAGAGCAAAAGAGGGGGGGAGAAGCAAGGGTAGGGGGCAAAGAGACACTCACAGAGGGGCAGGGGGGTCACACAGACACTCACGGGGGGCAGGGGGGCACACAGACACTCACAGGGGGCAGGGGGCTCACAGACACTCACGGGGGGAGGGGGGCTCACAGACATTCACGGAGGGGGAGGGGGCACACAGACAATCACAGGGGGCAGGGGGGCACAGACACTCACGGAGGGGCAGGGGGTACACAGACACTCACAGGGGGGCACACAGACACTCACGGGGGGCAGGGGGGCTCACAGACACTCACGGAGGGGGAGGGAGGCACACAGACACTCACGGGGGCAGGGGGGCACACAGACACTCATGGGGGAAGGGGGGCACACAGACACTCACAGGGGGCAGGGGGGCTCACAGACACTCACGGAGGGGGAGGGGGGCACACAGACACTCACGGGGGGCAGGGGGGCACACAGACACTCACGGGGGGAAGGGGGGCTCACAGACACTCACGGAGGGGCAGGGGGCACACAGACACTCACAGGGGGCAGGGGGGCTCACAGACACTCACGGGGGCCAGGGGGACTCACAGACACTCACGGAGGGGGAGGGGGGGGCACACAGACACTCACGGGGGGCAGGGGGGCACACAGACACTCACGGGGGCAGGGGGGCACACAGACACTCATGGGGGGCAGGGGGGCTCACAGCCACTCATGGGGGGCATAGGGGCACACAGACACTCACGGGGGCAGGGGGGCTGACAGACACTCAAGCGGGCACTCTTCATTGATATCCCAATTGATTTCCGCCATATATTGTTTTAAGTTGTTAAATTGACGTTGTAGACCTATTGGAGTGTGGTCTAAAAGGATCAGGTCATCTGCGTATAGCAGGCGACTGATCTGATTTTACAAAAGAAATTTGCCACAGAGTCCTTCAGAACCTTATAAAAACAGGAGAGAAATCACACACAACCCTTAAAACCTACCGTAGAAAATTAATCCTACAAGCTCTCATAGACAGTGCAATCCTTCTCAAAAGAAAATTATCTATTTTACTTTTAAACAGAATGAAACCACTAACAAAACTAAGTACTAAACTACAAAAAAACACTTGTCAATGAAAGGAATATGAACAAAGATAGCTTCACAAACATTTGTGGAGGTGAATGGAGTCACACCACGAGCATAGAACCATATTTCAATGAAGAAACATACAAACAAAAGCAAATAAACCCAATTGCCATACATAGCAGTGGGCGAGGGTATGAAAAACGTAATAATACCATTATGGAACAAGAAACGCTGCTCACAAAAATATCTCCAGAAAACTCAGTATCAACTGTCCATCCCACTGAACCAATACATACAGTCTACAAATGGCCATGCAAATCAATGTGTGACATTGGAAAAAAAATCTTTCAAATCTTTACGCCACTTCCTCAATCAGTATGTAAAAGGCAAAGACAAATTTAAAATGAAACTACAACAAAATATGGACTCCTGCCCAGTGTGCAACTACACAGGACTACAAGGACATTCATTAGCCTGCATTTTTGGACCAATTTGAAAAAGCACCTTCCATCATATCAAAATGATATCAACACATTCAACTGTAAGAAATCTGGTCCATAAACTGTACTATGCCAAAAGTCCTGCTTTAGCACTAGCCAATTAAAATAACAATCTTCTACGTGGTACAGCCAAACAACTACTTGAAGAAATAGAGTATATCCAGTAAAAATATTTTCAAACTGAAAGCCACTTACAGAATGCAATAGGTTTACAACAGACTCGCAACAACTGTACAGATGGCAACCTTCTATTGCACACATAAAAAAAAGAAATACTAAAGTTTAAAAGTACATCTGCTGAAGTACCAAACCATTTGTGTGTGTGTGTTGCCACAAGACTTTTTGTGAAAATAGCACAAAAACTGTAGACATAACGTACAAAATAGAAGACAATGAGGATTCCAAATGGTTCCAATTAGTTCTCTATCTTATAGCAGAAAACAAATACGAGATTACTGACCCCTTAATACTTTGCAGTTACTGCACTGCAAAACTTGACAACAGCCAAACACCTTCACATGCTATCACAAATAACTTGGAAGTAGTCACATTACCAAAACCGCTTCAACAACTCAACATTTATGAGAACATCATAATTCTGGGATCTGTTACGTGTAAATTGGAGAGGAGCCGTTGAATCTGAGGTGAAGAGGTGCGCTTCTGGAATTGCATTAAAAATATCTATAATCAGCAGGATGCTTTACATTGGATGCGGAGTACTGGAAGTCCTGAATTTGGATTGGATTGGCTATTGATTTGCCTTAGAGTTCGGCAATCACATTTCACTTGTTGAGGACGGCAGGAGTATTCGCAGGGATCCTGGTTATGTGTACGTCGTGCACAGACAGATGCACAGACAGAGACTCTATTTTCTTTGACAACATTCCCACTGTGAGATATTTTTGCTCCTGAAGAAGGGGATAGTCCCCGAAACGCGTAGAGCTTGAAGCTGCAGTTCAAAATTGGGAGCTTATTTCTTTGTCTGGTTTGATTTGTTTTTCATGCTGGCCATATTGGAAGTCAGTTGATAGCTTTTTTCTGTACTTTTATGAAGATATTTTGTTACCTATGTTCTAAATTGACAATTCTTTCTATATATAAAAGTGCAAATGTTATGAAATTTGACTGATTTATTTCAGCTTGTAAGGTGTGCAGGGGACGGGAGTGTCTTTAAGTTTAGACACTTTTTGTTTTATGTTTAACACATGCTCCAGTGTCAGGGCGTGTATTCCTCCCCAGCACCCAGAATTGTAATAAAATCTCTCTAAATAGTTATTTAGTTTTTGAGTAATTAGGTGTGCTCTGATAGATACTTCTTTTTGTAACATCATAATTCAAACAGTGCATCCATTTCAAGCAATAATACGCCTTCAAACAAAAGCAGCAAAACTACCTCCCTCTGAATTAGTGAAAGGCATTTGTGGCAAAGTAGTTTATTTGCTATTAGATCAGAAAGAAAACGTACACACTCTGGGAGTGCAACGTCCAATAGATGAATCTTTAATTATCTTAGTAAATGGCATACCTACAAAAGACAAAATAATTTGGCAACAATGCGTGGACTTACATAAAGTTAAACAAGCCCTGCAATTTCTAAAAGACAACAATGAATACTACAGAGAAATTAATATTGAAAAAAACCTGAGGGAAACCACTGAAAAAATTCATTCAAGTCATCAGAAACTGATCAATTTCAACTTCTAGATACTGCTACAGAATCCAATATTTTAGACCATTATGCAATTCATACATTACACTCTAAAGACACCATAGATGATGCACTTGAAACGTACCAAATGCGACAAGCCGAAGGATCTCCAATCACCATATGGGGAAAAAGTATAGAAGCACGTGCCTTTCCTCTATTCTATCCTACTGGGAAAGGAGGAAGGTATGATGATAGACCCACAAAAATAACAGCATCAGAATACCGCACTTTATGAATGTATTCTGAAGACCCCAGAATCAGACAAAATGCGAAATACATATTCCACCTTCTCTTTGAAAGTGAACTGGCAACTCTATGCTATGGAGTTTCACACACATTGAAATCAGGTACCCATTGTCAAAATATGTCAGCTATGCAATTACTACAAAAAGTGCAAGAAAAAGATGAGGTTTTACAGTCAAGCATTACAAATCGTTTAGCAAACATGCGTGGTCCAAAAGAGTACTGGTTCCAAGGTCACAGAGATGTACGCTGTACGATAAGAAACCTTGGCCCACCCACTTGGTTTGTGACATTAAGTTGTGCAGAATATGCATGGGAAGATTTACATGATTTCCTACGCATAGCAACAGATAGATGAATACCACTAACATGGAAAAATAAATAAACAAATAGAATACACCAACTGCGATCTAATTGCATCAATACTACCACCACTTTCAAATCAAAAACGATACACATTTCTCCTACTGAACTCAATGAAAGAAATATATTGTACCACAACATAGATTTTTTTTTTTTAATCCAGCATGGATTTTATTCCCACAGACCCAATAATTTAATCAACAAATACAGGAACTGAGCAAATTGCACAGTACACTGGTTTGAACTATAGTACTTCTAAAGTACTAACTATGAGGGTTGACAAAATACAGAAATGTCTACTATGCAATGTAATACTCATTATAAACTACCTACACTAACATGGGATTTTTTCTTTATCACAGTGATTGAAAAAAAATGTCTGCTCCAACTACCCATGTCATGAAAAAACTGCATACAACCACGAAAAGTCAAAGAGTAAGTATATAATGATTGAACTCACAAACACCACAGCATAACACACCCATTCAAGCAAAACACCTGACCATAATGTTACTCTCACCTGGACCCCACAGGGGTGTCGATCGGAACCGGACAGCTGTGGTCTTCTTCAACGTGATGCGTAGTGCAGAGATGACTGTCTGGACTGGCCCGCCTAGTCTTGTCTGCTGGACCCGAAGAAGTATTTTCCTGCAAGTGGAGACAGGGATTAACCACCTGTGGGTTTTAGTGATGGCCTCCCAACTGTTCTCGCTCTCCCCCACTAATCACCTCCAATATCCCCTTAGTAACCTCACCTTATGTTCGTAAAAGATGAGCTCTCCATCCTGCGTGTCTTGCAGGGGCGCGTAGATACCAGTTACTTCACTGGTTTGAAGGCGTTGGGAGAGTTCTGGTAAGTATTGACTCTGAAGTCCCTGGCGGGATTGGTAAGTATCAAGTTCAAAGAGTTCAATGTGCCCGATGTTCACTCTTGTCCCCTTCCTTTCCTTCCTTAAATTGCAACTGAGTTTGTGAGAAGAAGGTCTCGTAGCTGCTGCTGGCATTCAGGTAAGAGTCTGTGTTACCCAACGCTGTCCGGTAACTATTGCATGCGTTAACGTGTTGTTTTTCTCCCTCTTTACAGATGCGGCATATGAAAATGTGGAGAGTTATGGAATAATACCGCTGGTGGTAAATCAGGTAAGTCTATGGTGGTAAGAGGTTGTATTTGTTGATTCCCTTGGCTCACCTTGTTTTTTCTTGTGTCCCCTAGGTGCCGGATTACAGCGAAGAAATGATGGAGACAGTGCCGGATCGAAAGATGCAGTGAGAACTGGTGAGTATGGCGCAGTGCTGGAGCTGGCGAAGCGACGCGTGCAGGACTGATGTACTTTCCAGGTCCGGAGATGAAATGGTTCCGGAATTAGGTGAGGAATTTGAAATAAGTTTGTTTTCTAACCTTGTCCTTTTCCTCTTCTTTATTCTAGGAGCTCCGGATTCGAGGCGGGCGTGGCAGAAGACTGGATGCTGGCTGCAGGCACGGTGAGCGTCACGCTGCTAGATGCAGAATAACGCGAAGCATGTGCTGCTGTTCGGGTGTGGTTTAAATAGTCTCCAAAGTAGTTGCAGGTAAGAAGTTCCCTAGAGCCACGTCCGAATAAAAAATAGTCCCTGTAACAAAATAGTCCCATCCAGGCCTCAAGTAGGCTTGGACTCTTTTGCAGCATGGTCTGCATCAGGTAAGTAAAGTCTATGAGCCTGGCGCCTATGGCGCCAGGACTGATTTCTATGATGAGCCTGGCGCCTAAGGCGCCAGGACTGAACCCAGACAGCCCCTAGCCGGGGCTGCTGAGTTTTAAACAAATGTCTGGATGCCTGCTCCCGGAGGTGAGGGCCTTGGTCCTGATGCCCGGGGGTAGGCATCATGACTCATAAACCACAATGTCAAATATTTGCTTCCATGGGTATCTTATGCTGCAGCGCTTGTTGCCAAACACTACCATCTTCACTGCATGGCCTGGCCAAAACTCTTCATACAGCCTCAACAAAAGAAACAGAAAGTACATAATAATTAAACTCAGAAACACTGCAACATAACACAGCCATGCAAACGAACACCTCACCAATAAATGCAACCCAAAATGCCTAGAGTCTTCAATACCAACATTCTGAACACAATCCAACAAACAAATTAACACACATCATCTCAGTATCCTATAAACACTATTACACAACTACCAATCAGTACACACATTTTTGAAAACATATCCCCTAAGCAGCCTACATACCACAGTCAAAATCTTTAATAACATGGGTGTGCTATGCTGCGGTGGTTTTAGCCAGGGCCTAGAGTCGTGGGTGCCTACGGCACTTCGGCCATGCACCCAAGACTCTAGGCCCTATCCACAACCACCGCAGCATAACACACCCATAGAAACAAACACCAACCAAATGACCACAACCCAAAAATATATTGCATCCACCTCAAAAACTGTCCACTTCAATTAACATTCTAAAAAATAATCACAACCAACGCACAAACTCTTCAATACATACCCTCTTCACCTAACGCTCTTCTAATGACCCAGAACCAACATCATACTAAACTAAAATAGCCAGTAGTGTGCCCAGTATTTGGTATGTCAGCGGACAACCACAGTGTCCACGGACACAGAAAACACATCACAGCCTTCTCCCACCTAAAGAAATACAGCATTTGACCCATCTCTTACTACCTCACCCTCTCCAAGCACTCATATACACCAACACATTCCCCAAAATTGGATTTAAGCTCACTTCCATGCTGTGCTGTCTGCGGATGTCCGCGGATCCAGTATGGCGGGCGCATCAAAACAATGTGACGCACCTCATGCCTTATTCCGGCCAATCAGAGGACACATTGCGTGTCCACTGACATGACGCAAGCCGATTAGCCAATTGGTGTCCTGTGTCTGCGAAGCGAACAGGGAAGTGTGTCCGCGGAGCTGACATAGATATCACAAATTTATTTGCCTTATGTTTTGGTTGTTTAAAAAAAACTACTGGAAAGATTTACAACAAATTAACAAAAGCACACTTTCGGGAACAAGCTGCCACTCCTGCTGCAAATTTGGTGTAAATCCATCCAACGGTTCTATAAAAATATAGATATACACAATGACGAAGAAACTGCTTTTGTGGCGAGAAGCACTCCCGTGTTTTGACTAGTTGTAGATCAAAGGCATCACAGCATCTGTTTTTTTTTTAAATATTAAACTTTATTGTGCCAAAACTTGTTAAAACTTGCCACTAGACCATCTATGCATATTTCACCTTCCCATAGAAAATTCTGTGGCCAACAGGGAATGGCAGGCTGATGCGTTTCGCCACATACGTGTTGTTTGCTCACAGTAATTCACCCATTACAACCACCTGAATTTTAAAACACAGAAGCTCATACCACCATCTTGGTTTGGGTTTAAAAATATGGACATGAATGGAAATAGTTTTTGCCATGTATTTGGTCCAAACATCTTCACCAATCATGCACCTAATGATTCATGGTGTCCAGAATGCTAGCATTTTTGTCGAATGGGTTGAAATATAAAGCCTGTTTTTTACTCTAGAAATGCTGCTTTTTTAAGGTCCGAACTGTATCCATGGCATTATGCTTATGTTACATACTGTGTATGTGTACACTGCAATATTCTGTTGCACATGTCACCTACAATTGATTGGTTGCTTCAAATAAAGTGCTTAGTGCCATATCAGGGTCATTCTGCTTATGCTACATACAATTAAGTACACAGCAATGTTCTATTACAAATGTAACAGGTAAGTAAAACATGAATAAATAAGTAAATATATATATTTTCTTTAAATGAAAGGTAGTCCCTTCACCCTTTCCATGGCGGCCACTCCGGAATAGAAAAGTTGTGTCGAGTCCGGTGTGAGCTGAACGTCATTGCGTGCTTGTGATTACTGTACGGTAGGACTCTGAAAGTAACCAATCGCAGATAACATATTCAGATGTTTTTGCTACGCCGAGTACTAATTGAATATATTGTATATTTGATATTGCTTAATCCAGTTTTATTTCATGAAAACTTCAAAGGAAATAGAAAAATGCATTGGTTTGATGCATTTGATTCTTAATAGGCCTAATTCTGTTTCAATCTAGATACTAACCGCTTACTCCTCCAGAACCGCGTGGATCATGAGGAGGCCCGTGGACCCTTGGACCCTGAGGAGACCCCTGGATGGATGGAAAACCCTGTGGACTGAAGAAGTGGGAAAAGGTGTACAACTAGCAGACCTTAAGGAAGCCCCACTTGCAGATGTTGGAAGCTTGTTTCACGTTAAGGGAAGCTGTGGTATGGACACAGGCCTGCATGAAAATTCAGCATTAGGCTTTGTGATGGCCACCACCAAGTTAAGAGAACTTATCTTGCACTTGATATTATGCATCATATCTTATTCTTTGTTTCAATTAATCTGTGTTTCACGAACAATTGAAGGTGGAACACTAATTTTGGTAGTATGTTGTTTTCAAAAGAACCATTGATTTCAATGGATGCATTTCCAGGTTTGGACTGATGCAGCTGTCCAGTCAAAGAATAGGCACTGTGGACAATCTGGACAACATCATACTTTTTGTAAAAACATGTTTTTATTTTCTTTATAGCAAGAGAAAACCAGAAGATAAAGCATTAACAAATTCCAAGAAAAGTTCATATGGTAGACGATTTTGGGTACAAATTGCATGGTATTTGATAACATGAAAATGTGTGAATGATTTTGCATACAATATTCTGAAGTCAAAATATAATTATTCCTTATTTTCTTACAATTTACACAAGAGCACACGTGCTGATTAAACTGCAGCTGCTGAGATTGTTGTGTGTTTCTGTAGGAGCTCGTAGCTAGGCCAGGTATCAACAGAAACAATGGGGGAAGTATGTAGGGAAAATGGGGCTCCAAATTTCAGCTGCAGCAGAATGTTATCAAAACTCAGATTCTGACAGCAAGAGGTGTGAGACTCTGGTGTAAGACTCTGATGTTCATCTGGTGTGAGTGTTTTTACATAAAACAGGGAAAAGAGGGTGTTGGATTCAGCATTGCATGGTAGCAAATACTATAACTAAGAGCACCACACCATGGTATAGCATGGATTGAGATGCAATGAAATGTAGGAATAACAGTTACTAACCACTAATACTGTAAAATACGAATCTTCAATCCATTACTAATATTGAAGGCTGCTCAGTCCATAGCTCATTGGTGCAAATCATTGGTGCAGATTTTGGAGCACATTGGAACATTGCATGACATTGCAAGCACAGGCTGTGCGGCGTTGCATAGAAAAAGAAATAAAGCTGCTTCTACAATTAAGATGTGAAGTGAGGAATGTGAAAAGTCACTTTGCTCAAAGTACCTCCATTGTTCATGTTCTGCAGCGGGAAGCCGGCATAGAGAATGCAATTATTTGTCATCCGTTTGCTGCCCTGAATCTCAGTGGAAAGGTGACAGGCAAAACATGTGCACTCTGGAAGATTCTAGAGGTATGGCCAATTGGCAGGTGGTGTCTGTTGGCATGTGACATCACAGTCAGGGTCAGAAAATGCTTACACATTCTGTGGGAAAACATATATCATGGGCAGATCACAGAGAGAGGCCTTAAAGGGGGAAGTGCAGGGAGAGTGGGGGGGTGTCTCTCTTATGATCTGCTGCCTTTGCTGACTGAGGATCTGGCAGGTTTCTTGCTGGGTTTGTCCTGCTGCAGAGGAAGGAGGGTGCATTGAGGGGGAAACATCCATGCTGAGACCGGGGGCACACTGAGCCTATTCCTCGCTGAGTCTGCTGGTGTGAATATTTCAAGCATTCTTTAGGTGAGAATAAAGTAAAAGTGAGATGTGTGTAACTTTTGACAATTACAAGCGTAGATAGCTATTTTCATGTGTTTTTCTTCAACATCCAAGAAGCAGAACTCAAACATAACTGAAGGCTTTAAGCTGCCATGCTAAGTTTCAAAGCAAAGGACAGCAGAGTCTGGGCCAACTATCACTAAAAGGGTGACTGAAGTTAATCATGGAAGAAAAACTCTTTATTGCCGGGAAGCATTACTATGAAATGTGCTTGTAGTTATGTTTTAGCCTGAGGAATAGAATCTGTAATCACAGCAAATGGACACTAGATATTGAGATGTGTGCTTTCATTCTGAAATTACAGTGAAGGTCATGTTTAACTGAATGAATTGCACATGTCGTTTTGTAAAAACCATAATTGCTTATAAAGTCCCTGAAAAGAATTAGATCAACTTTGGTCTATTTATTATGTGTTCTAGTAACTCGTGATGGCATATAGACAGATAAAAAGCTAAGGAGGTTTCTTTAATACAACCAACGGTAAAACGTAAGGTACTCTTGGAGGAACACCCCAGAACCTCCCAGATGGCAGGATATTGAACAAGCCATGACTCTGTTCCCCCTAGCTCATTTCCAATTTCTTCCCAAGGAGGCTCGGAGGTATCAAGGCAAATTGTTACCCACCACCTTAGCCACACTTCGAAGTTGGGATAGGGCATGTACGCAGATGGGTATTGTATCAGGGTTTGGCCCATTGCCCCCCATCTCTCATAATCCCGCATTCTCCCCAGGCTTGTGCACCAAATCTTACCACAACTGGAGCTCAGATAAACCCCCGAGGTCGAGGGATTTATATGCATCTCAGGAACCCCTGACCTTTCAAGAATGCAAGGTAAAATTCCCGGTCTCCGAAACAGAACGATTTAAGTACATACAACTTTGGCAGTGGTTGACAAATAAGGGCACCCGCCAAGCCGCTTTAAGAACCCTGACTGGTATAGAATTTAAGATGCTAGAAGGACAGCAATCTCATGAATTAGCCATATGCTACAGACTTTTAGAGAATTCTCCATTAGAGGAGAAACTCCCATATATGTCAGGTTGAGAAAGGTAATTGGGCCTGAAAAATTCAGAAGGGTCATGGCAACGGATTTGGCACAGAGCCCAAAAGACTTTGAGATGCACCATAGTGAAGGAGAACGCCATTAAGGTTTGTTTCAGGTGGCACTTACCTCCAAGCTGGCTTCAAGCAATGAACCCAGAACATCCAGACACGTGTTGGTATGGCTGCGGAGAGCGGGGAGATCTTGTTCACATGTGGTGGCATTGTTCAGATATCCAAACATTATGACTGGAGGTGAGGTCTAAAATTAAAGAGATTATGGGCTCTTTGCTTCCCATGGACCCAAGAGTGTTGGTACTAGGAGATGCGCCAGAGGATGGGTCTTTTCCGATGACGGGACACAGGGCTGCTTTGATTTCACAATTACTTATCGCTGTCCGAATTACAAGAGCCCAATTTTGGAAAACTGTGGAAGGACCACACATAGCATATTGGTGGGTAAAGGTGTGGGAATCGTTGGGACTGGAGAAACTTACAGCCATACTTGAAGGGAAACTCCCGAAATTTATAAGAACCTAGAGTCTATTCTTAGACTATGTTTCAGACAGAGAACATATGTATTTTCAATCTCAACTGATAAGGCACTTTATGAATCCTTGTTATCGACTCTATGAATTGCTGGTTCACTGACCTGATTCGTTTGTGTTTTGTTTTTGTTTTTTTTTGTTGTTTTTTTCTCTTTCCTCTCTCTTTTCTCTCTTTCCCTTGTGTTATGTTTGCCCCATTTTTTTTCTTTTTTTTCCTAGTTACACTCCCTCTCCTCTATGTTTCTGCCTGTGGATTAATCCTCCCTCTGCTAATTTTCATAAAATAATGAGTTTTAGGAATATTTGATCAGTTTATCAATTTGGAAAGTTATTGTGGAATAGACAGGGGTTGCATTATGAAGGAGAATGAATTGTTATGTCTTGTTATATGTTCCATATTTGTATGTTAAAATGTTAAAAAAACAATAAAGATAATTTGAAAAAAAAGGAAGTTACTATAAATACTGTGAACTGAGTCAAATAATAAGAAGCTGATTCCCCATATTGCAGCTTCCAGGTGACCTAGTAATTATATTCTGAGCCTCTACCACCAATGAAATACCACCTATAAAACCACCAATGCAATACCACTAAGGTGAGGAAATTGTACCCTAGTGCACACCAGATCTGTTTTTTGGCTTGCCGCTCACAATCCCGATATATGAATAACACTTGGTAGTCTTGTGTCTTAGGGGCTCACAAAATACCCCTAGAACACCCATATCAATGAAACATTTTGCAGGAAGATCACTCCTGATTAGTTCTATGTCTTCATCTTTCTCGCGGTATCATGGGCCATCATGTAAACATGTTCATCTGACAAGCAGGCAGATGATGAGTGGAATGGAATATGGTTGTTGCTGTCAATTACCAGGTAATAACTTGTTGAGATCCTCACATTCTGTTTCTGTGTATCCTGGTGGCAGATTGCCAAACGTTCACAAGCATACTTTCTTTATTGCAGTCACTGCATATCTGACCATTGCCAACATGTGTCTTCGTGTGGGAACACACGCTGGCATCTGTGACAGGCTCTGTTTGGCTGGCTTTGGTTCTTAGAGGATTCTCTTTCTCTAAAGTGTTTTTATTGGCATTCTTAAACACAAACACGTTTGTTGCAGGTCTCCTTACACAGAGTAAGTCACATGCTTGGTCATGCTCACCCAGGACTGATCTAGATTTCCACTTTTGGGGTATCAATAGTAGTGCTGCAATGCTGAGGATCACATATGCTTTCTTCTGAGCCCCAATATGCCTCCAATCCCTTTTAGTGGAAAACACATGCAACATTTGCTATATCAGCTCTTCTTTGTATGATCGTGTGTGCTCCATGTGTGCAGGATGAGATTCTGCTCTAGCTCAGTTTCAAACACATCAGTGAAGTCCCCTTGCAGTTGGCATATAGTGTTAAATAATTGATGTGTTTGATTAAAGTTCGCAGAGAAGTTCTTAGTTAAATTTTGAATCGCCAAAACAACCATTCCCATTTTGGTCCAAGTGTTTGTGGCACTTACAGATGAAATGGTGGCAGACCATAGAAAACTGTTCCACCTCTATGGTCACAGTCTTACATGGTGCATGTTATTTTATGTTGCAGAGAGTGTGGAGGTGGGAGTTGCAACAGGCCTGCTGAGTGACAGGAGGGGTAACTGGATGGCTACTATGGAACTCAGTTCTAAGGGAAGCTGTTAGAATTTGATTGATTAGGAGCCGGTCCAAGAACTTGCACGCACACGCTTATACATTCCCACACACACATACACACACAAACACACACACACACACACGCACACAAACACCCCCACGCGTGAGGTAAAAGCTGAGAGTAGTGTTGGTCTTCCCTAAGTGCGCATAGTAACACTGACCTGACTCACAGCCATGATGTGAGGACTGAATTACCTGGTTGATGAATGCATGTAAAAAGGTCTTAGGATGCTGAATGAGTCTTCCGGATTAGCTCGTCTTCCTCATAGCACTGAACTGTCTTCCAGCAGTGAATACAGTAGTAATTTACAAATTGACTATTAGAAGGGAGAATTAGAAGCAGTGGTGGGACATCTTGACGCCAGATGTAGTCTTGGGCTTCAGGAGATAATGGATGTAACACAGCATGGAAAGCCATGCACAGACTGTGTGGTGCTTGGATTACTCTTTTCATTATTTGCTTAACTAGTCGAGTCTTCAACTTTGGATGAGTGGTGAGCTATACGCCGTAAATACGTATGACATTTTCCCGTAACCACACTTATCAGAGGGTTCAGGGCATTCATTAATCCTCGCGGCACCACCCTCACAATACTTATTCTTAACCTCACTTATTAGAGGCTTCAAGGCTTCTAAAAATAAAAATGAAAATTTAATTTAAGGATCATTCATTGGAATAAACCAGGCTCTAATCATTGGCTTACACTTCACCCTTTGGTATATATCACTCACTTAAATGGGATGCAATGGGTCACTTTGCTTGTTGCATCACTTTGTGCTGTCATATCACAATGCTCATCTTATTGTATGTTTTACAAACAAGGAGAAACTTACTAGGGCATGTGCTTTTGTTGTTTTGTTCTTCCAACAACTTTCAATGTTCCAAAACATGATTGTAACAACTTCTGGGGTATGTACACATCTTATTATACTAACAGTACCTTTATACGTGCTAATAATTTACATGCATTTCTTGGAATCATTGACACAAAAAACATGCTATTGCTACATGTACTGTATGCTTCACCACTCACAAACCATAATGGTGCTAATGTTGCTAATTATTTGATGATAATGCTAGCCTTGAAAAGGATGCTTGTTGAAACACGTTTCAGCTGACATCTTGGTTCATTAAAGATACTTGACACTGCAGCACTTGACCATTAGTTGTATCTGAATTCTTGATAATACATTAATACTTGCAAACTGTACAGATTTATAAGTTTGGCACTATGAGTAATGCCAGTCATACATTATTAAAACTGTATTTTTTGTAGGTGCTATTGGGTGCATCCATTTGACTTTGGCAACACAGCCGGCCACACACTAATTACTTAGTAGCAATAGCGCACACTCCAGGGTCCACAGCCATACACCAACAGTACAATGAGAAGGAGATACAAGAAGGAAAGTATTAGGTGATAGGACATAGGACATAACATTGAGTATTAGTAGAGTCACAGGGGAAAAGCATAGCACAGGTCAAATTTCTGAGTGGTTCTGAAGTGAGAGAGAGAGTGAGTTTGAGTCTAGGGCTGAGAACTGGTTGTTGCAGGGGCAGGGTTGACATGGAAATGTACATTCTTCAGCTCTCAAAAGGAGTGTCGGGCAGTGGTAGCCAATTCTGAGCTGTATTTATGAGCTGTTCTGTTGACACATTCAAAAAATGATACAAAGAACTTGAATCCTGGAGTGCAGAGAGCGCAGCACAGGTGTCTTTGTTGAGAAGACTTAGCAGAATACCGATATTCCTGGGTTTTCAGCATTGGGTAGTCGGGTCAGGAAGTCCAATGCAGAGTGCATTGCAATCCTCTAAACAGGATAGATTGTGGCATCAACGACCACTGAAAGAAAAAAAAAGGCTCTTGTTGTGGTCCCACATGAACCTTCGGTTTTTACTTGCAGTAAAAGTAGTATTTATTTTCAGTAGATTACTTTCTGCAAAGAAAGTTGCTGGAGCGCAGATGATTTCTTTTTACATGTTCCTGATGCTTAGCTTGGCTTAGCACCAAGATTTCAGTCTGGACATAGGGCTTCAAGCATTTTTTTACACATCCAGACATTGAATGCATTCAAACCTTGAGAGTGCAGTGCGAATTGGTCAGCTGCAGCTGAAATGTGCAGGTACATCAATCCACCTTTAATCAATAAGGAAATGGGCTACAGAGATACCATAGGATCTTTCAAAATTACCATTTCCTTTGAATAATGCTGTGTATTTGATGTGTTAATTGAAAAAATCATGGGCCAGAAACGTTCTTTGGTCCCTAACTTTGTGTCTGTTGCATCTCCTGTTGGTTGGGCCACTCGTTCGATGAACTGTTGCTTTGATTTTTTAGTTATCTGCCTTTCTGGATTGCAGCAAAATTTGGAATTTTCCACATGAAGCTGAGAAGATGCTGGGAATAGTCTGGATGCTTCTGTGCCCCTTTGTTATCCTTATCCAGGGCGATTCCCCACTGAACCAACTCGCCATGAAGGCAGGTCTTGGGTAGCACCAAGGATGCCCAGACCTACTACAAATATGCAGGAATTCTGCACACAGTAGAATCATCAGGTATATGCATCTTAATGTTGTGGTCCCAGAAAAGGGGTCAGCAACCTATTGCTCTCCAGATGTTATGAGCTACAGCTCTCTACAGCCATACCCAGTTAGTCAATAGTGAGAGACCATGTGCATTGTAGACCCCTGTTCTACAGCATCATGGTCTTAAGGGGGGGGTTATTGAATGGGAATTCAAGTACATCCAATTGCAACCTTATCACAATGTCAGAGTACATATCATCAGATAATCGAGGACACACACAGTGGAATTTGACATTGTTAATTTGAAAATAAATGTTGAAATGAAAGTGGTCCAAGAGGATTATACATGGACGGATGGAGGGTGATGATGTGTCTGCCAATCAAATGTCGACAAATCTGCTTATATGGGAATAAACTAACCTTTGTAGAACAGACTAAAAACTCAAATGGGACAAAGTAATGCCAGGAACAATACATAGTGGATTAGGTCTAAGGTAACAGCTATATCCAGATAAACAAATACATACAATATGCATGGTAGGTAATTATGTGCACAGAGACGATCGTTCTTCATATAGTAAACTAAACCAAGCAAGACTGAAAGGGGAGAGCAGGGATTGCATATGAAACAGAAGCAATTGAATTAGCAATGAGTGAGGCATTGATCATTTAAATAAAAGAAGGGACGTGAAACTGAACAATCGTAAACAAAGTTCAAACTTCAATGATAGAGCCAGCAGTTTTCAACAAGTACAGGGTGTTATTTATTGAAAAATCAAATCAAATGCTCCTACAAAGGGGGTAAAATGTTGATGATGATATTGCAGAGTACAATATATGCAATCAACGTAGTTTGATATAATTCATTCAGTGTTTGCAGAAAATTCACTTGTTTTGCTTACATGCCACTAGCCAAATATGTTTTTTTCTATAATCTAAGTTGCACTCTGTTCTTCATCAAGGCATGTTTAAACTCTGAATTCTTTAGAGTATATATGAAGGGATTAAACAGCGGAGTAATAACAATGTACGACAATGACATGATCTTGTCTTTCGATGAATATGTTGATGCCGGTCGTACATATGTGAAACAGAGAGACCCGTAGTATAAAATAACCACAGTGAGGTGAGAGGCGCATGTGGAGAATGCCTTGCGTCTCCCTCCTTTCGATGTGATTTTCAGAATGGAGGAGACGATGTTGATGTACGAGACGATGATTGTAAAAAATGATATCAGCATCAGCGTGGAAGCCAAGAAATAGGTCATGATCTCAATTCTACTGGTGTTGCTGCAAGAATGTTTCAACAGTGCCGGCATGTCACAGAAGAAGTGATTCAATTCATAAGGAGCACAGAAGGAGAGCTTAGATATTAATATTGTGTGCGCCAATGGAACAGTGAAGCAAAATCCCCAGCTTCCGGCAGCCAGTCGCATGCACACCACATTATTCATGATCGTCGTGTAACGCAAGGGATTGCAGATGGCCACGTAGCGATCGTAAGCCATGACCGTAAGAAACACAAATTCTGTGGCCATCATGAACAGAAAAAAATACATCTGCAGAAGACAATCAAGAAGAGAAATGTAGGTACCCCCCTGAAAGAAGTGGACTAGCATGTGTGGAAAAATGACAGAGGAGTAGCTGATATCCACAAAGGCCAGATTTGTGAGGAAGAAGTACATAGGTGTGTGCAGATGGGAGCATGTGTAGACTGTTGCCATAATAAGAATGTTTCCCACCAAAGTTATCAGGTAAATCAGAAAAAAGACAATAAAAAGAGGAATTTGCAGATGCAGAATATCTGAAAATCCCAAAAGGAGTAACTTTTCCACTGAGCTCAAATTGGTTTGCTTCATTTGCCCAAATATGCTGCTAAAAGACCAACTGGAAAACAAAATGAACAGAATGTTACACCATTTGTCAGAAAAAAGTACAGCAATATGTGTTGTCAAATATTCAGCTATTATTAAGAAGAACCTTTACGGCCATCAAAAAAATATGATTTCCATTTTTCTCAAGCCTATTTGGCCAGTGCCTTCAAATTTTCCTGAAGCTTCCCCAATGCAAACGATCTGTCCAATCCCAAATGTCCTCTTGGACAAGTGATATGAGCCAAACAATTCTATACATTTAGGTGGCACCCTACGGTGATGTCAGGCAGGGCAGCAGAAAGGCATATAATGGGTTACCACTACATTCGGGTGACCAGGTGTCCCGGTGTTGCCAGTACTGTCCTGGTATTTGGTGCTCTGTCCCCCTTTCTCAAGATTATGTTCCCATTGGAAACTGCAGTGATCCTGGTTTTTTGTAGTATTTTTTCATAGCTGGCAGGGACAGCTTGCACAATCTCGCACAGAAGAAATGCTGCATTTAACAACTTAAGATAGTGTTAGTTTGTGATAAATTAATTATAATATGTGTTTCTTTGAACAGTAACACTTAAACCCCCTTCTTTTTCAAGCGCTAATGAGGTGCAGTGCCTTGATAGTCACTTTCAAGAGTTAGTCTGACTTTTATGTTAGTTGCCCTGTAACTGAGTATAAGGAGAGTGGATTGACAAAATAATATGTGAAAACGGGTCTACGCCAAGAACGAGAGGTCCAAAGGTCCAAGTCCTGATCTAGTTCTCTCAAGACACTGTTTACTGCAGACATTTCTTGGGGCTCGTGGGGTTGATGATGGCCTGCACGGTGAGTATCCAACTCAGGGCAGAGATAAATATAGGCAATAAGGGTGCACATAGGGGATTAACACAAAGGGCCCCATCACAAGTTTGGCGGTGTGGTAAATATGCAGCATTAATACTGTCACGGCCACATTACCTCACCGCCCAGCCATGAGTTAGCGGTAAATCTGCAGAGTTTCTGCTCATTTTCGGTAGACTTACTGCCACAGTAACTCCACTGACAATGCCCCATTCAGTTCAACGGACAGCTACAAATATGGGGACCTTCACCGCTACTTGTAATCTGGGGGTAATACTGCTAGACCAAGTGGAGGTAACAGTAATTGCACTGGGCTGTATTTTGGCAGATTTACAGCTAGAACACGCAACTCGTAATGAGGCCCACATGGTCTGAGATGTAAAGTCCATTTACATTCTTGGTGTTCATGGCCTGTAAGAATGTCATTGTATTTTCTCTCGTTCCCTCCCTTGCCTTGAAGCGCTTTGAAACACATTGTGTATAGGCTCCATATAAATACACTATCATATCATATCATATCATATATCATATATCATATCATATCATATCATAGTCGAATATCAAACACAAATCTGATATATTCGGCCCAGGACAGTATTCAGCAAGTTACTACAGGTCCTTATCCTAGAGTTTGCATTTGAGGGGACATGGCCCCCTGTAATATGCTTTCTCACTACAATGATGGGTAATACATACACCTATTACAGTACATCACAAATCAGAATAATCAAGCACGAAGCACTGTGTACAATTGTGGGATTATTCGTGTTATGATTGGTGCCACAGGGGTCTGGCAGGTTGTCAGCCTCCTCCAGGATGTCATTCAAAATATTTTGCCAATAGTGCAACAGTGCATGTGGGTGCGTGGCTTGCGCCGATCGGGAATGGCAGACTATTGCTCGGGCAAATTTTTATATATGTCCTTACTGCCACAAAATCGCTCAATTAATTAATTACCCCCTCTTACTTATGGTCTAACTTCATGCTCAGAGGTATTGAGGAGCTCCGACACTAGCAGACGTCAGGAAGATGTGAAACGCTGCCTGCACAGAGAAACCGGTGGTTGCGGCTCCAAGCAGCGACGTGTAGTTCAAAACAAAGCCGACACGTCATGTCAGCTGGTCGGCTTTCGGAATAAGAAGGCTCCGCTTTACGAAGGAACACTGTTTTCTTCATAACAAGTGTGACGCGAAGATAACCAGAATTAAAGCAACAGCACCTATTAAATACACGCACATTGATGGTATGTTTACTAAATCATTGTATAGTCTTCTTTTATGCCAATTTAAAGCAGCTTATCCCATTTAAGTACTGTTTTGGAGTTTCCACACATTTAAATCACCAGTACTGGCAAAACACAAACTTTTTAATGGGAAACAAGAAGATGCAATGAAAAAGAAAATGGAAATGCTCAGCCACATGTATGTTATCCTGTGCAGAACTACAGAACTACTATATCTTCAAAAAACAACCTTCCCAAAGAGGGAATACAGACTTCATCCAATTATGCTCCTAAGAGACAAAAGTGCAAATCTCCTATACCTAAAGAAGACTCAAAAACCCTGTTATGCTAGCTATTCTGAATGAAAAAAAAAATCCCTCAAATCTTTTATGGCGGCTATATCTATGAAGCTTCAAATGCTGGATGAAAAATGGTCTTCGTTTGAAAATAGAATTCACAAGGTAGAAATAAGAGTAAGCAATGCAGAAGATGTCACAGGAAGAGTAGCCGCCCTGGAAAATTCTGTTACCTCGCTCCAGAAACAAGCCAAAAATCTAGAAAACAGGAATAGGAGGAATAATTCACGCATTGTAAGCCTTCCGGAAAACATCAAGAAAGATAATCCCATCCAATTCTTATATCAAATGCTTCCAAGGCTGCTTGATATCTCAACATCTGTGTAATTCAATCTAGAAATGCTCCTAGAACATTGATATTTGCATTGCTGTACTACACCCATGTTCTCCTCATTATGAAAAAGTATAAGGAAAGAAAACAACTACAATGGGAAGGCACTAAGATTTTTATTTCTCAAGGCGTCTCATACGCCACTGCAGTGAGGAGAAAAGAATTGTTAACATTTAGACCAGCTCTCAAACAATTTAACGCTAGGTAAGGAATCATAAATCCTGCCTCTTTAAAGGTTACTCTCAATGGACATATGTTCACCTTCCAGGATCCAGTGGATGTAAGACAATTTATACAAAACCATAGAAAAGAGAAAATGGACACATCAAGACAACCTACATGAAAATCACCTGACATAGTAATGGACTGCTAACTCATCACTCTTTTCCTGAAGCATTAGGTGAGCCCTTCTTTATTTGTCTCTCCACCCCTGCTACTTACAGTTTTACCTTTACATGGTTTGGAGTGGCTGTTTCCAGTTAGCCACTCCATTTTTTGTTATTATTGAATCTATATATTTGTTTCAAAATTCCATGCCAATCTTGTTGGTCTTCCCCTTCCCCTTATGCCTTTCATTTGTCAGTCTACCTGTACATTAATTTATTAACTCAAGCTTTATAAGTACTTTTATGCTGCTGAATGCCTCTTATGTCACTTAACCTATGTTCATGGAGCGTCAAAGGCCTTCATAATCCAATCAGGCAGCAAAAATGTTTTCCCATTTTAATAGGACTAAACCAGCCATAGCATGCATACAAGAATCCCACCTTTCACAACTGGAAGCAGCGAAACTGAAACATTTATGGGGAGAGCAAGTCTTTGAGAGTGCAGCATGTGGAATGAAAAATTGAGTCATTACCCTTGTTAATAAACACCTCGAATGCAGAGTCTGATGATGTGGGAAGATGGGTTTTAGTCAAACTCCTTATTCATTCTATTGAATGTGTACGGTCCTACTAATGCTGACCCCACGTTCTGGACCCAATTAAGAGACTATGGGCCTCATTACATGATAGGCGGTAAGGGCACCAGTACCGGAAAACCCTTACCGCCTTACTACGAGGTCCCTTTGAGGGAACGGACCTTAACGGCTGGTTTTACCAGCCATTAAGGAACGGGCCCGCAAAGGGACCTTGGTGCTAATTACGGTACCGCAATTTGCGGTACCGTAATTACCTCCTTCCCCATTCCCATTGAGCCCTATGGGGGCAAAAATGGGAATGGGGAAGTGCCTTGGTGAATGGAGAATTACTGCCCCCGCTCACCTTGGAGTAGGGCGGTAATTCCGCCATCCACCAAGGCGGACGCGGTAAAATACCGGCGGCAACCATGGCGCTAATAGCATGGTTACTGCCTACCGTGTAATGAGGCCCTATATATTCAGATCTAGCCCAACTAATCTTATAGTATGTGGAGACTGTAACAAAATCATAGACCCTCTTCTTGATAAAAAGTCAAATGTACGCTTTAAGAAAAACACCCATGTACAATTCTCTAACTTTGTGTCAGAACTGGGTCTTATTTATACTTGGTGTTCAGTTCACCCTGCAGACATGCAATATACTTCTATTCTCCACCACACAACTCTTTTTCTAGAATCGACTATATTTTTATGTCTAAATCTATGACCAATCACCTGCTAGATGCTACAATAGAACCCATTATCCTGTCTGACCATGCTCCTGTTCATGTTCAAATCTCTAACTCACACAACATGCATCAACAAAATAGGTGGAGATTTCACTCGACCCTTCTAAAAGATAATCTATTCACTGGATTTATTCAACAACAACACGTTGGGTCTGCCACAAAGCTGTATTAAGAGGCCAAATTATAATATATGTAGCTTAAAAAAAACAGGAATCAGAAGACATTCTTAAAATAATGAAACATTTAGAAGTATAATATATTCACACTAATACTAGTTTGATCCTTATGCAGATAACTAAGCTAAAAATTCAATATACCAATTTGATTATGCAATATCCCTGCGTGAAAATTGAAAATATATACATTTTCCAACAAAGTAAATCATTACCTTCATACCTTAAACTTAAAAAAGATATTCTACAAGGATTTTCCACATTTTATTAAAAATTATACTCCTCAGAATCATCACCCAACAATACTCTAAGTATCTAACTTTCTCAGAAATATACATCACAATTCATATACCACAACTAATTTACAAACATTAAATGAACCCATACAAGCTAAGCCCCAGGCTCGATGGATTTCGGATAGACTTTTTTGGACACTTCAAAGATCTCTTGGTTCCTAGACTCTATGATCTCTATTCCTCCTTTATTTCTTAATTATAGACCTATGTCCCCAATTAATACCGACTGCAAAGTTCTAGCCAAAATCTTAGCCAATAGATTAAATCCCTTTCTTCCAAACTTAATTAAAAGTGATCAGGTGGGATATGTCAAGGGAAGATTGTCTTTAGCAAATATTAGACATTTCACTAATGTCACCAACCTTATTAAGACTTCCACCAATCCTTATGCATCTATAGCACTGGATGCTGAGACAGCTTTTGACAGAGTAGAGTGGCATTGTATGGACACATATCTTCCTCTTTAGTACCCGCCAAGGCTGCCCCCTTCTACTCTTGTTTTTGTTTCTCCTCTTGTTTTTATCCTGGCCATGGAACCATTCTTAAAAGCAATCAGACAAGAGGAAAACATGGAGGGAATTCTACATGATCACACCCAGGTAAAAATTGCAGTTTATGCAGATGATGATTTGCTCCAATTATAGGTCACAGACTCTTGCCTCAATCATTTACACACCAATTTCACACAATCAGAGGTTCTACCACTGAACATATATTGTACCAAACACCATTGCTCGAATCTAGGGATGAAATGGTGTCCCACGGGAATCGAATATCTAGGTATTAGAGTAGCGTCTTCTGTTAAAGATAATATAAAACAAAATACCATGAACATCCTTGCTAGAGTCAAATATCTTACTAGCTCATGGTCCCCTCTGTTTTTGTCATGGTGGGGAACGTTAGAATCTATAAAAATGTCAATTGATCAAGTTGTTTTCTATTTGTTATATATGCTCCCTATTTCTCTTATTGCTACATTCTTTAGACTCACACATTCTTAGGTTCCTCTGGGGAAAGAAGAAACACAGAATTTCATCTAATAAAGTTAAAACCTCTAGGACAGATGGTGGAGTTGGTTTTCCTGATTTTAAAAAATACCACATAGCGTTTGTGCTACATCAGTCTCAGCTGTGCTTTGTCCCCACGTTGTTGAGCCCACCTAATTGGCTTCTTTATGAGAGAGCAATGGTTTTCCACACATCCTAGCAGATTGCCCATACATCAAAAGAAGCAATAGATCCATTACCAGTAATAGTATCAATACTACCATTACTTATATTAGAGCATATCTACTACCATATATCTCTAAATCATCCCAATTCATATCCCCATATATCTGGATGAATACACTAATCAAGATTAACCAAAAACACAATATGCTGGAAACCATGGCTCTCTCATGGCATTAACTAAGTGGGACAACTCTTTGTGAAGGGGATGCCTCTTACTTTCAATGAGATGGTAAGTAAATACCATATTCCCAAGACATATATGTGCCAATACTTAAATTTGATAGATGCGATTGTGGTTAATTATTATTTGCTAATACATAGTGCTAATATGCATCAAGATAATAAAATGCAACATATACTCAATCAGAATTTCAATGCTTCAATGTTTTACAAAACACTTATATCTGTGTCATAAAATAAAGCTCCATGGAAAAGCCAATTGGAATGGAAACTGGATTACTCACTGAGAGACTCTCAACTGACATGGCCTTTGATAATATGGAAAGGCATTTCTAAAGTTATTGTATCAGCGAGTTTGTTCCAGACTCTATACTTCTTTCATCATAGGGCTTTTATAACTCCATCAATCCTATTCAAGGGTGGTTTTAAACAAGATGAAAATTGCAGGAGCTGCTCATGTACAAAAGGATCATTTAGACAGCTATTGTTTGATTGTATTCATGTAAAACTATTCTAGAAAACTGTATGGAGTGTGCTAAAATAAATTTGTCAATTATGACAATAACTTTGCATTTCTTTTCTGTATCTAGGAGGCTCAGCCATTCAACCTACCATTAGTAAAAATAAAGGCTTTGTGTTTGATCTCTTTATCGCAATAGCTATCCAAACCATAACTTTGAATTGGAAAGACCTTAAACAACTGCACTGTAAAATATGGTGGAACTCTATTTGTAACATTCATAGAATGGAAACATGTAATGCTTCATCTGCATTTCTACAAAGCAAACATGAATTGAAATGGAGGTTGTTCAGGGAGTATTTAAAAAATGCATCACCTAGCCCTTAATTTGTAACAGCAAGTAATATATTTTCCCCTTCCCTTCCTTTTGTTACTGTCCGTCCTGTTTGTTCTTTTCATTTTTAATTTTCATAATACACATTCTATACACCTATTAGACTATTTTGAAATGTTGCATACATGTTACATTTATGCATTAAGAAGTATCTTGTTTGGTTCTGCATATTAGGCTTTTGATGCGTTATCAATTTCAATTGGAAAGTTTGTTTCTACTCTAAGATATTTACATTTTCTGTATGTTCCAAATCAGCCTTGTATGCCAGTGTATTTTAATAATAAAATACTTAAACATTAAAAAAGCGTTAGTGTTAGTGATGGCTTGGAAGTTGGCTCTTTAAGAAATCAAATAGTTTGAGATCTGCCACCGCTGGCATTGCACAGCAGGAGAAAATGTTGTTATGTTCCCATTATATGCAAACTCTGATGGCTCTCAACCAATCTTTTTTGTGTGTGTATTCTTTTGGAGAAGAACAAGAGGCAAAAGCAAATTAAGATATATCCAAGTGAAAACAAAAAGAAAACAATATAGAAGGAATTTAACTCAACCTAACTCATATGCCCAGAGAAAACATCCATCATCCCTACCGCGGTAAGAGCAAAGACAGAGCCAGAGATTGGGTCACTCTGCAATTCAAGTTCAAATAGTATGCATTAGCTAGAATCATTGATCTGGAAAATGATGCGCATCGGAATTCCTGTACCATATGCACTTGGAATCTCTATGTACATTAGAGTTACTGCAGCCATTGTCAATTATTTATGAAGGGATAAAAAAATTCAGCGACACTAAATGAAAGCCAACTAAAGGGTCTACCTCAGCATTCTTCACACCATTGTCTCTGCCAAAATTAGTTGGCATATATGTATGCCAACCAGGCAGTGCCAGGCAATACTGTGCCGCAGACTGCCTATCTATCAATTATTGTGGCAGACAATGCCTGACCTTCTTTTAATAAGCACATACTGTATGGCACCAGTTAATGTATTTCATACAACCTGACCATCATTAACTATGCCACACAAGGGATGGCCATCAGTTGCATTGCTATGTGTTTTGGTTCCTGTGTGCAGGTTGACTCCCAGCCACTTACAGGACATACACTGACTGACCATCCACGGCAATGCCTTGCATTCTTATTTGTCACTACCGTCATTACTCTGCCACATCATGTTTGCTTGTGTTTTCTTGCAACCATGCAGTTTACCCATGAGTCACTGCGCATTGAATGCAAAATATGGTTTACCTGCACACACCACTCAGCCATCTGGCATCTTCTCAATACTCCAAAATCATCCAAGCTGAGAATAATGCATAAACCTCTGAAGTACTAAATATTGGAAATTCTTGAATAACCATGAACAAAATACACCATGGTGTCAGGGTATTAATATGAAAAATCACAGAATTTTCAGGTTAAAAAAAACACCTTGGCAATCTGACTTCCCGACAGGACATGGTAAACTAGCAAATATAATGATGATGTGATTTCTGGTATCTAAAAAATGTGACTTGTGAGAATCGTGGCTATGTACTACCTTTGTGGATTTGTTCTCGCGCTGTTGACCTGGTCATTCAGAACCTGCTCCGTCTGAAACTAATTGCAATGACAATCCCCCAGGCCTACCAAACTTGATTACTGTATTATATTAGGTTGACCGTGGTCACAGATCCTCCAAAACTGGTTGAACGACATGGGATTTTGCAACAAATAGGATGTGTCATTGCTGATGCGTTCAAATAAATATCTATCTGACCTCCCTGGGAAATGGCTAGATATCAATCCCTTACAACAAAATAGCCCAAAGTAAATAAATTGCCTACGTTACATGGAGCACCTAGATATGTGGATTGCACCAACCTTCAAGGGTTTGCAGAGGATGATAATGGCAATGAGCAGTTACACTAAGGAATTTCAATTAGAGAATGATTACATGAAAACAAAAGTAATTAATCAATAAACCCTAAGATTGGGCGGCATTACCGCTTCAGGTAATGCATTGGGGCCCATAATCACAGGCCTGAGTGGAGAGAGGGCCTTCACGCTGGCCCCGGGGCATACCTGAAGTGATAATGCCCCCAGCGAGGGGCTTATTGCTATTAGTACTTCCGCCCATTGGGCTGGGGTACTAAAGTTGTGAAACACTGTTGATAAAATAATTAGCAAAGTCTAAGGAATAGAATGAGGAGGAGGAAGTGCAATCAGAGGAAGGAGGAGGTAGGATACAGTTACCGCTGTTAGTATTGCCTCCTCCAATGATACTACCACCTCTGACACTATCACTGCCTCCTCCAATGATAATACCACCTCTGACAGTATGATATGATATTTTATTTATATCGTGCTCATACACAGGTGTTTCAGAGTGCGACCAGGCAATGGGAGGGGAACAGGGGAGAAAACAAAAACAACAATCTTACTAGACCCAGTGACATTGAGAATGCGCAAGTGCATGGGGAAAGGAAAAGAGGGAAGTGCATGGGAGGGGAGAAGTTGAAAAGTGCAGAGCATAAGAGATGATAAGATAAATAATAAGTAAATACATAAATAAATATGGTGATCCAAAACAGTGGTAGTGCAGCCTGTGAGGGCCAAGTGCAAGGTTAGTCAGATAGGGAATATCTGATCAGTGCAGACAAAGAGTGGGGACGGGGGGCCTGTATGAGTATAGATACAGGCCCAGTGCAAGGGGTGGACAGGGGGCAGTGCAGGATGGTGACAGAGTGAGCTGGTGGCAGGTATCACTGCCTCCTCCAATGATACTATCACCTCTGACACTATCACTGCCTACTCCAATGATACTACTACCTCTGACACTATCACTGCCTCCTCCAATAATATTACCACCTCTGACACTATCACTGCCTCCTCAAATGATACTACTACCTCGGATAGTATCACTGTCTCCTCCAATGATACTATCACCTTTGATAATATCACTGCTTCCTCCAATGATACTTCCACCTCCGACAGTATCACTGCCTCCTCCAATGATACTACCACCTCTGACCACCTCTGACCACCTCTGACACTATCACTTACTCCTCTGTTGTTTCCACATAAAGAAAGCACTGGAACATAGATGTTGGTGTCACACCCTTGACCCTGACAGGGATGTTTCTAATGGATATATGTGTCTTGACTTTAAAACTAACCATATGAAAACATCAATCCGGGCCTCTGCCGCTGAATGACATGTGCCATCCCATGCATGTGTACCTTCTTAAACTCTTTCCAAATCCTATCCCTCTTTGTAACTTTTTAACAGCATTGTCTCTTCCTGTTAAGCAAAAAGGATTCATCTGCTGACTTGGTGATCCTCGGCGTGCAAGCATAATCACACTGCTTGGGTGTATGGCCCGTGCCAGGGAGGACAGTCTCATTGTGTATGATGCCCTCACAATGGGCCGTGATCTGACACACAAGTTGTGATTCCCTTGAATATCAAAAATGCATGACTTGATCAAAGTCATAAAGAGTACACAGAAAAAAACACATTGTCCTTCTCATGCACATCATCATGAGTCAAAGAACATTCAACTCATTATTTTTAGAACATACTTGTATCACTACCATACTGCCTACACCAGATACACAGCAGAATAAGCATCTATGTACATAAGAGTCAAACAATGGGGGTGCAGGAAGAACCAAAACACAATTCTCTCACACTGTTACAGGCAGATTTCCCCAGAGTTACCAAGCCCTTTCTCCTTACATTGCTCATCAAGTGTGAAACAATTCTCTATCAGTTGTATATTCTCATGAACAAGCTGTTGCTATAGCCGCAGTGTTTCTGTCGAGGTGAGGGAGTCTAAGTGTAATTGCGGCTATCCTCTAGAGGGTCACTAAGCTCTCAAGTCTTGGGCTCCCTTGTAGCACCACCATGACACATTATCTGCCCTCCTTTTCCTTCCTCCTAGTTCCTCAACCTGTCTTGAGACATACCAGCCTACTAATACCTGTCTACACTTTCTGGCTAGGGGTGAGCCATTCTTTCACTATTTCAACTGTTTCCACCCCTCCTTTCTCTTGTCCACCTCCTCCACTGCAACCATTTCCTTCTCCACTGATACTAAGAAATCAAAGCTGCCTTTACGACCTCAGCTGCTGACAACTCCCACTGCCTCATTTTTCTGTCCCCATCTTGAATCTGGCAACTCCTAATCAATCATACTATCAAACTGGCTGCCATAACCTTCTCCAAAAAAGCAACATGAGCAACTGTGGTTGTGCACTTTCATAAACTGGTCCCTCTTCTACTGCGGTGGGATATCCAGTGAGGGTCTTCACCTGTGACTTGCATGTGTGACAGAGGTTGGATTGGCTCTTGTCCCTGAGTGCACATCGGTCTTATAGGGGCTAAAGTGGCTGGACCAAGCCAATAACTGGCCTGTTTACCAACTTGTAAGTCTCAATATCTTACTTCTCTTACCCTAATACGGATTGGCTAGCTCTCTCCCTTCAACTCCCGCTGAGATGCCCACTGGCTGCTGATAGGACCAGATGGTTGGAGATATGGGTTATAGAAGCTGAGGGAGGAGAGAAAATACATCATTTCAAAATGACAGGTAGTTTTACACTTTTGGGCTATGAAAATATGCCAACATGGCAACTAGCTTAATCTTTCAGATAACTACATGAACTTATATATTTTTGAATTCTACATTTTATGGCAAGTCGGAAAATACTAATCATATCTTGGCACGCCCTTCCGGTGGGAAGGAGCTACCATTTTTATCGATTTATTACTGAGCCGAGATAGTCACAACTCTGACCAGTCATGATGCAAGCCTTACTTCAATAACCTTTCACCACAACAAATTTCCATTCCCTCAGAATAATGAGAAAGCCGGAATCATAATTGCCTTTGTAACTCAGCTTGTATCCATCACCCACATTTTGTTTTTACATGGCCCTGACAGGCTTCTGATCCCTTTTTCTATGAACCCGGGATGAGCTCAGTAGAACACACCATTTTTGTTCAAGAAAATGTATTCAATGCTAGTGAATGGCAAGGCACCACACGTGTCCCTCAGTTTCATACCAGCCCCTACCATTTCTCAGGTTTCATTTCTCTCCTGTGAGCTGATTAGGACATCTGGCTGGCCCATGTGATCATGCTCTCTCCTCCTGGAGTTCAAAGGTTTTTTTGTTCGAAGCTAATGCACAGTTAATTGGGGGACCTGCCCTTAAGGTAACTTCTACTGGCTGGAATATCTGCCACCTCCAAATTTCGATCTACTCCTTCGTAGCTTTTTTGCATATCAACTGAAAATCAGACCTTCTGCTCCTAGAGGTCCTCAGCCAAAGGTCTTGAGGTCAATGTTTCAGAGGCCCATACCTTCAGTTCAATGGGGAAAAACAAGGTACATACACAATTCTAAAAGAATAGCATTTTACATTGACACATGTGTTTAACATGTAACAGTTTGTATTACACATAGGCATGGTGTTCATAAATACAATCGATCTTTTCTACCACATTAGAACAGAGGTAGATTAATTATTAATCGTATGCACTCGGATAGTACACAGTTATTTTATCTGATGAAAATTAAGTTTGTTTGTTCCTGATAACAGAATCTGTGACTTGACTTTATTTCTTAAATGTCAGGCATCATTCCCCCTTTTTATCTTCCAAATGTGCCATATTTCAGATGTATCTTTTCTTTTCACGTGCACTGCTACAGGTTTAAATCTGTCTAAGGTGCCTTTTCTCAATGTACAGAAAATCAGCATCTGCAGCAACACCTTTTTCCTATTGTTTGACTCCATTGGATATAGTTGCAATATTACAGTTCTAAGATACACACCCCTTCAACTGTGTCTTTGTATTTTACTAAACTTGAAATAGGCCCATTTATATTCATTCAGTAGGCCTCATAGCAGAAAACAATGTTTTGAACTGGCCTGCAATTTCCTATGGGTCTCAACATCAACCAGCTTCACTCTCACAACAGGGCCTAACATGGCCTCTCCATATCTGTCACTCTAGGGCTGCATTTTCACCCCACATACCCAGAATGCTTACTAACTCAGAAGAGATAGTTACTATTGGGGGAGACCTAAACGCTTGTTATATTGATCCCACAGGTGAGAAGCAAAATAAAGTGGCCCTCTAGGCTAGTAATATGAAACAGCCTGTAAGTGACAGGCAAGGAAAAAACTGGGCAGAATTATTTTCAGACGTAGCTATGGTCATGTTGACTGCCTGCATGGTGATAGGCCTGGCTCATTCGCATGTAGAATGGGTAATACGATGACCACACTTGATTACTTCTAAACCAGAGAAATAGATTCATACAGAGGCAGTGGCTATGGTAGCAAATTTCAATAACTACAGCAACCATGTTATTCTGTTACTTAGAATTATGGTTGATGCTGAAAGCCGCAAGCATTAATAACTAGGGGAGGTAAAATGAATGATGTGGCTAATAGACTTGGCTGGTCTGAGCGTAACCTTGGTGGTATGAGTAGGCATCTACTTTATTATGATGAGCACACCATTAACTTACTGCCAGAATGGTTACCTAATGAAATAGTAGTCTGGTTTAAACAATTAACCTCCACATGGATGCCCATTGTACATACTATATTTACGGACTATACTCACAAAATTGTGACATAATAAACTGCAATTATAATTAAGGCGTCCATTTTTCCATTTTCACTGATTTTTACCCATGAATACAGACTGAAGTCAACCTGCTTTCTGTCTGTATTTATTCATAAAAATGAAGAAAAAAAATGGAAAACAGGTCTTACTGTCTGGTTCTCTATGATGTCGCTCATACATCACAGGCCAATCACATTGCAAATTAGGCAGCATGGAGAGTGTACAAGTTATATCTAAACATCATTCAAGTTCTTCAAACTGCTGACAGCATACATCTTAAGTCAGTAGAAGTCACAGGAGTAACCGCTTGTTATTATGGAAATAATTGAGCTAGAATTTCCTTCCTATATGGCTGCATGCGTGCTTTAATAAATGCATTTTTTATTAGAATACATACAGAAAAATACTGTTTGTGAATTATCTTTTTATATGACAAAACATCAATGTGGATGAATACAGTAGAAAAGGCCCAAAATAAATAGAGATGAATACAGACACAAATGGCAGAACCTTGTAGCATAACATAGACTCCATTTTGTAGTGCACTTAGAATCCATTTTGAGTATACTAAACCGAGGCCTCTGCGGAACAGGCCGCCTGCAGAAGCTGCAGCTCACCCCAACTTGATCGCGCACAGTGAGCCTGCACTTCCCCCCAGCCTCCTCCCCATGGCAGCTCTGCTGAAGTACCGTTCTCACGAGCAACTAGTACATCATTGCCCTGGTGGTGACCTGACTTTTAGTTGGGGTCTGGAAAAGAACAAATTTGACCCTGTGAAACATACCCTGACCCCTCACAGACCCCCGTTCATGATATATAGTGTTCATGACCCCCCAACCCTGTTCCCCCGGGTGAAATGTTAAAACCTGCATGTCAAATCCCTGTGTCTCCCAGTCTTATCTATGCTGCTAAGCCATTTGTGAAAAAGGTTTAAAACCCGTATTGCTGCTTGCCATAATGAAAGGGTACGACCCTTACCCACCCCAAGACATCTCTGTGTAAAGGTGTCAAACGTATGTACACTCGAATCTGCCATTTACTGACCCATGGCTGCTGCTATCGTAAAATGGTTAAAAAAACAATGAATACAAATCCTGTGTATGATATGATTGTAAGTGACATATGTGAACCATTTAAAGTATTGAGCCACACCTGCTGTTGACTGGAATGTTAGTTGAACTCGTCATCTGATCAGAAGCATAATGTTGTAATTTGTCACTGAGATCGGTGCACCCACCAACCTGGTTCTATCTCACGTCTTATGTTCATTTCCCTCATTGGCTCCAAGCAACAGAATGAAAAACGTTGTATGATGTAAATGATAACTTTTTCTCCATTGATCCTGTAAACATGAGCACACGCGAGTCGTAGAGATATGCAATGTACATAATGCCCCCAACTCTAAGCAACCCGTCTCTATAATAGTGTTCATGCTGTTCAGTAAACAGGGACCCATGAAAAGTCACAAGGCCATCTCCCCCTCCTTCTAGAGAGGTGCACATCCTACTCCCCTCCTCCCCCAAAGGCTTGGCAGGGCTTGAAGGTCCCTAGTTTTTTGTTGCTGGAGCATTACAGATACACCTCCCCGCATTCCTGCTGGGCCCGCACCAAGTATTTAACTCCCCCCATGCCTCCAACACCAGCTGCCATCATAAAATCACTGTGTACCGCCATGACCAGGCCAAGAAGAATTATGAGCCACCCGGTCCCGAATCCCGCCACCTTTGAGGTGTCAGCTATGTGCCCCCGCTGACCCAGTAGTATTTCAGTTCACCCTAAGCCTAATGGGCCATGGAGACAGTTATAAACCCATGTGCTAACATACCGTAAAACTATCACTCACTACATCTAACAGAATAGAATAATAAAGGTAGACTAACCAGTGCCCCCTGATAAGACACCTGGACTCATGAGACATTAAGGAGGCCTCGTATTACATACTGTTTTTCTGTGTTCCCCCCCTGGTATTAGATTGACATGTTTTAGAATTTATATGGTAACTTGACATAGCAGTTTGTGATGAATGTGTCCGAATGGCCACAAGGGCAAATTGTTTGCACTGAAGAAATTATCCACATGGACAGGTCGCACCCTGACTCTCCACCCGATGAGCCCAGCTGACCCAAGCACTCCTTGATGCTACCACGTGGATCTCCGCCAATCATGGAGCACCGCACCTACTTTATACATAGTAGCTAGTCATCGCCATCCAATCCCCACGTCTTTGTGCCCCCTATAGCTTATCTCGCGCATGACGTGTTTTTGTAATAAATATGACTGTCTATGCTATTGTCAGACAGAGTGCTCTCGGAGTTTGCAGAGTCCTTTGCATGCCCTATATCGATTTAGATAAAACCTTCTATATCACACCCGCACTTGGTCTTGGTCTCATTCCCCGTTGGGGTGTGTCCATTATTGCCTCTCATTGAAGCGGGTTAGCTGCCTTATTGGGGGACGCTCACTTTCCCTATGCTGTTCATAGCCTGTACATTAAGAAAACAAAGAATATTTTTTAAAAACTGTTAAGTGCTATAGATTTTCTCTTAAAAATGTATGCAATCTTGAATAGTAGCGACTGGAATACACAGAGGCAAAAGGGGACGATATTGACCATCTTATTAATGTGTCGGGGGGGAATAGAATGGTGCCATTACATAGCATTACAATTTGAAGGAGAAGAATGTCTGGTTACCTCCAATGAGAAATACAAATAAGCAATATAACGCAAGGATTGGGGGCATTACCGATGAGGTAATGCCCTCGGGCAGAAGTTAGAAGCTAGGGCGAAGTGTAGGGTTCACGTTAGTTCTGGGACATCACCTCACCGGTAATTCTCCCCCCCAAGGGATATATATTAGTACCCCTGCATGTTGTAGTGTGGTACTAATAGTGTATTCTTCTTGAGTTGATAAACAGTTAACTCGAGAAAAATCTACTAAAAAAGATTGCTGCCATGGATTGGGGAGAAGGCAACTACAGGTAGTCCCTTCCCCCTTTCCATGATGCCCATTTGGGAGTCGGAACGCTAATGTTTCCTGTGCCGGTGAGGAACAAGGAAACATAGGTAAATGGGGAGGGGTAGGTGGGGCCTAAATATGTGGAATGGGGGAGGCAGTTGGGGGATGGGGATGTGATGGCTCAGTGGAGTGCAGGGGAGCACACTTGGATGATGGTGACCTCCCACTTTGAGGAGACTCGGAATAGGGCCTATACTGTATGGTAAATACCCCATTCTGAGCCTCCTCATTGGCTGGGAGGTGGCAAACCCCCTCGCTGGGTACTAATTTAGAATACAACAAAAATATACTACCAGTAATATCAAAGCGGAAACAAACTAGGGTACCAGGCCCTGACGGGTTAGCTAATATTTTGTTTAAAAAAGAACCCGAGAAGTGGGCTTACATTCTGCTCTCTCTAATTAATTCCATCATAACAACAAGGAACCATCCCGAATTTGTGGATGTCTGCTCATTTGATACCAGTATTTAAAAAATGTAGCCAGAACAATCCAGATAATTGAGGACTATTGTCATTATTGGATGTGCCTAGCAAGGATTTCTCGTCGTCTGTACTTAGGGAATTAGAACAATGGGTTAGCAGAGGCAGCCTACTGAGTGTTTTTCAAACAGTTTTCAGACCTGGTTTATGAACCACATGCAATATTGTACTGTTAAACACACTTATCAGTCAAGCAAAAATTAAAGGTAATTCTCCTCTCTATGCACTATTCATAGATTTTACAGCATCCTTTGATACCCTGAACCACAGTAGGTTGTGGTCTGTGATGGAACAGAAATGTATCCATTTGCTGTCAGTGATCAGGCAATTACACACTAAAACTAGGGTGCAGGTATGATTGAACCGCATGGGTGATTTCACTAAAGAAATACTGACCAGGAGGGGGGTGAAACAGGATTGTGCCCTGGCATCCACGCTGTTCATTCTTTATTTAGCAGACCTGGTTGATGTCCTGCGGAACACTAATAACTGCCTCACCAAAGTGGAGAATTTTCACAGTCTGGCTAGTTTATGCCAATGACGTGATCATTTTTAGACCACACATTTTCTATTATGAAGAGCAGCGTTGTGGCAATCTTAGGATATGCAATTAGTAATTATCTTATAACTAATATGAACAAGACAAAGTGTATGTGTTTTTAGACTGCTAAACCTAACCTGGCTTTAATTCAGACCACAGAAGGTGTCTTAGAAAGGGTGGCAAAATATACATTTCGAATGGATTGCGTCCTCCCACGTATTCCTCATCTTTTGATCATCTCCTACTTGCTTTGTCTGCTTTGGAAAACATTTTCTCGATAGAGGGCGCTGGGCTTGACTCAATGTCCCTCAATGGCATTGGTCCGCTTTCAAGCTTGACGTCAGCGACAGTATATATAGTATGCACTGTGCCCGTTACTTTTAGTTCTGTTTTTCCGCTGGCAGTTCACATCAGATACAGTGTGATTTTTGTAGTTCTTCAAATGATCCTTTGATAAAATGTCAACTCCTAAAACAGGATTTAAAAAGGCATGGATTGTGGGGACAAGATGTCGTTCATGGACCCACACCACATTTGCCTTTGGTGTCTCGGGCTCGAACGCAAGACGGCAGACTGTGGTTCCTTTCAGTCGATGACTGCAATGGCACTGAATGAGAGGAAGGGGAAATTTGCTGTGGGTAGGCCCCTCCATAAATCAGCATCATCAACGTCGTCAAAGAGATCTTCTGACAACCGATGTTCAAGCGCAGAGTCACCACCAAGAAAGTGTTCAAAAAAGAATTCTCGTTCTCAAAGCAGCTCCCATCACTCGTTTTGTTCGACATCCCATACTAGATCACAGTCCCAGTTCATCCTCTTACGATTCCTCTCCCGACTGCAAGTTTACTGCTCAGGTAGGTCAGCCTCTATGGCGTTTCATCTTCAAATGTTGAAAATATTTGAGAAAAGCCGATCCAGCCACTTCGAGAGAACGAATGTAATGACATGACCCTGTCACGCCTACCAAAGTCGATAAGGCATCTAAAGAGGTTAAAGATGGTGCGCCCTCAATCCTGAGCGAAAAACTGTCAACCCCTCGAGAGCCCTCGAAACCAGAGGTCAAGTCTGTCGAAAGTGAATCCACAATGTCACAGTCATTGAAGCTGTCAACGCCTTCGAAGGAAATTGAAAAGAGCTTTAGACCACCATTTGGCCTTGAATATGCGACACTAAATGTTCCAAAGGCTCTCGTGTCTGAAGAATCCATAGTGGAAAACCTCTATGGCAACTTAAAGAGTGAAAGTCGTCTTGAGACCTCTCCTTACGTAGAATTTGCTACACCTGACCCAGCTGAGCATGCTGAGGCATGACATATACAGATGATGAATACAGTCATGGAATACCTATGATGGGGTGGCCTGCTGAGGTGTACCAGCAGGATGACCTGACTGATATATTAGACAAGGGTCTACAAAAGGATCCATTATTGCCTTTCCATTCTGCCTTCCAGAGGAGGGTTATGGCAAACTAGACTCCAGATACTAATCCAGCTTTCAATAAAACCCTTACAAAGACATATAAACTCTCTAGTATGCCCTTGTATGGACTCAGACTTTCTTTCAAAACAGCTGACTCATGAGAGTTTAGTTGTACAAGCTGCCATGTCCACATCAAGGGTAGATAGGGATGATAAGTGTTCTGACACCCTGGCAAAAAGGTTATTTTCTGCCAGCAACATTGCCCTTAGGTTTATAAATACTACATGCGTTCTGGCCAACATACAAATACATTGTGGGATGTTATAGCTAGACCATATTCCAGAGGGAAAGGAAAGAGATGGCTTCCTTAATATAATTAAGGATGGCGAGGAAGCAATGTTTTAGTTCCTACAGGCTGATAGTATCAGTAGAGCAACAGCAGCTAGCACGGTAAAACGCAGGTTTGCATGGTTACGCAAATCGCGTTCAATCCAGGCTTCTCAATATACCCTTTGATGGCACAAACCTTTTTGGAAATAAGGGTGACGAAAGTCTAGAAAAAGTAATTGAGAGCCGCTATAAGGCGGCCACAAACTTCCCATCCATTGTTTTAGGGATGGAGGTTTCCGCCCTTTCACTACTACACTCCCTTTGGAAGGGCAAGGGGTCAAACCAATCAGAGAGGCCGCAGGAAGTTTCCTTGAGGTGGATAAGGTCGAGTTGCAAAGTCCGTCCAACAGCATCTGCCTTGCGTTCAGCCACTGCACAGCTGCCCCAAAACCACTTTGAGGCCTTAGTCCACATTACTTCCCGGGGGGTGAGGAGAGGGGTCAGTCAGCATTTGGAAGAATGGCAAGGCATTACTTCCGATGCTTGGGCCTTGAAAAACTATAGCCCAGGGTTACGGCCTCCCCTTCTTAAAAAGGCCTTCAGATCATCCACCATGGACCAACTCCCTCAAAGTTCCAGATCTGTTCCTCTTCCAGGATATCACCATTCTGGTGGATAATTGTGCCATAGAGCTGGTACCTGTGACAAACATGAACTGGGGGTGGTACTCCCCTTACTTTTTTATCCCTGAAAAGGACAGTGGATTGAGATCCATTTTGGAATTCCTCAGAAAGGATATGTTCAAGATGGTTAATCCTTCACAGATCCTTCAGACCCTCCAGCTTCAGGATTGGATGGTATCATTGGACCTTCAGGATGCTTACTTTAATGTGCCTATTCATCACAAGCACAGAAGGTACCTAAGGTTCGCCATTAGCAGTTCTCATTATCAGTTTCAGGTTCTGCCATTCTGGCTTACCTCTGCCACAAGGTGTTTCACCAAGTTGATAGCGGCAGTGGCAGCAAGTCTCAGGAGAGGGGGGATTCACATCTAACCCTACCTGGTCGATTGGTTAATCGGGGCCTGTTCTGACGAACAGGTCCTGGAACAGCTCAGCATCACCTGGCACTCTCACCACAGACTGGGCTTCTCCCTTAACTTAAAGAGGTCTCACAAGATACCTTCTCAGAAGCTCCAAATAATTGGAGCAGTTCTCGATGCTTCCTCTGGGAAAGCCTTGCCACCCGAGCTGAGGTCTCAACACATTCAGCAGATGGTTGTCTAGTTCCAGAATGCCCAGTGTCTTCGTGCCTTTGAATTTCTAAGGTTGGTCGGCCTCATGGAATCCTGTATTTTTCTGGAACCAGAGGCTTACCTGAGAATGACATCCTTCCAATGGGTCCTCAGGTTCCCACGTTCACAGTTTTTGGGCAGGATGTCAGATCTACTTCAGGCTCCGAGCAGGGTCACACAGGATCTCCTGTGGTGAGCCTGCAAGGAGAAAGTATTGAAGGGGGAACCCTTTTGGCAGCCATGGCCAGGGATAACGGCAGTGACATCAGCGGCTATTGCCCTCCATTGAAGGTCCAAACTACACATCAACCATTTGGAGCTGAGGGCACTCAGACTGGTACTGATGACTTTTCTGCCCTCTGTACGGGGAAAATTTGTCCTGATAATGACGCACAGCACATTAGGGTTACTACCACTGTGCATAGAAGCAATGCAGCTCGGGTTCTGAAAGCTACAAGAAGGAATCTCCCTATTGGCAGTTCACCTAGATGGAGAGGAGATTACAATGGTGCATAATCTGACCAGCCACAGCAAAGTCCTTCAAAATTGGGAACTAGCTCAGGAAGTCCTTTGGGGAACTCCTCAGGTAGATCTGTTTGCGTCGTCCAGTATCAATAGGAAGCGCAAACTGTTCTGCTCCAGGAAATTCCCTCAGAGAGGGAGGAAGTGGACTGGAAGTTTTCACTCCTGTATGCATTTCTTCCTGTCCCTGTCATTCCATACATCATTTGGAGGTAGAGAATGTTTGGGCAGGAAGATGTGGTACCCGGACCTTCTGGACATGTCCATCTGCCCTCCAAATCATCTTCCACAAAGAGAGGGGGATCCGGTTCTCCATCCATAAATCAAGACTCTCAACCGTCATGCCTTTTTTCTGAGAGGTTGTGATGTAAGGATTGGGACCTCCCGCATGATGTAATGGAGGTGCTGCTTTCAGCTGGAACACCAGCAACAAAGTCACTTTACTTTTGCCATTGTAATACGTTTTGCAGCTGGTGCAGAAATAAGAATGTAGATCCTTTTCTGTGTGAAACACCTATGTGAAAGGATACTTGGCGGCACTATCAATTTTTATTAGCATTTTCAACAGCACAAACTTTGCCTCGCCTCCCTCCCTACCCCTCCCTGCCCCTGATCCATTTCCTGTCCGTAGCTCTATCCCCCCACCCTTTGTCCAGATGACGTCTTTTATCCTCACCCCTCCCTTGTCCCATACCAAACTCAACCCTCCCCCCCTGTCTCATTTCACTCTTGCAGGCCTCTATTGGGGCTTGCATCCTGCCATTGACCCATGTTCCTGTCCTTGGCAGAACTGGGCCTCTCGTGCCTCTCTTGGTTCCAATGGTCAAATCACCCCCAAGAGTTTCAATTTTCTCGGACACCATGCTCCACTTGCATCCCACTGGAGGAACTTCAGTACTACATCCCATTCTACAAGGAAGCACTTGTGGTCCATCTACAGGGTGTAGCGCTATCCATTGTTAAACACACGCCAGAGCAGGTATCTTATTTCAAAATCCCTATTGTTGTATTATTCCTGAAAGGGCTCACTAATGTGTTCCCTCCAGTCTCTGTCACTGTTCCTGTTTGGGACTTGAACTGGGTACTGAAATACCTCATGTATGCTCCTTTTGGGCCACTTCTTTCATGTTCTATAAGTATGTTAACTTTAAGGACAGTTTTCCTCATGGCCATTACATCGGCACAAAGAGTGAGCGAATTGCAGGCTCTTCCATGCAAACTGCCGTTCACCATCTTCTTCATGAGAAAGTCATCTTGGGGGTTCGTTCAAACCTTTTTCCCAAAGGTAGTATCAGAATTTCACCTTTTCAGAAAATAGCCCAACCTACTTTTTATCCTCCACCTCATCATAGTAAGGAGGAGAAAAGGCTTCATCGTCCTGACCTCAAAAGGGCTTTGATGTTTTATATCCCTCGAATGGCAAATCAGAGGCAAGACGACCAGTTGTTCATTGGTTATACTGGGAACAAACTACAACTGGCAGTGACTAAACAAACTTTATCCTGCTGTATCATTCTTTGCATCACTGAATGCTATAACTTAGTGGGAAAGGATGTTCCTGTAGGCTTGCGAGCACATTCTACAAGGGGTTTTGCCACTTCATCAGCTTTACAGAGAGGGGTGCCAGTACACTATATTTGTGCAGCAACCCCTTGGTCCTCCTTACACAGCTTCACAAAACATGACTCCCTGTACTCAGTTTCGGGACAGGAAGCAGGCGGTGCTTCACAGCATTACTGACAAGTAACATTCTTACTCCCACCTCCAAAACAATGCTGCTTTGGGAGTGTATCAAGAGATGAGGAATACGTGGGAGGACGCAACCCATTTGAATAACAACTTACTGACCACTGGTAATGTTCTTTCGACTGGAAATATTTCTCATTGCCCCTCCCAGCCTACCTCGCAGTAGAATGTCCATGTATTAACTCTTCTTCTCTTAAGTGCCTGGTCTTTTGACCTTGTCAATGCCTGTGCTCAGAAACCACAGGGGGAAAAACTAGAACTGAAGTAATATACTGTCAGTGATGTCATGCTTGAGAGCAGACAGAGGCCATTAAGGGACATTGAGTTGATGATGCATGGTGCCCTATATCGAGAAATGTTTTTACGAAGCAGCTGACGATGAAAGGAGATTATCAAAAGATGAAGATATGGGAGGAACATTTGGCCTAAAGTATATTACCAGCAATGAGTAATTTGTTCATCTAGGCTATGATGTCATAACTAAAGGTGGTATTAGCGAATTCGGTGAGTGTAGGAAAATGAAAGCTCTGTGTGCAACGGCAATGTTCAAAGCAGTTAGCCGGAAATGGTCTGGCTAAATGAATCTAGGAGCCAGAAAACATCTGGATATAGCCTACTAGGAGTTAGTTATATAAGGTAAGAAACAACAAATTGCATCAGGCATGATGTATGCACTAGAGGCCAGTAATGCCAATCACGACAATTAGATAAACAAATTACAATAGGTGAGAGGATTAGATTGCTGGGATTATACCAAAGAAGGATAATTTAAGCCATCAGTTTAGGTATGGGTCTCAGCTCCCTATCCTCAATCGTGAACATTAACAGAGGCATTCTATATGTAAATATAATCAACCTCTTTTAAGAGAGTGTCACCCCTGTGCTTGGAGAGTTGAAAATGATGTTTGGAAGGAAGGCCACAACCATGTGCTCATTGGTTCTCGCAGCCTCTACATTATGACCCCTCACTCCACAACATGGGGATAGTTTCCAAGGACCTGCTAATATGAACTGTGAGATGTGGCAGTAATAAACTACTGGGGTGAGAGGATAGCTCAGGAAATATGCGTCTGTCTTGTAAGCAAGAGAGTGCAGGGTGATGCAGGTTCGAATCCCGGCCATGCCCATGGATGTTCGTCTCTGGTAATTAGTTCATAATAAAATATTCATTAAATAATTACACTTTTAACAGTGTAACCATCCTAACTCTGGCTTTTACTGAGACTTGGAAACTGTATGTCCCCACCAGGCATCTAAGGTCACCACAAGTAAAATATCTTCTGTTCCAAAGAGTTAGATCCTGCACAAGATTGTTCTATAATTTGTTAGCTGATGCCCAACCCACATAGTGATGAAGAGCAAAATTTGAATGCGTCCAGCAAAGGCAACGGTCACCTACCACACAGTCGGGCCTGATGTTAAGGGCTCTAAAACTATTAGAGCACAGGAAAACAGGAAGGCACAAATGTATGTTCCTGTGACAGAGATTTATGATTGTCTAGACATAGATGAAGTAGTGAGAAGGAAAAAGGAGAAGCAGAGAATGTAGGTTCCCATTGAAGTTGTAGAGCTCACACTAGAAAGCTCTATTTTGTACTATGTTACTACCACCCACCTTAGTGGTTCTGAGTCAAAGTTGATGGGGGAAAGGATATAGCTGGATGGCATTGTCTCTAATGCTTGCACAGGAAGGGGAAATGGCAAGCCTGTGTCAGGGCTAGTTCATGTCCCCTTGCCTAGAGATGACAACGGGAAACTTATGAATGTTTAAAAACCAGTAGGTCATCTTGGCTCCTACTGTCTTTTAAACCTGTATTCCAATCTTTCTGACAGTCTGAAGAAAGGAAAATCTGCTGGAATTTTGCATAGCCGAACTGACATCAGAGCTTTTTTGCCACTCTTAGTAACATGACTCCAGTGTTTTTTTTAAAAAGTGGATCCTAATGACCCTGCAACGTATAGATCAATCTCCCTCTTAGACACACTGTGCAAAGTATATAGCAAGGTTCTCTCCGAATGCTTCATCGCCTAGATTGACATTTTAATTAACCACACCCAAGCAGGTTTTAGAAAAGGCGTAGCGACTATTGACCCGGCGTTTAGGCTTGCAATCTTGCTTAGTAAATATGTTACTATATGTTGACATTAAAGCTTCACTAGACGGTGAAAAATCAAAAGTGTTGCTAGATCTGGAAGCAAAGGTAAGAGGGTGGCTAGTGAAAGTGGATACTGATTTAGAGACCTTAATCCGTAATCCAGGTAGGGCTAAAATGGCCTTGGATAGGACGGACTGGATCACTACAATCGACAGGATGCACTCCATATCGCCAGAAAATCAGTTTATGGTAGTCGACAAAAACAGGGGTTTATCGCTAAATATCTTATACAGTTTCGTGATTGGAGGATTAGAAACAACTTCCTCAGAATTTGACTAAATATAGCCCATACTGGGGAGGTTTTGGCGAAGGGGCTTAGGAGAGCTTACTACCACGTTATGTAATGGTTGTAGAGACCCAGTCAACCAATCCTTAAAACACCTGCTGATGGAATGTGAAGGGACATGGCCCACTAGACTTCTATTGTTCGCTAGGTTTGGAATGGTTGAAGCAGACGTTTTGCCCTAGATGTTTTGGGACTGGCTAATTTCTGGACATAATAGCACCTTGGCAACAGTGCAAGTGCTGGAAAGATATAACATCCTCTTTCAAAAAAGTCTAATCTGTAAGGTGGGGCCTTAGACTTTGGCCAACTTTGGCTGTCCCCATCCGGCTGTGTAATGAAATATTATATAATCTGCCAGCCAATTATAGCCCGACGTTGCTGACCCTGGAAGGATGCCTTCCCTTTGTGTTGTGAATGATTTAAGCCAATAGGCCCTATTTTCTATAACTTTCTCGATTTTGGTGATGGTCTTCCTTTTTAAATTGATGGTTTTAACAGTCTCTCTCTCTCTTTTTTCTTTTTTTGTTTTGTTTTGCTGCTCCTGATCTTTCAAAATGCTCTTTTAGATTGATAAAGTATAATTATTGGTTTAATCTGAGTATATGTTTATATGTTGATTTTGTAAAAGGTTGTTGTCATAACAAAATACAATACAATAATAAAAATATATATAACCCACTTGGGATAATTTAGTTCTGGGATAATTTCGGGATAGGTTACAACATTGAACTTTCATTAGCATTATTCAAACATGGGCATTGAAAGAGAATGGAAGTAACATTCACAATGTTCCAATATGGCCGTTTTGTTTGTTTGTCACTAGCTAACACACACTGAAGATGGACTTGCACACTATGTCTATAATATTGCTGTCCTCTCTCCTTGTCACACACCAGACGAAGCCCGAGTAGGGTGAAACGTGTTGTTCCTTTTTGTGCTAAACTGCTGCTGCCTTCCTTGTCCATGTACTTTTAATTAATAAAGGACTCTTTGGCTGCACAGCAAACACTGATTGTATGTGGATTTGTAAGAAATATTTAGTTTTTCATCACAAGCATAGCCAGAGTGCCGCTGCACCCTAAATTGGATCCCAGTCTTTCCTTTTGTATATATTATCGTTCCCAACTTTGATGGCTTTTTAACTTTTATGCCACTTTGCAAGGCATTAATAAAGACTTTTATTATACTTCAACTTTGGTGTCCGGACTTCGCTACTTTTGATGATGTGAAGAGTGCTACTCACCCTGCCTGATGTCATCAGTGCTCAGAAGAGATTTACACGCTGCAACGTGTGAGCGCGGAGTATAGCACCAGTGGGATTGTTCCTGGGATTGAGCGCACGGCTACAGCACGTCTGGAAGACTTCATTGTCCCGTTGCTGCTCAGTTCGTACGCACATAGACAGACTCGAGAGGCAGAAGCAGCGTGGCATCAACGAAAACCCATAGTGGAGTGAAGCTGCACGTCGGAGGATGGACAGCAGAACGAAGCAGGGTGAGTACTGGTGTCGGGCAGAAACTGCATCTCACTGCCAGAGAGGTACTGGGTGTAAACGTTACCACACCCAACCACAACCTTTTCACCAGCCCACAACTTACACAGATATATAAATACTGTACCTGATAGTTTCACATCTTATGCAGTGTGCTGCCCAATTGGATTTATTCTCCTAAACAGTTACACTGAAAGCGCCGAATTACAGACACAACCTTTCTGTTAACCTTGTAACATGGCCAACTCCCAAAGCAATAGAGAGGCAATCAGAAAGGCACAAGCCGCAACATTGTTTAATGAGACTCTACAAGTCATCAACATCAGCAGACTCACTGCAACGGCACCCAAAAGTGATAGCGAACTGAGTCTACTTAAAGAACTGGAAAAATTACAATGCAGGGAATTGAGTAAGTAGTGGGAGGAACACTTACTCCAAAATTATATTGAAGTAGGTAGAATTCCATGAGGCTTGAGAATTCTAACCATCCCTTCCTTCGAAGAATTAGATCCAACGATGTTACAGGAATGGAGCGTTGCCATGAACGGATGTTCGAAAACTTTTTTGCAGCTGTTGGTGAAGTATGCTGGTGCGGACCGTATCAAGACATTGGAAAAAATTAATGAAATAGAAAAGCAACTGAAAAAGACACCTGAAGCCGAAGAGGGTAAGAAGCTAAGGAGCAATATGGAGAAGAACTTGGTTGAATATGAGGAGGAAATAAAGCAAAGGAAACAGAGAAAGTTTCTAAGAGACAAAGAGGATTATGAGAGAGGAAGAGTCTACACGTTTGCCAAAAGATTCGACCAGATGAGACAAACATCCCTATCCAGGCCAGCCAGATCAACTGAAGAAAATGAAGAGCAATTGAGTGACAATGCATCAACCTCAGAATCAGATCTAACAAGTAGCGAGACTGATTAACCCAACGTTTGAATACATTTTTTAGATGAAATGCGTTTACTACGCCAAGACGGCAGAAAAAACAAGCCACAAAGAGGTGGAAATCAAAGTCGGGGGAAAGGCAGAGGCGGCCGAAAACCACGAGGAGGGGGAAGAGGAGCAAGCAACGCAACAAGCACTACCCCAGCCAGATCGCTGCACCCTGGAAAGTAGCAGAGCAAAATGTCGAGGATGATACAAAGCTGAGAATAATCAATCTATCAGACCACGTCCTAGCCCCCAACCAGACAAAAGTACTCAATCTAGGTTTAAATGTCTTCCCTAAAGCAAAGAACGATTATGTGCAGACAAGAATTGACTTTGACCAATACATACGTAAAATACGTCTAAAGAAATTCTTTGCAATGAATGTGTACAAAAGGCGCCCAAGAGACAAAGAGACGGGCCAAACTGAGGTTCAAATTAAGGAGTTAACCACTCTAACAGATTTGGTTGACCTGGAAAAAGGCACAGCTGTAGGAGTTAAAGGAGAACCCATAGACCTCAAAGAGTTGGACATTAGAACAGACTGGACTACTAAAAGCCAACTGAAACCAAAGTCAAAGTTCAATCCTGTGGCAAACCTTGGTAACAATATAGAGGCATTTCAAAGTTTAGTGATTGAAGATTTGAAAAAACTCAGAAGAAAGGAACAGAAAAGAATTTGGAACGACAATTTATCATTTATAGACAGACAGGCATTACAAGAGCTGCATGAACTTAAAAATTGTATTATTAAACCCTCTGATAAGGGGCGGAACATAGTCCTACAGAACAGAAAGGACTATATAAGAGAAGCTTACAAACAGCTTAATGACAACAAATGTTACATGAAAATTGCTCAAAATCCAATCAAAGAACTTGAAAGCCAAATCAGTACGCTACTTACAGAATGGGAAGCAAAAGGCCTTCTGTCTGAAGAAAGTCGTAAATTCTTAACGATCACTAACTCAATTACACCTACTATTTTTTCCTCCCCAAGGTACATAAAACATGAAGAAGCCCCCAGGAAGACCTATTGTTTGCTTGATAGGGTCTGCATTGGAAAATATGTCTAAATACATAGATGAAGTCCTGTTTCCATTTGTCTCGGTATTACCATCTTACTTAAGAGACACGACGGACTTCCTATCAAGAATTGAAGATATTCCTTGGGAGAAAGAATATCTATTGGCCAGCATGGATGTTGTTTCGTTGTACACGTCTATTGGTCACGAATATGGAAAGCAGGTGTGTCAACACTTCTTACAGACTCGATCCCTCAATTATAGGGAACACACACAAATAGTATTATCAATGATAGACTTATGCTTGACCAACAATACTTTCCTCTTTAACAATGAGTATTTTAAACAGTTGCAAGGAACCGCTATGGGCACCACTTTTGTGCCGTTCTATGCAAATCTTACAATGGCCGCATGGGAAGAACGGGAGGTCTGGACGGACACAAACCATGAATACACATACATTGATGATCTCTTCATAGTGTGGAAAGGAACCGAACAAGGATGGATGGAGTTCGTCAACCGTCTCAACCTCAACGACAACAAAAATCCGGTTTACAGAAACGCACAGTTGCACTTTGATTACTTTTCTGGACATGAATGTGAGGATTGTAAACAACAAGTTAACCAGCGAACTACATAGAACAATTACAGGGACAAATACACCACTCCACGCACATAGTGGACACCTGAAAAACCTGATATGGAGCGTCCCCTATGGAGAATTCATCCGGTTGCGAAGAAATAATAGCACCTTGAAATCCTATGACACGGAGAGCAGAATCACTGTTCAAGGGTTCGCTAGACAACAATACCCAAGGAGAGTGGTCGAGAGAGCATATCTCAAAGCCAGAGCTAAGGAACGTTCCAGTCTCATAACAGGAACCAAACACAATGAGAAGAGGAAAATGGAGAAAGACAGCACTCAACTAATTCTAACTTTCGACACTCAGGCACCAAAGATCAGGGGCATTTTAACCAATCATTGGAGAATCCTCATGGTGGACCAGGATCTCAGCAGAAACCTCTGAAGCAGCCCACAGACAACCTTCAGAAGAAATTGATCCATGAGGGATGTCTTGGTTCAGAGCTATATGACTCAAGAAGAGGACAGTAACAAGACAAGCTGGTTATCGAACAACTGAAAAGAGGGCTTTTTTAAATGTATCCGTTGTAACATCTGTAAATATGCTAAAACTCAGGGCTCTTTTAAACATCCCATCACTGGCCAAACTGTTTCTATATCGGGTAAAATCACCTGCGAAACGGAATGCGTTGTCTGACATGTGCATGTGACAAGTGGTACATAGGAAGCACCAAATGTAAATTAAAGACACGTATCCAACAACATGTACAGGCAATTGTCAACAACGATGATAACTACCCGATGGGCAAACATTTTGCAGAATTTCACAACAAGAATATGGAAAGTTTTGGGTTCTTTGGTATTCATAAAATTGAGACAGGACCAAGAGGAGACGACAAAGAAAAAATCCTAAGACAAAAAAAGACCCGCTACATATTGGACTTTGAAAATAAATTCCCAAATGGACACAATATAGACGAGGAACTCTACACATTTTTAGGCCAGTGATGGATAGTTGAGTAATTCTTTCTGCTCCTGTTTTCTTCTACCGTTGCTCTTTCTTTCTTCTTCTTCTTCTTCTTCTTCTTCTTCTTCTTCTTCTTCTTCTTCTTCTTCTTCTTCTTCTTCTTCTTCTTCTTCTTCTTCTTCTTCCTCGTTTTCTTCTTCTTTGTTCCCCTGTTTCTCCTCTTCCTGCAAGTTTCAGATAATATTCACAACAAGACAAGGGAATCATTCTGTAAATGTCTAGTCTGAAAATATTGCAAGATGCTCATTTCTTAACTATGAAATATGATGAAGAGGAGGATAGCAATTATCTCTCCCCCCTTTTTTGTAAACACTCATTTTAATACTGGTTTTAATTTGTTCGTAAGTACAATTTTTAATTCACTAGGTGATTGTCTCTTTAGTAATATGTTTACACATGTGTGATGTTTGATTCTGTTTTTTAACCAGAGTTTGACTTTGAATATGTAGTGCAGAGCTTGTTGAAACAGTTACCGAGTCAGAATGACAGGGCAGGCACTATGATCAAATGAGAAAAGTCCCAGACTGCTGAACTGTGCACTTTGCACTTTATAATAATCGATGCACCTTATTACAATTCCCCTGCACTATGCACTTTACAGTGACTGATGCACCTTAAAGAGATTGCTGCACTTTATCATGCTTTCTGCACCATGCACTTTAAAATGACCATTGCACTTTATTGACTGATCCTATACCCAGCAGTATATTGTGTGCTGGGTTTGAGGCATGACAATGAAAGGTACGCCGAGATGGTACACAAGGTGTGTGTTTTCAGTTGCGCAGCCATCATATTGGCATTTTGCTAACATTTAGGAGCTCCTTGCTAATCAGCAACAAATAGGTCTTGTGTTAACATTCATGCCAGAAGCATTATACAAAGTTTACTGTTGATGCTAGTATATAGAATGCACCCCAGGTTGATTGACGTACCTCACAATGTGACCTGTGATGTAATCATTATGCTTATGGAGGACCTCCTCTCCATCGAACTATTGTTGAACTCTGATTCATTAGTATCATAAAAAGGGCTGATTAAGCATTCATGCTATCACATCTGGGACTGGGAAAAGTGATTAACTTCATTTTTACGATCTGTGAACTATGCCAATGTTCATTGCATGTTCAATGTGTCTGTCATCTAAGTAAAACAGGATGTCCAAAATGTATGGAATGCATTTAAGCATGTATTCAGCACCAAGGGGCTCCATCGACATGCGCTCATTATTTGTGGCAGGGCGTGGCGGACAAATAGTGCAATAAACACACATGGTAACTCTGTATCACATCCCAAATAAGGATAACTGACATATGCACCCTTGCCACTACTGCGGCACTAATAGGCAAAAATGTCCACCATGGGTTTGCTACAAATGGGTTGTTGCGTTTTCTAATGGAGTCCCTCCTTTATTTCGGCAAAAATGGTCGCTGTTTGCTCTGCACCATGTTTTAAAACTCTGAGGTTAGATGGGGACGCATTGTTGTGATCAAGCGGCGAGGCAAACCGTGAAACGCGTTAACATTCCCAATGCGCACAGATATTTTGCACTTTGGGAGAGGCAAACTTTGATGGCTTTTTAACTTTTGTGCCACTTTGCAAGGCATTAATAAAGACTTCAACGTTGGTGTCCGGACTTCGCTACTTTTGGTGATGTGAAGAGTGCTACTCACCCTGCCTGATGTCATCAGTGCTCAGAAGGTATATATAAATATATTCAATGAAAAAACTTTGTTAAAGGGACGTTATGGTTGGGTTGCACTACTAAAATCCTATGAAATTCAGTAAAAAAACATTGTTAAAAGGATATTATTACATTACATTAATCGAAAAACATCTGAACTTCGCCAGTTATGGTAAGCTAAGCAACCATAACTCGCAACACCACTGTGCACTGCTAAGACTAACACCCAGGACGTCAACAATGACATCACAAATATCATTGATGTCATCACTGACCATGTATTATGTTACTATGAATAGAGAAACCATATGCAACCTTTTCGTTTATCTTAAATCAGCTTTCGATACATAATTTTACATAATTGTAAGTCAACATTAACCAAACTCTCAAGACCATAAATAACTGCAGGATGTGAGGCATTGCATGTACAACTGCGTATTGTTGTACAATTGAATGTAGTATTCTGCATGTACTATTATGAGAAGTATAAGCATAATGAAATGCATTTTAATATAATCATTTCTGTATTATATAATTTTATATGTGTAAAGTTTATGTTAAACTATAACACATTAAATAAATAAAATAAAAATACTAAGAGAAATCTCACTCTATGAAGGGAACACAGAAGCTGTTTGAGGGGGCCCAAATGGTGAATGCACCAAACCCTTTCAGGTAAATCAAGGGGTGTTTCAAGGATGGGGACTTGCCCCTTTGTGATTATCGTTTTTTTTTTAAAAAATGACTTGGAGATAAAATCTAACATCTCATCGTTCAATGCCCCAAACATTGACGGTGAGAAGCCCCCTTTTTTACTCTTTGCAGATGATGCAGGCGCTATCTGGAGAATGTTACCTAAAGAAAACTTTTTTAATCTCAAAAAGTGGTGAGGACTTATCATCACCTGTAATAAAACCAGAGCAATGTCATGGAACAGGACCAACCGAAGGAAAAGCATCATCAAAGATGAGGGGGACCGAAGGAATATCCTCATCAAGGATAAGGGGAACGTAATAGAGCGTGTGGAATACTTGGAGAACCTGGGGGTACGGTTAAGTTGTAGGGTTATGTGGTTTGCCAAATTGATAAAAGCTCAGTCATCCTGAAAATAAGGGCAGGGGTCACACCGTACTTTTAAAAATGATATGGGGACACATTGCTGCCCCAAACTTGGGCCTCTATAGGACCTATATAGGTAACTACAGCAATACTATATGGTGCAGAGATGTGAGCCTTTACTAACATCAAACTGCTTGTTACTGGAGAAACATGTTTGGGAAAACGTTGAGCGCACCAGCTATTAGTGCCCCTAATTTATGTGTAATTAGGCTACATTGGGACTGAGTATACACTGCTGTGTTAAAGCATGTGCTTCATTGGCTTCGCATATGGACTTCACCTGAGATATCTGTGTATAAAGGCACCATGCTAGGGCTATCAAATGCTGTCAAAGGGTCATCTTGGGCCTTGGCCAGACATATTCTCCAAACACTATAGGTAATTGGTTGGGACAGTCTATGGGAAGAGCCAGAGGGCGTACATTACACCCATAGGCTGAAGGATGAAGACTCATTGGCCATACAGAACATGCTACAATAAGGTTATGCCCATTGACTGTTTGCTGGATATATCACAGTTAAGTTTCCATCCAGAATCATATCTGTCCCTATTAGAAACGTTTTGCACAGTTAGAGCTATAAATTCCACATGCATCTCAACACATCTGTTCCCAAATCAATCTGCCTCCATCCATCCTTTAGACACTGGAATAATGGCCAAATGTCACGCTGATGGAAAAGACAAACGCGGAACACAGCTTTAACCGAAAAGAACATTAAAGTGTAACAGCTTTGTGGAGATGTTTTGGAGTTTGCCTATTTAAATAAAAGCAGACCTGCAGAGACATACCCACACTGTCCCGTTACGAGTCGTGAAGGCCTGTCGGGAAGTACCCATACTGTCTCATTAAGGGAAGAGACGGTCTGTCAGGAAAAACCCATGCTGTCTCATTAAGGGCAGAGAAGGCCTGCCGGGAAGTACCCATACTGTCCCATCACTAGTCGGGAAGGTCTGTCGGGAAGTACCCATACTGTCCCCTTAAGGGAGGAGAAGGCCGGTCGTGAAGTAAACACATTGTCCCATCACAAGTCGAGAAGGCTTGTAAGGAAGTACCTATACTGTCCCATTAAGGAAAAAGAAGGCCTGTCGGGAAGTACCCACACTGTCACATTACGGGAGGAAAAGGCCTGTCGCATTACTGGAGGAAAAGGCCGGTCAGGAAGTAAACACACTGTCCCATCACGATTCGCAAATGCCTTTGGGGAAGTAGCATACTTCCCCATTAAGGCCTGTCGGGACGTAAACACAATGGGCCTCATTACGAGTCATGCCGGTAAGGGAAAAATTATGCCGGTATGTAAATACCGGCATCATTTAACGTTCCGTAGCATTCTGACCCGCAAACCCTGTATGAACGGCACCGTTATTTACGGTGCCGCTAATAGCGACATAGGCGCGTACACGCGCCTCTTCAGGTAGTAAATACCGGCATGCCGGTAATAGGGGGTAATCACAACCCACGCAAACATGCAAATACCAGCATCGCGAACACAGTAACAACGGGCTGCATGATGCCGGAAAAACAGACATCGCGGACCACCCGCAAACAGCAACCAAGATACAAGGCAGCTGCCACAGGTGCACACAATCCCCACAGGTGGAGTCAAAGGAGGCTGTGCCAGTATGAACTGAGCACACCCACACACCACAACCCCACCACAGGTGTAGGCAATGCAGAGTGGGCCAGTACAAAAGGAGCACACCCACACACCACAACCCCCCCCCAGGTGTAGGCAATGCAGAGTGGGCCAGTACAAAAGGAGCACACCCACACACCACACCCCTTCCTACACCAAAATGCTACCACTAGCATTTGCAATCATGGCGCAGGAGGACATGCCTATACTGCTACAACTACAGCAACAACAACAACAACAACAACAACAACAACAACAACAACAGCAGCAAGAACAGGCAGCACAGAGGAGACGCAGGAGGAGAAGGAGGGTGAGACAGGCCCAGCAATTACCACCAGCACCTCGTAGGCAGCCACCAATCCCTCGCACCAGACCCAGCCCATTCAACCTGACCCCTGAGCAGATCCACACCCTGTACCGGTTGGACCGTGACACCATCACCACCATAGTGGACATGATACAGAATGACATTGCCAGCCACATACAAATACGCACTGGCATCCCCCCACTACTGAAGGTGGTGTCTGTGCTACACTTCCTGGCCACAGACACCTACCAACACACAGTGGGCCAGCTGCATGGCATTTCACAACCACTATTCTCACACATGCTGAACCAAGTGCTGGATTCCCTCCTGAAGCACGCAAGCACCCAGATGTCCCTACCACGGACTGCCCAGGAGATAGCCGAAACAAAAGTAGACTTCCATGCACTGGCAGGCATGCCCAATTGAGTGGGTGCCATCGACTGCACCCATGTGGAATTGGTAGTCCCGCATGCCACAGAGGCGATGTACCGCAATCGCAAGAAATACCACTCCATCAATTTGCAAATGGTATGTGACTCCAGCAAGATCATCACTCATTGCTGCGCCCGATTTCCTGGATCCACACATGATGCCATGGTACTGCGCAACTCCATGCTACCCCGTCACATGGAGCGACATGCTGGACCACGTGCCTGGCTGCTCAGTGAGTTGCACAACAGGCCCATGGCCATGCTGTGGGGTACTCATGTGTGCGGATACAGAAGGGGGGATAGTACACCTGGGTGGGAAGGGGGGGGTAGTACACCTGGGAGGGAAAGGGGGGGATAGTACACCTGGGTGGGAAGGGGGGGGTAGTACACCTGGGAGGGAAAGGGGGGGATAGTACACCTGGATGGGAAAGGGGGGGATAGTACACCTGGGTGGGAAAGGGAGGGATAGTACACCTGGGTGGGAAAGGGGGGGATAGTACACCTGGATGGGAAAGGAGGGGGGATAGTACATCTGGATGGGAAAGGGGGGGATAGTACACCTGGATGGGAAAGGGGGGATAGTACACCTGGATGGTAAAGGGGGGGATAGTACACCTGGATGGGAAAGGGGGGATAGTACACCTGGGTGGCAATAGCCAGTGAGTGTATAATGAATGCAGAGCTAAACACTCCTCACCTGACACAGTCAAACTGAAAATGACACATCACTGAGCCACATATAACACATGATGCAAATGGATGACAACAAGTAAGAGGCACAACCAGGCCACCATGGTGATGGCAATCAATGCATGACTGAATAGGATGGCAACTGTGCCAATGCGGCCAGTGTGACCATGCATAGCAAAGAGTATACTGCATGAATTGGAGGTTAAACATTGTTGCACTGCCACAGCACATCTGCCTCAGCATGCATGCTTACACCCTGCACCATCTATTCAACCCCATCCAGTGCTCCACACCTCTTTACAGTATACATTCCATATAGGTGACTATTTGGTACACATACAGGGACATGTGCATGCTCACACCTAATAGCTGCTGCCATGACCGTGCTCCCTGAAGGTGTCAGTTCAGAGTGACACACACCTATTTGTATCTGCTTGCAGGTGATGGAGGATATCCCTTGAGGCCGTGGCTACTTACCCCTGTGCGGAACCCGCAGAACAGCCATGAAGAGGAGTACAATCGTGTGCACACTCGAACCCGTGTTGTGATTGAGCAGACCTTTGGCCTGTTGAAGGCGCGGTTCCGCTGCCTAAGCAGGTCTGGTGGGGCACTCCTGTATAAGCCTGAGAAGGTGGCAAAGATCACCATGGCCTGTGTCCTTCTGCACAACACCTGACATTGACATGCATGGCCCAGGTGAGGATGAAGGGGATGGAGATGGAGGCAAAGGAGCCCCCCTGCCAGTACGTGATGCACGGGACGGCCATGCTGTACGCCAAGCACTAATTGACGAATACATTTAAGACACAGGGACCATGAATGACTTTTGTCAGTCAGACACTGGGCCAATGTGAACATGCACAAAGGGAATGGTGTCATTTGGACACTGAACACTGCAACACATTAAATGGATGCACACCAAAAATTACAATGTCCAGCCAGGGATTGTTCTCCAGAAAACTTGTGTATTATATGAAAGTGCAAAACTGTGCCCACTTCCCCCTCCCACAATCCCAAAACAAACTCCCTCACCCACCCCACAGATCCCAAATGTCCCCATGTGCACAAAAAACAGTGTTGCCTTCACCAATGTTACTCCTCACATTTTTCCCAATTTTTGGAAAGCCACTTTTTGGCGACTTTAGGGTCTGGGGGTTCCATGGCCATGCGCCGTGTGCTCCTGCGCGTTAAGCGCACAGGGCTAGATTGAACAGAGGTGGATGGTGTTGACGTGGTGGATGTGTCAGTTGTCAATCCCCTTGCAGACCCATAGTGTGGCTGCTGCACTTGCCTGATGTTGGCTAGTAGGGCCTCGGTCAGTGACCCCATGCACTGCCTGAATGCAGACGTGGACGCCTCCACGGCAGCTGTATTTGCAGCAATGGCCGTGGCTATGGCCTTCATCGCCTCATTACCGGCAACGACCTGTTGCCGCATAATCTGCAGCATCTCGTCTTGGCGGGCCTCCACCCTTGCAAGACGGACCTCAAAGGTGGTTTCTGTCGCAGGTGTACCAGTGGCTGGAGAGGTGGTGGAAGGCAGGGTGGATGACGGCAGGGTGGTGGAAGGCAGGGTGGTGGAAGGCACGGTGGTGTAAGGCAGGGTGGTGGAAGGCTGGGTGGTGGTAGGCACCTGCGTGGGGCCCTCGTCCTGGGCACTGTCGTCGGCGAAAATGCTGATGTCCGAATATCCTAGGTCGGAGTCATGGAGACATGGGTCATCCAGGCTCTCTGTCTCCACAGGGGGTGAGGGGGTGCCAATGGGTGTTGGGCTGGGCAATCCCAAAGATTCTTCGGCCTCTTTGACCACCTTTGTGGACACGACGTCCGTGGTGGTCGGTGTTACAGCTGGCACTATCGCAGCAGGTGCACCCTGCAGAGATTATGCCTTGTGTGGCACACTGGGAGTGGTCGCAGGCAATTTTTCAGAGGAGGGGGTTTCGGTGGCCCTGGTCCCCTTGCGTGCACTGGATGTGCTTGCCCCCCTGTCCTGGGTTCCACCTTCCTCATCGGTGCCTGGGGGATAGAAGAGATGCAGGTCATCAGTGAGATTGCCAAATGGCAGCTGTGATTTGTTGCAGTGTAATATCTTGATATATTCAGGCATGATTTCATTTCTGTTGTGTGGCATTTGGTGTACTGAGGGGACATGTTGGCAATGATTGCATGGCTGGTGGCAATGGATTGTCTAGGTGGGGGGGGACATGGGCATGGATGGGTCATGTTGCACCTCTGTTGGGTTTACCAATTTCACGCAGCATGCATGTGGTGCAGGGGGTGGCAATCAGTATTCTGTTGGTAAGTTGATGTTGCCTTGGGTAAAGGAATTGCCTTGCCTAATCAGACTCCCACCTCACTTGTGTCACATCATGTTTTGTTATTGGTGGATGTGATGGTTCACTCACCTTCCTCTGTCGTGGTAGCTGCCCCGAACTCCTGCTCTCCGATCCCCTCTATGGATCGATGAATCCACTTGCAATCTCCTCCCATGTGGTGAGCTTAACAGGGGAGTGTGTGCCACCGCCTGTCGCCATTGCAGCCCTCCGGTTCTCCGCAGGGATCTTCCAGAAACGGAGGCGGAGGTCGTCCCTGCGCTTTCTGCAATCCCAGACGCTCCTTGGGGTGCACCCCACTGTTGTTACCCTCTGCGCAACCTCCTGCCACACCTGTTTTTTACGCATTTGGGCCGCATGCTTCAGGTCCGTGCTTCGGATTATGTCAGCATGCTGTTGTAGGGTGTCCGCTAGCATTGTCAATTCTGCATCTGAAAAGCGATGCTTCCTCTTCCTTTGTGAGCTTTTTCCAGTGGCCTTTGACATCCTGTTTGTGTTTTGGCACTCAACAACACGGGTGTAGTGGTATTAATGGAGGATGGCAATGGATTGTGATTTTAAAGATGGCCGCCGGCCCATTTCCCGTTCCTGCGCGATTACGTAATTTCCGGGTCCGTTTTTTGCGAACACGGTAATAACATGATGGTATTACCGTGCCGGTATTTACGGGTTAGTGTGAGGCGGTAGCCCAATGGGCGTGCCCCGCGATGCCGGTATAGGGGGCTTGGAGGCCCTTCACCGGCATGGCGGTATTGCCACTACTGGCATGGGGGAACGCGCGTGCTCGCGCACTCGTGATGACCCGCAATTAGCGGGTTCATACGTGCATGGACACGCTCATCCCGGCATGCCGGTAATGAACCCGGTTTTACCAGGCAACTCATAAAGAGGCCCAATGTATCACCAGGAGTGGCGAAGGCCTGTCGGGAAGTACCCATACTGCCCCTTTAAGAGAAGACTTCGAGGCAAGAACCGAATCCAACCAGGGAGCAGGTGGTTTGGCCAGCAAGGTTTACAAACTTATTGTCACAAAATACAAGGAGAATGACAAACTACGAGAAGAATGGGATGTGATATTACTTCAGAAACTTGGCAGAGTATGTGCAAAAACGTCGATAAACGTTTCACACAAGTGCTCGATAAACTTGTGTGAAAGATCCAGGCAAATACAAGTTTTACTGGAGAACGGACCGTTTGAAAAAGAGAGGTCTTTCTGAGTCTGATGATTGTTGGGCCTGTGTACATCAAATTAGTACTTTGGAGCATTTGCTGTGGAACTGTATACGTGTGCATGATTTTTGATTGGAAGTTTGTACAATTTGTGGGAAGGTGCTAGGTGAGAGTATTGACTTTGATTTCGAAACGATGATCCAATGCGGGGATGATTTTTTGGATGACTTGACTATCTCTCAAAAGAAATGCCTTTTTAGAGGGGCTATAAATGGTAAGAAAATGATCCTGCGTGGGTGGAAATCCAGGGTTGCCCCATCTACAGACGACTGGGTTGACGAAATGAATAAACCTGTGGAATGGAAAGGACAATCTACGGGAGGGAAAGGAAACTGAATCTGTTTGATAACATTTGGGAGAGATTTTTAGATCTGTACTAGTTTCATTATGATTCATTTTGTTTGAATGTTTTGGGGAGGAGGGTCACTTTTGGTAATGTATATATATTCTACTCTGCTTGTATATGGCTTTGTGCACGATGATAGGTCGATTCATTGTGTGTTCTTCACTGAGATTTTACTATTGACATGTGTATTCTTGTAAGAAATGCAAATAAATATTTATTTTTAAAAGAAGACCCTCACATGTCCAATTTGGTGTATTGTGATTAATTTGAGAGCGGCTGTATCATTGCAATACAAACCCTACTCTATCCTGTTCTTTTGCACCTTCATTAAGACTACTGTGCTATACGTATGACCTAGAAGGATTGGGTGCTTTAACAAATCAGTGTGATGATCATATCAGTACAACTACCAAGTGCGGGGAATGTTTTATGTAATGTAATGCAGGGAAAGGTTACCAAACTTTTTTTTCTTTTTTAGTTTCATATGTTTTTCTTACTCTTGTCTGAAAAAGTATACCACAATTTCAGAGAAGCTCTCTATTTCCCTGTTACGAGTGTAGCTACACTGCTTTACTATTAATGTGCCATCAAACATACACATTATCCTTACTTACTGAGAAATTCCTCATTGTAAATGTAACAGCTAATAGCCTTGCTAGGAAGTGCTGTTACTGGGTGCTGTTACAAGTAAAACCTGGCTACTGAGAAGTACTGGTGCCGTGCCTTTAGTATCATAGCTGCCCGGAGAAGTGATTGGACAGGTCCATGGAATGTATAGTAGGCCCGCTGCGGAGTCCAGATGTCAGCCCAGGACATTAACGTAACTCTCCCAATAACATAACCCCCCCCCAAGGAGAAGCACAGATGACATTCCAAGTCAGATTGTGGTCAGGGCATATTACTTGGCATATCACAGGTCTGCTGAGAAACAATATTGGTGTATTGCATATTCCTCAGCAATATACATTATGCCTGCTAGCTCTCAAATATATATACAATGAAGCATATATATAGCTTAGCCAGGGTCGTTGCTAGGTCTTGAAAAGATCAGGAGTTAAGCTAATGTTGGGACTGGCGGGACATGGGGCTAGCTAGCATTTTGGTTGTGGCACCTGAGCTTCTATCCGCGGCTACAACCAAAAGAACCGGGGCTATACCCCCCTCAGGTACACCCTAGCAACGTCCTTGGGCTTCGCAATTGCTTTAATTAAACAGTTTGCTTGGTTAGTCAATGCAGTTTCAGTCATATCTTAAACTGAGATCTTAGGTGTTATATCCTAAGGGTTATACTGGTACCTTTTAGTTGTGATAATGTATGCCCACTTCTTTCTGATACTCCCTGCTGCCTCGGACGTCAAGGAGGACACTTAGATCACTCCTTTGCACCATTAACTCCCTGCCTTATACACACATTTTGAGGAAAAGTAACAGATCCCCATAGTCTCTTCACTACTCATTGCCAATGCTGTCTCATCGCCTGATCGTTGCAATGCCCCTTATAGATTTTAATAGAGTTTAAACTCACCTTTGAATAAAGAAAACCATGAGTTAATATTGAAGCCAGTCCCAGCAAACAATCGCTGGCAGCAGAACCTTCTAGAACAGGTGCTGTGAGCAGGCTTTGTTGACTGTCCTCTACGAACACAATGCCATACAGCTCTGGACAGGAAGAAGTCTGTGAAATCAACATGGTAGCCTAGAGATAGTGAAAGGGGAGAACAATCAAGGAATCAGCTCTGGAGCAGCCTTTACAACAGCCCATTCAAGAAACTTCTGTCAGGGCACCTTCATATAGCCAGTCCTTCATCAGCCGGGTTCTCCCGGGACATGATCCCCAAAGATGGGCATGGCAGTTGCATCCGCACACCTGCCGGAGTTTGGCATCTGAAAGTTAGTTGGTCATTAAAAGTTGTGAAAGTTCTACCTCCAGTAGAAAGTTTTGGAAGTTGAAGCAAAAGACACAGGTGCTGTTGTTATGAATGTTCTCCACCGTTAGTAGAAGGAAATTGCTACAGATGAAAGAGTGCTTTTGCGTCTCAAGATATTTCTCCATCCACCCTCTTATATGCATAATAAGAGTTATATGCATTTCCTTGTATGATGTATTGATTAACTGGTCTATAAACTTCCAAACGTTAAAACTAAAGGAGATATAGATGAATGAGAGATACAAAAAGAGTGATGTGATAACCAAAATGGTTAGTGTCTGTGGATCTGCTAGGCTATTTGTTGCCCCAGTGAGGCCCAATTCAGAACTACTAAGCTACATTTCTCAAGCTCTGGCAGGCTACATGCTCGAATGAATTGGTGAGGTGGTGGGTATAAATACGACAGTTGGTAAGAGCAAAACAGAAAGTAACATTGGGGCACAAGTATCAGTGAGGATGGCAGACTATTTAAGACATCATCCCTGATAATAAGAAAAGCTTGCAGATCACAACCGTACATGCAAGCAGTTTCTTAGAATGATATCAGTTTGGGGTAGCAGAGGATAGTCCAGTGTTATGGTAATGGTAATTGTTTAGTGCCATTGGTAATGTCTCCAAGCACGCAGTAGGTTGAGAGACCTTGGGGTCTGGACTGGAGTCCAGGTCAGTGGAGAAAGTCAGGGCAGTAGTCTTTGTGTGCACTCTGTATGTGGGCAGCTGAACCAAATCTTTTGTGGTGGTTAGCTGCATTCTAATGCCAGAAGTAGTGTGCAGTGCATGTGAGACAGGTAGTATGTGTGCAGCTAGACCGTATTGAATGTGGGGGATAGCTGCATTCTAGTGGAGGTGGTGCTCATATGTGATATTATGTATGCAGCTGGGCTGGATCTACTGTGGGGGATAGCTGCATTCTAAAGCTTGCTGCAGTGTGCAAGGTGATATATACTTATGTGTGTAGCTAGACCGAATTGATTGTGGGGTGTAGTTGCATTCTAGTGTTGTAGGTGCTAGGCGGAGAGTCAGGGTAGTGGGAGGTAGGTGCCAGGATTTGTGGGGTTGGAGGAGGCCTACCTCTCCCTGATTGCCTTCCTGTGCCTGCCAAATTAACTATGCTCCCCTTTATAGGCGCCTGGTGCGTCAGGAACCTCTAAGTCCAGTATGATCTCAGCTCTATCTGCAACCCACTCACTCAGGTGACATGCAGTTTTAGGCTAACGTCCACAGTCAGGTGAAATTAAATATTAGGCTACCCTATTCAATCAGGTGAAATTCAGTTCTAGGCCCCCTACCACGATCAGGTGAAACGCAATAATAGGCTAACTAGCACAATCTGTCGAAATGCAATATTAGGCCAACTCGCTAGTCGGGCAAAATAAAAATAACCATAGATACACAGCAGTGGGAAGAGCACTACGATTTGGAAAACACAGAAGTGGAAATGCACCTACATTTGAAAACACAGCAGTGGGAGAATTCACCTAGATTAGAAACACATAGCAGTGGAAACATGCACTCAGATTTTAAATGCAGAGGAGTGGAAAAATGCACCCAGAATTGAAACAACAGTGTAGGAAAGCAGGAACGTCCACCTCAAGTAAGTTAATGGTTCTTTTAATTTCCCTGGTCTGCACGCCTTCAGGGAATACACATAGGATGGTAGGGGACACAAAGACACTTCATTAGAAGAGCAGCAATGGGCTTCCCACACCCATCCACCAGCAACACCCAATGAAAAGCCCCAATGGTCACTCACAGAACACACAGAGCACCACATTCCACCTGAGAGCCATGACGTCACCACACTCCACACTAAACCCATTACTACACTTCTCCCTCCCCTGGAATAACACATCACTAAGAACAGAAAGAGAACAACTCACACTCTGTTGCACACGCATACATGCACCAGACCTTCTACCCACACCGTCCGACAATGTACAGAAAGCCCAGCACAGGGAAAACACAAGGGAACAAAATTACCCACACTGGGAACAACAACTACTAGGTGACCAACCCCAACAATTCGAGAACACCAACTTGAAAGATCACAACCTTGCTCACACTACAACACCTACACCTAACCGCTAGGGTATGATTCCCTCAATACTAGAACCGTAATGACCACACTGGGAACAACGACAACTAGAGCACCAACCCCTACAATTTAAGAACACCACCTCGAAAGAGCACACACTTTCTCACACCACAAACGCCTACCCCTAGACCCCTGGAATACGATTCCCTCAATACTGGAACAAACTTAACTGACAGGCATATGAATCCGAAACAGGAAATACACCATGTCTTGCTAAACTGGGAGCGTGGGTGTGAGATGGTGGGGTGGGGAAGCAGCCTTCAGGCTGGGAGAATGCTTTCACTTCAACCTCTTGTATATGCCAGTGACTATTTCATGAAACTAGGAGAGCCATCAAAATTCATGAGTAGCCATTTAACATCTGCCTCCTAATTAAAACATATACGTAAACACAAGGAATCGGGTCTATTAAAAATAACTGGAGACTGAAGCTAGAAGGCATGTATACGCCATTGCGTGAAATTGTGTGGTTTTAGGCACACCCCTTAAAATAACTTTTCTCCTGGGGTAAAGGCAAGCAGGACCTCACTGAGACAGACTCCCCTCTATGACCCACCATTAACATCTACAATCCAAAGAATACAAGAAGAACTACCTACTGTTTGTTACTGTGGTAAAAAACCATTGTTTCAACATAAGGAGATGTATTCATGTGATAACGATAAGAAGTAGAGTGCCAGAGTAATTGAAAACACTCAGGAAACAGAGACAAAAGACTACAAGGCTCAGCTGGGGAAGACCATCCAAAAGGTCATAAAAAACAGAAGAAGGAGTCCCATTGGAGAAAGAAGCCTGGGAGTTTTCGAGTCAGCTCTGCATCGAGAGCCGACAGAGAAGGGATGTGCAGCATTCAAACCTTGAAGAAAGCTGGCGTGTGAATGTGACACAAGTGAATCTGGAAGCAAGAGAAGCTGGGGGAAGGGATCTCCAGTGAAGATACCAAACCTTAGGTGGTGGTGTGACCGAATATCAGTGACTGTTAAGTCCAGAAATGACGCTGAGACCTCAGACCTGCTCGCATTATTGAGCTGACACAAAGTGAGAGAAAGAGAAGCAGAGAAGCCCAAAGCCAACCAACGATGCGAGCAAAGCTTCCCACCCTGAATGCAAGCTCAATGATAGCGGTAGGGAGTGAATAGATTTGTTTTGGATGCAGGACAGACCTTCCTTTTGGAATGACAGACGACTGATGAAGCATCTTAGTTAGTTTAGTGCAAGGCATGGAAAACCCATAGTTTTGGAAGTTAAGCTTTTACACCTTTTCATTTTATCAATAAAATACTTGATAATGAAAGATATCAGTATCTGTCCTTCTTCTGACCTGCCACATTACCAATGGAAAGGTGGGTCAACTTGGACAAGTTGATGCATCCAGACTTGAACGGAGGCATAATTTTTACGTTACATGTAAACAACCTTCTAAGGTGTACAAAGTGTTGCACTCAAATTCATAGTGCTCTATTGACTTGTTGGTGACCACAAACATGTTGTACATATCATACCCATTAACCCCAGCTTATGTGAAACAACAACAAACACTTTCTACAGAAGGCCACCCAGACTTTCCATCACACTCTCTTAATGGGGGGGAAAGCAGGCCAAAACCATTCTGTGAACCTTAAACACAGCACATTGGAAGACTAGTGGGTGACTGCATATGTTTTTTTAATTTTTTTTATTTTAGTATTTATATAGCGCGCTACAGCCCACGGGCATAGAGGCGCTGAAAAGAATATGTATGCAGGCTTGTTTTATGGTTACAGGATAGCATCCCAGTACAGTGGATTTATACAGTTACATAGTTTACAATAGGTTGCTTGTCAAGGTACAGTAAAAGTACAATATTCAGATGATGGCGATAGGTGGGAGGCGAATCAAACAAAAAGCCTTGTCTTTAAGGCTTTACGGAAGGTTGTGTGGGATTCGTTCATTCTGAGTTGGGCAGGGAGGGTGTTCCAGTAGGTTGCAGCCAAGGTAGGGAAACTGGAGCCATGGGCTCACACTCTTCGTGTATGAGGAAAAATGAGGCGATTGGCGTATGCAGATCTGGAGGGTCTAGAGGGTGTTTTTTTGATGATCCTCTGAGCTAAGTAGGTGGGCGCTAATCCATGTATGCATTTGTGTGCAATGGCCAGTGTTTTGAAAAGGATCCTTTCTTTGATGGGCAGCCAATGAACCTGCCTTCTAACACCAGAGATGTGATCCCTACGAGCTATACCAGTCATGGCCCTCAAGGCATTATTCTGAGCTACTTGAATTTTAGCCAAGTTCTTTTGGGACGTACCGGCAAAGAGGGTGTTGCAGTAGTCCAGCCTAGACCCGATAATGGCCCTCGCAATGGTGATGCAGTTTTCTTGTGACAGGAATGGCCTAACTGCATTGATCAGTTTGGATTGATAGGCAGCTGAGGATGCGATGGCATTAACCTGCCTGTCCATAGTCATGCTAGGTTCAAGGTACACACCCAGTGTCTTGATAGCTTGGGACACAGTAATGGGAATGTTGTCTATTGTAAATGAGCTGTATTGCATGCCCAGTTTACCCAGTGTAGCTGTGGATCCAATTTGCAGGATTTCTGTTTTCTCACTGTATAGACACAGCCAGTTTTCAGCCATCCAGGACTGAATTGTGGAGTAGATGAGTATTCATATATGTAGGGTAGTCACCTGTCAGTGGGATGAGCACCTGGGTGTCATCTGCATAGTTAGTATATGAGATGCCCATGGTGTTGAGAAGTTGGAACAGTGGCCTGGTGAAGAGGCTGTAGAGAGTTGGTGTCATGAGCACTGTTTCCAAGGAGTCAGGACAAGCCCAACATCCCCGGAAGCAGGCTCACAACCCCCGCCCCTGGTCCCAACCGACCCCTATCGGGGCCCTCTGGACCATGTCCTGGCGCCGTTGGCGCCAGGCTCATAAGAATCACTGGTCCCGGCGCCAGAGGTGCCGGGCTCATACTTTGGGTAAAGGTGCTTGGGTGGACTTACCTGTAGCAGACCATGCTGCATACTCACCTTCACAAGTCCTGGCAAAATGAAGCTCCAGCCTTCTGCTGGGTGGGACTATTTTTCCAATCTGGAACTACTTTCTTACCTGGGTGGGGCTGGCATCACTCCTTGACTCTGGAACACAGGAACTCTTTTTCTCTTGGGCGAGGCTGAGGAGGAAGACACCTAATCACCTCAACACTATTTAAACCACACCCGATTGGAAGAATGTGCTTCGCGTTATTCTGCATCTGCAGCAGGACGCTCACTGAGTCAGCTCCAGTCTTCTAGTGATATCTTCTGCTCCAGCCTGTGAAAACAAGTCAGATCTTCACTTACCATCCAGGGATCCAGTCTCCAGCCGCACCTGTCAGCAAAGGAACATCAGGTTAGCAAAAGGCAACGTTTTAGCAGCCGCGCTTACTTACCTGAATCCACGGCATCTCCCGAATCCCGCGGCCTCTACCTGCAAAACAAAGAACTCCGGTTAGTTCAAAAAAAAGGGTAAATTGGACACAATTATATTTTCACTTACCGGAGCTGTGCGCTCCTCGCCATCTCCTCTTCTGCTGCATCTCCGCACCTGCAAATCAAGAAAAAGACATTAAGAGGTGCGAATAAACCTGTCAGCAAGCATATTACTTATGTGCTCCTCCATGTGCACGGACCTTCATACGTACGTGCATCCGTATGCTCAGCATATAGCATTTCGGCACCTAAGAAACAAAGGCAAAGACTTCATTAAAAGGTGCTCTCGAACTTTACAAACCGACCAGCGTCCGCTCGTGCAGAAAATGACGGCATCGCTTCTTCAGCAGCTTTAAACCCTCTGAGGCTACAAGAGACTTAAAGCAATCCCAGTGAAGTAACTGGAACCCAGCGCCCCTGCATCAGTCGCAGGACGGAGAGCCCAGCATTTACATATTTAAGGTGAGAGCTCATTCAGACTTTGGGCGGCCTCAGGGAAAAAACGAATAAGGAGGAGAAGCCCAACCAACAACCAGCCATTAATCCCTTTTTCTTCCGCCTGCAGACACCTTACTCTACAAGTCAGACATTCCATAAGAGGAGGTCCGGTCCAGAGAACCATCCGAGTCCTGCGCTTCTCAATTGAAGACACGGTAACTGTCCAGCCAGGATCTGCGCCTCCGTGGGAACCAGGTGAGCGTTACAGTTGGTGATATGCAGGACCCTTGAGGGACCCCACATTTGATAGGGCTAGGGATAGCACTCAAGGAGTCAGAGAACACCTTCATAACTCTCTCTTTGAGGAAAGACGATATCCATTCACAGGCTTTCGGGGAGAAGTTGGCAGTGGAGGACAGATAATGACATAGGGTTTTGTGATCTACCAGATCAAATGCCGCAGACAGGTCTAGTAGGAGAAGGAGAGCTGACCTACCAGAGTCTCTTAGACCATGGATTTGATTTTTGAGATCAAGTAGTGCCGTTTCTGTGCCGTGCCGTGGCCTGAAACCAGATTGGCGATTTAGCAAGGAGGCTTGGATCATTGGGGAATGGAGGCATGAGAGCTGGAGCTAGGAGATGTGGAAGAAGATTTCCTTTTGTGAGTTTGCGCAAGCCTCTAGAGAAGGCTGCTAGCAGCGTTGTATTTGGTTTGGTGGGCCCAGTAGTGGTGGCAATGTTGAGTTTGATGTAGAAATTATCAGACCAAGGGATAGGGGAGATCTCTGGGATAAGGATGGGACAGTTATGATGAGCTACCCAGTCAAGCGTGCGACCTTCCGTGTGGGTAGGCTTGGTAATGGCTTGGATGAACCCTAATGTGGTTAGTGCTTTTTGTAGAGTAGATGTGTGTGCATCTTTACTATCATTCAGGCCAATATTGAGGTCATCCAATAGTAGTATCCTGGATGTTTTTTTTTATGTTGTTGTACCAGAACATCTTGCTCTGGTACAAAAAGCAGTTCAGTCAGTTTTGGGTTGCCCTAAAATCAAAAAGCAACAATACAATGCACAGCCAGGGTTAAAGACACTTTAATTTCGCTCAGCATTCCTCACACACAAATGCATTACTCCCGCTGCTTCTACAGCGATGAAAAAAGTGTCCCCACGTTTGTTTTAAATATGAAGGTGGCCTTTGGTTTTGGATAACAAAACCAATGCGGTAAGACGTCTAAAATGCTTGCCTGAAAGAGCAAAGTTGTGCTTGCATTTATCTAAATACAGTGCTCATAATCATTACTCAATCAAGGACTGACAATTAGATTGAGTGGATGCAAGTGCATTTCAATCTTGGAGTCTATGGACAATTATGTGTAGTTTATGTGCAATTACTGAGAGATTTTTATCAGAAGAATGTGAAAGTGCGACGTAGTGCAAAGGGGCTGACTTTACAGTGGAGCAGTGCTTTGTTCTAAATCATCCTTGATCCTTTGTACGTGCACGTCCTCTGTCATAAAAAGGGATGATGAAATATACTCACGGGATTACGGACACATGTTTTCCATACGTTTTTGCCTTGTGGCAGCTGTCAAGCAGCTGTCAACAGGTGCAAGTTAAAATATTACAGGGCAATCACATGGTAGTAGTTAAAGCAAAATGAATATTACGTGTTTTCCTTGATGCCAGCATGATGAAAGACCAGAGTGAAACCATGATGTAGTCGAACCTTTTTCTGCTGCCTTTACCTTGTCATCCTTTATTTAGGACAGCATACATCTTTGCCAGGGTCAATCTGGCAGAGCCGGCATATCATAAGCCTGTGCTGCTGCGCGGAACCCACGTAAGCAACAGCTGCCGCCTCAACACCAAACGCTGTTAGGCACCTCCTTGCTCCCCCAGTCCTGCACCCTCAAGTAAGGCACTACCAATGGTGGGGGCAGCCACCACCCTTACATGAGAAGGCGGTGGGGAATAAGGTGACAGCATGTTCCTCCCCAACAACACCAACTGCAAAAAGTGCCTGGGAATTTAGGAACATTTAACGTGGCACAGTGGCAGTCCCTTTGGAGAATGACCTGGGGTCATCAAAATCATGTGTGCATGGCACCCTGAAGTTCTATTAGCAGCTGTACTTTTGCACACAAATAAATGACTACGTTACCAACACCAGTGAGTCGTTCATGAAGGAATCCAGTAGTGTCGGCAGGTGCAGAACAGTGACACGTGGAAGGAGGAGGGCGAGGCTTGGATTTAAAAAATGAGCAGGTCAGGGTGAGGGATGGAATGCAGGATGATTGACAAAGGAGGAAGCAAAGATTGGAAACGAAGCAGGGGTGGACAAAAAATGAACTGGCCCAAGTGCAGGGAAGAACATTGTTTTTGCAATTTCTTTTGAATGTAAAGACAAATTAAATGCAATACAATGGTGAAGTATTCAAGTGAAATAAAAAAGGAAGCAGTAGGGGCACTATGTGACTAAACCATTTTCAAACATTTCACTGGAGAAACAAAACAAACTCCCCTTCAGCCGAAAAGGAGAGGGCTCATTGTCATTAAAATGTCAAGCACCACCACTACACATACAATAAAATGAAAGGGGGTGAGATTAGTAGAAATGTGAAATGACAGGGTTTGGTTTAGGGGAGGTGTAGAGGACAGAATTCTCCTCCTATTGACAGGTAGTGCTCCCAGCCAATAGGAGCAGTGTCAATTACAAGCAGGGCCAATGTAATTGGCCCGTCTCACTTCTCCGGTTAAGAACATTGATTATTGCACTTCTGATAAAAAATCTATAAAGAGTGTTTGTGGTAAGCCACAGTCCAAATGCACACTTACATTTATTTAATCAGCACTCTTAGTATTCTTCTTCCTCGTCATCGATCGAGTCTGCACATGCTGAAGTGCTTCTTATTGTCTTGCTTCTGAATCAACAGGTGGGGTGCATCAGTCTCACCAGCATACAGCTTTATGTCGACCAAGTGAATCCAGGCATGCCTTTCTTGGACTTTTACCGTTCAGGGAGTGACATTTTCAATGATGAATGGTCCACTAAAATGAGGCTTGTACAACTTCCTTGTGAAGTTGTGTACTAAAACGGGGTTTACAACTAACAACTTGGGTTCAGATAGTAATTTTGCACATCCGGTTACTAAATGGTCTTAATCTATGTCCTAAAACTGACACCCCTTATGCTTGAGCTGATCTGAAATGACAGAGATACTAGTGGTCATACATGTCAAATACACACATAGCTCATTCCTAACAGCTCATTCTGCATTTATCTGGGCATCACTTCTACTCCTTGAAGGAGGTGACAGTGGCATTCTCATTCGCTTTCCTGTTACTAACTCATGGGGTGTGAGGTGGTAGTACGACCCAGGCTGATTCCTTAATGCATATAATGCAAGGGGTAAGCATTACAGCCATCCCTTCTTCAATGTCAATTTGTGTTTACCAATTCTTTCTTTGAGAAGACTGTTGAGTCTCTCACATACTCAGTTTGCTTGAGGGTGATAAGCAGAGGAAAGCCTATGTTTTATGCTAAGCAATAGGCTGTTCGAATACTTCTTTAACAAAATGGGGCTCATTGTTGGATCTCAGAACCTCACATACTCCCCATCTGAGAAAGACTTATTGGACTAAAAGCTCTCCAGCGCAAGTTGCATCAGGGTGTGTACATGGACCAGCTTCAATTCATCTCACAAAGGGGCACACCACCACTATCACAAACCTATATCCAATATATACTTACAGCATATCAACATAGTCAATATGTAAATGCTGAAAAGGACAGTTCAGACGAGCAATCGCTCCACTGATTGTTTGCTGTGTGTGTCCAGAGGTAAACATTTGACATACAAAGCAATTTACTACATAAAAGGCACCGTGTTCTAACAGGTTCGGTATGAACCAGCCCTATGCAATAGCTGCTGCAAGACTTTCCCTAGTTACATATGCAGGTTAGTGCAGCTGTTCAGGCACTACCCTTTATAAGGTTACAGGCATCACCGGCTTTCCAGTGCTGTCCTGTCACCACAATGCTTCAGAGAGGGATAAAGAACACCCCCTCTGTTTCCACAAGTATTGCACTTCCTAAGGAGCACTGCCTTGAACTTCCATCAACTGTGTTCAGGATAATTTATTAAACCCTTCATTTACGATCATAATCGTGACATCTGGAGTATCAAAACTTGAAATATCTGGTGAATATGCAACCCTTTTGGCTTCTTCGTCTGCGGCTTAGTTCCTGTGTGAAATAAAATCAGTTTTCTTAGTATGTGCTGTACATTTACTATTGCAATGGCTACTGGGGGTTGTAGTGCCTTAATAAGCATGTCCAATAATGATGCGTGTTGCACTGGAGTGCCGTCTGCTCAGAGGTAGCCCCTCCTTTTCCAACATGCTAGCCCTGCACGCACGGTTGACGTCACATAGGCGGAGTCACTGTAAACAGTCACTTCTTGCTCTGTGTGTTTCTCGAACATGACAATAAGTGCCACCTATTTTGCAGCTTCTGTCAAAAAGTGAGACAGTAGTCGTGCACTTGCTGTTACTTCAAAATTCCCATTAGCTGTGTGCCTTACCATAGCTGAACCTGAATGCCTTTCCCCATCAGTTTTATCAATTTTTGAACACCCATCAATAAAGAGAACCTCTCCCCGCTAGAGCATTAGTCCTTTACTCTTGGAATCTCATCGAAGAACTTCTTCTAATTGGAGCAATAATGCACTTGCTCATTTGCTGTCATAGGTTCGGCTACAAATGTGACAGGGTTCACTATTTTACCTGACTATTTTGATCGCTGGATTCTCTATACCTACCTCATATGCAGAAGCCCTCTGAGATGTCAATGTACCCTTCGGTGTCTCTAAAACGGCAAACAAATCATGCTCAACAAATACAGTCTTGGAACACCCATCACAATGCTTGTAGACTTCGCAATGGCAAACGTGGCTGCTGCCAGTGATTGTTCGCAAGGAAAGTGTCCTCTCATAACTGGATCTAAAATCCCAATATAATATGCCACAAGTTTGTACCCTAGTGTAGTCCTCAGTGTAAACACAGCTGACATAACTGTCCCATTTGTGTGCGAAAACAGGAATAATTGTCAATTCCTAAAAGTGAAGCTGTACAAATTGTTTTTTTTTCAATTCTTCAAACCCTTCCTCCATTTCCTCAGTCAATTCTATTTTTTCCTTGTTCACTTGGGGGTCTTGTCTATGAACTATAATTAAATACCCATGCTCTAACATAGTTGCACAATCCCGGAACTGCTGCATTTGCCTTATCATGTGCAGTTTTGGTGTTTTTATAATCAACTCAGCTCTTTCAGGCATGACCTTCTTTCCCTTGTGCAAGATTACCTGACCTATGTACAACACTTCTTCCTGACAGTATTGCAATTTCTCCTTGTCTACCTTATATCCCTTGTCTGCTAGGATAGTCATTAACCAAATTGAATCTTGACTGCACTCACTTTCAGTCTTGCTACAAACTAAAATGTCATCTATGAACCGAAGCACAACATTTTGAAAATCAATATTGCTTAGGTCCGTCTGCAGGACCCTATTAAAATCAAAGGAGACTTGCAGTACCCTTGGGAAAATGAGTACTCTTCAGCTTAGTCTGATGAAATGTGAATGACGTAAGTTCTTGAGGGCCCTTATGCAAAGGGATTGAGGAAAATAACATTTTTCAAGTCAATCACTGTAAAATATCATGCCTCTGTGGGGATACTACATACAATCGTCTCAGGATTCAGAACTAAACTAAACTCTGCCTCTGCAATCTGATTAATTTGCTGCATGATCTGAATTAATCTCCACAACCCACTTTAAATTTTGTCACAGGGTACACAGCCATATTACACAGTGACTCTGATGTCACTAAGATACCCTGTTCCATCATGGCTGATATATTCTTATACCCTCATACGCCTCTCGAGACATTGGGTACTGTCTTGCTCAAGGTAAAATTGCTCCTGGTTTCAGCTTAATCTTAACTTCTCCCACACTCCTCAATAGGCATACATCATAGGTGCCTGTAGTTTATTAAGGTTGGTACCCTTTCCATGTCTTTAGGTGTCAATAACTGGCCTGTGTTTTCACTCTGCTGTATCTGCATGGGTGCATGCTGTGAATGCCCTAGAGGCGGATTCAGTGGTGCTTGCTGTGGTTGCAAAGCCAGTTGCATTTGCAACGCTTGTGCTTGATACAATGTCTGATCTTGGGCAAGCCCATCCCTATTTTGAGAGCTATATGCTGGAGGATAAGCTGTCCCCCCTCTTGAGAATTTCTCGCGATGTGCCCTCTCATGCCACATGTCTATCATATAGGAGGGGCTCTTCTGACTAGCCCCCATCATTAAAACCTCTGTGCGCATTATGGTTATCATTCTGCACATTCTGATCCTCGCCATCTTTCATTTTACGTGCCATAATTGCACCCATATCTGACGTATCAGGATACTGTACCGTGAGTGCTCTCCAAACATCATTAAATGGTGATCTGTCATGAGCTATGTTCTGTGCAGTGACACATGAGTAACTTGCTCTCATCCAAATGTCATCAGCCCTTTCCCCAAGAATGACTGCTAGATACCTTTAATGTCCCATATGGCCAGAGTATTTTCTCTGGTCATCTTTTCTAGTTCATAAATCGATTTTCTCACACCCGTTGTTAAACTAGGGAGTTTACATCTTAATTTATCCTTGTCCATTTGGGGCCAGGGAACATACTGCGCTCTGGCACCTCCTTTCTCCAATAAGGGGAATTGTGTGAACTGAAATCCGCAATTGGCTCCCGTCATTTCCCTCTCCATAGTGAGGACAATGGTTCCTGATTTCCTTCTACCTGGCAATGACTTCAACCTGTTCACATATGGTGATTTCCCATGCTCACTATGCAATCATCCTTTAGCTCGCTCTGGGTACACCATGGGATCTGGCATCCTATCTTTATGTTGCTCTAGATCAGACCATCTCACTTCCTTGTCTGTCTGCAAACATCCCTCAGGACTGTATGCACTTTCTCCGTCCTCCCCACGGAAGGTTTCTCTGTCTTTGTCTGACATATCTAGTCTCATACTAGTATGGCAGTCCTCCTTTTCATCCATTTTAAATTCAGCCTGTCTAAGGACAAGGCTCTATGCTCGAGACTAAATGGGCTTCTTTCTTTGCCTTGTGACTGGTCAACTATCGGTCGATCTCCTTTTCCTCTAATTCCTGATTCACCTTTTGCCCTCATCTCCTGATGAGATTTAGCAATCCTATCTCTGATGCTTCGTATCTCAAAATTCCCATTTAAGTTTACCCTAGATGTTTCTTGCATTACTCCCTGTGATGGAAGAAACTCCTCTTCATCGCCCCATGATATTACTGGACTCAGTTCCATCAGCTCTTTCTAAATGTGATCAATATCATGTTCCTGCTGTCTCCTTTTTCACTCAATTCCTTTGTCTAATTCCCTTCGCTTCTTTGCTTCCCATCTAACCCAGTCCCCTTCCTGTCTTTTTTCTTCCCTTCTTTTGCTTGCTCTACACACTTCCTCTTTCCTTCATCTTTGCATTCTTTTATCCCGTAATTTCAGAGTTTCCTCCTCTTCTCTCTTCTGTTTTAGCCTGTCTAGTTCTTCAATTGCTCTCTTTCTATTGTCCTACTTCCTTTGTTCCTCTGCCCTTTCTTCCTTTCTTAGCTGCTCCTCTCTTCTTTGTCTACTCTTCCTTTTATCCTCATCTTCTTTCAATCATTTATCTCGTTCCCTGTCTTTTCTATCCTGTTTGTCTTGATCTTCCCCTTGCCTTACTTCCTCAATACCTTTCCCATCGAGCTTGAGCAATATCTGTACACCCATCCATTAATTATGTATGAGTGTAACCTCGTTATCTCTATCCTTTTCTCCCATCCATCACTTAATCTCCCATTCTATATCTAGGGTCACATTTGGTTGTTCACTTTTCTCCTCTTTGTCTTGTGATACCTTAAAGATCTCCTCTTTTCCTTTAGCTTTTTCTGAGCTATCATCACTGCTGTAAACAGGTGGTTCATGTATCGAATTACTATATCCTGTTGCTGCCTTTAATTTCCTTAATGGATAACATCCTTCATCTTTTGTACTATCATTGTTTATTTTGGGTGAGGTAAGGGGAGCAGAAGGTTCAACACCTTCCGCCCTACACTGATTAAGCATCCAGTCCTTAGGAGGCAGATCTTCCCATTCCTCTAGGTACATTTTCCTGAACTCTAAACTAGCTAGCCTTTTCTATAATTTCTTCCCTGTGTACGCAGCGTGCAAGTATGTGGTCATGTGCTGCAAAACCACTTTTGACACCGATCCCCCTTGTGACCATGGCATGAACATTTTATCTGCTGTATCCTTGACCCATTCCACACTATACTGTTTGAGCTTGGGTGCGTCTTTTGGCACTGTTTTGCACAGGTACATCAGTGGAGTAACATCCCTTATTGTGACAAGTCCCAATTGATTGTCAATACTTACTGTTGATTTACAAAAAATATGTTTTAGAAACATAACAAATATGAGCGGACACCACCCCTGCTGCTAAAAGCTTCTACTTGGTCAGTTACTTCAATCTACCTTTCAGTTGGCGCTCACAATGACTAAAAAGATAGATACAAACTTGTTCCTCTTTAACCTCACAATTTTACTTTTGTCCTTCCTCAACACCTTTCTTCAACTTCAAAATACAGAAACAAAAAGACTAGTCGACTTTTACATATATCTTGTCATGACACTTATTTTCTCTTAGCCCCTAAAATACTCCGACTGGAGTTTGAACCATTCCCTATCATAAAACCTTGTTTATGTGCCACCTAAGTACCCCTTGGGTTTTGGAATGACTCCTCTAAAAGCTCCTTTAGCTTAGGACTCTGGGCTCCTTTTTACGTTCCTCGTATTATATCTCCGACACTCCTCATCATATATTAATAAACCCCTGTTACTTTATTTTTTTACCATAATCCCCATTTGCTTATTTTGCCAGTCCCCTCAATCTATTCACCATTCGCCTTTCAGCTTCTGACCCTCGAGATCGTCTCCTCCTCCAATCAGCCACCATCACCTGTATTTTGTGAAAGAGGCATCCGTCCCACCTGTATCGTCTTTTCTTGCAAGAATTCTTTATTGGCCGCTCTCCACAGGATGCCTTCCGATCCTCCAGCTGAATTGTGGAGGATGCCCAATGTTCCAAAAATTCTAAAAGCCTACTAGTCGATGCTTCTGTAACCATCCTCTCCTGATAACAAGTGAACCCAGAGGTCCTTTAAGACGAGATAACAGTATCTGAGATGGATGGGGATGCAGATTTTACTCATACATCAATGATCAGACCGACTCAGGAAGTTTGGCAAAAACACAGCTGTTTTAATTACACTTGTTAAAACAGGGATTACATCAATAGATGCCGCACAGTATTTACTCTCAAGAGTTCCACGAAGCATCTCATGAAAAAACACAACTTTATACTAAAGAATCATCGTAATTGATGTCATACTATGTGGCACAATAAGAAAACCTACCAGGGGATGTGATAGGCTTAAAGGGAACATATAAGTATACTTTCTATGAGGGCTGTGATCGTGATTGGATGTCTAAGGTCAGGTGGACAACTAAGCCCACCCGAAGTGCATGTCATCTTCCGTGTCATGAAAATACACACCGTTCTATTGCCTTCTCAAACTACAGGGCTCTTTGCTACGTGGCCCTGTACAATTGGTTGGCACGCTTGTATCCTTCTGGAATATTACACTCGCTAGCAGCACGCAAGCTGGTACCACAGGTGCTGGGCTGTTGGCCTGGTCATGCCTCCCCAACCAATCAGCCCAACATCCATCTTCACTCCTGCTGTCTGCAGGTCAATTAGTCTTTGAACTCAGCCTTGCAAAGTGTCACTGTGCCTGTTGCAGTGTAGCTCACCCCAAAGTCAATTTTCATCTGGCCACGTTACTGGAGACCACTTTTTGAGCTCCTCCAGTGCATTTAATTCTATTAAATGAAGAAAACCTTGCAAATCTAGTGTTTTTCCATTACACCTCAAACAGGAGCTTAGCTCACTTCTCACATTCACTGTATCCTCGCGAGTAGATAACCAGGCTTCTGGTGGACCGACTCTTGACAATGGGTTTTCTTGAATCTACCTTTGCTGTTAGCTATTATATTCTGCTGTGCCACACTTTCAGCCCTTCATTCACGGGGTCCAAGTTTGCTCAAATGCATTGTGCAACATCCAGATCATATACACACTTAAATATATTGGCGGCACCGACCTGCAGGCTATTCACTACGCATAGCCAGCCTTATGATTACTTAGTCTATTTGGGTTTCTGCTGAAACAGCTTTGCATTTTCTTCAGTGCTTCTCTGCATGTGCAATCTTCATTTTGTTCCCAAAATGATGCCCAATTCTTTAGTTCAACATCAGATTCTATAATGTCTATATTCTTTCTTCATTGGCGCCTTTTCTGGGTGCGTCAATTCTGCTTCATGTGACGTCACCAGTCTTCTCTTTCATTAATCTTCACACTTCTTCATGAACTTCCTTCAGAAGACCGTCACTTCTTTGCAGATACATATAGGGTTTTCTCAATGAATACCTTGTTTCAAGGACTCTTCGCGGTATAGGTACCATTGCTGGTATTGTGCATGCCACAATACATTCTGGCTGATAAACACATAGGCAGAATGGGGGCAGGACTTCCGGTAGATTTACTTGGCTCCTCCTATACAAAATGATTCCCACACTCTTTCAAACCCTAATAATATCTGAAGATGAGTAATTGATACCTGCACATGTTTTTCCCAGTGTTTTCTAAACTTTCAGAATATTTTGTTTACCCCAACAAAAGTTTTAATACTCCAACTACAATGGCCCTTTCTAATGTCGGAAGCATTCATATCCATGAAGAGAATAGTTTGGGCTGGAATCCTAAAAGTTATTTCTTACATTACCAAACTTAGTCTGGCTAATTCTTCAGTCCTGAATAATCGAACCCTCATGCAACACCAATGCATATGGTATAGGTGCTTGCATGCTTCCACACCCCCAACATGTTTCATCCTTCAACAGTCCCATCCTTACACTTGCATCAAGTATTGTAGTGGAAATGTCACCAATTATCTTCTCCCATTGTTCTGCAGAAATATCCTAGTCCTTAGTAGCCACCCATTTTGCTCATACTGGGACCCATGACTAATGTGAGAAATCTTCTCGGGCATAAGCCTAATAAACGTCAATAACATTCTAGAGGGATTGTCAAATAATTTAAATGAATATGGCCTATCCTTTACATGGACATCCAGTATTTCATATATTTGTTATAATAAATTCTGTAAAGAGTACCTTCCAAATTCCTGCCTTCTCGGGTGGAATCTGTCCACTAATTCATCAAAAGTGACAATGTATTTTCCGTCCAGGATATCTCCCACCTTCATCACACCTTTCACAATCCATCTTTTCCAATCTAACATTTTATTTTGTATTAGTAGTGCTGGAATATGCTCAAATGATTCTTTATGTAGCAAGACATGTTGACATTCACTCATAGACAAGAGAGTAATATTCCCCATAGCCACAATTGGTGGGAGATTCTGTACCTCATATGGGATCTGTTATTTTCCATACACATCCAGACTAGGCTGAGAACACATGGAAGTATGTATGAGGAAATAAGCTGCCTTTCAAAGAAGAAATCCTTTGTACTATTTTTCAAGTCAGAGTATCCAAAGCCACCCTTCTGAACATTACTGAATGATAATGCAATGATAGTTTTTGGAGCTTTGTCTTCTCCCCAGAGAAAGGCTCTAATGAGCCTATATTTATTGAAAGGCAAAGGTAGTGATTGAATGTTATATATTGTCTTGGAGTGTTTATTTTTGTCCAAATTATCAATTGTATTTTATTCCATTTCCAATATTCTTTACTCCCAGCTAGTTTGGTCTAATTACTTTATACGATCATCTACGATCGATCATCTTATTTCTCAAACTAAATACTCTTATGTTCAGACCCTTTATATTTATAATTGTTCTTTTATATTGTGCTTAATAGACCATTTTCTGAGCACAGGACCGGGTTGAACCTGTGCTGCTCTGCGTTCACATGCTTTGCCCCTTAGCTATCCTCCTGGCCCTACAATGCATCCCCCGTGCATTGAAGTATAATATGCAGCAATCTGTATAGAGTGGGAGGATTTCAGATTTTGACCAATTGATCTTAAGTGCCTATAATTTGCCTTCTTCCTCTAAGATGTCCAATTATCGCTATTAAATGTGTATGTGCATCTATAAAATGAAGGCTGTTTATTTTGTAGTCCAATCATTTAGTCCTGGTACGTCAATACAGGTCCTAATATTGTCCTAATGTTATTTTAGCCATATCTCTGTTGGATACAGCCGTATCTATATATATAAAAGTCCAAATGTGTTTGTGGGGGTGTGGCTTGGCGAACCACATTGCAGACAAAGGCGTGGCAGGCGTGGCTTATGGAAGGCAAAGGCGTGGTTTGGCGAAACATTGGCGTGGGGGAGGTGAATGCATCTGAGAGGCAAAATGTGAAGGTGTATGGGAGGTGTAGGTGAGGTGTATCAGAGGCAAATGGGCCTGAGAGGCGAAGGTGAAGGCAGGAAGCATTCCATAAGCTTCCAAAGTGTTGCTATACAAAGAGGAGAGACAGGCATTTCTGTAACTCTATTATGAATAGTGCTACAGTCAATCAAGTGCACAGGTATCAACTTGGAATCGCCATGTTTCTCCCATGGGCAGTTATCTGCAATGTTTTATAGTGTTTTATCCCAAATCAAGCATCCATCTTTGCTCCAACTGGAAAAACAATGAATGTTGTTTATATACTGCCTTACAATGAACATGTACTTTGGTCATATTCAACCTTAGGTCCATAGTAGCATCATGTCACCCATCATGCCGCTCAGAATCTCCATGTTGTTCTCTCACATACAGTTATATGTTTCAGGATGACTTTTTGAGAAGAACAAAAATTGTATTGTGTTGTCTTCATAAGAAAACACATTTAAAATATAAAATAGCCAACAAATGTAGTGAACTTTTTTTTTTACCTTTCTTATGGAGCCTTTAAAAAATAAATAAAGCTACCTTAAGGTATTTCTAACAAATAGTACCTATTAGAAAATTACATTCCGGGGGACGCCGGGTATATATGCTAGCTGTGAATAAAATTAGATGTTCTATGATGCTAGACTTGCTAATATTTGATCAAATATTTTAATGGTTGAGCAGAAGAGCCCAAGGGAGCCCAAGGGAGAAGGAGGACTCTGTTGGGAGAGACGCAGTATTTGTCGTGCTCAGAGGAAGAAATATCAGTGATGCCGAAATATGTAATGGCTTGCTGTGAATCTATAAACATTAACATATCTGATTCTGAACACCATCATTCCCATGTAAAGCAGAAGCACTTGTTATATACTTATACTACTGCTTTGGAAAATGTACTTAAGGATAGAAATGAAGTTAGTAACGATATTCCCATAAAAAGAAGTAAGTTGAACATTGGGGACTTCAAGTCCCACAATGCCCAAAGTACTGGGGCGAAGAACATGGATGCAGAGGCACCGGCTGCAAGTTTCAGCCTAATAGTGTTAATGACCCACAATATGTTAGTTACATTTTTGGGGCAGGTCACAGGAGCTGATTGGTGGAACTATGTCAGACCACTATAGTGAACTTTACCTTCGGCCACCCTTTTGTTATTGCGCTGATCAGTCGAAGAACACTTGTTAGACATTGGTTGGAAGTGCCCAATATACAAATGTATAACCTGCTGTGTACTGATTGGACATGACATCTTGAGATGGAACTGAGCGAGACTTTCTCACTGAGTCTCACCAATGATGTGCTCAGCAAACATCAGCGAGGACACTGTACAATGTTGCACCCTAGGAACACCGAAAAACGTCCCCACTGATTAGCTCCCTGTCGTGCAACCCACAACCTCAACCACATCGCTCTAGCCTCCCAGCTCCCATATCATGCCTCACTGTCAAATATGCTCTAAAAAAACGGCACCAAACTGTGGTTGGATTTTAATTAGCTGTATTTGATTTCTATTTCTCTGCCAATTCTTCTCGGAAAAAGTGTTTTTCTCGATGCTTTGTTCTTGCAACATTACTACTGTCCACTGTTTATGCTGAATCTTCCACACTGAATGTCACAAAAGCCTGCAACCCTTTATTATGAGCTATCTATACAAATGCTTCCTTAACATAGGCCAACAGAGCATGACTTCTCTAATGTTTGCATATTGGTCAGAAGCCCCCTACCACGTCACCCCAGAAGACACCTTGCACCCCCATTCCTATGCTCGCCTGCACCAGCTGACCATCACTAAACAAGTTATAAACGCTCTGTTCCATTGCCCCATGGGACTGCTTGCACTGTGCATGCTCCTGTGTCTTAGCCAAATAGGTACTCTTTGTAAGTCCCCCGGATCAGAAAAAATACTCGAAAACCAGATAAAACTTTTTCCAGACCGGAGAAACACACATTTGCCAGTAGGGGCCAGGTTTGCCAGTGACCTGCCAGTAGATCTGGCCCCTACTGGTAAATCAATGCCAGAATCACTGCCACTGGTACTACCGGTGCCAGTGATTCTGCCAATCCTATCCATGGAGTCCATTGGGACTCCATGGTATGGGACCTTACCGGCATCTTTGCTGCCCGTAATATCCTTGTAATACTGGGATATCAGGCAGTGGCAGTTTCCCAGTGTCCTGCCTGAATTACCAGCGGAATAGCGGAAAACTTGTAATGAGCACCTAGATCTATACTACCCGTGTCTCTCTCAATGACGGCACCACTCACGAAGTCCCCCATCACGTGACTTTTATGTCACCACGTTACTTGTGTAACTGGTACAAGCACCCCCATGACAGCCCTGGATCTGGACCCTTACAACAAAAGAACACTGTGGTTTTGCATGAATTGGTGATGTACATCTCGCACTCGCATCTCGTACATCTCGCACTTTAATAGCATAAAAGTATGAATGAAATCATTTTATTTAATGTAAATTCATGTCTTAATGACAGCATTTGGACATACATAAGAATGTATACAGATACAAGCAACTGATTAATTCAATTAACAAAACTTCAAACTGTGAAAAACAATACCCTGCACAGAGAATAAGGCCCTCACTGAAATCTCTGCACTGACTACTTAATTACCTTATATCCTCTCTTCACCTTTACCCCTTCAAAGTGCCCTCAACCCTTTAGGCATAAGGGATATCCCCCTAAATTGCACATACTGCATTGTACATAGTCAGCCAGCACAGCTCTTGCCTAAATGAATCATGCTGCACCGTACATCTTCTGGCTTTAGATAGCAGAGCTTACCCCCTAAATACCACATTTTGAAGTCATGAAGGGACCAGATGCCAGAAGAAGGTGGAAAGGGACTTGCCAATCAACATGAGCCCACCTGTCCAAAATATATCTAATTTTTCTAGCTTTTGGAAACATCTCCAAAACTACACAATTTTCTGACCTACATCCTAGATATCATTCCTAATTATGTGAAGCATAAATATTAGGCACCACATGAGCTAACACCACCCTAATCCACAAGGGCCTGCCCCGACTGCTCTACTTTATATCATGTCAATGAAATTCTAGTAACTTACAGCGGCCCCTCTAAGGAGATGGCATATTGTAAGTTGTGTTGGAAATTGAGTGAGAGGGACCATGTGAAACATTGTCTGTTAACTTGTCCAACTCTGATGACACAGCGCATCTACATTTTTGGGAAATGTGTGCATAATCTGGGTTGGGCTGTAGAAGATAATTTCTGGCTAACAATGTTGGGGGAGTCGATCAGTAGCCTTAACCACTTGCCGTTGTTTGATTTCTAAAGATTTGTGAACTATGTTAATGTGGGTTTTAGACCTAGAAGTTATATATTTTGTTTTGTTAATGTTTCATCGAGTTGATTTAATGTGATGAATTGTCTTTATTGGTGATGGTCTTAACAGTGTTGACTCATTATTATTATTATTATGATTATTATGATTATTATTATTAAAATTATAATTGTATTTAGTGAACGCGGATGTAGCTTCGCGATGCAATGGAGTGCTTTACAGAGGTGTACAACAGTACAGATGCATAACAGAGCACTTTTCAGAGGTAACAACAGAACAGATATACAGCAGGGGGTTTGATACAAAGGGGCACACAGGATGCATACAGCTGTACCGGGTGGCGGGGAGGAGAGTGACGGGCGGCATCTATCGAGTCAGGTGGCGCGAGGGGTGATGTGATGGCCTAGGTGTTGAGGAGAGAGATTCCTTGATGAGGTGGGTCTTGAGTTCTTTTATGAATTGTGGGAGTGTGGGGATGAGTCTGATGATGACAGGGAGGCGGTTCCATAGTCTTGGGGTGTAGGCAGTTAAGGCTTGTTTTCTGTACCTTTTCTTTTTGCAGCAGCAGATTTCAAGCCTGCACGTGCACATTTTTTTACTCTGTTTTATTTCGACTAGGTTTTCTTACTATGAAACCATGTAAAGGTGTGTTGTCATCCATATACAATACACAATAAGCAAACAACCCATATAATGGAAACAGTTTTTCATGCGTGAGATTGTACCATCCTGGCTTTACGTGACCTCCTGGGCATCAGCTCACAACTTGATGGTAATCCCTGAACGACCTTCTCCATCACCAATAGGGCAGCCCTTAAATTTAGATGAACACTGCATAATTTCCATGGCCCTATCTTCATTATTTATCTGTTGCATAAAGGTTTCAAAGATGCATTGGCAGAGATCACTGCTTAGGAAGTGGTCAAAGAGATCACATTCTACATTACAGTGCTATTGGACTGCCCAGCCCATGCCTCCAGACCATACACCATTCATTTCATTGTTATTACGCTTCTCTTCACCTTTATGCAACGTTGCCACTCTCTCTAGGCCAAGGGATGTTGTGGTCTAGTTTGGAGGGCACGTCAAGGGTCCTACACTCCACCTTGTATCGTTTCCTCTCCTTGTTTCATCTTAAAGACCCATTTCAGAGTGTCAGTATTATACCAAAATTGTACTTATGGACCTGCCCAAAACACCAGGTACGTGGGGGCGGGTGGGGTGGGTGTAAAGGGAATGTAATTTTGTCCTGTGGGTGCAGGCAGTGTGTGGGAAGAGAATAAGGTTTGTAGCAGAAAGCGAGGAAGATCTGCAGGAGAGAGTACCATAGACATTGGCCCTTGCCCAGATCCTGTGAGGGGAGCCTAAGGCTCAATTGCCCCATCTGGTCAATAAACACAGCACCTAAGCAACTCAGAGTGAGATATGAAGCAGGTGTGGACAGGCAACCAAAAGAGGCCCAGGGAATAATGCTCAAAGTGGCTCTACATTACACATTTTCAGCATACCCAACCCTTTTCCTATGAGAACATTTGGAAATAAAAATGGTTGTCATACACAGGAGGCCCACGATGCAGAGACCTACTGGGAATCCTGCATAGTTCCCTATAGGCCCTAAGGAAGGTGAAATGGATAACTCAGCTCCTTATTTCTCAAGTAGCCCTTTCTCTGAATTAAAGGTACTAGCCTCACATAATTCTTTATATGGAACCTATGGTAATGAGTGGAGTTTCTAGACTGCCCCCTTTCCTCATCTCCAAATTCCTAGCTCCTTGTATCTATTTTATAAAGAGAAAGAGAGAGAGATAATGAGAGGGAGAGATAGAGAGATATAGACAGACAGAGTCAGAGAGAGAAACAAAGAGATAGAGACACAGAGAGTGAGAAAAGAAAAAAGAGAGAGGGAGAGTATTCAGGATATAACAGTGATTTTCAGTTGTAATGTCAGAAATGATAGTGGAATTACCTTTAGAAGTATAGTGGTAGAAGTGCAGGAAGATGCCAGATTGTTTTACCTTGTAAGACCCACTGACTATCCTACTCACCTCTATGATCTCCCACCCCCCTATTCTACAGAATGACATGACTCATGGATAGCCAGCACAGGTATAGCCATTAACAGATTGACTGCAATCAAGCTATTACTAAGCGCTGCTTTTTAGCTGTAGCACAGCTGCCCCATATAGGAGACTAAACTAATTGAAAGTGGTGTAGTCTGCTAGACATTGGGATTCAATTATATATAATATGCTCCCAAGTGCGTCTTTCAAACCTAAAGAAAGATGTAGCACTCAAGTTGCACGTCCTTCTAACCTGAAAACATCTACACCAAAGGATTATCATTTGCCTCTCCCACTATCCTACCAATGATGCATCTTCACTCATTTTTTTTAGAACCGCATACAGTGACGTCCACAAAAAGGGCAGAAAGGCTCTCTACAAGATCACTTGAGGTTACATCACATTATCATCCAGCAATGCTGTTAATAATCTGTCCTCTACCTCTGTTTTAAGATCTATAACATGTCCACCTTCCTCTCAGTCCCACCTCTGTGTCTGCTGACTCCATTCTCCACTGCTGACATTCTCGAAAAGGGAAGCCTTTTAAAATGCCAAGAAGTGAGCGTCTTACCCCTGCGCTTGATTGTTATGCTGCTATTTGGTGTTTTTTTTATAATCCTTGGCAATATATTGTGGCAACCTTTTGGAGTATTTTTAGTATTTGGTGAGACTGATTTCAGAACACTTCCTAATAGTTATTTTTATCATGGTCACTAACAACAAACAAAATACTGGACTTGAAACACTCTCGATAGATGGCTCATACCCTTATGATGAACCTTATGTACAATATCACACTACTTCCTTTTGGCTGAGTTAAACAAAATTAAAGCAGACAATTGAAATACTGCACATTTATTCAATCACTCTAGATAAACAGCTCATAGCAGCTACTATACTTTGGGACATCTCTTACAACACCACTGTCTCCTTGTGCATGTTAAATAAAAAAGGACTGAAAGCGGAATAAATATCATGAGACTAAGTTACTTTTGAATCTCTTTTTTATCGTGCAATAGAAATATGCAAATTTAACAGAGAGACACGTATGCCCACATTGTTCTTCATAGTGCAATTACATGTCTTCTCTTAATAGCTTTCAGCGTGTTATCTGTGTAAAGCCCTGCCCAACTGTCCTTGGCAACGTGGAACTTGTCAAAAGAAATACACTTTAAAAAAACACAGTACGACTTGGAGAAATATAAACACAGGATGACATGCACGTTAAAAATAGAAAAAACCCAAAATGAAGTGAACTACTTAACCCAGACTATCTGTTATCATTCACATCAGCAGCCCTTTACTTAACTTTGTATTTACCAAGAAATTTTGGCAGTATTTCTGATTGTTTGGCATGGAAATCTTCCCAAATCGTTCTGCCTGCCTCGCACAGGGTGAACCCAGATAAGGACAGCTTCAGCATTACATAGCTTGCCAGCACTGAAATCTGTCTGCCTAACCAGAACTCAGCTCCTTTGTCTCCCAGCACCTGAAGAGGAACTGACTCTCTGTCTCAAAACCCTTTTTTATCAAACCCCCATGTCACTCTAGAAAGACACCTCCCCTTGAGCAGATCATTCCATTGCAATGCACGTGATTTAATTGCTGGAGAGCAACAGATACACCTCTCTTGCGCTTCCTGCTCTATTATAATACCCTGTTTTCAGTAGAACGGATCTTCACATTTCTTTAGTTTATCACCCAGCACAGATTCACCCTGCACGTTTAATTACCCATTTCCACAGCATCATACATTTTCCCAATCTGCATTCAGCTTATTTCATCATGGACTAATTTGCACTAAATGTTTTTAAGGGATTCAGTTACATGTTTATTGGGCTTGGGTTAGTATTTAATTTATGTTAGTATTATATTCAGTGCAGCTGAGTTCAATGAAATATCATCCTGAAGCAAAGTGCAATTTCAATCATGTGCTCTGTGCATTGGCATCTATTTAATTCTGCAATAAGACTCACACTTTTGAGTCCAGTAATGAGTTTCACACCCTGTGCTCCAGTTGAAGCTCAAACCCACGGTAACCTGTGCATGCTACAGTGCTGTTAAAATTAGGAGCCCATACTCCTACAGTCTGTTGACAACATAGAGAGGAAGACTAAACTGTTACAGAAGGAAAATGTATATAGTAAATATCTTCTGTAGTTTTGTTTGTGTCTTGTCCTTTTGGACACTCACCGTTTCCATCTTCCATATGTGTGTACTATTTGCCCAAGTCATGATATTTGCTATGGCAAGAGCAAGGATTTGTTGAGTTAATTTCCTAAAGTAATTGTTGGATGAGGACCGGACCCCAACTGTGGGACATTTGTCACCTTTACTATATACAGTGTGTCTACTCACTTGCACTCTCTATAGGATACATTTCTCTAATATCCTGTCAGAAGTGTATCCATGTGTTTTTACCAAGAGTCATATTTTCTGGAATGCCGACTTCTCAGGCTCATTTTCCTTTTTGCATTTCCTTGAGGATGCCAGCTCCATTCTACAGAAATTCAGCGCAATCACTGTCTATGTAATGTGATGTCTTTGATGCTGAATTTTACACCATAGATATGTGAAAGTATGAGTGATTTTCTAGCAATATTTTTATTGGACTATATTCCCAAATCGACCTGTGTCTTCCCGCCAACAGATTCATGTTGGCCGCACAGTATGCTAGCGATATCCTTCTGGCAGAATGATGCCATACCCACCTTGTTCACCTGTAATATCAGCTTCTAAATCTGCCATTGGTGTGCATTGAAACCTGCTTTCCAGTCTCCCCCACATGCTCGGTCTTTACCACACTAGTCATCATTTCCCCCTCCCCCTCTAAAATGCGCCATTCCCTGCATGATGCCGCTGCATACCAGCCACAGTGTTTTAACACATCTGATATGCTATATAGGCTGGCAGGGTGATCCAAGCAATATACACTGCTGGAGCGTTTCCATTATTTCCACAATTGGCTCCAGGATGATGTGGGAAAAGGAGTCAGATAAATATATAATATAAATATAAATCTGCCTCTGTTGATAGCTATTCTGAGTTTTAAACCATTACCTATCCTCCTTTGGTTTGGAAGATCTCTCTAATTATTGTTGAAGATGGTGTGAATTGTCAATGTGAGGTGTGTCACCAAAGGTCATCAGACATCACCTATGCTGATGTCATATGGGTTAAAGAGCATATGACATCACTTCCTGTGAGGTTATTGGGTATGTGATGTCACTTCCACTTTCCCTGGCGTTTTGGGGAATTGTTGTCCTTGTTATATCCCAAATGACACCCTAATATAAAAGGAAAGGAGTGTTTATATGGTGTGTATTTAGTTTGTCTAGTGCAGTCATCTATGGATTGTTTATGTAACAATTGATTATTTTGAAGGCACTTGGCACATACTGACCTGCCGCAATGCACTACATTGTCTCTACAGAACCTGTTGGGGCCAGTTAGTGGCAAGATGTACATCAGTGGCGAATTCTGACACAGTACACTACCATGGCCATTCACTCTCTTCCACTACACTCTTTAGCTAATTCTGTGACCTGTGTTAATGCTTCTTGTAGATGCAAAATGATACCTCATTTGTTGGGTATGCCTTATGGCGCTTTTTTGCAGAGCTTCTATGTTGATAGGCCACCATGCCACATTCAAATAGGCCTGCATGAGACAGTTTCCCATCACAAAGGAGCAGGCAAAGCAAGCTGTGAGTGCCCAGTGTGTGCAGAGGTGAAAGTATCCTTTAGAACTCAAGCCTCAGAGACACTTGAAGAAAGGAATCAGGGCAGAGGCATTCTGGGAAGCTGAATACATCAGACTGTTTCCACCAGACAGAGGAAAGCAGTGTGTCTTGGTCATGACTGAGGCCTGCTTTGGCCGTGCGCTGTGATTCCCAAGAAAACAGATGACCCTCGCAAGCGGCCAAAGGCAGCACTGTGTTAGATCTGCTTGTGGCAGGCACTCTCGGGTGTGCAGACAGGAAATACTGATATTATCCAAACAAGAATTGTAATACAGCTGGCGAAAGGAACCTACAGCAGAACCTCAGCACAAAGTGTAGCTGCCAGAGGACTGGTTGGGCTCTGGTGAGTGACTGACAAACCCATATTATCGTGGACAGAGTAAAGTTCTCTTGCACAATTGACTTTGAAAAAGCAATGGTGCCACAAGTGTTATTTGAAGTGAAGTTCCTGACAGCACAAGCAGGGGAGGGATACGAGTTTTGGAAGCACAGGAAAGAAAGTGTGGCTACACCACCCGGGGGAGAGAAAAAAACCAACCTCGGGAGATGACATGCAAGGGGTGGGAAGTATTGCTGTTGTGTAGTTGTAGGACACTGATGCTCTTGTTTATCTTCCTGCCATTAGGCTCACTCCTCGATTGATTTGTGGAGTGGGACACGTGATAAATAGTGTGAAAACTTAAAGACAAGTGAACAACATCAGCGCTAGACTTTCACTACCACTGTGTGCGGAATAAATAGAATATCTCGTCCAATGCCAGCTTTCACTGCTGCATTATCTTTTATTTTCGGCCTGGCCTTCAAAGACTAGCAGTGCTGACGAGTAACATGTTCCATCTGTTCAATTGTGCACAAGGTTTCTGCAAGCATGGCCTAATCGCAGACAAATAGAGAGAGAAAACTGTATAATTATCTGGAGACACCCTGCGCGGTTACATCCTGTGCGGCAGAGAAGTGATCACTGGCCAATTCGCAGACAAAATTAACTGGTTGGAAAGGATGTGAATCGATAAGCCCACCCAAAGGTATTACCAGAGTCAAGACAGAGATAGAGACTGCTCAGTACAAGCAAAGCAAGGGGCGTGAGCTTAATAAGACTTATTAGCTGACATCAGATTATCAAACCTTCTGTATTGATAACCATGAGATCCAAGTTAAGGAAAAAATAAAAATTCTCGGTGTTACTTTCGATCAATCACTGAATATGTCAGCCCATGTCAATAACCTAGTGCCCTCGTCCACGTACTATGTTCAACTTCTGGCGCATATAAGACCATTCCTATCATAAGCAGGAAGTGAAACCATTGCTAGAGCCATTATATCTTCAAAATGTAGCTATTGTGGCTCTCTGATCATCGGCATAAATAAACCTGAACTGAAAAAACGCCAAGTAGTTCAGAACAGTGCAATAAGAGCGCTCATGGGTTTACGAAAAAACGCCCATGTTTCTGATGTAAGAAGGAAGCTGCACTGGCCACCTATTGAACACATGGTGAAGTTTAGACTTCTCACCATCACGTTTAAGGCCTTATCCGGTGATGCACCTCCCTACAAAACTAATAGGTTAAAAATCAAGCAAGTACAACGTTCACTTCATTCAAACAGAGACTGGAACATTCAACTACCTAAAACCTCCTTAGAACTTGTGAGAAAGGGCACATTCTGGTCAAGTGCCCCCATTACATGGAACGCCCCACCACCCATTATAAGAAAGTGCAGGACAATTCAAGAATAAAAAAAAAACTTAAACACATCTTTTCAGATAAACAGGTACCATTCACGTGCTCGCTCGGATAAGCCTTTCTTAACGATATGTGCCCGTATGCTTCCGGGCCAATTTGGTTGCGCATAATTAATAATAATAATAATAATAATAATAATAATAATAATCATTCACGTGTAGTTATCTACCCGTATTGCTACACCCGTGTTAGCTTGTTTGTATCACAGAATCCAACTCCTTATATCTTGAAATGCAGATTTGCAGTTTTCTATTCTATCTGATTACAGTGTGAAAGCAGATGTGAATGACATATGCCTGAAGAAGTGGGTGTTCTTGTGTCAGTTGTTTTTGTTTCACTTCCTCCACCAAAGAACGTGCATAAGAGCCAGCCTTTCACTTCCTTGTTGTCTGCTGGCAGACAGTGGGAGGCGAAAAAGACCAGCCCCCACCATATTGCTGAGTGGCTTTGGACTGTAGGTGAACTGCTAGGGATGACTGTGTGACTTGTTAGTGGAAATTTGTATTTGTATTTGTATTTATTGATGTATTAAGTGCTTTACGCCAAAGCGCTGTACAATTGAACAACATATTACATAAACAAACAATAACAGTTGAAGCAAATACATAATGAATCAATCGACAAAACAATGAAAAGATCAATTAACTGTGGGAGTTAGGTTGGGAAGTGGAGATGGAGTGGATGGGAGGGGAGTGGTGAAAAATGGTAGGAGGAGGGAAGGGGGAGGGTGAGAGGGGCGATAAGGGGGGCGTAATTAGGGGAAATAATAGGGAGGAGAGGGGGGAGGTAGGAGGGGGAAGGTGATTCAGGGAGGAGAATGGGGGAGGAGAGATTTAAGGGAAGAGCGGAATCAGGTGAAGGTGGGGGTACAGCGGATGGCAAGAAGAAGGGAGTTCCAGTGTAGAGGTGCTAGGAGTTGGAAGTAGCGGAAGCGGGAGGAGGCACAGGGGGGGGGGTACAGTGAGCAGGAAGTGGTCAGCTGACCGAAGGGAACGGGAGGGAGAGTAGAAGGAGAGAAGGGAGGAGAGATAAGGGGGAGCGAGACCATAGAGAGATTTAAAGACAAGGCAGAGAAATTGAAATTTAAGTTGGGAGTAGAAAGGATTCCAGCCAAGGGAAGAGAGAGAGGTAGAGATGGGGTCACGGGTGGTAAGTGGACAGAGGGTACGAACCGCAGAGTGGTGGATGGATTTAAGAAGGGCAAGGTGAGAAGTAGGAAGCCCAAAGAGTAGGGAGGAGCAGTAGAAGAGGCAGTAGAAGATAAGGGATGAGATTAAAAGTTTAGTAGCGTGGAAGGTGAGAGAAGGACGGATTTTGCAGATATTGAAGAGGTGGTAGCAACAGGTGCGGGAAGTGAGGGAAATATGTTGGGAGAAGGAGAGAGAGGAGTACGAGCTTGAAGAGAGATCGGAAGATTGAGGGAGGAAAGTGAATGAATGGGGCAGGTGAGGGAGGGGGAAGAGAGTTAGAGGGAAAGAATACAACTTCGGTTTTGTCCGTGTTAAGAGAGAGAAATCGGAAAGACATCCAGTTTTTAATAGCAGTAAGGCAGGAGGAGAGTTTTTGGTGAAGGTCAGATGAGAAGGAGGAGAAAGAGAGAAAGAGTTGAGTGCCGTCAGCATAAAAGTGGTGGGAGAAACCAAACAAGGAGATAACAGGGGCAATGAGGGAGGTGTAAAGAGAGAAGAGGAAAGGACCAAGTACCGACCCTTGGGGTACACCGTATTCAAGAGGATAGGTAGGAGAGGAGCGACCACCCCAGGAGACAGTAAAGGAGCGTGAAGAGAGGTAAGAGGATAGCCAGTTGAAGACAGAGCCTTTGAAACCAAAGGAAGAAAGAGTGTGAATAAGGAGGGGATGATCGACAGTGTCAAAGGCTGCAGAGAGGTCTAGGAGAATAAGTATAGAGGATTGTTTGGCGTGGCGAGCAGAGAGAAGGGAGTTGAGAATAGAGGTGAGAGCAATTTATGTGGAATGTTTGGGAGGGAAGCCTGATTGGTAGGGTGGTAGGAGAGAGGAGTTATTAACAAAGGCTGAGAGCTGGGAGTAGGCAAGGCGCTCAAGAAGCTTTGAGAGGAATGGGAGAAGAGAGATGGGTCTAAAGTTAAAGGTGAGAAGAGGATCAGCAGAAGGTTTCTTCAAAATATGGATGATCGTAGCATGCTTGAAAGCAGAGGGAAAAGTAGCTGAGCAGAGAGAGATGTTGAAGAAGGAGGTGAGGTAGGGGATAAGAAGAGGGTAAATCTTAGGAATGAGAAGGGAAGGGAGAGGGTCAGAAGGGGCAGACGTGGGGTGGGCTTTGGATAGTAAGGTGGAGACTTCAGAAGGGGAGACGGGAGAGAAAATGGACATGTAGGATGAGGGAGGGGGGCGGAGGAGTAGAAGTGAAGTCAGAGGGGGTGTGGATTTTTTGATGAAGGGTAAGAATCTTAGAGGAAAAGAAGTTGGCAAAGTCAGAAGGGGAGAGTGTAGAATTGGAGGAGGGATCAGGAGTGGGGACGCCAGGCAAGAAGTAACGCAGTTTCATTTTGGGATCCCAGACGCAGTTGGGACAGATATATTCAAACAGAACATGAAACAGAACTGTATGAAAAGGTGCTTTCATAGAAAGGTCCCTAAATTGAAAGCTTTCGTAGCCATCTAAAATAATTACCAATAGGCATTTAGCAGGATAACAAGTCTCCCCAAACGTAGCTGATTGTTTACTGCATATTAAACCCCTATAGGTGGACATACATTACTTTCAGTGATTGGGTCTTGCAGACCTGGCTACACCATCCCTGGCCCTGTCTGTGACATCACTGACAAACCCCCAATTCCCACATTGTAATGTCAATTAATTGAACCGTTTGAAATGACCAGTGGAACTTTATTAATCTGTCCCGGTCATCTCACTCCGTTCTTGTGAGAAAGAACCTTTCACCATGACACTGCTAGAGCCTTGAACCAAAGACAAGTCACTGTATACATGTGTCACATTAACAATTCTTTGACCTTCTTCCCAGAGGCAATTTGAAAATGCTATGGCCTTTTTGAAACTGCTCAGTAGATCAAGCTTAGTAAATTAAATAGAATGAATTATAAAATAATTGTATATTCATCGCCTTTCGGCGGAACTCGAGAGCTCTGCCTTGCGAACTCAAAAGTAACAAACATTTTTTGCTCCCTACCATGGCATCCTGCAATCGTGGGATTTGCAATAAGCTACTAGCAGCTACAGTTTCTAAGTGAATTAAAGAAACAAACACACACTCCTGCAAAAGCATGCTTTGGGGCCTATTTACCTCGTCTCAATCTAAAACTAATTTGTTTTATACTTATTTGTGATTCATCTTTTTTTATTATTTCTCTAATTGTGAGACATTATTATTTGGGGGATTCTCCATATTACATTGAATTTGCAGTGTAGTTATCACAGAAGCTCCCTTCCCCCTCAGATCACTAATCCTGCAGATGGTAAGCATGCGCTTCTTTGCCGCCTGAAACATTTGGTCTTGAAAATATTGATCATAATATCATCAAAGCATTGGTGCATTCAATTGCTTTATAATATGCTTTCCAATATCAAATCATTAGATTCAACGCAAAAACAGCACTGCATATTATTAAACAGTAAGAATATGTTAATATGAAACAACCGAGACTAACAGACTATTACAATAACAAATAAGTTAGGATAATACATTTATTCTGACTTGGTAACCATTAATTTGAATATAGTTTCAAAATGTGTAATATACCCTACTCCTGGAGATCTATTGTTTCACGAGCAAGCGCTTCTCCAGGGCCTTGTTTTGCTCCTACTTTTTTTAAGTAATCATTAGAAATAACTAATATAAGAAATACACGTGAATTACACTGTGTGTATGTCAGCAGAGCACTGTTTAAAACTGTGTTTACTTGTTTCCTGACACTCTTTGTAATGTATGATCATGTTTTTTTTTACCAGTTTAGGGGCACATGCATATGACTGATTTAGTGATTATTTAAGTCATTTATCAGCCTGACAATATTTCAAGATCACATGTAGGTCTACAAGAAAATAAGAATACACTTATAATTAATGAATGATCATTGTTCCTAAAAATGAGTTGCTGACTTTCAAAATGTCCCTTATGTATGCTGAAAGTCTTCATTTAAAGTGATGTGAAACAATAAAAGAGAAGCACACATATGTTACATGCTTACTAAAGGCAAAATAGCAATGGTGGATACAAATCTTAGAGCTTATTGAAAATTACTCTCACTATCTACTGCAACATTTCTCAAAAATGTGTCTACAATTGTTTGCTGGTGTTCTGATTTTCTGTACACCGCAATTATGGTTTCTGTTTGTATAACATCACACATGACCATGCTGCATGTTCCTAGCCATTGGTCTTTTTTGATTACTTTCTACCTATTTCAAGTGTGATGTGTGAATTGGATCATGGCTCCAGCGACCATCTTGGAAATAGTGTCAGTTTGTTGCCTGTGATTGTACTATTACATACCTTATACTTTGTCAGTTCAATTTTAATTCACTTTTGACTAGAATATAATATAATGGGAAATGTGCAAAACAATACAATTGTGCTTGATTTACTTCATACATGTATTTGTTATGACGAATAATTGAACAGCCATATTGGTGGTAGGAAACATCCATGTACAGTAATGTTCTGTATTGCTAACAATCGTTGCCGGTCTTACATTTATCTTATTATGAATGTTTTATTGTGTGATTCAATACATTTTAAAACAATTGACATGTTTCGTAATTAATGCTGAATAACCACTGTAGAACAACAAGGGACATGTATTTCACTGTCAACCATTGACATTATTGGTTCATAAGTTATTTACTAAAGTTGAAATTCACATACAGGCATTGTAATTAGTTGTACACATTTTTCTGTGAAATATTCTCAAAATAAAAACATTGCATCCATTTTAATGCTGTGACTTCTATTCTTAGAAAAAATATCCCTAGGAGAGCTGTGATTTACAGCGCATGGTTAATATCAAATCAGTTTCAATACAATTCACAACATTATTGACATAGATAGCCATTGTCAAATTAGAGAAATGCATGCTGTTCATGGTCTTGAATTAACACTTGTGAAATTGTTCAAAAAGCAAAGACTGTTTTTGGTTTCATCTGACATATTTTTCATTTTGTTGCTCCCTCCTTCCTATGGGACAATTTCATCTCCCAGGACAGTTACCATGGAGATGACTTGTGCTGAATGTTCTATCTTCCATGGTGTCTCAGGTGTATAACGTTCATCACTCAATTACGCGATACAATTATTTACATGAACAAATGATGACAAATATCAGAAATTTACATCTACAGTATATACGTTATTTCATTTTCATTCTACTGTTCTAGTGTTAAACTCATCATCAAGCAGAGCTCCATTATTTTGTCAAATGTGACACATTTATACTTTCCCTGTTTGCGGAATGTAACCCAAATATTACTCAATCATATTTTACTTTGTCAGTGTTCTGTACTTAGACGTTTTGAAAATAAAATGCTTTTTATATGATCATGCTGTCAATTTCATTGTCATTCATTGTCATTCAAAAGAAATCCAGTGTTTTCTGAGGCACCTAAATAACAATGGACCTTTAAAATTATAATCAGTAATGAACCTAATAGTAGTTTAATTGTTATTGCTGACACAGGGTGTTCAAAAAATTAAAAAGATGTTGGCTGATCTTTATGTTGGGGAAGTTAGTCCCAAAGCGTACCTATGGTATTCAAATATTGCAGATATGTGCCTTGGCTATATTAAATAAACTTGAGAGCCTAATCTGACAAAGAGTGCTGGGTATCCCAAATGTGGTTCCATCCGTTGCTATTCGTTTTGAGCTAGGCCTTACTTCCTTAAGAGTCAGTGCTGTCTTTCTTAGTATGATTTTAAATACATATCCTATTACTCGGTATGTGGAAATTAATAGAATGTTTTTTGCGCGTTCTGTACCTGATATGAATGGATTTGTAGAATACTGTAACAATGTTTTAAATCACGTATCCATGAGCATAAATGATCTAAGGGATTTCCCAAATAAGGTCAAGTGCACCCTGTATACGTATGATTGGTGTCTAACGGTAGTCAGTTTTCATGAATCTCCTTCAATGTACCAGTTGGCCCATGAGCATAAGTGCCTGGGACTTTTGGCAGCCCATGTTTGGTGCTTTCCATGACTGAAGGCTAGATTATTGTGCATTAGATTTCTCTGGAATTTACTTTTAACTAACAAGATTCTTTTGAGTTATAAGAAAATTGCAATCCAGGATGCTCACTGTAGGTTCTGCAAACATGTGAACGAATTAGAAACTTTGAAGCACATCTTCACTTCATGTCCAAATCTTTCTGACATTCCAGTTGATTATCTAAGTCCACATTTAAATGATATGGAGACGCTTGATTGTGAAACATTTTGGAGAAATTGCCTGATTGGGGTTCTATTTCACTGGTTTTGGCAGTGTTGGAATTTTTTAAATGTTTGAATTTGGATGTTAAATTGATTTGATGAATCATTTTCTCTTTCTATATTGTATTTATTTGATGGTAATGCATGATGATGAATTGTTACTGTTTCTTACTGTATATATACACAGTGACTTATTCATTTATGTATTATTAAGGTTGACACTTTGTTTGAGCCAACATACATAATTATATTATATTACACTGTACTTTTAGAATTATAATCAGTAATAAACCTGATCTTAGTCTCGTTATTGCTGACACTAGGCATTAAAAAGATTACAAATATTGTGCCTATTTGTTGTGTTTGTTTTCTAATGTGCTTAATTTATTTGTTTCTCATAATAACCCCTCCTGTAAAATAGTCTTTAATAATTAAAATGTGTGTCTCCTAATCTACATAACAACTCCAATTTATGTTTGCCTGCATACATTCTCCGAAATGGTTATGTTTAATAACACTTTTCATGTAGCAACTAGTGCCCTATAGTGTTGTACTAGCATCAGTATATGTTCACAACCTGTTTTCAATGTATTTTATATAATCATCTGATACAAACATGTTTTTCTGTTTTACTGTAGATTAGGGTGTACTTAATGTAAAACCAATACTTGCTGATATACCCAAAACAATCTAACAGGTGTTTATCTGTATCATTCAAAATGCCAAATAACATCATCTATGAATTCATCAAATGCCAAATAATATCATCTTGTTCTGCCACCAATATATGTGTCTCTTCTACTTGACCCATGAATATATTTGCATGTGAGAGTGAATATGTGGATTCCGAAGCTAATCAGATAATTGTTGATATAATTATCCATCAACTAAAATATGTTATTTTTCATAGTTATTTCCAATCATTCCCTCATTAAAATGAGCTCTGTGTAGGAGGATGATAATGGTAGTTAACTGCTTGAAGGACTAATAGGCTTGATCATGATTAAATGGAAATACAAAGGGTCAGTAACCAATAGCTGTTTTCTCACTCAAAGTCTTCATGCTTATTTATTATATACATAGTGTCTCTTACAAAATTTGTTAAATGTTTTGTTATTGTTTCAAGAAACTGTCCTTTAATTCTGAGAGGGGTTTCAAAATGCAATTAACCACACTGACGTTAGATTTTATTGATGGTTGTACATCTATGAATGCATGTATTTTTAGTCACACATGATGCAGGATTTTGTACCTTTAATTGGGCTAACTTTAAATACTATGCAAAGATGAAACCAAGCACATATTGTTGGTGATGTATATCGTAGCCAGTGTTCATTTACAACTCATTCAAAAATCCTTGATTCATCCAAAAATGGACCTAATTACAAATCTCCATTTTCACTTAATGTATTTTAGCATGTTGTACGTCTTTATAACAACATGTCATGTGTAGATATTCCAATCTCTTGAAAATATATCAAACTAAATTCACAATGACCACATTTTCCCACTCCTTATTTTATCACTCTACGCTGATTCAAATCAGTGTCTTCAGAGCTAATTTGTCTATAGTGGTTACATTATGTTCAAAATATGGTTTGCTTTTTGTGACTTTGTTCTTGTTTTGATGAATTACCTCTGTTACTAAATCAAAAACATATCTATAATATTAAAAGTGTCTAGTGCTGTTATAGTGCTGGATAGTTCTTTACAGTCTAAAGTGATATATGTCCCAAGTTCAATGTTAATTTGTTCTAAATAACTAGCAGTACTTTATACCTAAAGAATGTTTAAATCACCAACTATTTGATCTGAGACTGCAATAGGTATTGACAGTGTTTTCCTCATGGTTCCTTAGTCCTTACTTAAGGAAAGAATTTTGGGCTTCGACTTTCTGAAATACTTATGGAGTTCTATGTAAGTATTTTCACAATAGAGATATGTACCTGGATTAAAGGATAGGCTCCTCGCTCATATTTTATTTTCTTCTCTAACACATTCTCTGTTGGATAAGTCTTCTGTTAACTGTCATATGTTTCTGACTCTTTTTGTGTCTTTCTCATAATCTCATCATAAACCCTTTGCCTTTTGATGTTCTTTATATGCGTTCTTCCTTTTCCTCTTGTTCCTCCATTATAATATACTACATATTAGTACAACTTTCTGTTTACTCCTTAAAAATAATCTTTGTTTACAATTAGTTTCCTCACACATTATTTTTACAGTGACAATGTGTTTTCAAATAGCTGTCGTTGATGATGTACCCACCTCTCCACTCTCTACACTTTAAGAGTTTGAACTAACTGGGTTGTCTTAAAGATTGTCATCTCTGTTTAATTCCATCCTAATTCTGTGATAGTGTATACACTATCATGTTGGTAATATCTTTCATTGCAAAAGAATTTCCATGATTCGCTCAACTTAAATTCATCCTGGAAAACCTACATTATTCTATTACGCATCCAATATTTTCTCGTAATCAAAACTTAGGATTGTACACTGTGTATTACTTATTTACATTTAGGGGTTGCTTCTTCTCCCCTAGCATGTACTACTCTGCATGCCTAATCAATATGTTAATCATCTTTGTTAATGGGTGTGTCAAATTGTCCTGCCACTCTTCCCCTATTTCCTCACTGTCAAATTTAGGAAACATCACAATCCTAAATCCCTTGTACATTCTGTCATGGTCTAGATATTATTTGAGATGTGTGACTATCTGTGTAATTACTTCTACAAAGGCATCCCTTAATGTTTCTGACCTATTGCTTTTAAATGCATGTTTAGTACCACGTTCAGATTTAAATAAAGCTGTATTGTAATTAGTATGTTTATGCTTTTATGTAGTAGTCGAATCTCAGTTCTCTATACGTGAATGAGTCAATTTACAAAAGTGTTTAACAATGGCACAATCTCATTGATAAACGCTTTGTAAATCAGGACCCACATGTTTATAGTTTTGAGGTGACATGAAAGATCTCGTCAAACTCCTGTCTCATAAGGTCGGTATGTATGCAGCGTTCATCCTCAAGTAGTAACTCATATCTTAAATACAAGAAAACTACTGTAAAATGAAGCACCTACAACTATCAAAATTTGAAAATACCGAATAATGTCTGATATTATATCTATTCCAACTTGATAGCCACACACTTCTCTGCACTTTCAACATTCTAAATAGACCTTCCTCCTAGGATCACAATGAAATCTGAAACCTAGCCATAATGTGTTTCACAACAAAATGCATCAAGGCCTTGTTCTTCTATTTTACAAAAATGTTTTAAATACAAAAATACAAAAATTGACATGGAACTACAAAAATAAAGTTGCAAGATAATGCAATACAGGCAATGTTTTTGTTTTTCTTTAATTTATCAACATTCCAAATATGTTATTCACTGGAAATGCATTGTGTTGCTTAGATTTCTTTAATGAAAGATAGAATTGTTCTTATAATCTATTCTTCTTTCTTGGTTTTGTCAATGCACCCTTAAACTCTGCATTTTTCAGAGTATATATGAAGGGATTGCTCAGTGGAGTGACAGCAATATAGGACAATGATAATATCTTGTTGTCTTTCAATGCATACGTTGATGCCGGTCGTACATATGTAGAACAGAGAGATCCATAGAATAACATAACCACCGTCAAGTGGGATGCACATGTGGAGAAGGCCTTGTGTCTCCCTCCTTTAGATGTGATTTTTAGAATGGATGAGGCAATGTTGATGTACGAGATGATGATCGTAAGAAATGACATTAACATAAGCGTAGCACCCAAGAAATAGGTAAGTGCCTCAATTCTGCTGGTGTTGCTGCATGCAATCTTTAACAGTGCAGCCACATCACAGAAGAAGTGATTTAGTGCATATGGTGCACAGAAGGAGAGCTTAGACATTAGTACAGTGTGTCCTAGTGGAACCAGGAAACTAATTCCCCAGCTTCCAGCAGACAGCAGTATGCACACAGTCTTATTCATGATGGTCATGTAACGTAAGGGATTGCAGATGGCCACATAGCGATCATAAGCCATGACTGTAAGAAGAACAAATTCTGTGGACACCATGAGCATAAAAAAATACATCTGCAGTAGGCATCTACTGAGAGAAATGTACGTGCCATTCTGAAAGAAGTGGACCAGCATCTGTGGAAAAATTACAGAAGTGTAACTGATATCAACAAATGCCAAATTTGTGAGAAAGAAATACATGGGTGTATGCAGTTGTGCATACGTGTAGATTGTTGCCATGATAAGAAGATTTCCCCCCAAAGTAACCAGGTAAATCAGAGAAAATACAATAAAAAGAGGAACTTGCAGCTGTGGAAAATCTGAAAATCCCAAAATCAGGAACGTATCCACTGAACTCAAATTTGTTTGTGTCATTTCTCCAGCTATGCAGCTAAGCCTGGATCAGATGATCAGCTGAAAGAAAAGCAGAAACTTAATGTAACTTTATCAGCAGAAAGGAACAATCATTGTAGTCACTATTACAATGTAGCTTCATGGTTTTTATTCAAAACCCTTGTTGATAAAAGATGTGTAAGTAAAAACGCTTGGTGGGAGGTTTCTGCAGAAGAAGTGATGTTGGTAGGGGGCCTATTTCGCTTTGCTTGTATCTTGGTTGTACTTTAGTAGTACCTGGAATAGAAACTCTTAAACATGCCCCATACAGAAGAAGGATGTATTTAAATACATTGGTGCATACATATATTTACAGCACCAAGAAGAAGAAGTGATATCTAATAGAGATGACACTGCTTGAATAGAGCAGCAGCATATGCTATTTGGGTATATTGTGCCTACTCTCTTATGTGAGAGATGATTAAAATTGAAAGACAATACAAAATGTCCACCCAGAGCATATTAATTATAATCCATTTCCTCAAAAATAAAATATGACAGCTAACATCCTTAGTTAAATAACCAATAACTGCATTGCAAAGCGTAATGGACAGACGCTATTGTGAGATGCAGAAAGAGTACAAGAGCATGGAGGAAACAAGGGGGCTAAATATCTCCTATTTATTCTGGTATTATTGTTGTAAACCCTAATGTGTTCCAAACCCAAGAACTGATAACAGATAAGCTTCACAAAATGTGCTAACTATTTAAGTAAAACATATTTAGACCATGCTGTATTTCTTAATAGAATCCTTCTGTGCTGTAATGAGATCTATCGAAGATAGTTACTTTTCCAGTGGTTGTATAATTACAGAGAAATGTCCCCAAACAAATGCTCCCACTTCAACATATTGACTCCACCTCCTGGTACAGGATGCAGGCTGTTTATATAATTAGAATCATTATTCTATAACGTGAATATTATCGGAATATTATCTTTAAAATAATGAATTCAATGAAAACAGGCAAGAAAAAAACAACTTGTGTTTTCATTCAAAATACAATATCTTCATATATAAAGACATATTATAGGGACCACCACCCTATAGTTAAGGTGAAATCTTTGTGCATACAGTTTTCTCAAAAGGCTATTGCTAATAAACTTTTGACTTGCTGGATAGATTTGGATGAAGATTTCACCCAAAAAATGTCTGTCATGAGTTGCACCAAACCTGATATTTTGGGAACAATTAGTTTAAAAAATGTAAAAATGATAAAGAAAACAAAAAAACGCTTGTCATGGGGCTACATTTTGTGAACAGCCGGACTGCAGAAACCACTGTATGGATTTGGACAATATAAGAAACAATGTGGGCATAAAGCATTTACTTAGTTTCCTTGAATAGATTGGAGTAAATCAGCAAAGTAGTTCTCAACATATTTGACGGATATGTGGATTCCCCCTTCTCCCAACAACATGTCTAAATCTCCCATGGTGCTTTGCAGCAGAGAACCTTTTCATAAATGAAAACTTGCCATTTTATTTTGCTTGATGCAAGAGATTCCCGATAATGCTGAAAAAGCCAAAATGAAAAGCGATCAATAGACTATTTGGAGGAGGAGACAGGATGCAATTGCATCAGGTTGGAGGTAGGGTGGGGGAAGTATAGCACCATGTAATGTTGCAGAGTTGGGTGTGGTCTGAGGAGCCAGTTACAGTTAGAAAATGTTTGGTTTATTCGTGGAGTACCGGGGCAATTTCGCAAGATTACCGCAGAAATGCTGCAAGATGTGCTTGGAAAAGAAACTGTGTCACAAGTACTGAAAAATGATGGGGGATAAGAGGAGAGGGTCAGGGAGGGAAAACACAATTGGCAGGAGTGGGTGATTCAAGGAGGGAGGAGGTGGCACATGATGAGGGACTGTGCGGGTGGGGAAGAGTTTTTCAATTTCAAGTGTTATCAAGGGAATGCCTGGGAATCTAGCGAGAATTGGAAGACCATTATACTACAGAGGGAATCAGCATAATAGGAATTGATTTCTTGGGACATTATCATGGAATAGAGGAAACAAACTGAAATGTTACTCCTGCAGTGACCAAATAAGCAGGGTGCAATGGGTCTTTGTGCCACTTTGGCAATGAAGACCCAAAATATGCAACGTTATACAAATGGTTTGAATGTCATGTATTAGTAAGCAATTACAATATTTCATTGCAGGAAAATCTATTTCAGGTATTTCAGACATAATAAAATAAGTATGTACCACACAAGATGAAGGGTGCACTCCAATTCTCAGTATATCTGGCAACTCAGGTGGTGTTACCTTCAAGCGCTTTCGAGCCTCATGATCTCTTCAGGAAGGCAGTGCCAGGTGTTGATGATTATTTCATCCCCCATCACTAAAGGAAATGCTGGACTTTTGTGGTGCATTTCTTTTTAGGAGAGTTGGACTCCAGTAGGGCAGCACGTGGGCTACTCCCCCAAATTTAGGAACGCTGCACTCTCTTCGTCCACCCTACTGAGGTTCTTGTGCTACATTAATGTCTGTAGTCAGCACCTGGCAACTACAAGGACCAGAGTTACCTGTGTTGATGGAGGATGAAATAATCAACATCTGGGACTGCCTTCCTGAAGAGAGCATAAGGCTGATAGCACTTGAACGAGAACACCATGTGGATTTTCACAATGTCATGCAATGCAATAATGCAGAGTGTCAGTAGGGAAGAAATTTCCAGATTAGAAAAAGAACTTCAGTAAAATATTCGCCCTTAGAAAGTACTAGTGGAGTTTGAGGAACTAGAGAACAGGCCCTACTATTCAAACAAGAGGTTTGTTTCTTTTGCTGCAAAGGTAGAGATCTTTTTAGAAGTTTTCCTAAACAACCTCATTGATAGTTCTTCTGCAATTACACACACATACCTATATTCCAATTACATCTGTATCAGTGATAGGAAAGATCCATGTGCATTTATACACATGTGGTAAACACATGTTCGCAAACTTTTTCCAATGCATTTTCTACACTTATCTTCATATCTAACTTGCATGCAAACAAAGAGAAAGGTTGTGAAGAAAAAGTTGGAAAGTGTACAGGAAGTTGTGTGGGAAGGTGTGTCATAACGTAACAATGCCACATGTTTTGTCTATGAGGGAGCGCCAATCACTGATAAACATATTTGCATAAAAAATACATACTCCCAAGCATATTGTGGAATGGATTTGTGCCATCAGAAAGGCATTTTTGAGCCAAACAATTTCCTTGTGACATTTATGCAGCACTGATTTTTATAGAAATGTATCATTTGCATTATCTAAGTGTAAGAACATTTACCACGAGGACTATTCTTTGAAAACATGTTTTAAATATTTATCTTGAGTATATTTCACCAGCAAACGGAAAACAGTTAATCTCTGTTCACTTCACTGGAATTACCTTCCAACAGCATCAGCCTTCCTCCTCCTTGGAGATTCAAAAGGTTAACAGGTATGCACAGCAATACCTACATTGTGCTCACATAAATATAAACTCAAGCTTATACTGGGATACTTATGCTGGTGGGATGTCTGCCCATGGGAAAGTTTGACCCCTAGTGAAACACACAAAAGCACAACTGAACAAGAGCTGAGAAACGACCATGAAGAAACCATTAACCCAAAACACAATCACCACCAACACCTACCCAAATAACCAACACCACCTTCAAAGGAAATTTTAAATCCAGAAAACAAAAGGATACACTGCAACCTAATCAACGTGACATCAATGTCAAAACACACTAAAACTCCTGAATGAGGTAGAAATAGATATTATATTACTTACCGAAATGTCAATGTAGTCACATTCAAATCCTTACCCAGCAGCTTAAAACTGAAACAAGCCAACAGAAAAGGAAAAAGAGCAAGAGTTCTTGCCGTTGCATACAAAAAAAACAAAAGCATCAGCCTTCCTCCTCCTTGGAGACTCAAACGGTTAACAGGTATGCGCAACAATACCTACATTGTGCTCACACAAATATAAACTCAAGCTTATACTGGGATACGTGGACAGCACTCCGATTGGCCCATGGGCTTGCGTCATGTCAGGGACATGGAGGCGTGGAGCGTGTCAGATTTTCTGTGGCGCCCGCCATCTTGTATTCGCCGTCGACTGCATACAGCGCAGGGAAACTTGGATTAAAAATTGTATTTAGTGGAGTGTGTTGGTGTGTAAGAGTGTTTGGGGAGGCTGGGTGAGTATGAGATAGGTTCAATGTTTTTTTTTTATGTGCTATACGCTTTTGTTGTGTTCGATTTGTCCGCGGAGAACACGGCTGTTCTGACATTTTGTAAATAAACTAAATGGTGGGGTGTTCAGAGGACGGAGTATCCTTTTTGTTCGCAAGGAAGGTAAAATTGAGCTAAAAACACTCATGGTTTATTTAAATGTTTGTAAATACACAAACTGGGGGTGTCCTGAGGACGCTGTCCGTATTGTAATCTGTCAAGTTGAATGTGTTCTAAGAACACTCGCGGTGTCCCGAAATGGTTGCAATTACACAAAATGGGGGTGTTGTTTGTATTGTTTGTTGTCAGGTTGAAAGTGTTCTACGAACCCTCCTTTTGTCCGCTGATACTACAATTTCCTATGGGCCTCACCCGACTTTTTGTCCACTAAAGAAACGATAAATCAGGCCTGTGTGCGCCGACATTATGTGATAATCCTATGACTGGCGCTATTGACCTGGCTGACTTGATTTTGCGACACTAAATCATATCTCCCGCCCCTAATCCTGACATTATGAAAGCATTCATATTTCCCGCCTCTCTCTGTGACGTTACAGGGTGCGTAATCAAACACACCCAGTCGTCTCCAGTCCTACGCGACTTTACACAGAACCCGGAAGACAACACACAGTATGTCACAACACAGCGCGCCACAATTCGGAATATGAAACTGATTTAAAAGCAAACAGCAAGATTGTAAATTTTGTAAAGTACATTTATTTGACATCAAATGTTTAGAGAATATTCAGCAATTTGCATTTGTCTTTGTTGTCGATCCGCAAAAGTTCATGTTGAGCCACGCAATGTTCCTTTGTGGTACAGAGGGTGTTAGATCAGCTTAGAACACAGTGCGCCACAATTCGGAATATGAAACTGTGGTTTAAAAGTAAACAGCAGGATTGTACATTTGGTAAAGTACATTTATTTCACATGAAATGTTTAGTGAATATTCTGCGATTTGCAATTGTCTCTGCTGTCGATCAGCAAAAGTTTATTTTGAGCCACGCGCTGTTCCTTTGCGGTAGATAGGCTGTTGGTTTATGATAAAAGCAGTAAATGGTCGCACTGTTAATCGGAAGGTTGCTCCAACAACGAGGCATTAGACCACCATAATGGTTGGTATGTTGCTTCTAGCCGCTAGTACTGCGTAAGGGCATATTGGTCCTTGGCGATTGTCCCATAAAATGGTGAGGGTCATGAAGTTGCTTACATGGAGCTGCACCTGGCAGTTGAAAAATCCATCCGCTGGAGTCTGAAAATCGTGGTATTGGCAAAATGGGGCAACATACCTGTTTTAAAAAACATAAATTAGTCTCACCAGCCAATCTTTATTAAAATATTCATTTTATTTTATTAGGGCATGAAACTATTTGCTAGCGAAGATAGTGCAACGGAGTATGTTAATAATAAAATAATAATATTTTTGCATTTATATAGCGCTAAGAACCATCAGGTATCTCAGTGCTGCTTATTATTACCCACGGTGTGTGGTGCTCATTTATCGACCACGGAAGGATGAAAGGCTGAATTTGGGCATGCCGGGATTCAAACCTGTGTTAGCAAGCTGTGCATAGATGTCAAAGCAAGCGCTCTACTCGTTGTGCCACTTGACCGGCTACAGTGAAGTGGCACAGCGAGTAGAGCGCTTGACCGGCTACAGACCGGTTAAATTATTTCTATTAACCCACCCTGTGTCGTCTGCCTTTTTCAGAGCCCTCTAAATGACAGGGGATCAATTTGGCGGTGATAGTGCGCAGTAGGAAACAATATGCCACATTGAACGAACAAGTACAACTTGACCGGGCTTTAATGCCACGCTATTGTTATTATATTCCGGTATAAAATAATCTAAAGGGTTACTTACATTATAATTGCATTTTCCATTGTCCAAGTGTAGTGCAGTCCCAAAATACGACTCCGCGTGTGCCAACGATCTTTCTCAAAGTGATATAATATACAAAAGTGGTTTTGTTTCAGAAATGTCATCTTTATTGTGTCTTACGTTTTTGCTACACTTCTTCAAAAGAAGTCTTTCAGCACAATCTCTGTCTGTCAAGGTAAAAAAAAATAGAACCTTATACTGGGAGTCGTGGGCCTCTCCGGGCCGCGAGAAAATAATGGAAGCAGCTGACCTTCACTGTGAACGAGCAGAAATGCTTACTTTGCAACATTCTGTGTAAAGCCATCTGTGAGAACTTGCTGTTTACACTACATCTTTGTATATTGTTTGCGTGCTAATAAAAAAAGTGAGTTTAAGGGACGTTATGGTTCCAACTAAAGCCTAAAAATCCCTGAAATTCACCAGTTATGGTAAGCTAAGCAACCATAACTCGCGCAACCACCGTGCACTGCTAAGACTAACACCCAGGACATCAAAGATGACATCGCAAATGTCATTGTTGACATCACTGATGACATCACATGTGCATTTACTTTTCATGAAATTTGTGTACTAGGGATTTTTATTATAATGTTGCGAAAAAAAAGTGTCATGGATCATTGCAATAAATATCATACTGTAATTAGTGCTTTGAATGATGCATTGATATAAATAGCATTGTATTATGGGGTTCTATCTAGTATACTGAGCTACTAATGGAGAAACATAGCATTGTGTGCAGCGTACAAGATGAAAGTATGATATTTGTAATGTTAATATGTTGAATAATGAAATGATAATTGTCCTGAAATGTTCGAAAATAAACAAAATGGGGGTGTTCTGAGGACGTTCTTCGTATTGTGTGACTGCTTAGCTGTATGCAATGAAGGAATGGCACAGAGAGTAAATTGGAAATGGTAGAAGGGGTGTTGAAGAGTTACGCGGTCTGCGGACACCACGGCTGTCCGTGGACAGGGCGTGCTACATCCGGGGTTTTCCAGCAAATCCAACATGGAAAGAAGACTGTACGGATTAGCCAATCAGATGTCGAGGTTGTGGATTTGTGTTGAAAGAGACTGTGTGTGGTGAAGATGGCAGAAGTAGAGAAAGTCTGGGTGTTGGTGCTTGGAGATATGTTTGTGCATGGTTTACAACAGCACGCTCGATGCAGGCATGAAAAGAACTTTGATGTGAAAGGAGTGGAGGTGGTGTGGAGCACTGTGCCTGATTGCAATGTACAGGGAATTGTACAAGTTTGTGAGGATATGGCCATGATGAACAGTCCGCATGTGGTAGTTTTGCACTATGGTGCTTTCAATTTGGGCAACGTCAGTGCCCCTACTTTGTTGGCTGATTTGGAACGCTTGGTTCAAGCCGTAATGAAGATCCTTCCAAATGCGAAAGTAATTTTTTCTGGATTACTACCTAGGGCAATATGGGAATGCATAGTGTCTCGCGGCGGTCACGCGCGCTCTCGTGCTTTGTTTATAATGAGAGTCGCGTGACTGCAGCGGCTGAGGCAGTTGGCGTGAGATGAAAGGCGGATTGGAGTGAGAGAGGCGACCGGCGAGCTCCGTGTAATAAACACTTAAACTGTTTATTTTGTGTGGCCTCCCTTCTTCAAGTGGCGACGAGGGGGCACACGGAGCTTGCCGAGGAGCCCAGCGACGGTTCCTTTGAAGCGGAACGTGCCGTAATCCGGAGACAGGAGGAAGCCTGTGGAGAGGTGGGGGCTTGGAAAGCAACTGTCTCCGCGGCGCCTCGGAGCGTGGCGCTGCAGGGGGACATTCTCCTCACTCTCACTCGAACGGCCACACTCGGAAAGGCTGTTTGTCCTGGTGGGTGCCGCCCACTCCCCCTCTCATTGGACACGAAGGTGAGGAGCAGGGAGAGGGGGGGCTGGGGGCATAGCCAGGGAGGAAGTACAGTGGAGAGAAATTCAGGGTAAATGAAGCCACCATAGAGGGGTGTGTTCAGGACATTAAACCTGCAGCAGAAGTGAAACCCCAGTGGCTTGCAGTGTGCAGAGGAAGACTGCCTTCCAGAGGACACAGTGAAGCGATGTAAATGTGCGCCCCTTGTGGATAATATTGTCATTGCAGTAGTGGCAAGAAGAATGCTTTCCAGAGGACAGTAAACTTACGGCATAGTCTTCACACAATACAGTGTGCCAAAGGAATACTGTAATACAGTGAACCTGTGTACTTCATACATAAGAATCGCCTAGAGGGCAAGCTCATTAGACTTGCAAATAGTAGAAGATAAGGATAACTAAATTAAAAAAGGATTGAAGATAAAGGCAAAGTAACACAAGGGGTGATAATTGGTAAATAAGCCACTAATTATAAGAAAATGGCTGCGGCTAGTATGTCACCTCCGCCACCGTTCCTGTCAGAACCTGGTGCTCCACCTATAAGGTGGGATAGGTGGAAGAAGCTGTTTGACACGTACCTGATTGCTATTGGAGGGGATAAGTTTGCAGCAGCAAGAAAAGAGGCAATCCTGCTGCACAATCTGGGAACCGAAGGCAGAAGTGTGTACGATGGATTACCGGATCCTCCACATGAAGGCCAGGGAGAGATGGACCAGTATTCCATAGCAGAAAAGAAGTTGGAAGTTCATTTCGAAGCCAAGAAAAATATAACATTTGAGAGGCACAAGTTCTTCCAAAGAATGCAAGATCCGCAAGAGCCGGTGGAGAACTTCATTGCAGCGTTGAGGTCTCTTAGTCATACGTGCGAATTTGGGCTACTCACTGACTCTCTTATAAGGGACCAATTAGTTCGTTGCACAAATAACATAAAGATACAAGAGAGGTTGCTATCTAAGGATGCATCACTGGAGTTGGCCATAGACATGGCAAGGAGTATGGAACAGACCCATAAATATATGACCACTATGAAGGGAGACAAAACGGAAGGAGAAGTGGCTGCTGTGAAGGGATTTCGCAAGACTGGTTTCAACAAAGACATCAAGTGCTACAAGTGCGGTAGTAACCGTCATATTTCCACAAGCATGTTTTGTCCAGCCAGAAATATCTCGTGTTTAAAGTGCAAAAAGAAAGGGCATTTTGCGAGAGTTTGTCGTGAATCAGGGACGGTGCAGAGCATTGAAGTAGGTGGAAGAATGTCGGAACAAAGTGAAGATTTAGAAATGGGAAGGAGCAACCAAACAAAGCATGTATTGGAAGTCAAAGAAGTATCAAGCAAGGGAGGTGCACCTACCGATGTATTCATGGTTGATGGAAGGGTGGTGACAATGAAGGTGGACAGTTGCTCACCATGGACATTAATGTCCAAGGCGACATTCCTGAGTTGCATGCAAGGAGACGTGACAAAATTGAAGAAGCATAATATAGAGCCATATGCATATGGAAATGTTAGAATTGGAATTATAGGGATGTTCCAAGCTTCCATCAAGTATAAAGGGAGGAGCTGTGAAGCAGAGATATACGTTACCCAAGAAGGTTCTTCACTTCTGGGATGGGAAGAACAGTGGAAATTGGGAATTAGGATACAGGCGAACGCGGAGAGACCAGTTGATGTGGCTGAACTGAAGGATAAATGGGAAAAGGAGTATCCCATGGTGTTTCAGGAGGAACTGGGATTGTTGAAGGGTTTTGAACATGAAATTCAATTAAAGGCAGGGGCCAGTCCGAAGGTGCACAGGGTGAGACCAGTACCTCATGGATTGAATGAGAAACTCAAAGATGAAGTGGAGTCGTTACTCCAAAGAGGAATAATAGAGAAGAGTGAAAGCTCGGAATGGCTATCGCCGGTAGTAGTAGCAGCCAAGGCCAATGGAGACATTCGGTTATGTGTGGATCTGAGAGATCTAAACAGAAACATATTAGTGGTTAGACATCCCCTACCAATAATAGGTGATCAGCTATCAGTACTGAACAATGCCAAAGTGTTTTCGGTTATTGATCTCTCACAAGCTTACCATCAGATTCCGTTGAAGGAGGATTGTCAACACCTGACAGCATTTATCATGGTGTTTGGTTCATTTAAATACTGTAGGATGCCATTTGGGCTTGCATCCGCGGCAGCCGTATTCCAAAGGGTCATGGAGACGGTGTTGAGTGGAGTAAAAAACATTATTGTGTTCCAGGACGATGTGTTAATATATGCTAGTTCTACTGAAGAACATGATGAAGTGTTGAGACAAGTGTTAAGCAGATTGAGTGAGGCAGGGTTGACGGTGAAGAGGAGCAAGTGTAAGATTGCGGTAAATAGGGTGGAATATCTGGGACATGAGATAGATGAGCAAGGTGTGAGGCCAAAAAAGAACTTAGTGGAAGCAGTAAGGTGTGCACCTGTACCCAAAGATAAAGAGCAGGTGAAATCATTCCTCGGTTTGGCCGAATATTATCATAGGTTTGTAAAGAATTTTGCCAAGGTATCAGTGCCCCTCAGAATGTTGCTAAAAAAAGGAGTGAGGTTTGAATGGTCTACGGAATGTGATGTGGCTTTTGAGTGCATTAAGCATGCAGTGGGTGAGGCGCCATCCATAGGTAGGTTTGACCCTAATGACAAAACGGTTTTGGTAGTAGATGCCAGCATGTTGGGACTGGGCGCGACGTTAGTGCAATACAACAAGGACAATATTGAGAGAGTGATAGCATTTGCGTCTAGGACGCTGAGAGGGGCAGAGAGCAAATATTCTGTCATTGAAAGAGAAACGTTGGCCATGTTTTGGGCAGTAAATCATTTTAAGTTCTTCTTGTGGGGAAGAGGAGTTGTGGTCAGGTCGGACGGCAAACCCCTGGTTCAGATGTTTGAGAGTGGCAGTGGGCCATGGGTTCTCCAAGAATAAGCAGATGGGGTCTGGGGCTCCAAAACTTTAACTTTGAGGTGAGCTATTTACCAGGGAAGCGGAATGTTGTGGCAGACTGCCTTTCCAGACTGCCTCTTAGTGGGGAACCTATGGAGGACAGAGTGACAGAGGAGGAGTTAGTGGTAGCAGAGGTAAAAAGTGTGGTCAGTAAGGAGGAATGGGCGAAGGAAGAGGATTCTGATAATGACCTCAAGTTGGAAAAAAGTTGGACGGTGACTGGTTGGCCAGAAAGGAAAAAATTGGATTGTAAGTTCAATACTTGGTGGGAAGTAAAAAATGAGTTAAACCTATGTGAGGATAGGTTAAGGAGAGGGAGGTGCATTGTTCCTCCTCATTCCCTTAGGTCGGCACTAGTTGAGCTGGCTCATCAGGGACATCCTGGAGAAGCGGCTATGAAGAGGAAATTGAGGCAGAATTATTGGTGGCCGGGAATTGACAGGTGTGCGGAAAGGTATGTCAAGGATTGTATAAGTTGCCAAACGAGTGACAAATGCAGAGTGGTGAGAGAGGCTCCGATGATTCCAAATGTGGTACCGGACCAGCCGTGGAGCAAGTTAGCAGTGGGCATAATGGGTCCGGTGGCAGGTCTGGGAGATGGTTTAAAGTTTGTGTTTGTTGTAGTGGATTTTCATTCCAAATGGTTTGAGTGGGAGGCTGTAAGGGAGGTCACGGCAAGGGAGCTGATTGGTTTCTTAGAAAAAGTATTTCTTAAGGAGGGGGTGCCGGTGGAAATTGTCTCAGATAATGGGGTGCAATTTGTGTCTGGGGCAATGAAGATGTTTCTTGCAGGATACAGTATAAAACACACAAGGACTGCTATGTATAATCCTAAAGCAAATGGACTTGTTGAAAGAGTTAACAGGTACATAAAGGGGGGCCTGCAGATGGCCATGAAATCGAGGCAACCATGGAGGGAAGTATTAAGCATGCTGACATGGAATTATGTCACTATGCATCATTCAGTGACGGGGGTATCCCCATTTGTTTCGATGAAGGGAAGGGAGCCTGGGACAAGGCTTTGTCCAGGATGGCTAGGTATGGCCAAAGTGGTTAATGTTGACCGTAATCAGATTATGAAACTTATTGCATTGAGTCAGGAAAGAAATAAGGAACTGTTTGATGACAGGATGAGGGTGATGGAACGTGATTGGAAGGTTGGGGAAAAAGTGTATGTCAAAAATCCTAGACTAGTGAACAAGTGTGTGGAAAGTAGATTTCTGGGTCCTAAGAAGATATGTGCAGTAAAAAGTAATGTGGTATTTCTGGAAGGTGGTGAAGTTTGGTCGAAAGGAAGATTGGCAAAGGCGGGTGATGAGGAAAGGAGTGATGGTGAGGAACAGTTGAGAAAGGTGGAGGAGGATAATAATAGATCGGATGAGAAGGTGAGAGGAGGGGTGCCAGAAGAGAACATGGAAAAGACAGGTGGAAAGGTCAGGGAAGATGACATTCAAAGGTCAAAGGTCAAAGAGGATTCTTTACATAGGGCTAGGTATAAGCCGGTGTGGATGAGGGATTACGAGACTTGACATTGAAGTGCTCAAGTAATGTTTAAGGTATCCATAATGTAAATGGACACAGAGGGTCCTAGGTCATGCGCAAGCTATACAATTCTGTCGACTTTCTATTATATTCTGGTTCAGACAAATTTTCTGATTAATGTTAAGTATAGTTGTTAAGTTTTGCATTACAGTTATAAGCATTATTGAAAGTATATTTGCTCTGTTTGAGGGGGAAGATGTGTAGAGAATGCATAGTGTCTCGCGGCGGTCACGCGCGCTCTCGTGCTTTGTTTATAATGAGAGTCACGTGACCGCAGCGGGTGAGGCAGTTGGCGTGAGATGAAAGGCGGATTGGAGTGAGAGGGGCGACCGGCGAGCTCCGTGTAATAAACACTTAAACTGTTTATTTTGTGTGGCCTCCCTTCTTCAAAGATCCTTCCAAATGCGAAAGTAATTTTTTCTGGATTACTACCTAGGGCAATATGGGACAATAGTTCAGTTTTTTGTCCTCAGCAAAACATTGCTAGGTGGTCATCAACCGAGGCATGTGTGCCTTCATGCTTAGAGCTAGTATGTTCTTCTGTAATAATGACAATATTGATGCCAGTAATACTGTTAATTTTAAAGAAGATGGCATCTCTTTGTCTTTTACGGGAAATGCCTTTCTATTTTGGAATATAAGGGTTGCTTTAGAGAAGGTTATGTGAAGATTTTAGGAGTAAAGTAAGAAAAAAAAAACAAGAAAAAAAATACAAAATAACAGGTGTTTGTCAAGCATCTGTAAAGAAACCCCCAAAAAACGGCTCTTTTCAGAGCCAACTTCAAAGGGGAAATGGGGTACACTATTTAAATTTACATTCACCACGCTCAGATTCTCGATATATCCGTGGACATGGCGGTAGTCCGTGGACATCAAAATCACTACGTGGGGGTTCAGTATGTTCTATGTTACATGTATATGAAGTCAGGGATATTATGGTTAAGTTGTGCTACTAAAGACCTATGAAATTCAGTGAAAAAACTTTGTTAAAGGGGTGTTATGGTTAAGTTGCGCTACGGAAAACCTATGGAATTCAGTGAAAAAACTTTGTTAAAGGGACGTTATGGTTAAGTTGCACTACTACAAACCTATGAAATTCAGTGAAAAAACGTTGTTAAAGGGACGTTATGGTTAAGTTGCACTATGAAAAACCTATGAAATTCAGTAAAAAAACATTGTTACAGGGATGTTATGGTTCAAAGTAAAACCGGAAAACCCCTGAAATTCGGCAGTTATGGTAAGATAAGCAAACCATAACTCGCGCCACCGTGCACTGCTAACACTAACACTAACACCCAGGACATCATAGATGACATCACAAATGTCATTGATGACATCACTGATGACATCACATGTCTGGCTCTCCCTTTTTTTCCCTTTACTGACATATCTAGGCCTTCAGTAACAGTCAGGAAGTAAAAATTGAAAAGGTACTATATTTGTAGACTTAGGGTCAAGTCACATCATATGAAACATCTACATAGCGGAAGACACAGGCTTGAAAGAGAGCAATCCTTTCTGTGCATGAAGATAATCATTAGGGTTATCAGCACTTTCTCTTAGTTTTATTTTTATTACACTACCTGCCCTTTATATGCTCATATTTGTATACATTGTACTCACTCTCCTTTCCTTTGGGTGGCAGCTTTGAAACAGAGCAATAGTTTCTCTGCATAAAGACAATCAGTTAGGTTATGCACTCTTTCTGCTACTACTTCTGCTTTTTTGTTTAATTCATTATCCCTGTATATACTCATATTTGTATGTGTTGTTGTCTCTTTGTATTTTGTCTGTAATAATTATGTATTAAGTGGGTTTTATTATCTACTTATTACATGTTTCACAGTACGCAAAACTCTAATAAGAAAGTAGTTATCATTTCACTATTCAACATGACAAGATTATGAATATTCCACCTTCATCATGTATGCTGCACACACTGCCTATGTTTCTGCATGAGTAGCTTAGTATACTGTATAGAACTTCATAACAGAATGCTATTTATATCAATGCATTATAAGAATCCCTTGTACAGAGTTTTCATGAAAAGTAAATGCATGTGATGTCATCAGTGATGTCATCAATGACATTTGTGATGTCATTGTTAGTGTTAGCAATTAGTGTTAGCAGTGCACGGTGGCGCGAGTTATGGTTGCTTATCTTACCATAACTGCCAAATTTCAGGGTTTTTTCGGTTTTACTTTGAACCATAACGTCCCTTTAACAACGTTTTTTTACTGAATATATATATATATATATACACAGTCAATTGTGAAAAGGTCAATTGTGACACTCGCCCCCTTTCTCAAATCCTTCATTATCGCTTCCTTCAACGCCAACACAGTTCCAAACAGTCTAACAGAAGCTTGGGTATGCCCCCTCCTAAAAAAACCTACTCTTGACCCAGAAGTTGCTAATAACTATAGGCCCATCACCACCGTGCCTTTCCTGCTCAAGATCCTGGATAAAGTTGCCTACACGTAAATCCAGGAATATCTTAAACCCACCATATCCTAGGTAAAAGACAGTCAGGATTCCGACCAGGTCATGGGGCAGAGTCAGCCCTACTTGACTTAAAAATACAACTTGGGGACATCATGGACCAAGGCAAACCGGCACTCCTTCTCCTACTGGACCGGTCTGCCGCCTTTGGCCTTGTCAACCATGATATTCTAGGCATGCACCTAAAAAATTAAGCACATTTCTCCCCAGAAGCCATCGCCTGGGTGGCCTCATTTTTAAACGGAAGACTCATGAAGGTCTTCTCAGACACTGCCTCGGCAACTCCCACCATCATCCACTGCGGCGTCCCTCAGGGCTCCTGCACCACCCCTACACTCTACAACATATTTACCCTTCCACTCTTCAATGACCTCAACTGTTGCAACATAGCGTACACCAACTACACTGGCGACACACAGGTACTACTCCCACTAACCAGGACCTATGATGAAGATGTGACAGCCCTAACTAAAATATACACAGCCATCCAAACCTGGATGGCTGCCAACGGCCTCTGCTTAAATTGGGATAAAACCGAGATCCTCATAGTAGGGACCAGCGAAACTCTCAACAAACTCCCTCCACAATATAAATCCTTTAACATTGATAACTCCATCATAACAGTCTCCAAGACTGTCAAAACCCTAGGTGTTCACCTAGATGCCTCACTATCCATGTCCCGCCAGGTCAACGCCATTGACTCCTCCTCAGCGCTCACCACCAAGGTGATCAACGCAGTCAAACCCTTCCTCTCCACCAAAAACTGCCTATCCATTGCCAGAGCCACAATAGGTACCATATTGGACTACTGTAATGCCCTCTTCCTAGGCACCTCTGTCAACAATATAAAAAACCCAAATCACGCAAAACAACACCCTGAGGGCTGCACTGACCATTCCTAAAAGGGAACACATCTCTCAAGCCAGGAAAGATGCCCATTGGCTACCCGTAAAAGAATGCATACTTTTTAAAGCCATGGCCATCACAAATAGGTGCCTTACATCAGATTCCCCACCCTATCTCTCCGAAAGAATCACACTCAACACCTCCAACAGACCCACCAGAGCACACTGCACCAACCAGATCTATGTCCCCACGTTCAAAAGAACCAGAGCTGGAGGGTCTCGCTTCCAACATCTCGCACCCAAACACTGGAATGCCCTGCCAACCTCGCCCAGGAATGAAGAATCTTACACCACCTTCCGCAAAAACCTAAACACCTTTCTATTCCACTAATGTTTTCAAACCAACATGCACAGTTATGCTTGCACTGTAACCAAAGCAAAGTATAACCCCTGCCTCTCAACACCTGTCATTGTACGACTGCTACCGAATGTTACATCCTACTTATGTTAAGCTCAAGCCTTCTGTAACAGCGCCACGATGCCTCAGGGCAGCTCTGTGCGCTTTATAAAGGCAAACTAATAAAAATAAATAAATGAATCCCTACAAGAAAGACAAAGACGCAAGAAAGAAAGGAAGACAGAAACAGGAGGGATACCATAAACCAACAAGATCGAATCTACCCTCCAGAATTCATAACACCTAAGAACCCCATGGTGACACTGCTAAACATGACAAAGGATACAGACCAAGAAAAGAGCAAACACAGAAAATCTGTCATGCTATGTCTCCATCTATGAATAGATTGCAATGGATAATAGACAACCACAAACAACCCACATGCAAGAACCCAAACACATGTTTTATTTTTATTTTTTTATTTATTTAAAATGATTTAGTTTGTTACAAACTTTTCATTTTTAAGACATTACAATTCGAGCGGGTAAAAATTCATAGGTTAAAAGTAGAAAGAAAAGAGAAAAAGGAAAAGTATAACAACATGTAAATAAAAAGGATTTCTTTTTGTCATTGTGAGGCAACTAAAGTGATATTTGATTATTTGTCTTTGCTTTGGTTTTGGTTGGTTTCCAGCATCTAGTCCTAAAATATGTTGTAAGAACTGCAATATCGTGAAAATTAATTTGTTTTCATGTCCATTCAATAGTAGTGCCCATTGCAGTTCTTTGTCCAAAAATCATTCTCTCATGCATCAATTCAGAACAGATCATTACTAGATGATGTATTGTCTCTGGTTCTTCTCTATCTTTACAAAAGCGGCAATGTCTGTCGGTTTTCGGAATTTGTCCGACCAATGCAAGCTTATCTCTTGTCGGCAGATTGTTCAGATGGATCGCCATAAACACTGTGCGGATCTTGTCGTCAGGAAATATTTCCATGTATTTTGGAGTTTCATTTAACGCTCGAACATCTAGATGGCTTTGGAGATTTCTTGAATACAGGGTTTTCATTTGGCAGGTTCTAATCCAATCGTTGCTTGCCAGTTTACGCTTTGCATATGGAGATCTGTTCATGAGAGTTTCAAGTGACATGCCTTCATCTTTTAATTGTTGAAATAATTGTTCTTTCCATTTCTGCAAGCACAAAGCGATTGGGTTATTTTTCAGAATTTCTATGGCTGGTATTTTGTCCTTTATCAGCAGTTTCCTTAGGAAATCTAGTTGCTTCCATATCACTATGGAGCATAGTGATTGTGCTGTGACTTCCTAACAAATTCTCGGCATTGGGTATGAATCTGGTAATCTTAAAATCTTCCTCCAGAATATTGCTTCAAATTTCATCCAATTTTTAGGTAGTGTGTGGATCATTGCATCACTGCCATACGTAATTACAGGGATTACCTTCTGCCTATAAAATGTTATAATCGGTTTAAATGAAAATTTACCATATTTTCAGTGTAGAAGGCATCCGTGTCTGGCTAGTGATTGAGTTTTCGTTTCCACAGTATCAAACCATTGCTTTTCTGTTTTGGACTGGTTTAACGTGATCCCAAGGTATTTGAAGGTTGGGACTTCTTCTAGAGAGATGTTATCAATAGAGAGTTTTAGTACTGGTTGTTTCTTAAATGGGAGTTTTACTCAGGCCATGACTTTGGTCTTTGTGGTGTTGATCTTTAGTTCATTTATCTTCATGTAGGTTCCCATAGAGTGTAAACTCTGTTGTAATCCTGAAATGGTTTTATCTAGTAAGATGATGTCGTCTGCATAGAATAGTGCTGGAATTGGAACAGAATTCAGTTTTGGCGGATTCAAAGTGATATCTTTTAAATGATCTTCGCAGTCTGCTGTGTATAGGTTATATAAAATGGCCGCAAGGGGGCAGCCCTGCTTTAATCCTTTCATTGTCACTATCAAAGGAGCAGTTGTACCATTCTTTGTGAGTCTTACAGAAATTGCGGTGTTGGAATATAATAATTTTATTGGTTCTAAGATCTCTTTTGGACAATTCCAAGCTGATAGTTTTTCCCATAATCGTGTTCTTGAGATAGAGTTGAATGCCATATGTAGGTCTAGGAAAGCAGCGCATATCTGTGTTTTCTTTTCTTTTGCTTCATTCTTGATCAAATTCATTATTAGCAGATTTACGTTTGTTCCCACATTTGAAGTAAATCCCGTCTGTCTCACTGCAAATCGGTTTGTGTTCATGGCCCATTCTTTGAGTTTTTTGAGGAGTAGTGCGGCAAAAATCTTGCCTAATGGATCTAATAATGCAATCGGCCGAAAATTCTGGGGATTATCTCTTGGTTCTTGTTTGTATATAGGGACAATTATCGCTGTTATCCACGACGGTGGGATTGTCTTTTGTTTGTTGATTGTTTCTATAAGTTGTATCATGAAGAGAATCCCCAGGTCCGTATTTTGTTTTAAGATTGCATTTGATATGCTGTCAGCGCCCGGGGCACATGAGGTGTTCAGTATGCCAAAGATCTGGATCAAGTCTTCCTTGTCGTAATCGATTTTCCAAGAGTTGTTCGCAGTCTGTGAAATTGGAGGCAGAGTGGTATCAGAATCGTTGTAGATGTTTGTAAAATGATCTGTCCACTTTTGCATAGTCACGTTTGTTACCAGAAGCTGTTGATTACGGTCATTGTTGTTCAGAAGATTCCAGAGATGTCTTGGATTGTGGTTTTATAAGTCTTGTCAATATCTGGTGTTGATGTTAGTTGGATTTGCTTTGTGAGGTCTCTTAATTGTTCCTCAGTTAATCGCAAATTACGATTATTGCCAGTGACTTCTGTCTGAGTACGGAAATCCATCTTTTTTAGTTGTACAAGTCCAAAGCCGTTAATAATAATTTGGTTATGATCACTTCTTGTTGATGTATTTATTACTGTCTCTGTGATGGAATCAAATAGGTGTGTTGACAAATATACATAGTATATTGTTGCTGTTGCCTTGCCGCTGTCCCATGTAGGTAGGGTTTTGTCCATCCCATCATTTGGATGATCGACTTGTTTAAGGTTACGAGTGGAAGTTTCTTTGTGCCGTTTTTTTGCACGTGTAGACAGTTCTGCATACTCCATCCGTTGGCCGAGTTTATTATATAGATGTGTATTTAAATCACCAGAAATGATGAATTCCACGTGATGATGCTCTAGAACTGTTTGATCGATAGTTAAGAAAACATCGTCCAGAAATGTACTGTTGTTTAGTGTTGCAGGATTCCAGTATAGATTCATAATGGAAATTAATTGCTCATGGCTGTTGGGAGTGGATTCTTGTATTTGAATAATAGTATTTTGTATCCATGGATTGATGTTATTACTAGACACAATTGTCCATTGTAGTAGGATTTTGATTCATGTTAAAAGTCCTGATGCTGGTCTTCCCATAGTGCCTTTTATTGCTGGATTGAGGAAAGTAAGGAAGCCGTCGCAGCTAGGTAATTTGGTTAGCCATGTTTCTTGCAGGCATACTATAGTTGTTAGTTTGAATTCCGTTGCTGTCTGATTAAATAGGTGAGTGTTACCCCTTGTGTTCCAGCTACATAATGACCAGTGAGAGTCGTTCGTGGTTGGTGGTAACGATACAGATGATAGATCTTGGGTAATATCACTGTCTTCAGTGTAGTCGCAATAGAACAGGTGGTTCTTGTTTCCTTGATAGAAGGAATCTTTTGATGTCATTGGTTGCGGTTCTTGATGGCCAGGGACCCTATAGTTGGGGTCGTATCTTGTATGTAATGGTCGTTCACTCTCTAGGTTCTTACATGAAAAAAGGTTTGTATAGTTATTCCACTTTCTTGGTGCATCGGATGTTGTTTCTATTCATGCTGGATTGCAGCTGAAGCGCAAGGTTGCTAGGGCTTCAATTTGTGTCACTATTGCTTCTAATGTCGCACGATCCCATAGCTCGAGTAGGACTCTATCCAGTTGGGTGTGACCTTAGAAGGTTATTAATTTAATATCTCACGTTGAGATCATTTTGAGTTCAGGTATAGCATTTAAAAGTACAAGCATATTAGTTTGATTCAATATCAGTTGTTTGTTTTCAATTGTCTGATTTCCTATCTGTAATATGTATTGAGTTCGATCTAAGATTGGGTTAATGAAATCTGGATATCTAATCTGGTTCTGATTTCGTAGGTCATCTTGTATTGTTAACTTTTGGTTGGATCAGGCTGTCCGGTCGTGACCAGACATGTTTGTCATTTCATGTGGACTCCCCAAATAGGAGTTTCGATGTTCTCTAGTTTGTTTAGATGGTAATAAGGCATCTACATGCTCTTCGTCAGTTATAGATTCTGTGGCTGTGGAGATTTCATCTAGCATTGAGACATCTGATATGTCCTCGCATGTCAGGTCCAAGCTTTGAGATGTAATTGCTGTATACTCATCCACGATAATAAGATTAGATCCGTTAAGTGTAATGTGTTCATTGACATCTTCTGCATGATGGTCTGTGTGTATAGTAAGATCCAGTAAGTCATCTGTGATGATTGAAACGTTCTGATCAGTTCCATTTGAATGTTCAGGTAGTTGTTTTGAAACGTTGCTTTCCACTGGTAAGACATTAGGTTTCTTTAGTCGACTCGCAGAGGGTACCGAGTGAGTGATCAAATGTTTCGTTGGTTGGTTTATTGCACATAGGAAGGCCCTTGAACCATTCTGTTTGTTGCTTCCAGTTTTTTTGTTGTTGTTGTTGTTATTGCTGGCTTTCTTATCTGCGCATTTGTAACCTTTGATCCTGGCGTGAAAATTTGGAAATTTTCCGCTCTTGGGAGACTTTCTTTATTTATGTTTAAAGGAACTATGGTAGGTTCCAGAATTGAAAAATTGTCGATACCTCTGACTGGAATTTGTACTTCTCTAGATGGTGCAGGTCTGTTAGGTAAGTTTGTTTGCATGTCCGGTATCGTTCTAGTGGCATTCAAATCTAATGGCTGTAGCTGTGGAGGCGGTTGCATCCAAGCCATAACATTAGACATGACTCTATTTTTTTCTTCTCTATCACCTCTTGCAATTTCGCATAGTCTCTGTTGCCATCTCAACGATTGCTCCGCTTCTGAATCCAATCTTTTTTCGAGTGTTGCTAGAAATGTCTCAATATATACCTGTTTTGTGTGAATTAGGGCTAACAGGGTGGCTTGATCTTGAATAGCATCCTTGTAATCTTCTTGTAATTTAAGAAAAGGTATCATTGATTGCGATACAACTGCTAACAGCATATGTTGTAAATCGATCATAGTTGTTGGAATTCTTGGCTGGTTTATTTGATCGGAGGTCAGATTCTCCATATGCGAGTCCAGATTATGGGTTTTCTTGGTATGAATTGATGCACTTGATTTCTGGATTTCTTGGTCAGCTAATGGTGTGTGAAAGGATTCTTGAAAGTCATATGAGAAATGTTTTGGAGGACTTCTTTCCTCAGTTTTTGGTCTTTGCTTTGGATAATTTATTGTTGGGATAGTTTGTGGTAGAATCAACGTTGTTTCTCGTAGTTTCTTTTCGTTCGCCGTGATAGAGGGGCAGTGTTTATTAACTGGGGTGGAGGTAGCTTCCGGACATCTAAGTGAGATGTTGCCAAATATTGCTTTTCGTTTCTCCACGGTGTTCATTATGGACTCAATTTCTTTGATATCAAGTGAGAGTCTAGCAGCTTTGGTTTTATCTTTAGATGATTGGTCATTGTCTTTGTTTTTGGTTTGTTTTTGGTTTGTGGTATATTAAGATGAGCGCTCAGCAATTTTAGTTTTGCTAGTCTAGCTTTCTCCTTTTTGGCTGTTGTTCAGTGTGGATTTTGGAATAGTGAACATGCGGGGGTGGATGTAGGTGGAAATTGATTGGAGCATTCCTTTGATTGGTGGATGATATCTATAGGCGAGGGATCCTTTTCGTTGACATCTGCAGCCTTTTTGGCTGTAGTAATATTGTTCTTCTGCTTAGTCTATATTGGCACCAAATTCCGATGCAGGCAAGAATTGCATTGGGACAAGTTACTATGTGGATTCCCAGTATCGTTAGGGGTTGATTGCTGCGTGAGCACTGTCGGTTCATTTTTCCATTGCTAGTTTTTGAAACATCTTCCTTCCTACTCGCTGAAAAAGTTGCTCTTTGTTACTAGTTGTTATGGAAACATCTTTGTTAGTAGATGTAATAATCAACGTTAGTTCAGTCTCGAGGGTGCAGTCCTTTGTTAAGGGTATTGGGTGCCGGAGTGGATCCACATTTGTGTCTTGGGCGCAGGAAGGCACTTGATCCAGATGAGCTGTGTTAAATTCTGAATGTTGATGTGGGTCTCTTTTATGCTCCTTTTATGCTCCTAGCTGTTTTAGTTCATTCTGGCTAGAGGTAGGGCAAGAGCCTAGTTTACAGTGTAATCTAGTCTTGGGGCAAGACATGATTTTAGGAGACTTCGAGGACATGATCTTGGTTGCCAGCTTTCCAGTGGACGCTAATGTCTATCAATAGGTGCAGGCTGGTAGCGAGATCAAAGGGCACTAGCCCCGCAGTTTCTCACACGCAATGAAAGGTTGTCTTGAAGTTTAGTTCTTGCATACGAGGGCAAATATATATAATGTGAAGACAGTGCTGTAGTTGAATAAATCAGGCAGAAGTGTGCGAGAGCGATGGTCAGGTGCCCCGCAGGCTCTCACATGACAGGGTCTTTCAAGCTGGAGCAATGGCCGAATGTTCGGGTGCCTATAGCAGATGACTTTTACCTCGCAGATACCTGCACACTATGCAAGTATCACGTCAAAACTTGACTATTCAGTGATAGTAATCGCCTGGTTTACGCAGTCTGTGGTGGATGAAAAGTTACTTTAGAAAGTGTGTGAGATCCAAGAGCGGATGCTCCGCAGTCTCTCACACGCTGGAGCAGTGGCTGTAGAGTTACTTGAAGGGCGTGTGAGATCAAAGAGCAGATGCTCCGCAGTCTCTCACACGCTAAACAAATGGAACAAACGTGCGAGATCAAAGGGCAAAAGCCCCACAGGCTCTCACACGGCAAGCTATTACAGTTTGAGTAAAGACGAAATGTTCAAGTATCAGAGGCGAGAGCGCCACGTCTCACAAACTAAGCAAATATCGCTTTTGGATTTGGCTGTTTGCCTGTTAGGGAGAATTCTCTGTTTAGGCTGAATTTCCTAACCTAGTGAGTCCCACAGCAGATTTTTGCTGGATTTCTGGAATTTGTTTTTTTCTCCTGCCAAGAGTAAGACTCTTTTTTTCCCACTCTTGGACATGATGAGTGGTGTTCCTTTGAATGTTAATGTGTTTCATGGGCTATGGGGTCTTTTACTCCATAGGGTCTCATATGTTTTTTTCTATGTGTGTTACACCGCACCCTCCATGCAGTAACACCGGGGTGTCATAGTGACCCCCCACCATAGACTCCATACCATGGGACTGACTACTGTCTCCCAGGGCATGTAAAGTCACCATTGGCTTTACTAGTCCCAAATTACTAACAGAACCAGTACAAACCATCATATTGGGACGTACTGGTAGGGGCAATTCGATTGCCCCTACACAGAAGCCCTCCAAAGTGGTGCCACTATATCTGGGTACCACAGGGAGGGTGGGAGGGGGTTTAGACACCTTGGACTAAGTTGCCTTGCCAACTCAAGTCGCACTCTTGCGTGATGGGCCAAGTGGTGAGCCACCCTGCTCACCACTTAGCATGTTTGATTGACAGCTAGGGTGAATGAATGGGGGTTTCTTGCATAAAAGCAGGGCTTTTGGGACTGGAACTTCAGAAGTCGCCACAGGACCTGAAAATCCAACGAGGGAGAAGCTGAGCCGACCTGCTACGATGACACCACCGGTGGAGCCCTGCTGAACCGACTCACCACTTCCCAACGACAGAGGAGTTCTACCTGCTGGAGAGTCTTCTTCCCTTGACTGGTGGGCACAACCAGTTTACCTTCTTTTCTCGCATCCCAAGACGTCTTGTGGTCGAATTGCCTGTGCCAAGCACCCCAGCAACCGGATAGCCACTTACCACTGGACTGCGAATAAAAGGAGCGCTCCTTTTAATTGAGAACTCCGCGGCTGGTTTCTTCCCTGGCAGTGCAACGGACTCCTGTTTTCCTCCCCGACGAGATCCTCTCTTCCCCCGGACGAAGCACCGACTTGCACCCGCTGCCAGGAACAACTGCCCCCGCTGGAGCGTTCTCACCATTTTAAGGTACCGTGTCCACCAGGCCTCCCTTTCTAAAGATTGCTACAAGGTAACACTAATCCCTTAACCTTCTGGACTGGGCTGGCCGCCTTGACCATCTAACTGGTCCCTTTCTTTTTGGTCCAACTCTTTCTGAAACTTTTGCGAGACTTTTGGGCACTTTCAACCGTGTGACCTTGGACACATTTCGACCGGAGCCTCTTAAAGTGGGTCCGGCCTTGTTAACTTTGACTTTACGGTTTTAACCTGCCTTCTTCTCCTACTGTGTTCTTCGGAAAGTGTTGGGATCTGTTTCTATCTTTGCTCTGCCTTTCTCTCCCTTTTAAACTGATTGATTAGAGTGCCATCTTCGTTAAGCGCTCACCGCTGTCTGAAAATAAGTGTTGCTTTACTTAAGACTTGTCTAACAATTGTTGAAGGCAGTTTATATCTTTTAGTGACTGTGTTTTTGAACTGCTTAATATTGGTGCCAGTGTGTTAACTAGATGTGTTTTTAAATAAATAATTATATCTCTTTTATACCAAGCTCTGGTCAGTGTTTGCTTGTTCTACTGTGTTCTTTTGACCTAGTGTGAATACTCTGTATACAGCCTAACTCTTCTTGAGAGAAGTCTGACTGCTCAGTCACAGCTACCAGGTAAATCTGGGTGGTACAGACTGCTACCAATTGGGTTTACTGCCAACCAACTGAAACCTGTGCAGTGGTCCCAGAGGGAACTGCACAGGTTTCTGCCTAACATTGCCAAGCAATGTTTAAGTAGTTTGCACAATATGGATAGTGTGTAAAATCGGAGTGCTGTTCTGTGTACAGTGACTGAATGTCTCTCGATATATTAAGGCAGGCGTTCACAAACGCAGGAAGGTCCAGCAATGGTGTGTTTTAAGTGGGCGCCGTGCACATATATGTTGTAATACCCGATGGAAAGGTTGTATTGTTGCTCACCTCTGATTGCAGAAATCCTATGAGCTCATGCATAAACTCGCGGTAGGGCAGGGATGAGCGTGGCAGGCCGCAGGAGTCCCGCAGAGCCCAAAGACTCAAAGACTCTGCGACCGACTCGGCGGCCGCTCCGCGGCAGGAAGTAGCTTTTAAAGTGGTGGATGCTGGGTTTCCAGGTCAGTGGAGGTAGAAAAAGGACTAGAGGTTTGTTGTCAGTTCAGGATACAGATCACCTCAGTAGAAAATCCAGTAGCAAGTTTGAAGCAGACACAGACCCAAAGACTGCGACCGACTCCACGGCTGCTCCGTGGCAGGAAGTAGCTTTTAAAGTGGTGGATGCTGGGTTTCCAGGTCAGTAGAGGTAGAAAAAGGACTAGAGGTTTGTTGTCAGTTCAGGATACAGATTACCTCAGTAGAAAATCCAGTAGCAAGTTTGAAGCAGACACAGACCCAAAGACTCTGCGACCGACTCCGCAACCCAAACAAATGTGGACCCCACCAAGATGCCAAACCAAACACACCAACATGCAAAACATTATAACCCGGATAACACCTGTGAAAACATCTCAACAAGAATCAGGGCCAAACTCTAGTCCATAGCATTGAATACACTGGATTACTGGCGTCACTCCAAACACAGCAAGACTCGCCCATTTTGAAAAATAGACAACAACACTTTCTGCACACTAACAACGGACACCAACTTCACAGGATCTCCAAGTGACCCTTGCTCTCTGGACATCTAGAAAGAGGTCCACAACAACCGCACCCCAGCATCACACTTCTGGCATCAATGAATCTATACCTAAGCGCAGGAATAGTACCAATGCTTTCAAATCGGCCTTCATCAAACCACAGACAAAAAACAAAATGGAAACTGCGGAAGACTCCAGCAACTACAGACTTATATCCAACCTGTCCTACCTGACAAAAATACTGGAGAGCCAATCATACAAAATCCTTCTTAGCTATGTAGAAACAAATAGAATACTCAATCACTCGCAAGTTGGCTTCAGACCAATGAGAGAAACATAATTGGCAGTCCTATCCATAACGCACAACCTATAAATAAATGCAGACAATGGCATTCAATCTGCCCTCATACTACATGACATATCAGACGTATTCAAAATAATCAGTCACTCGGTATACATTCCTACCTTAAAGATCGAACCAAAAGAACTTGCATACCACCTTTTACCTCAAGCACCAAAAATATCTCCTGCACAGTGCCACAAGGCCCAGCCTCTACCCCCTCCTGTTCAGAGTCTTCATGACCCTTTGTTGGAAATCATTTGAATACTTGGACTGACCGCCTACAACTACAGAGACAACACACAACTCATTATCAATTTAGCCTCGACCAAAGACCCAAAAAACACCCTCAACAATTGTCTCACACACATATTCAACTGGATGACTATGTACAACCTCAAACTGAACCCCACCAAAACAGAAATAATGATCTCACCCCCAAAGGCCAACGGAACCAACTCACAACTGGACCGGCTGGCAGACATGGTAACCCAACCCGGAGACTCCAGGGGTGATAAATCACAAACACCTAGGAATGCTCATGGACCACAGACTATCAAAAAAGAAATGCTTCTACCTTCTGAAACTTCTCAGAGGAATGCTACTCCACCTCTCTTTTTGACACAGAATCCTTGCAAAAATGTCTTTGATATTGTCAAGAGTGGACTATGCAAACAGCCTCTACCTCAAAATGTCTGAAATGCTCACCAAAAAACTTCAATGCATCCAGAACACTGCAGAAAGGACACTTCTGAGAATAAACAGAAGATACCACATTACACCAGCTCTGAGAAGCCTACATTGGCTCCCAGTAAAGAAACACATTAAATTCAAAGCCCTCTGCATTGCCCAAAAATCTCTACACGGACTGGAGCCAAATTCCTCTAGGCTAAGATCAGCCACTGCCAACCAGGAAGAGACCAAAGATCAAACAACAACCTCCAAATTGAGATAAAACACTACAGAAAAGGAAATTCGGAGGAACTGCATTCCCACACTGAGCTGCTAATCTATAGAACACAATGCCAAAGCAAATTAGAAATATAGAAGACTACCTCAATTTCAGGAAATGACTGAAAACATGGCTATTCAACTGCCAATGACCAGGACAAAATGACTATACCAGCGATACCAATAGGGACAGAAGGAAAGGCACCAAGCCACCTCTTCCCACTCCTCCTACCCTAGACATGCGTCACACTTTGATACATGTGTGAAGACCAGCCACGCCTCACACTTAGACAGATATGTGAAGACAAGCCATGTGCCACAGTTAGATAGATCTGGGAAGATTTAGCTATGCACCACATTAGATAGAATCATGAAGATCACCTATGCCTCATTTGAGATAGATTGGGTAGATTAGCCACGCATTACTTTTAGAACGTTTTGTGAAGATTAGCCACGCAGCACTTCAGCTGTTATTCTTACAACACCCAGAAGCACAATTGGACATAGTAACTTGTGCTGCACAAATAGGAACTAGTGGGAATAGCCACTGGGTTGCAATTGTAGGAGCTTGTGGGAGTAGCTAGTGCTCGGAGCTCAGAGGAGTGGTGGGGTGGCAAGTGTACCACAGCCGGAACTCGTGGAGGGTACCATTGAGTTGCAGCTGTATAAGCTCGGAGGAAGTACTCAGATGCATTTTGTGCATAATCAACATACTAACCACACTGCTCCTTCTCCTCTCCACCCTACTTCACTATTAATATAGTTGCAGATGGCCTAGCCAAACACAGCAAACATACACCAAATATAATATAAGTGACTCCGATCAAGCAATCCCACTAAGTCAGTGCCTTGTCTGGGATGCCCAAGGGAAGCCCTTATTTATGTATTTTTATGGCAAGTTATAATCTGGATGATGAACCCTTGTATAACACCCCTCTCTTAGAATCCCCCTTGACCCCACTGAGCCAAGAAGTAGGCTTGTTTTGCAAATTTAAAAGGTTTATTTGAAAAATTAAATGATATATATATATATATATATATATATATATATATATATATATATATATATATCACACTTCTATAAATAAATTGATAATGGATAGTACACTTGTGAATCTGAGCAGTAAACAGCAAGAGGTAATCCTACAGTAGCACAGTTCTTGGTCACTTATGAATATGAACAGAAGAATAAGGTGGGAAAGAATGCTTTATATGGTTCAAGGAAACGCAATGATGAATGAAATGCAGTACAGAAAATAACTTGATATGGCTTCAACAAAAGACAATGTAATCACTTTTCCTTGACAATTCACTCCCCCCCTTTATGCAATATAAGGAGATGGAAAGAGGAGCACACAGTTCTCAGGAATGCAATCAAATACAATACGAAATTCAGTTCCCCCCTAGCAAGCTTAGAGGAAAACAGGTAGAAGTTTGAAACACAGGCCCAAAATGCTTTGAATGTGATGACAATGAAGTGAGAAATGTGCTAAAAAAGCTTTTAATTCCCTCTAGAGGTTCGGGGTGGGTGATATCTAGTTTATATTAGTTCAGGCTCACTTTAGCAATGCTCTATGAGTAACTAGCAGGTTAAAACGAATTTTAGCAAAGGAAAGCAAGGAGCTGCTGATTTTTACACGTGGCTGAAATTGTGCAAAATGTCAAATCGCGGCAAATTTAATTGCGTGCGTCGAGCGTAATTACGGAGGCCCTATAAGGAGTAGGAAGTCGGTTCTAGGTTTGTTGGAAAGCCTAGAATCTTAGCTTTAAGATAAAAATGTCACTCCTAGCACAAACGGTTCCGGAGATACGGACGATTTTGTGAAGGTAGTTTTTCGGATTTGAAATTTAAAAGTTCAAAATGACAGGTGACAGTTTTCAGCTTTAAAAAGGGCAGAATGACACACACGATTCCTATGAGGTAGTTCTAAATAGGTTAAAATAGTTTTAATTAGATTATTTTACACTAAGAGATTGGTTTTGGAACAGTGCTAGCTGGGTACTCACACTAGATTGTGGACAGGAATGGGCCTCGTCACGGATCTGGTCAACAGGTTGAACGGGACTTCTGGCGGTTCTGCTTCACAGCATCTGGTCTCTGGTTCTCTCTGGTTCCGAATACAGAACTGCTTTCTGGATACTGCTACAGGTTCTTGCAAAAGTTCTTGGCAAAGAATTCAAACAGCAAGCCCGGCTGTTGAATAGTTTGGTTGGTTTTGAGGCCTGCTGAAGAGGATTCAGCTTGTGGATTCAGGCCTCTCTGCTACACATTCTGGAGTTAATTTCTGGTCTCTGGAGATTGATGGATTTGAAGTCTGGATCTCTGGATGTGAAGTCTGAAGTCTCCCGGCAAAGCGTCCCGCAAGAAAGTGGAAAGTGAATGTCCCCACCTGTCCTGCACTGTCTGCTTTTATGTGTTTAGAAAGTGTGTGTGTGTGTGTGTGTGTGTGTGTCATAACTGGGCCTGCCCCTCTCTACTTGCCATTGGCCCAATTCTCCCCTCTCCCATGATTGGGGGAAGGAAATGGATTGTCATCATGATGAGGTCTGTTTATGGGTCAGAGGATCCTCCCCTGGTCAATTTGCCCACAAATCTATATTTGATTCAAATACATATTTCCCAGATACATGAGTGGTTGACATTACATGTACATATTACAGATGAATTAAGACAGGTCTCTGTTCAAGTCCCATGTTCCTGCGAGCTGGGATTCAGAAATGACAACATTTTGCACTTTTTGGTCGGTTTACCAATATCGGACATTTACCAAAAATTACACAAATGTGCGCAAGGAGTATGGACATTAATTGATGAAGTGTCAGATTTTTAACATGCAGACATTTGGAGTAAGACCCTATTTTCCGCTAGCAACCCCACAGAATACACCACAGGGTCCTAACACCTCTTAAAACGTGCACAGAAAAATCACAAGACTAATGATATTACTTATATAATTTTGACAAGTCTGTACTATGAATTATCCATCTTTTTTTAAAATTATGCTCTGGCCCAAAGGGGTGTGGTTTCCCCCAAGCACATGGTGGAGTTTCTGGTTTGCCCACTTCCCCCAAGCTCAGCTTGCTAGCAGAGGCACTGCCCCTCCCAGTTTCTCCCAAGAGGAAGCCATTTACGACCCCCCCAATATAACATTTGCCTGAGTCCAGGACAGGGCTTTGTTCAATTTCCTGCAGTCTGCAGGTACCCCTCCCTTAATTCAATCAGAGAGGTGTGATCTCCTTTTGGTGGGGGCAGCAGGATGCAGCCAGGCCTGGGAAGAGTTGTTGAGCCAGTTCAACTCCTGTCGGGGTAGTTGTCAGGCAGAATTCAATTTCTTTAAGCCAAGCTTCAGCTAAATGTCCTGTTTGTTCCCAGTTTAATTCAAACTTACAATTTTTATGCATGCACCTAGAATGCTGATTCTAAGTTCAAAACCATGACATTTAACAGTTGCAAACTATGTGACACTCAAAAGTAGGTCACTCATTTAATTTAAACATTTCGATTTTAGTGGTTTTAAATCCAATTTCAATTAAGCTGCTGACATCCACAGCTCAGCCAGTTTTGTTGTAAACATTGTTTTGGGCTCTTCATCTTCCCAGATTTTGTATGCACACAACCCTTCATTCTGCCAGATGTCTGCTGGTGTTCAGTAAGATTTTTGAATATCCTGCAATGTTTGAAATCGTCACTTTGAGCTTGCATTCAGGAAAACAAAGGTGATTTTAAGGCGCTTTTGTTCTAATAACACTATTATTTTTCCTTTGATACCACCTTTCACCCCTGGCGCTTCCGGTCCATCATGCTGGCACTGGTGGGTGGCAGGTTAGACAACCATTTTGGTGTGCGCAAACTGCGCAGTTCTCTTGTATTCTGGCGTGAATGTGGGCGGCGACAGCTCATCCCCACATCCACCCAGTCCATTGATTTAGTTTGTGCTGGGATAGAATAATGGGCGGCGACAGCTCATCCCCACATCTACCCAGTCTATTGATTCAACATGGGTCAAAACCCTTGACAATAACTAACATCAGCACACAACAAACAATCCCAGACACGTTACCTTACCCTTAAGGACACAACACGCCATTGCACACAAACACAAACACCAGCCACACTAGACATGAAAGAAACTGAAACACACATCAACCATAACATTCTCCTGCATACAACAAACAACCATGACACTGGACCTTCCCTTACGATACAACAAGCCAGTGGACACGATTAAACTACCAGCCAAACCACACATGAAACACACAACCAACAAAACATTAGTACATAACAAACAACCTGTCATGATCTCTGCTTCCAAAAGGTCAGGACTTACCCAACTCCCTTGGAAGCAGACCCATAACCCAGTTTCCGAGTGCCAACCAGTCCCAATTGGGACCTTTTGGACCCTGTCCTGGCGCCAGTGGCACCAGGCTCATAAATATGCCCAGTCCCAGCGCTGGAAGCGCCGGGCTCATAATGCTTGGGTGGACTTACCTGCAGCAGACCATGCTGCTTACTTACCTGCCAGTTGAGCCTCTAATCCTCTTCTGTTTGGGACTACTTTTCCTGTTGGGTGGGGCAGGAGCCACTCCCTAGGTTCAGAACACTGGAACTCTTCTGGAAAGCAGGAACTCTTTTCTTACCTAGGCAAGGCTGTGGAAGGAGACACCTAAGCACTACAGGAGGCTATTTAAACCACACCCGATGGATGAATCTTGCTTTGCATTATAACGCTCATCGTGTCTTCTGCATCTGATCCTGGGCCTAAGGGAAAAAGGCTTACCATCCTGAATCCAGTCTTCAGCAACACCTATAAATACAAGAAAGAACAGGTTAGCATTACGGTCTTCAGTGACAGCGCTTCTCTTACCTGGTCCATCGGCTGTCACCAACGCCTCGCGCTGCATTCCGGCATCTGAAAGACAAAGGCTTACCTACTCTTTGCGTGCTCCGGAGGTCTTCGCACTGCATTCCGGCATCTGAAAGACAAAAGCTTACCAACTCTTCGCACGCTCCGGAGGCCTTCGGTGCTGCATCCCGCATCTGAAAGACAAAAGAAGGTGCGTTTAAAGACATTGGGTAACTTTATTACTCACGTGCCATTACTCCTTCCCACGCCGAACCCAGTGGGTATTCCGGCACCCTTCAGCAGCTCCGAACTTGTACCTGCAAGATAAAAGGACAGTTAGTGCGCATCGTGAAGCAGGCAACAAGCGCTTACTTACGTGCTTCCAGGCGCTTCTATTCCTCACACGGGTTCCATCCTCAACTCACTTCAGCCCGTCATCCGCCATCGCCGGAACCCTGCAAAACAAGAGACATCATTACAAAAGACTTTTAAAGACATTTGAAATACTCGGAACTTACCGTTCGTGCAGTAAACGACGGACAGCAGTCCTCTGAGGTCAAGAGGCCTGCACCCTTATCCAGTGAAGAAACTGGTTACGGCACCCTGCCCAGAGGCAGATGGAGAGCTCGGCGTTCACTTACCTAAGGTGAGAGCGTTAACCTTTGGGGTTCTACAGGAGAAGAGAAGGGGAAGAAGAGAGAGACACCCAACAACCCCAGTTCATTAATCCCATATTTTCTATCTGCAGACATCTTACTCTTCGAGTCAGACATACAGTGCACAGAGGTCCAGCCCAAAGAGCCAACCGTGTGTTACACATCACCTTTGAAGATACGGTATTCGCCCAGTCAAGACCGGCGCCTCTGCGGGAATCAGGTGAGCGTTACACAACCAAGGCATTGAGTCTTACTACATCAAGCCAGTGCACACAACCAACTCCTGGTTCCGAACCTATCCTATCATTCTAACCTCACTAACATACCCTGGCCGCTTTCTTGCAGAGACACGTGAGTGCCTGGAGACCATCCCAGTGGTAATGGTGCGTGGTATAAGACAACAGAACATCTCCCTCATCATGTCAATAATTGACTGCGCAAACCACATCCATGACAAAATGCCAGAATACCTTGCCAAAAAACTACAGTGAATACAGAACACTGAAGCAAGTCTACGCCTCAGACTCACTAAGAGAGACTACCTCGCACAAGCACTGAGAACCCTACCTTGGCTAACAGTTAAAACATGAATTGTCTTTGAAACACTCTGCATAACTGACAGAGCAATCCACAGACAATGAGCAGAATGAATACGAGAAACAATCTCCATCTACAAGCAAAACCCACCAGTAGGGTACAACAATGACATTTTTCTTTAACAAAAACAATACTCAACCCAGAGATTTGGTGGATCAGCTTTCTCCTCCATGTCAGCAAAACTTCACCCCTGAAGGAAATACTAACAACAAAAGATCACCTACAATTCAGTAAGCTGCTGAAGACATCGTTCTTCAACTCACCCAGCTAAGCAGGAAACACTGTTGAAGAGACGTAGAATTGTAATTGTAATTGTTTCTTTGTAAATCGCTTATACACAAGTGAAGTGCTTCAAAGCACTTCAAGGTGGGAATGGAACAAGGGAATACAGTAGTCTTTCTTAGGCCTTGAAGTTTCTGAATGATCTAACAAAAATTAACTAGCATACTAGGCCTGAGGCATTTCTACTAGTGTAAGTGCATGACAGGAGGGAAGGAGAGAATGGGGAGGCGAAGGGAGGAGTATTCAATCAATAGACTGCTGTCCTAGGTGTAACGACTTGTAAGATAGTACAAGTGCATGAAAAAGAGTGTGGAGGGAAGGAGTGAGAGGTGGAAAATGACATAGAGAACAATAAACTACCGTACTAGGTCTGGTCGATTGATTAATGATAGGTCATTCTTAATCCATTAGTGCATTCAAGGTCATGCAAGTGCGCAGAAAGGAAGTACGAGGGAGGGGGATCAAGAGTGCCCAGTCCATCAGGGGCCTGGAGTAAGTGCAGAGAGGTTGCCCCTCACATGGAATGTATTCTGATTGCAAAAGTGCAAGGCAGAGTGCAGAGGCCCGGAGGCAAGTGTGGGACTGGTGGGGGAGCCTGGAACCTGTGAGGCTCTGGAGGTGCACCAGGCGACCATTCAGAAAAACAGAGCAGAGTTGGGGAGGATACAAAATGAGGGAAGCAAGAGGAGGAGAAAGCAGGTTAGCAGGGCAGAGGGAGAGAGAATGAGGAAGAGAAGAGGAAGGCCTTGATGAGTTTCTGGAAGTTGAGGATGTCCGGCTCAAGGCAGAGAGAGGTAGGGAGGCTGTTCCAGAGGGAGGCACCTGCAGAGAATAAAGATCTACCCCCAAATCTCTGTTTGGAGAAACGACTCACCCGCAGAGAGTTGGAGGAGGTCCAGCGGAGGGCTTTAGAAGGAGAGTATTTAGAAGAGAGCGTTGTAGGTAGTGACAGCACTGGCCCCAGAAAGCCTTGTGGACTATGCAGAAGGACTTGAACTTGATCCTTGCAGCCAATGGGAGCCAGTGTAGGGATTTCCATGCCAGATAGATGCAGTCCCAGATCGTGAGGCCAAGGATAAATCTTGCGGTTCTGTTCTGGATAAGTTGAAGAGGTCAGAGAGTAGAAGTAGAAAGATTGAGAAAGATCCTGTTGCAGTAGTTCAATCTAGAGAGAACCAGGGCTCTGGAGAGTGAGAAAAGGTAGAATACCTCTGAGGATGTGCAGCTGTTAGTGGGACTTTTTAGGGATGTCCAAGATGTGAGAAGAGAAGGAGAGAGTAAAGTCAAAGATGACCCCCAGATTTTTTGCCTCACTGGTGGGTGAGGGCGCAGGACCAAGGGCGGCCGGCCAGAGTTCAAGCTGGAAGGCGGGAGCAGGGGTCCCAATGAGGACAATCTCTGTCTTGCTGGCATTAAGAGAAAGATCATTGGTGACACACCAAGACTGAATTGCGGACAGACAGTCAGGGAAGATCAAGGAGGAGGAAGAGGTCACGGGTAACTTGAAAGAGAGCTGTGTATCATCCACATAACACTGAAAGTTGGAGGTGAAGGCAGAGATCCTGTGGGCCAAAGCATCCATGTAGACATTGAAGAGCCAGGGGGATAGATGAGATCTGTGGGGAACACCACAAGTAGAGAGAGTAACAGTAGAGAGAAAGGACCCAAGTTCCACCTGGGAAGGACAATCTGAGAGAAAGATGATAGCCGTGCCAGGGCCTGCTCTGTGATGCCCAGGGTATCACAGAGAAAAGAGATCAGGATGTTGTGGGTTATTATATCAAAGGCAGAAGAGAGGTCAAGAAGAATGATGACAGAGTGAGAGTTAGATTCAAGCAGGTCTTCAGAAGAGCATATTCCATGCCTCTGGATGATCTAAAGCAACACTGACAGTCAAGGAGACAGCCAACAGATTCAGTGTGGAGGGTAAGCTGAGAGATAGCCAGCTTCTCAAAGAGTTTGCCCAGGAAAGGAGTGATAGAGAACAGGCAATAGTTTTCCTGAATGGAAGGGTCGGCACATGTTTTTATTTAGTAGAGGGTGCACAAGAGAGTACTTGAGAGAAGTGGGGAATACTCCACTGAGGAAAACTCAAGTGGGGAAAACTCCAGTGGTGAAGGAGAGGTTTCAGGGGTTTGTCAATGCCAAAACGAGAGAGTCCATGTTGTCGACTCAGAACAATGAACACAAACTACCATATACTAATATGATCCCTGCCAGACTAACAAAATCGACAAACAGTAATGCAGGCATGATACCCACCACTAATCCTTCTAAAAAATGTCCAATATCCTGCTTACTCAGACTCAACAACCAATCTAAACACACACATACCTCTACCAAAGCAAAAACATAAAACACCCACAAACAGCATACGTTCTGCAACACCCAATTTGGACGCTACAGAAAACTAACTTTCTTACAACCAAATAATCCTGCACACACTAATACAACAAACACCATCTAACTTCTACCAACCACACAGAAAAAAACAGCACACAATGACCATTTCTCCAAACTTAAACTACAAACATCACATTAAAGCTATCTAGTGCTTTCCTCTCGATGCCACTAACCAACTCCCTCCCTCCAAGCCCTACTCCCTTTTCAGATCTGCCAGAGCACCGGAAGACCATGAATATCACAATAACATAACACAAATTCAACGTAGATCCTCAACACAGCCCATACATGCCCTTCTGCAACACAAAATAAAAAATCCATACATGGGGTTCTGCATCTCCAGATTCCTCATATTCCATAAGGCCATGTGTGAGTGTCATGCACTCCTGATTGTACTCTTTGCATTCAGATTTGAAATGCAGGTATATAATTCCCAGAATACTTCAAAAAACAGGAATGTATCACCTACCCCAGGCTCAGAAAATAGCAGCATGCAAAACACTCAGGAACGTGTGTCTGGCTTAGTGCTGAGTGACTACTAAAATGAAATATGTTAATACATGAAACAAAGTACATTAATATGTTATTCTGCACCTTAAAAATGCAGTATTGATCAAATGTGAAAAATTGAAATATGATGAATTTCACATATATTACTGTGAATAGAGGCATATTAAGCATATTTGAAATGGAATGCAGTGTGAAGAGAATGTTTTGTTATTTTTTATTGTTTTAATCAATAAGATTTTTACAAAAGAATAATAGAAGACATTTCAGTTTCAGTGCGAAGCTGTAGTAGCATCAGTGATGATAAAATCGTGAGAAGTATTGATAAAATCGGGAGAAGTATTGAGGCCGGCACTCATCGAAGGTCATTGGGGGGACCGATCAACCTGAGGACGGTCGGCTGAGAAGTTCAGTGTTTACATAGACCAACATTTTGTAGGTGGCCAGCAGCCATTAAGGTCTATCTCCGGCCATCAATCTGGACCAACAGACGTCCTGGTCACTTAAAATGTGCTCCGAAAAAATCTTCGTCAGGTAGACTGTTCGGATCCTGGCTGGGCGAGGACATGATAAGAGCAAATGCCTAATCGATTCTTTTACTCCCGGCGTTTTGCAGAATCGGCACTCGTTCGATGGAGAAAGCCCTCTGATTGCTAAGATTTCGTTGGTTAACAGGAGATTTAGTCGCGCTCTCATTATTAAATCGCGAGCGTGTCTGGAAGGGAACTTTTTGATGTACGGTTGTAAGTCGTTGAATCTTCTGATGTTTGGCGGGAGGTGCTGTGTCAGTTTATTCTTTAGAGCTGCCTTGCTGGTTTGGATCCAGTCGATTTCTTTCAGTTTTTTTTTTATTTTTGTGGGGTTTTTGACGGGTTTCTCTTTGTTACTCTCTGTAGTAGCCAACAGAGCCTGGTTTGTTTTTGTCCAACGGTTTATCATGTTGCTTTGGCCGTTTTCACATTCTTTCTTGATTAGATTGTAAATTGATGGATCAGGCGAAATTCTGGATTTGCGATAAAGCATGAGCATGCTAGATTTCTCTGTTCCCCCGAGTGATAGCAGGCTGAGTTCCTTCTTTATGACGGTCACCGAGGTGGAATTAGGGAGACCCAGTGTCCCTCTCCAAAACATCGCTTCCAGTCTCGGCCACGCAAAAGTGGGTAAATTCGGAATGGCGTTAGAGCCGTAGGTCAAGGTGGGAATAACCTTTTTTTTTGTAGAAATCTACAACAGGAATTAGAGAGAAGCGACCAAATTTTCTGTTGATTGCTTTGGCTTGTGCAATCAGCTTTTTCGTTGTTCTTTTGAGGGGGACTTGCATTGCCAGTTCATTTCTTGAGCCATCAAGTGTCACTCCAAGGTATCTAAATTCTGAGACTTTTTCGACCCGCTGCTTTTCCAAGAACAAAGCGTTTTTTTCCATCTTCTTTGGTTTTGCAGACAGAATCATAAATTTTGTCTTTTTTTTTGTTTATCTCAAATTTGTTGTCAGCCATGTATTCCGAAAATTTCTTCAGTTGGCGCTGCAGGCCCACGAGAGTGTGGTCCAGGAGGACCAGGTCGTCTGCGTATAGGATTCTATTCACGTGGTTGTCGCCCAACTTTGGTGGGAAGCAGCGGACTTCTTCGAACGTTGTTTGCAGGTTCCCCAGGAAGGAAATAAATAGGGCCGGGGCCAAAGGGCACCCCTGTTTCACCCCTCTGGCGGTTGGAATCGCTGGGGACAGGAGGCCATGTTGGTTTAATCTTACTCGCATGGTGGTGCCGGTGTACAGTGCTTTGATCGGCTCCAGGATCGGGGTGGGGCAACCCCAGGTTTCGAGTTTCTGCCAGAGCCGCGGGCGCTCTACTTTATCGAACGCCTGGGTGAGGTCGATGAAGATTAGGTAAAGTCGAGGTCCACCCTCCAGCACTCTCCCTTTGAGCGTGCTGAGCATCAGTATGTTGGCTGCTGTGCCCAGTCCTTTTTTGAAGCCTGTTTGAAGATAGTCATGGCAGCCTGCTGTTTTGGCCCAGTTGTTGAATTCTCTCAGAACGAGAGAACCAAACACTTTTCCAATACAATCCAGAAGGGCGATCGGCCTATAGTTTTTTTGGATCTTCTTTGTCGCCCTTCTTGTAAATTGGTACGACTGTGGCCGTTTTCCATGATGGAGGAATAGATTGTAGTTGAGCACATCTTTGAAAGATTTTGCTGAGAAGAAGGGCCCATTCTTCCTCGAAGGACTTCAGGTCAACGTTCGAGATGCCGTCCGGGCCTGGGGATCGGGAGTTTTTAAGTCTCTTAATTTGTGTTGTGATGTCCTCTATGTCATCCACTCTGATCCATGGTAATGATGGCTCTGCCAGCTTCTCTATTTGCTCTTCTTCAGACTTCTGAAACAATGTGCTGAAGAATTTGACCCAAGTAGCTTCGCCGATGTTTGAAATGAAAGCGGTTTTTCCATTGGAGTTTGTCGAATTCAGGAGGCTCCAGAGCTCTCTGCTGTTGTTGGATACTATTTTTTTCCGAATTGCTTCTGAGTCCTGTTGATATAGGGTCAAGCGATAATTTTTGAGCCAGTTTTTGTACTGTCGGCACCCCTCTGCTGCCTCAGTTATTGCTGCCGCAGTTCCTCTCACTTTAGCTTGTTGTTTTAGCCTTCTCATCTCCTTGCGTTTTAACACCACGATGTTGTCAAATCTGTGGTGCGAGCAGTTGTGATTGGCTCTGTTGGTGGCCTTGACTTTGTATGTGACCAGTAAAGGTAAGTAGTCGATCTGCTCACTTGTCCACCGTTCTGCCTATGCCTGGTATTTGTGTCCTAGTTCTTTTATAGCTTTAGCCGATATTTTCACTCTTGTTCGTTGGTTATTCGTGGAGAGCTGTGGCAGCGCGTAATCTCCTTCCACCTGTGTTGTTGACCAAACTGTCACCAGCAAGTTATGGTCACTAGCCGGCACATTGATCACGTCAAAAGAACTTATCACTTCCAACAATGCCGTGGACACAAATATGTGGTCTATTGTGGCGTTCGCTTCTCGCCTTGCCCAAGTCGGCAGCCGTTTTGGGTCTGGAAAGGCTGCGTCCAGGTTATGGAGTTCACGAGAGTTCATCAGATTCGACCACTGGGCTCCTCTCTTCGCTCCCAGGCTGTTCTTGTCCATACGGGAAGCGAGTTTGTCTGAGGACTGGCATGTGGCGTTGATGTCTCCACATATCAAAAGGTTAGGGGTTAACTGGGCCGACAGTGCCTCGTCTTTGCTCTTTCCATTTGTTCCAGAAAGGATGTGTCGCTGATTCCAGCTGGATTCCAATACGAATTTATAATGATCAGTGGCTCACGTAGTTGGTTGGCTGGGTGGTCTTCGCGTTCAGTCTGAACTGCTTTGGTCATCAGGATGGAAGGACTGCTAAATAGCGTGGAGTCGAGTGAAAAACCACAGCCTTGACGACATGCTGTCAATTTTCTAGAGGATGGGCGTCCTGTTTGTCCTTTTGTGGCCGGCGAGAGGATGATTTCCTATCCCTCAAGTGTCAGGGCCTCTGTGAGCCAGGTTTCCTGTAGACATAGAAAATCATAATCTCTTAGTTCAATGTCTCCTGATCGCATTAAATGCGAGTGTCCCCTGGTGTTCCATGAGCCTAGTCGGATGCATGATCTCTCAGCTTTCTTGACGATCGTGAAGGCTGAACCGGACTCCTGGTGCTTGGATTGCTATTTCCTTGGTGCACCAGTCGGTGCTTTGGATAACCACCACTCAGGACCCAAGGCTAGGTTGAGTCTCGAGTTGCACCTCTGCGATGGTTGTATTTGGTCTGCCAAGATCATTTTTGTGATCGTGAGGTCCATTTTCCTATTGTTTTGTTCTTGGCTTAATCTTGGCGGCACTTTCTCGCCTTCCTGACCCTTGTAGGCCTTCTCCTTAGTGATAGTTTTTGACTTGTGTCTGTGATTTAATTTTTCCCCTCTTGTCTTGTGCCGATGGTTTTTTGTGTACTGACGATGTTTGACGAGGGGCTTCTCATTTCCAAAGCAGCTGAATGATCACGTTTTGGCCTTGGTTGGTTGAACCTTGTAGATCTAGTTGATTCTATGATGTCATATCCAAGTTTCAGCAATGCTTTCGTCTCAGCTATCAGGAGACGAAACACAGATTTTGAAGCCACGTAGAGGTGTGAGATGGATTTGTGCTGGCTCTGGCTGGGGTCCACTATCAGCAGGTCTTTCGTGTTTATGGATCTGAGATTTGGCACAAAGCTCAGTAATTCTAGCACCGCACCTCTATTTAATACTACCTCGTCATCATTTCCAGGGATCTGCTCCAGATTTAGTATCCATTTCTTCCTTTCTGTGTTTTTTTTTTCATCCTTGCAGTATTTTTCCGTCTTAGAGGTGAAGTGTGGTGCTTTCTGATTCCGAGATTCTGTGCTAGGTCGAAGGCTTATTTTGCTTGTGTAGTGCGGCTCCGCAAAGGCAGAAATATGACTTGAAAGCTTGGACAAGTGTCGATTTTCTTTCTCGTGTGAAGGATTTGTGGACTCCTGGTTGCCCTTGCTCGCTGAACCCCTCGGGCTCTTTGCTTTCCACTGCACCCCTTTATTCAATTTCTTACAGCAGTCCTCAAGTGTTGAGAATTCTGAGCTAAATGGTTCATCCTCAAGGTTATTCCCCGTACCCGTGTGTGCCTCCCTGTGAACGTCTCTTGTTGCCATGAAAGGAGCACACCTGTTTTGTACTTGGGTTGGCTCTTCATCCAGATGTTGACTCATGTTCATCATTGAGTCGTCTTCAAGGAAGTCTTCTGCAGATTTGGGCGAGCTCGCCGTTGTTCCGGGTTTGGGACTCCCACTAATAATGAACAGTTGTTGGGCTAGAGGCTTCTGTCTCGTTTCTGCCCCCTGCTGTTTTTTATTTTGCTTAGTGGTAGGCTTGGCTTTCATAGCCGCTGTTGATGAAGGGGATTCTTTCTCGATCAGGTAACTGAGCACAGTTGAGCCTTTTGCTTTTCCGATTGACTGTTTAGATGGTTGAGTTTGCTTCTTGTGGGGTTTAATAGGGGCTTCTTGGGCTTGACTACTCTCTTTGGAGGTTTTCCCACCCTGCCCCTGCGCCGGCTTGTCGAGGCCTGTCTGAGGTCTCCTTAAGTGAGGTTCTTTCTCTTGGTCCTGACCGATGTCACTGGTTAGATCTATAGTTATGTCCGTTTGCGTAGCGGTATATACTGTATACCTCTTTGAGACTGTTGTAGTTATGTTCTGCTCCGTTGTCAGGATTGGTATACTTGTCTCGGTAGGTAGATTGGGAGAACCTTTATCTCTGGCCATGATGTAAGCCTCTAGAAATATCAGTTTGCTGTACATCATAGCTTGTGTTGTGCTGTGGTCTTTTAGGTTTTCACTCATGGCCTTGTATAGCTTCATAAAGGCGCCAAAGCAATTGTTGTTGATGACATAATTGCCAGAATGTCTGCTTTTTTCGAGGGAGTTTCAGCACCTATATAATTTGTCGAAGTCGACGTTCTTGTTTTTACAGGGGTTTCTAGCACTGTGTGCTGCTTTTGGGACCCTAGCCGGGTCTCTGAGCATGGAGAGTCCATTAGCCTTCTATGATTTTCGTTCACAGCAGAGACTCTTGCCGTTCCAGTATACCTGGGGCTGTTGGGCTCTGTGAGCCAGGTTTCCTGTAGACATAGAAAATCATAATCTCTTAGTTCAATGTCTCCTGATCGCATTAAATACGAGTGTCCCCTGGTGTTCCATGAGCCTAGTCTGATGCATGATCTCTCAGCTTTCTTGACGATCGTGAAGGCTGAACCGGACTCATGGTGCTTGGATTGCTATTTCCTTGGTGCACCAGTCAGTGCTTTGGATAACCACGACTCAGGACCCAGGGCTAGGTTGAGTCTCGAGTTGCACCTCTGCGATGGTTGTATTTGGTATGCCAAGATCATTTTTGTGATCGTGAGGTCCATTTTCCTATTGTTTTGTTCTTGGCTTAATCTTGGCAGCACTTTCTCGCCTTCCTGATCCTTGTAGGCCTTCTCCTTAGTGATAGTTTTAATTTTTTCCCTCTTGTCTCGTGCCAATGGTTTTTTGTGTACTGACGATGTTTTGATGAGGGGCTTCTCATTTCCAGAGCAGCTGAATGATCACGTTTTGGGCTTGGTCGGTTGAACCTTGTAGATCTAGTTGATTCTATGATGTCATATCCAAGTTTCAGCAATGCTTTCGTCTCAGCTATCAGGAGACGAAACACAGATTTTGAAGCCACGTAGAGGTGTGAGATGGATTTGTGCTGGCTCTGGCTGGGGTCCACTATCAGCAGGTCTTTCGTGTTTATGGATCTGAGATTTGGCACAAAGCTCAGTAATTCTAGCACCGCACCTCTATTTAATACTACCTCGTCATCATTTCCAGGGATCTGCTCCAGATTTAGTATCCATTTCTTCCTTTCTGTGTTTTTTTTTTCATCCTTGCAGTATTTTTCCGTCTTAGAGGTGAAGTGCGGCGCTTTCTGATTCCGAGATTCTGTGCTAGGTCGAAGGCTTATTTTGCTTGTGTAGTGCGGCTCCGCAAAGGCAGAAGTATGACTTGAAAGCTTGGACAAGTGTCGATTTTCTTTCTCGTGTGAATGATTTGTGGACTCCTGGTTGCCCTTGCTCGCTGAACCCCTCGGGCTCTTTGTTTTCCACTGCACCCCTTTATTCAATTTCTTACAGCAGTCCTCAAGTGTTGAGCATTCTGAGCTAAATGGTTCATCCTCAAGGTTGTTCCCCGTACCCGTGTGTGCCTCCCTGTGAACGTCTCTTGTTGCCATGAAAGGAGCACACCCGTTTTGTACTTGGGTTGGCTCTTCATCCAGATGTTGACTCATGTTCATCGTTGAGTCATCTTCAAGGAAGTCTTCTGCAGATTTGGGCGAGCTCGCCGTTGTTCCGGGTTTGGGACACACACTAATAATGAACAGTTGTTGGGCTAGAGGCTTCTGTCTCGTTTCTGCGCCCTGCTGTTTTTTATTTTGCTTAGTGGTAGGCTTGGCTTTCATAGCCGTTGTTGATGAAGGGGATTCTTTCTCGATCAGGTAACTGAGCACAGTTGAGCCTTTTGCTTTTCCGATTGACTGTTTAGATAGTTGAGTTTGCTTCTTGTGGGGCTTAATAGGGGTTTCTTGGGCTTCACTACTCTCTTTGGAGGTTTTCCCACCCTGCCCCTGCGCCGGCTTGTCGAGGCCTGTCTGAGGTCTCCTTAAGTGAGGTTCTTTCTCTTGGTCCTGACCGATGTCACTGGTTAGATCTATAGTTATGTCCGTTTGCGTAGCGGTATATACTGTATACCTCTTTGAGACTGTTGTAGTTATGTTCTGCTCCGTTGTCAGGATTGGTATACTTGTCTCGGTAGGTAGATTGGGAGAACCTTTATCTCTGGCCATGATGTAAACCTCTAGAAATATCAGTTTGCTGTACATCATAGCTTGTGTTGTGCTGTCGTCTTTTAGGTTGTCACTCATGGCCTCGTATAGCTTCATAAAATGCACCAAAGCGATTGTTGTTGATGACATAATTGCCAGAATGTCTGCTTTTTTCGAGGGAGTTTCAGCACCTATATAATTTGACGAAGTCGACGTTCTTGTTTTTACAGGGGTTTCTAGCACTGTGTGCTGCTTTTGGGACCCTAGCCGGGTCTCTGAGCATGGAGAGTCCATTGGCCTTCTATGATTTTCGTTCACAGCAGAGACTCTTGCCGGTCCAGTATACCTGGGGCGGTTACTTATTGAGGGTCCTGTTATTAGACTGTTCCATGTTTCCTTTCTCCCCTGATCAATTGTGTCGTCGCCCAGATGCAATTGGACTCTCTCAGGTGGTGGGGCACGTGGCCGCGGGCTCCTCGGGGTTGAGACACCCTCACCCTTACAAGGGCTCTTTTCACCATTGGATAATGTGGCTGTCCGTCTAACTTCTACTTTTTGGAGTGTGGGTTCACCTTTGTCTCGTTCTGCATCCATGCCCGTGTCTATTGACTCTGATGCAGGATCGATTTCATGTGACCCATAAGTTTTTGGTGGGGTTTCCACCGCTTCCCCGTCCCTGTGTGTGTCTTCCACCACTGGGCTCGGGTACTCTCCATTTCTCGTCTCTTCGAAAGTCTCTTCAGCGTCTAGTACGATCGCCTCTAAAGAGGAGTCCTTTCCTAGGCCTTCCTCTTCGTTAGCTTGTGTCTCCCGGGCCCTTCCTTTCCTATGCTTGTCTTCCTGCGTTGGCCCGGGGCCACCAGGATGCCCCGTCTTTCCTGAAGTCCCTTCTGAGGGAGGACTCATATGTGCGACAAGCTGCACCTTAGTGGGCAATCTTGATGTGTCATCTATTCTCCAGCATTTCGCCTGCGGCCAGCACTCCTGCAATGCTTGGAGTATTTCCGTGTCTGACAGTTCCACAGTGTTTCTACTTCTGTGTGCTGAAGACGGCTTAAAGTAGTATTTTAGACTGTGAGTTACTGGTGGTTTTCTTATAGTTTTGATCTCGGGTGTCATTTGTGGAGGTTGATCCCCCTCCGCGGCCTCTTGGTTTTTGTATGGCTTCGCTCGGGGCCATCTGCGGTTACCCGTTCCTTCCTTCATCCTTGTTTTAGAGACCCAAGAGCGTACATTCTGATTTCTTTTTCTCTTGGCTTTGTATCTGGTTGGTTTGGATGTACCAACTCCCACTTCTGTGGAATCTGCTGTCCCATCTCCTCCATCATGGGAGCCAGGCAGAAGGTCACTGTCAGTCCATTGAGCAGGGGCGTGCACCATCGCCAGCACCGACAGTGATGGCCGCCTGCTCTCTTCGCTGCCTGCAGATGGCGCTCCCTGCGTGTCGCTCGGGCGCTCCTCAGCTGCCAGCAAGCCGACCGCGTTGAAGTCTCTCCCCTCTCCTTCTCCCCTTCCCACCCCCTTCCCTGTTCGGACTTCAAGGCCGAGCCCGACGCCGTCCTCGGCTGGCATGCTCGGCCCACCTGACAGGTCTTCCTCATGATCCCGGACCTCTGCTGGGCTGCAGACACTTTCCTCTCCCTTGCTCGGCCTCTCTGACGGCCAGGCGTCAGCTTGCCCACTCCTGGCGAGCTCCTCCCCGGACAGCCGCCGCACCACCATGGCCTCCGCGAGGTCCAGGCTCGGCGACCTAGGGCCCTGAGAGGTACTGTGTGGGCGGGTGGTCGGAAGGCGGGTTGGGGGCTGCGTGTTGGGGCTGCTTAGTGGAATGTTAACTGCGACGCCCCAAGTTGGCTCGTGGCTGGTGTTAGGGAGAATTCTCTGTTTAGGCTGAATTTCCTAACCTAGTGAGTCCCCCAGCAGCTTTGCTGGATTTTTGGGGTTTATTTTTTCTCCTGCCAGGAGTGAGACTCTTTCACCCTCACTCCTGGACATGACTTGAGAGTGTTTTCTGTGACGTGCTGTGTGCTTATGGGCTAGGGGGTAATTTTCCCCATAGGCCATCATTGGTTTTTGGAACGTGTGTTACACCGCACCCTCAGTGCAGTAACACAGGGGTGTCTTAGAGACCCCCAATCATAGACTCCACACCCTGGGACTGACTACTGTCTCCCTGGGTCAGTAAAGTTACCATTGACTTTACTAGTCTTAACTTAGGAACTTAACGAGTACAAACCATCTTACTGTGGAAGTACTGGTAGGGGCAATTAGATTGCCCCTGGGTCTGTTGTCGAGGGGGTACTGTCCCGTCCCCCCTCGCCGAGTTCTGGCTGGTGGCAGTGGATACCACGGAAATATTCCACCGGAATATTTCCCAATGGGATTTCCCATTGTTTTTAATGCACCACTTTTTGGTGCAATGTTAAGATACCGCCGCTTTATTTATTTAATATAAATTCACCGGTTGGGATTCTTGCCAGAACTCGCCGCCAAAATGGCGTCTAGGTTCACTTCAGTAACCCTGAACCCGAGTCGAGCCTTTGTTCCACTTTTGGCGGGCTTCTGCCCAGAAGCCCTCCAAAGTGGTGCCATTCTGTCTGGGTACCACAGGGGGTGTGGGAGGGGGTTTCGGCACCCTGGACTGAGTTGCCTTGCCAACTCATGTCGCACTCTAGTGTGATTGGCCCAAGTGGTGAGCCACCCCGCTCACCACTTAGCATGTTTGAGTGACAGCTAGGCTGCATGAATGGGGGTTTGCTGCATAAAAGCAGGGTTTTTGGGACTGGTTCTTCAGAAGTCGCCACAGGACCTAAGAAGCCGAAGAGGGAGAAGCCGAGCCGACCTGCCAAGACGACACCACCGGTGGAGCCCTGCGGAACCGTCTCGCCACTTTCCCGTCGACAGAGGAGATCTCCCGCCGGAGAGTCTTCTTCCCTTAACTGGTGGGGACAACCAGTTGCTGCCTTCTTTTCGCCGTCCCGAAGCATCTCGTGGCCGCCTTGCCTGTGCCAAGCACCCCGGCAACCGGGATACCACTTTTTACCTCAACCGCGAAAGAGGGGTAAAACCCTTTGTGTGCGGAAAACTCCACGGCTGGCCTCATCCCTGGTGGTGCAACGACCTTCAGCTGTCCTCCACGTCGAGATCACCTCTTCCTCGGGACGACGCCGTGACTTGCACCCACTACCAGGAATGACTACCACCGCTGGAGGATCCTTCCCACTTTTAAAGGTACTGTGTTCCGACCGGCCTCCCTTGCCACTGATTGTACGGGGTAGATTTAGTCCTCGGCTCTCGAACCTGGGTAGGCCTGGGACACCCTAACTAAACTTTTCGGAAACGTAGTAAAACCTTTTCTACTCACCTGCAAAGACTTGTGACATTGTGTGATCTTGGGCATATTTTCGCCTGGCTCCCTCTAAAGTGGGCCCCGAACTAATTTTCCTTGTTCCACAATTAACTGCCTTTTCTAACCTTATGTGAAAAGTGTTTTACCTTACTGCTCTCGTATTTCTGCCTTTTCCCTCCCTTTTTTTTTTTAACTTGTTGGAGTACCATCTAACGTTAAGCGCTCACCTCTGGTTGAAAATAAGTGGTGTTAACTTAGAATTGTCCAACAAATGATTAGGGATGTACATATGAGTAATAGTAACTGTGTTTTGACTTCCTTACCTTCTTCTGTGCTAGTGTAATTTATGAGTGTGTCTTTAATAAATAAGTTTATACTTTTACACCTAGCTCTGGTCAGTGTTTGCTTGTACTACTGGGCCTCTGTACCTATTGTGTATCCTCTGTATACTGTCTAACTCTTCTTGAGGGAAGTCTGACTGCTCAGCCACAGCTACCACAGTGAATCTGTGTGGTGCAGACTGCTACCAAGTGGGTTTACTGCCAACACCTGTAGTCTTAAATCTTTTGCAGTGGTCCCAGAGGGAACTGCACAGGTTTCTGCCTAACACTGGTGTACAGCGGTGGGATTTGTATTGAGTATACACTTTAGAGTACTTTTGAGATACCTTAGTGCAACTAACCACAAAGCTTAAGCACAAGAAAGAAAAAGTCATTTTTAACCTGTCTACTATGGAAAGTTATAGTCAAGAGTCCCTTGCTACAAAAACTGCTGATTGTCTAAGACTTCTCTGTAAGCATAAGAATCTCATGACTAAAGGAAAGAAAATGGAGCTAATAGAAAGGTTGTTAGAAAACCAAAGTCTGGATGATGGTTCAGAGGAACTTATCACTCCAGCAAATGTAGAGAACAGCAATGAAATTGATATTGAACAAAGTATTAATGATCTTGGGTCAGAACCAGAAGAGGAGGATGAAACTGTTGTAGATGTTCCCTCTAGGCCTCTGTCTGCTCTACCAGCTGTACCTATTGGACCTTTGCCAGGTCCCACATTTAACCCTCAATACTTTGAACTAGAGAAAATGAAACTAGAATTAGAGCATAGAAGGATTAATGCGCAAACAGAACACAAACAACAAGAACTAAGGCTAAGGGAAATGGAGCTCAAGCATGAGTTAGAAATGAAGAAATTGTCTGTTGAGAATGCTTCTCTCTCTGGCTCCTCTAGAAGTTCCAGTCCTAAAAGACCCCGGATGCCTAAGGAATTGATTGGTATGTATGAGCCTAAATTGGATGTGTTGGATTGGTTGTCGCAGTTTGAATATAATCATGGGCTCCAGAATATCCGAGGAAATGCTTTACTTACCTGGTTGTTCTCTAGGCTTCCCCCTGTTGCAACTGAAGTGGTAATGGAGTTGGGGGAGGAGGATAGGAAAGAGTATGAAAGTGTGAAACTAGCTTTAATAGCTAGGATTGGGAAGACCCCTTCCCAGTATCTTAAGAGGTTTAGAAGCCTCAAAAAGCATGATGGTACCCCTTGGGCTACCTGGGTGTGTGAAGGGTTGAAAAACTTAGAGGGATGGATTAAGGGTTACAAAGTGAACACTTATGAAGGAATGAGAAATCTTGTAATGTTGGAGTCAATTTATGATTCCTGCTCTCCTGAGCTCAGACAGCACTTGGCTGATTCACAGGAATTAGATCCTAGGAAACTAGCTAAGGCTGCTGACTTGTGGGTTGCCAACAGGGCTACTCACAAGGATTCTGGGGTAACTCAGAAGAAGGATGAGGGAAGACAGCCTAAGAAAGACTCCAAAGAGAATTCTAATAATTCTAATTCCAAAGAGGGCCCCAAACCAAACCATAAGGGTAAGCCACCGGGAAAACCACAGCAGAGTAGTATACCTTCTGGTGCAAAACCAGAAGGAGGTCAGAACAAGCCTCCATTTCAAAGGACCTTTGGGGCCTGTTATGTTTGTAAGGCTACTGACCATGTGAAAGGAGATCCCAGATGTAAGGGTAAACCTTCAGGGGTCCAGCTTGTCTCCTTAGCCTTCGCTCCAGAGGAGGAAGTCACTATGGCAAGTGGAAACTTTCTACTACTGGCTGATGAACCCACTGGAGTCTCAGCCAGTGTTTCTTTAGTCTCTCTGGGGTTGTGGGAACAACAGAATTTAGATGTGTATAATTCTATCCCAGATAATACTAAAGAGTATTATAAGGACAGTGTCCACGTGAATGGTCAGGAGACTCCTGCCATCAGGGACACTGGGGCCAGCATAACTGTGGTGGATGAATCATTTTTCAAGGCAGAGGATGTTGCTAAGGCACCCAAATGCCTCACCAAGTTAGCTGGAGGGCCTGTGCAGATGTGTCCCCAGTTACCAGTTCTCATCCAGTGTAATGATATGGCTGTGAAGATACCTGTCAGTATACAATGTGAGGTGCCAGGAAGGGTTCTGTTGGGAAATGACCTGAAAGCTCTTGGAGTTGTGTCACATACCCCCAGACCTCCTAGTAAAAGGTTACAGGAGCTCACCAAACCTGCAAGAGAGAAAACCCTGCGAGGTTTATCTCAGGAGATGATGACAGAAATCACTCCTCTCCCACTGGAGCAACTTACTGCAGTAACTACCAGATCAGGAGCAAAGGGGCAACCCAAGACTCCTAGAAAAAAACCTACAGCAAGCACTCCAGTGCTTCCAACAAGGACTTCCCCGAGGTTGTCCAAAGTTACACCTGTAACTCCACCTCCAGCTGAGGCTGAGAGGGAGGTACAACCCTGTGTGGTTGAACTAGACTCTGAAGAAGAGCTAGTAGGAGGCCCAGAACTTATTGGAGACCTGGACCCGGCTGACCATCCTGAGCTGCAGTCGTTACTGGCAGAAGGTGGACCCAGCAGGACAGCTTTCCGTAAGGGACAAAGAGAATGTCCAACTCTGGAGGGTCTCCGCCAGCAGGCAGCTTCTCAGGCTGATGGGCAAGAGCCTGGGAAGTATAGGTTACACTGGGAAGATGGCCTCTTCTACAGTGAACCAACTGAATCTGAACCGGGAGCCTACCAACGCCTGGTAGTGCCCCAAGAGAACAGACAACAGTTCTTGCAACTAGCCCACGAGATTCCTTTGGCTGGTCACTTGAGTTTCAAGAAGACCAAGGAAAGGCTCTCCCTCTACTTTTATTGGCCAAAGATGGGGGCTGAAGTAGATAGATATTGCAGGAGCTGCCATACCTGCCAGACTTCTGGTAAGGTTGGTTCCAAGAATGTGGCACCTTTAGTGCCCCTCCCAGTTGTGGGAGTCCCATTTGAGAGGGTAGGGATTGACATTGTTGGTCCCCTTGATCCCCCAACCTCCTCAGGCAACAGGTTTATCCTTGTTGTAGTAGACCATGCTACTAGGTACCCTGAGGCAATTCCTATGAGGACTGTTACAGCTCAGGCTGTGGCTAAGGCCCTCCTTGGTATCTTTACCAGGGTTGGGTTTCCTAAGGAGGTGATCTCTGACAGGGGGTCAAACTTTATGTCCAACTACATGAAAGCCATGTGGAAAACCTGCGGAGTCACCTACGAGTTCTCAACCGCCTACCACCCTCAGACAAACGTGTTGGTAGAAAGATTTAACAGAACCATGAAGAGCATGATAGGTGCTTTAGACGAACCCCTTAAGAAGAAGTGGGACCTTCTACTGCCATGCCTTCTCTTTGCTTATAGAGAAGTCCCTCAGGAGGGAGTAGGTTATTCTCCCTTTGAACTTCTCTATGGCCATCCAGTCAGAGGCCCCTTGGCCCTGATTAAGGAGGGGTTGGAGAGTGCTCCTTCCCCCAAGCCAGTCAGAGTGACTGACTATGTGATAGGTCTCCGCAGGAGAATGTCACACATGATGGCAGAAGCAAGTGACAACTTGAAAGCTGGCCAAGCTCTGATCAAACATTGGCATGATCAGAAGGCTAACCTGGTTGAGTTTACTCAAGACCAGCTAGTTTTAGTTATGCTTCCAACAAGGCAGAGGGCCTTGCAAGACAAATGGATGGGACCCTTCAAGGTTGTGGGAAAACTTGGAGAGGTCAACTATCTGGTGGATCTGGGCAAACCCAGGGAAGCTCCCCGAGTCTTCCACACCAACCGCCTCAAAGCCTATGTCTCTAGACCAGAAGTAGGAGCATTGCTTCTAGCTTCATCAGAAGAGGAGGAGGAGAGTGAAGCTCTACCTGACCTCCTGAGAGGCTTACCTTTGGACGAAAAGGTTGAAGGAGTTAATCTCTCTTCAGATCTGACCCCTGAGCAACAGGAGGAGTGCAAAGCTATGTTAAATCAGTTTGCCTCCCTGTCCTCACTTTCACCAGGCTTGACCCCTTGGGGACAGCATGAGATACTCACTGGTGACTGTCTGCCAGTCAAAAGCAGGGGGTATAGAATGTCAGAACATGTCAGAACCCACATCAAAGGTGAGGTCAAGAAGATGCTTGATCTCGGGGTAATAGAGCCCTCTACTAGTCCATGGTCTAGCCCAGTGGTGTTAGTACCAAAGGCAGGATCCAGAGAGTTGAGATTCTGTGTGGACTATAGAGCTCTTAATGCAATCACCAAGACTGATGCCCACCCTTTGCCAAGGACAGATGAGTTGGTGGATAAACTTGGTGCAGCCAAGTACCTCAGCACACTGGACCTTACGTCAGGCTATTGGCAAATAGCCCTGACAGACCATGCCAAGGAGAAAACTGCATTTTCTACCCCAGTTGGCCTATACCAATTCAAGGTTATGCCTTTTGGACTGAAAAATGCACCTGCAACATTCCAAAGGATGGTGAACCAAGTTCTAGCTGGGATGGAGGACTTCTGCATGGCATACTTGGATGACATTGCAGTCTTCAGCCACTCCTGGGAGGAACATGTGACCCACTTAGGACATGTTTTGCAGGCTCTTGAGCAGGCCAATCTGACCATAAAGGCAAGCAAATGCCAAATTGGTCAGAGTAAAGTGGTCTACCTTGGACATGAGGTAGGAGGTGGAGAAATAAGGCCTTTGCTCAGCAAGATTGAAGCTGTGCAAAATTGGACAACACCTACTACTCAGACCCAGGTGAGAGCCTTCTTAGGCCTCACTGGGTACTACAGGAATTTTATTGAGAACTATGGGACCATAGCTTCTCCTCTGAATGTGATCTCCTCTCCAAAATTCCCAAAAAAGGTCAAATGGAATGAGGAATGCAAGCAGGCCTTTGAAAACCTGAAGAAAGCCCTTTGCCAAGCTCCAGTACTCAGAGCTCCTGACTACCACCAAACTTTCATTGTACAAACTGATGCTTCCAATGTAGGTATAGGTGCAGTTCTTAGCCAACTGGATGAGAAGGGTAGGGAACACCCCATTTGCTTCATCAGTAGAAAACTGAAGGAGCCTGAAACAAGGTGGGCAACAATCGAAAGAGAGTGCTTTGCTATTGTGTGGGCACTGAAGAAGTTTAGGCCATACTTGTATGGATCTACTTTTGTCATTCAGACTGACCACCAACCCTTGAGATGGTTAATGCAAATGAAAGGGGAAAATCCAAAACTATTGAGATGGTCAATCTGCCTCCAAGGGTTTGATTTCACCATTGAGCACAGGTCAGGGTGTCACCATCAAAATGCTGATGGACTCTCTAGGATGTATGTCATCGACTAGAGGTATGAGGTTCATCCAGGAGTGGATTAAATCCTCCTGTCCCTTAGTCTGGGGGGGGGCGAGTGTTAGGGAGAATTCTCTGTTTAGGCTGAATTTCCTAACCTAGTGAGTCCCCCAGCAGCTTTGCTGGATTTTTGGGGTTTATTTTTTCTCCTGCCAGGAGTGAGACTCTTTCACCCTCACTCCTGGACATGACTTGAGAGTGTTTTCTGTGACTTGCTGTGTGCTTATGGGCTAGGGGGTAATTTTCCCCATAGGCCATCATTGGTTTTTGGAACGTGTGTTACACCGCACCCTCAGTGCAGTAACACAGGGGTGTCTTAGAGACCCCCAATCATAGACTCCACACCCTGGGACTGACTACTGTCTCCCTGGGTCAGTAAAGTTACCATTGACTTTACTAGTCTTAACTTAGGAACTTAACCAGTACAAACCATCTTACTGTGGAAGTACTGGTAGGGGCAATTAGATTGCCCCTGGGTCTGTTGTCGAGGGGGTACTGTCCCGTCCCCCCTCGCCGAGTTCTGGCTGGTGGCAGTGGATACCACGGAAATATTCCACCGGAATATTTCCCAATGGGATTTCCCATTGTTTTTAATGCACCACTTTTTGGTGCAATGTTAAGATACCGCCGGTTTATTTATTTAATATAAATTCACCGGTTGGGATTCTTGCCAGAACTCGCCGCCAAAATGGCGTCTAGGTTCACTTCAGTAACCCTGAACCCGAGTCGAGCCTTTGTTCCACTTTTGGCGGGCTTCTGCCCAGAAGCCCTCCAAAGTGGTGCCATTCTGTCTGGGTACCACAGGGGGTGTGGGAGGGGGTTTCGGCACCCTGGACTGAGTTGCCTTGCCAACTCATGTCGCACTCTAGTGTGATTGGCCCAAGTGGTGAGCCACCCCGCTCACCACTTAGCATGTTTGAGTGACAGCTAGGCTGCATGAATGGGGGTTTGCTGCATAAAAGCAGGGTTTTTGGGACTGGTTCTTCAGAAGTCGCCACAGGACCTAAGAAGCCGAAGAGGGAGAAGCCGAGCCGACCTGCCAAGACGACACCACCGGTGGAGCCCTGCGGAACCGTCTCGCCACTTTCCCGTCGACAGAGGAGATCTCCCGCCGGAGAGTCTTCTTCCCTTAACTGGTGGGGACAACCAGTTGCTGCCTTCTTTTCGCCGTCCCGAAGCATCTCGTGGCCGCCTTGCCTGTGCCAAGCACCCCGGCAACCGGGATACCACTTTTTACCTCAACCGCGAAAGAGGGGTAAAACCCTTTGTGTGCGGAAAACTCCACGGCTGGCCTCATCCCTGGTAGTGCAACGACCTTCAGCTGTCCTCCACGTCGAGATCACCTCTTCCTCGGGACGACGCCGCGACTTGCACCCACTACCAGGAACGACTACCACCGCTGGAGGATCCTTCCCACTTTTAAAGGTACTGTGTTCCGACCGGCCTCCCTTGCCACCGATTGTACGGGGTAGATTTAGTCCTCGGCTCTCGAACCTGGGTAGGCCTGGGACACCCTAACTAAACTTTTCGGAAACGTAGTAAAACCTTTTCTACTCACCTGCAAAGACTTGTGACATTGTGTGATCTTGGGCATATTTTCGCCTGGCTCCCTCTAAAGTGGGCCCCGAACTAATTTTCCTTGTTCCACAATTAACTGCCTTTTCTAACCTTATGTGAAAAGTGTTTTACCTTACTGCTCTCGTATTTCTGCCTTTTCCCTCCCTTTTTTTTTTTTAACTTGTTGGAGTACCATCTAACGTTAAGCGCTCACCTCTGGTTGAAAATAAGTGGTGTTAACTTAGAATTGTCCAACAAATGATTAGGGATGTACATATGAGTAATAGTAACTGTGTTTTGACTTCCTTACCTTCTTCTGTGCTAGTGTAATTTATGAGTGTGTCTTTAATAAATAAGTTTATACTTTTACACCTAGCTCTGGTCAGTGTTTGCTTGTACTACTGGGCCTCTGTACCTATTGTGTATCCTCTGTATACTGTCTAACTCTTCTTGAGGGAAGTCTGACTGCTCAGCCACAGCTACCACAGTGAATCTGTGTGGTGCAGACTGCTACCAAGTGGGTTTACTGCCAACACCTGTAGTCTTAAATCTTTTGCAGTGGTCCCAGAGGGAACTGCACAGGTTTCTGCCTAACAGCTGATGCTAGCGGCTGGAGCAGTTTTGGGAGTTTTTGGTTTGGGACACTGAGTGGGACACAGAGTGATTCCTCCCCACTCGGTAGCCCTGTGCCCCGCTCCTCAGCCCCTCCATGTATACTTAGGGGGCTAGGTGTAACTTTGCTGTCTCTGTTGGGAATTCCTTTGCGCTCACCTTTTTTTGCTGTAGCAGCTTTGAGGGTGAACGGGTGTCCAAAGATGGCACTCTCTGTGCCCGCTCGTGGTCTCAGACTTTTCAGCCGGCCGCCTCAGTCCTCGCCGTCTTCCTCCTGGCTATGGCGTGGTGAAGACGATGTTTCACTCCTGGCGAGCCTGGCTGCCCTGGCCGCCATGACTGCAGGACTGCACCTACTCGTCACCTACTCCGCTCCACTGTAGAGACTGTAGACGTGAATTAGTGTCTGCTTGAATTGCATTGCATTGAAGCAAGCATTTCTAGTGAAGCAAGTCCCCATAGCGTAGCAAGAGAAGAACAGAAAAGGATGACCACACGATCAATGATCAAAAACCTGCCTGCGTGACTAGGTCAAGTGCTCCACTGGATTTTTCTTGCTGGGACACATGTGGTTAGGTCAACACACCACTGCTTGGAGCGTTGCTGCGTTGGCAAGTCCTACTACAGATGTCAGGATTTTTTATGGTGCCATTGCTGCTGGGGACTTTGCTGTCCAAAATGGGATGATAGAGCCAATTTGTGTTCCTGCAATTGAAAGTCAATTTGTGATTCATACATTCAAGCCCCAAATAAAATCAACCATACCCAACGGAGGCCTCTCTCCCCCTCCTGGGACGCCGTACCTTCCCGCCCATGCAGAAAGGATGACGAGGTGAACGTTGGAACCCACGCGAGGCAGCAGAGGCGGAGCGTTCCTATGTTTTGTTATTTTATACTTGTATGTGTTTAATTGTTTAAATAATTCTTAATAGAGCATTTAAGAGCAACAAGAAATGATTCAAACACTATAAAAAGTGCCTGCTTCTTTTAGCAGTGTCTGTCAATGCCTGCTGCATTTTGCAGTAGGCTGAACATCTCTGCTATCTAGAGACTCTATCTGAGCTGAGAAAACTCATGATACCATCACCTTGTCATGTCCGCTGTTAAATTGCTATTTATTCATATCCTCATATGAAACTGTGATTTGTCTACTGTGATTAATTCAGTGGAGTTGTCACGGATTCCCTAACATTGGTGTCCTCCCATGTGGCCAGGGGAAGACAAACGCTCCCTTCTCCTGACCCTGGGGGCGGCGTCATGATGGAGGATCACATGGGAGGTGATAGCTACTGGCATCACTGGATGAGATGCCCTAGACTCTCTTGGCATACTGTCAGATACATGTTCCCTCTGGTAGGAGAATTGAACCTCTTCTTCATATTTTTCTGGCCAAACATCCAACAAAAACACCAACCTTTTTCTTCTAAAGTCCCATTATGTAAAACCCATAAACAGAACCACTATGTGCAGACTAGCTGTTTTTCTCCTGTGTGTGGGATATTTAAATCGGATGAGCGCACTATTTGGGGAGGAAGTACAGGGGAAGACGTTGGATGCTGTGCAAGGGCTATGAACCACACAGATCACGTACGAGTGTGGCAGAGCAGAAGAGGCTGCCATGAGAGAGATTCTGAGTTGGAGACTGAAGTGCTGTGGAGATGATGGGAGCCGCAAGAAGGTCATGGGTGCTCGGGGAATCGAGAAGCTGGTTTTCTCCATTCCGGTACCCAAAGGGAAGCAGACATGCAATCACAGAATTTACAGCCTCAAGATTGGAAAGCAGGTGGAAGCATCACACCTCAGAAGCGCCAACCCGACCAGAGATGCTGGAGAATACTGCTGCATCTGCCCAAAGCCAGTGGGAAGCCCGGTGCATTCTAATGACCCAGCCAGCAGTACTTTGAACTTTATAACTTTGTGAATAAAATGAAAGGCTTGTTTGAAAACCAAAAGGCTAAACAGCATAGCCAAATGAACTGTGAATATTTGAAGTGTAAATGTTGGGCCAAACTTTACCAAGACCATATATCTCAACCTGAGAGCCACATATAAGATATTGATGATACATGAAGAATATGAGAAGTCCTGGTAAACCAAAGATACCAAGCAAGTGAAGTATATGAGAAATCCTGACAAGCAAGACAGCAAGCAATTGATATATAAAAGAAATGTCCTTGCAGGGGATTATACCAGGCAAGTTAAACTCAGAAGTGAAGACCTGGCCAGTGAGGACACCAGGCAATTGGCGTTACCGAAAGAGTCCTGGCAGGAGAGTTCACCAGGCAGTTGGCATTGCATGAAGAAACCTGCAGAAGAGTAAAGCAGGCAATTCGCAAGCTAAAGAAAAGATTGACATTTATCTGTTGAACCATGGAAAGTTGGATGATAATGAATGACCTTGCTGTTCAGACCGAGGAGAAGGTTGCATTCAAGAAAGACTGTTAAAGACTTGGGCGCCTAAACAGGAATCTTGTGAATTCAAACAAGGTACCAAGAAACTGTTTACAAAAGTGACTTTTCTTATAATTGAGAATCCAGGGGAAGGGACCCACCATCTGGAACCAAGTGCGTCCACTTTGGAGAGCATTTTTGTTGGAAATATACTTATTTCAGTTGTGAACATTTGTTTGCCAAATAAAGATATTGCACTTACACCTTGATATTTGTTGTTAGTTTGAGGGTCAGTTTTTAGGTTGCTGACATCCTGACACAGACAGATCCTTAGTTTTGGTTTATAGGCAGGGAAAATCCCCCTTATCATAGGGTCAGAGAGGCATTTTCCCAACTGATATCCACCATATCACACCAATCTGCTTACTCTGATATATACACCATCATTCAACCAGAACACAGCTATACCATGACAAATTCGGCACAGCTGTTCTCATACGAACACGACCCCATGGACACCTCATGACCCTAATAAAACACAGCTAGCTGAGCATATTCCGGCTAGCTTAGGTGTTCCTCAGGCCTGACACAGCCAGAACCCAGTCTAGGTGTCCACCCACCAGACTAAACACATCCAACTGATTTCATCAGCACCAAACCTATCGCAATAAAGCAGCTATCATCTAACAACCACACCAGCTGCACACATACCGGTGCACCCACGCACCATACGACACTCTTTCTCTCTACTGACTTGAACTACGGTTCCCGAGGGCATTCAACCTACCAGCGCTTTGAAGTCCTACCAGTGATGCATAAGGCACTATATAAATGGCAAGTAACCTAACATAACATAACATCTACTTTTGAAAACATGAAAACCTTGTGTGTGATTGTCATTTCTGATCCCTCACGCTACTGAGTATGCTCAAAGGTCCACCTGATGGGTGGATATGCATTGCAATGTGACCTGGATGTGTCTGTCATGTATGAATGTTAGTCAGTGTGCATGTGTTCAGCATGTAAAGAATAGCAGAATCCCCAACTGTAGACAGTTACCTAGGGGTTGATAGACTATCTATTTATAATATCCTTCCCCCACTTGCAATGCAAACCATAAATTAGAGCTGAATCCATGAGAAATTCTGTCCAGCTGACGCATAGTTCTCAGATATCAATCAACTCTGTGCCTGAACACAATGCTCTGTATTATTTTTATAATATTTCAAACTAGTCATCTCAGCTTGTAATTGAATAGCCACCTAATGTTAATTACTATTTGCATGCAACATAAAGTTCTTTGCGTTTTCATGTTTGCAAAGACCACGGTCCTCTGAATGGATGTCCACCCTACAGCACTTCAAAGCCATAATAATGGCAGTAGGCACTATACAAATATCAAATAACATAATATAACATGAATGGGCTGACCTGACCTGTAGTTACCCTTTTCGCCTTTGCTTCACAAGGAAATGCCAATTTTGGGAACCGCTGTATGACGGATGGTCTGATTAAACATACAATATAATTAAAGGAAAATATTTCTAAATTCGAATAAATTACAAATCCTTAGCATACATCAGTTACCTTACATATGTGTGATGTTAGAAAATAGGTGCAAATCATCAATGTACATGAATAATGCACACTTCTATGTGTTAAACATGCCTCATTATGAGGTGGGCATTGCAGTAAAAATGTGGCAGTAATACCATTACTGCTGCATCACCACACCACCCAACTATGCATTTTATGGAACGTTGGAGGATTAATTTCCAGTTATGAGCTATAGGTAAATCTGCCGCCATTCCACCAGATTTTGGTGGAATTACTGCCAGTGGAATTACCGCCATCAGCACTTGTAATCTGGTGGTAACACTGCCTGAGCAAGTTACGTTAATGCCACTCTTTCCTACATGAGGTTTACCATGATATATTCTTAAGGTGTGAAAGTAATATTTTTGAGGCAACCAACCGACTATGGTCATCTCTCCACAGGAAATCCTCATGCCGCTGTCATCCCTTTTTTCACCAACCAGCCTTCTCGATTGATGGTGTGTTCTACTGCATCTGGGCTAATTCATTTAAAGTTCTATAGGGGGGGCGGTTTTGGAGTAACCTTCAAGGGAAGGATATATTCATGCTCTGATTCTGTCACTGCTGCTAGCTTTGCAGTTGAGCCTGCAAAATCATTACCACAGTTTATCTAATTATCCATTTTCTGGTACCATTATGGCACCTAAAGGATCTCTCAAGTACTCACTCTTCTTAGAAGTGGGGCCAGTGTATGTCAAAAATCCTTCTTTTTCCAGATTTGAATAAAGTCAGTATAAATGTTAACAGACTTTTGAGCAGCTAGATCGCATGGGAGGCGGGAGCCGGCACCAGCAACCACGGGCCACAAGGAAGGCCTATGTCTTCTCCCTGTCTCCTACCAGAGCGCTACCGGGGGACTTTTTCTGCACCCCAGCACATGTACTTCATGATGCAGCTACCTCACTCATTTCAAACAATTCTGGACATAATTGACATTCACACCTCCTTACTAATGGGTTAGTTCCCTCCTTCTGGCTAACTCCTACCCCCCTTTTGACTTTCACTCTCCCTGCCTGTTTCTCCCATGTTTCCATTCTGAATTGCATCACTTTTTTGGACCCTTTGCTGGCATCTGACCCCAACTGTAAAAACAAATCTGTCTCATCTGCTTTTTGGTTTAAAAGTCAAATCTCACTGTTTTTGCATTTTGGTTTAAAAATCAAATGTCGCTGTTTTTGCTAACTTGCACTACAGTTGACTTGTAATTGGTGCTTCTCTGTAACTTGCCGGCCCAGTGTCTTCCCTGCTCTCTTGTTCCACTCTTACATGTCTCTCTATCCTCACCCCTCCACACTGCTTCACCCTCCTTCTCTCACTACCACTCCCATGGCGCTCTCTGTTTCTCGTATCATTTCCAACTTCTTCTCCATTCACTATCCTTCCCTTCTCACTAAGTCTGGTAGGAAGAAGTTAAAAAAAGATATATTTGCCTCCAACCCCAGTCTCCCTATCGCTGACACCTGTTCCAGCTCTTCCTCCAGACATACCCTCACCGATATCCTCTTTGTCATTCCTTCGCCAGATCTATGGACTCTTCTTATGATCTATGTGCTCTGTCCTGTCTCCCCTTCTCCCAATAATGGTGGCACCCACTCAGAAGTTCTCATGGCTCCCTTTGACTCCTCTAAAGTCATCATTAATATCAACCTCAATGGCACTGTCATGGTCCAAGGCCCTCAGGCCAATCTCCTCCTCTTTGAGAGACGCTTCCCTCGCTTCATCAATTTCCTTTCATCTCCTGCTGTCCCCTCTTCTCCCCCCCTTTGCTACCTTGCCCTCTCTTCCTTCCTCCTCTGCCCCACCGCCGGCTCCTTCTCCTCTGTAGGGCATACTTCTGATTTGTGCCCCTCCCTGGAAGGTATTTAAGGCTGGCAACCTTCTTTTTCTTGCCACTCTCAACACTCTCTCTGCTGTCAACCAGTCCTCTGACATCTGCGCCTCCTGGAAGAACAGTCTTATCAAGACATGGTTCACGGCCAGCTCTTTCACAAGCTTTGACACTCTCCTCCCTGATAGCTACAAGATCCTTTCCACACCTAGATCAACCCGGTCTGGAAGGGGTGTAGCCCTGATCTTTCCTGAGTGGATTCATGCCTCTATCATTCCCATGCAGACATACTCCTCTTTTGAATGCCTTGTCTGCAGGCTCTCTCTCTCTCCTAGCCACTCTCTTACCATGGCTACTATCTACCGGCCTCCTGGCCAGATCTCTAAGTGGGCGAATCTCTCCTCCTCCCTCCTGGCCTCAACCACTCAACTCCTCCTTCTTGGTGACCTCAATATCCATCTCGACACTCCTTGTTCCTCCTCTGTCATGATTCCTGACCCTCATGTCCCCAGCCCTCCAAGATGTCAGGCTGGAGCCAGGCCACGATCACCTACATGGCCCTCAAGGGCCTCTCCATCCCTCCAAAGACCCACTTGGAGTCAGACTTGGCGCTTATGGCACCAGACTCACTCACTCCCACAGGATAACATTGGGGATTGGACTTGTAGTGCTTTGATGGGGACAAAATGGATGCCCCCACATATTTCGGTTCCCAGAACTGCATGTGCAGTCTAGTCTTTTGGGTGTGGTTCAGCCCAGAGACACCTGGGATACCCAGAGACTATTTAAGCAACGCCCAGGCTGAGAAACATGCTTTGTGTTTTCTGCACCTGCAGCGTGACACTCACCATTTTCGGATCGGTCTCCAGTAGGCCTGCATCTTTCTTCTGCGCTCAGCTCCTGCAAGAACAAGAACACTGTTAGGAACAGCCTTACCTTGCGGCGCTTCTGCACATCATTCATCGCTTCTTCTGTTCTGTGGGAATCTTCGCCGGTGTCATTCCCATCCCGGCACGCCGCTTCCCAAGGAAAAGGGAAAATAACAGAAAAAAGGCATTAGTAAGCATTCAGCAAATCTTTGCTTATTTTTAAAGACTCTACGAGCTTCAAACGCTTACCTGAATCCCAGCCACTCTAGGGGAACTCTGTCTCCGGAACTAGGCGCAGCATACCGCGTTTACTCACCACATTTCTTCTTCATAACCGGCATCCACGCTGAAAACGTTGCGACACCTAAAAGAATCAGAAAAAGAACTCAGTTCAATACAAATACGAAAGGGTTGCATCGCACATCGCGCTCTCACTCACCTTCAGCGCTACTTATCTCAGCAGCACGTCACCATCCCCGGACGCTGGCCACCATCTAAGGAAGGAAAGGAACAAAGTTAGAGAACTGTTGAAAAGACTCAATATACTTACCTGTCGGACTCTTGCCAGTTAAGTAACTAGGTAGCAACAATCCCACATCAATCAATGCGCCCCTGCGCTGAAAGCAGGATGGAGAGCACACTTCCCAAAAAACAATGTGAGCTATGGATCAAAGGGAAGGGTTGGACCCCGGGGAAGAAGGGGTTCAAGCACACAGAGACAATAGGGAGTTAAACTCGACCAATCCTGTGTTTCAGGCCCAGTCTCCAGTCGAGTAGACTCCAGGGAAGGGTTTGAGGTCGTAAGAGGTCAGAACAGGCTGAGTGACGTCCCCGTGGATACCAGGTGAGCGTTACACCTCTTTACTCTTCCGTGACCTCTGTGACTGCCTCTACCTTTCTATCCTTCCCTCTGGCCCGACTCACTCTGCAGGGCACACACTTGATGTCTTGATCTCCTCTGACCTCCTCCTCTCCATCCCTCTGACCACTCCTCTCTCCTGGAGTGATCACTCCCTCCACTTCTCTCATGTCTCTCTCTCTCTTCACCCGAGGCCAAGCCCACCCCAACACTGCCACCTACCGTCTCGGACATCTGGCCCATGAAGCGTGTGTCACTGGAGGCTTTTGACGCCACCTTCTCTCCCCCCTCCACCTTGGGCTGACTCCACCTCGGGCTGACGCCCTGTCTATGCTCTACTCTTCTACCTCTGTTAACCATTATGCTCTTGCTCCTGTCATGAGGATCCATTTGAAGCCCAAAGCCAAGTGCAATTCTTCGTATGACTCTGACCTAGTTACATTCAAACGTAAGTGTAGGGCGGCTGAGAGGAAATGGAGGGCTTCTTGTTCTTTCTCTGACAAACTGATCTGTCGCCTGCTCCTTAGGCAATTCTGACTCTCTGTCCACACCAAGAAGAGACCCCACATCCAAGCCCATGTCTCTGTGGCATCTGACAACTCAGCTGAAATCTTTAAAATCTGCAAGGAGCTGGCCAGCCTTGCTGCAGTCTCTACCCCTCCTGTCACTTCCCATGCCCTTTGCACGGCCCTTGCATCTCGCTTCATCTCAAAAAACCAGGATATCATGTCCACCCTTTCCTCCTCTACTCCTTCTCTCCCCTCTCCTTCTGTGAACTCCCACCCTCCCCTAGCCAACCTCCCACCCTCTTTCTCTTCCTTTTCTCCCCTGATGAGGTCGCTAGACAAATCTGATCTATGAAAGTCTAGTCAAGACAGGTTCATCCCAGTTCTTCTAAAACTATCAAGGACCACTTTGGAATCCCTGCTCCTGCCGTGGCCGATTTCTGCAGCCTCTCCTTTGCCTCTCTCACTTGTGCATCCTCTTCTCAAGAAACCCACAGCTGATCCTTCTTGCCCAGCCAACTATCGCCCAATTTCCATTACTCATTTTCAGGGAAAACTCCTCTAAAAGCTGGCCATCTAGCAGCTTAACCTTCATTACGATTCTGTTGGTTGTCTCCATGGCAATCAGGCTGGCTTTAGAGCTGCCAGAAGCACGGAAACTGCTCTCTTGAACATCCGTGAAGATCTGCTCTCCACCCTTGATTCTAACATTCCCTCTGTCCTCATCCTACTCGATCTCTCTTCTGCCTTCGACACGGTCAACCATACCATCGTGCTCAACCTTCTCTGTGACAACCTGGGTATCACTGATCAGGCTCTGGCCTGGCTGACCTCTTTTCTCTCTGATCGATCCTCCCAGGTCCAACTTGGGTCCTTCCTTTCTTCTATCTCTCTTTCTACCTGCAGTGTTCCCTAGGGAACCTCTCACCCTGGCTCTTTAACCAATACCTGGCAACTCTCGCCCACTGAATTGCCTTTTCTGCTCCAATTTTCAATGCTATGCTGATGACACTCAACTCATTTTCAGGCTTCCCTTAGCCACCTCTTCTTCTTCTCTCATCTCCGACTGCCTATCTGCCATCATGCCGCCAATGATGCTGCCTGAATGCCAGCAAGACTGAGATCCTCCTCATCGGCACACCTTCACCCTCCTTTCCTGTTGCTCTCTGGCTGGCCTCCTTTGACCCTCCTTCTACCCCCACCTGTGAGGCTAAGAACCTCAGGGTCATCGTTGACTCCTCACTTTCGTTCTCTACCCACATCTCTGATGTTTCTAAAAAGTCAAACTTCCTAATCCACCTCCTCAGAGGTATTCTGCCTTTCCTCTCCTTCACCCAAAAGCTCACTGTCTCTCGAGCCCTGGTGCTCTCTAGGTTGGATTACTGCAACAGCCTCTTTCTAAAACTCCCTGCTTCCACTCATCGCCCTTTGCAACTTATCCAGAACAGGACTACAACACTTGTTTCGGCCTCAAACCCTGGGTTCGTATCTCTCCAGCCCCGAAATCTCTCCATTGGCTCCAAGTGGATTCAAGGACTAAATTCAAGACCTTTTTCATTGTTCACAAGGCTTTATGGGGCCCAAAATACCTTGAGCTCTCCCTCCATAAATTCCTTCCCTCCTGAGCTCTTCGCTACTCCACCTCTAACTCCCTCAGGGTCAGTCATTTTTCAAAGAAACAAACTGCAGGTAGATCTCTGTCTTCTGCTGGGGCCTCCCTCTGGAGCAGCCTCCCTACCACTCTAAAACTTGAGGAGAACCATCTCCTGTTCCGGAAGCACCTCAAGACCTTCCTCTTTTTGCCTTCTCTCCTCCTCTCCCCTGCTGATATGTTCTGCCTTGGCATCCTGAACTTGGTCACCCTCTGATTTTCTGGCCCAGGTACCTGATCACCCTGCCACCCACCCGCACTCCCTCCTGGCATTCCCTTGCACTTGGGTCTGTATATGTAACCCTACAGCCCCCCCTGTTTTCTGCACTTATCAGACACACTCGGTCTGTCACCTTAATCGTTTATGTTTTATTTATGTATATTCCTTTTGTTCAGCACTTTCCACCTCACCCCCATCCCTTGCACTTTTTCCCCTTTCCCTCTCCCATGCACTTGCACATACTCAATTTCACTGGGCCTAGTAAGATTGTTGTTATTTTCTCCTCTGTTCCCCTCCGTTGCCTCGTTGCGCTCTGAAACACTTGTGAACGAGCGCGATACAAATCGAATATCAATACAATACAATGTCCCGGTGAGTGCCATCATTTCTGCAAGTTGCTCAAATGCAACCTGATGCAGCAACCTGCTTTCCAGCACCTCCCCAGGTGCACACACTACATTCCCTGATACCAATTTCCTGTTTAGTTTCACATAACATGACTCTTCAACAAAATAGAGCAGTTCAGCATCAGGCAAAGAGTGTCAGATAAACAGCTTCAGCGAGCCAGCAGAAAATCAATAATGGCAACACAATCATGGGATTCCATATTACGTGGTTTACCACCCTGAGGAGTGGGTAGCAAAAATACTGGTTTCAACACTGGGCACTTAGTTAAAGTAATATTGGAAGAATTCAAAGGCAGTATCTCGTATTTTCTGGCACAAGACATGAACATGCATTGTTTTCTGGCACAAGGAGACTATTGTATGTGGGACAGCAGCCTACAAAGGGAACCCATAACAATATTCTCAGACTATTGCACTGCTAATGCGGCTGCAGCAACTGATTGCAAGCAGGGTGGCAACACTGCATCTGCATGATGTAGCCCCTTGCTATAATAGAATACAGGTTTATGTTGCAACCCATGCTTATGGGTTAAGACATGTGAGGTACATCAGTTGTTCTCATAGCAGTATATGGAAAAGACCTTTTTGTAATTGGTTAAACCCAAGGCTGGTGCTTCTACTAGACATGTCTTTATACTTGTTCATGCCTCTATGTCTTTGCCAAGATTTCCGGACAGAGTTGGTCGGCAGAAAAGTAGTTAAAAGAGTAGAGAAGGACAAGCCCTCGGATTGGTGAAAGGTTTTACAAAACTTCACCGCGGCTCAATGAAACGACCAACCGGATTTGCACAGTACCTTTAAATGGAAAAGAAGCTGTAGCTGAGGCAGACGTTCCTGGCAGGTCCTGCAGGTTCGCGGATCCTGAAGCGACTGTCGGACTGACATGAAGTAGGAAGACTGGAGTGTCCTGCACTGCCCAGGGAAGAAACCAGCAGCAGAGCAAAGCAACGAATAAAAGGTGCGCTCCTTAAAACCCAAGCAAGGTCCGACCTTCCTGGCTATCCGGTTCACTGTAGCTCTGTACAGCAATTCAACCAGAGGAGGGATTCCAGGATTGTAGTTTGGGCAAACTGGTTGGTCCCACAAGCTCAGGGGAAAAAGATTCCTGGTAGATCTTCTCTGTCGATGGAGTCTGAAGATTTGGACCTGCAGCAGGGCTTCACCGGGCAGTTCATTCATTGTAGGGGTCCTCTTCTGACAGTTCCTCATTGGTTCTTTCGTTCCAGTGGCGACTCTGTCTTTCCAGACCCAGAGACCTGCTTTGTATGCAATTTTCCCCCATTCACACAGCCTGGCTGTCAATCACACAGCAGGGTGGCTGTCCCGCCGGGAGAGTCATCCCAGCTAATCAGATCAGAGTGCAACATGGGTCTCCAAGGAGACCCTGTGCAGGAAGTCCTAAACCCCTCCCTCACATCCTGTCCCCCCCAGACATACAGGTGCCTAAGGAGGGCTTTCCGTGAAAAGCCGGTGAACAAAGGAACCAAACCTGGTGTGGCGCGCAGAGAAAAACACGAGAAAGTCTTTCACAAAAAGAAATGGCAAATAAACCCAGCCGGAACTGTATAAAAACGTATATGGTCTAGTGGGTTTAAGTTCGAGGCTACCAAGTTAGCCTAAAACAATACGAAGGTTATTTAAGATAACCATGGTAGTAAAAATAGGGTAGTTACCACTGCCACCAGCCAAGTCTTAAGGAAAAGGGAGCAAAACAATGCTTCAAGAGAAACAGACAAAAAGGGATAAGTATTAACCATTTCCAGTACTCTATGTAAGATAATTTGTACTGGGTCTGTGGATTTAAAAAAGTAATGAAGTCAATGGCAATTTTATATGTTTCTGAGAAACAGTAGTCTAAATGGAGTCTAAATGGACTCTAAAAGACAACTCTTTGTCACTGCACTGAAGGTGCTGTGTAACACACAGTGAAAATATGATGCCTGTGGAGTAGGTGAGGCTCCAAAGTCCATGAACACAAGAAAATGTTAAATACACACAGCAAAACACATGTAAGAGTGGGAAAAAAGGCTCACATTCTTAGCAGGTGAAAAAAATAAATCCTAGAAATCCAACATAGCTGCTGAGGGACTCAGTAGGTAAGGGAAATTAGCCATTGTGGAGAAATATCCCTAACAGCCTGTGAATCTGGGAGCCCATATCTAGCATAGCCTCACGATGGAGAAGTTGCCCCAGAGAGGGTGGTCAGAACTTGCGGGACATTAACGCACCACCTCCACTTCAGAACTGCAATCAGAACACAAAAGCTCTAAAAGTGAGCAGAATCCAGCATTGGTTCTGTTGGGATTTGCACTTCCTACGCTGGCAAAATCAGAACTAATTAAAGACACTAAAGAGGGAAAGACTAAGGGGGGAAAGCAGAAGCTTTATACAGCGCATCTGAGGGTTACTTTAAGAGATGAGCATGGACAAGAATGCAGGAAAAGTGAGAGATTGTGACAAATGAGGGGGTAGTGGGGAAAGAGAGAGACTGAGAAGGCTGAAGAACATGCGACTGCTTATGCAACTGGAAAGTATAAGTGTTCAGCTCCAAGCGTATTTGGGAATGTGCCAAGGACTAGAGTGAGTTGCGAGTTAACAGTGAAATGGGACTAGGGAACTTGCATATTACTGGGACAGTGAGATCTTTCAGGGTGTTAATGGTGTTACAGGATTGGAAGGTGTGAGGGTTTTTTGTGTAGGCGAGGAGCAGGTGGCATTCATCTGCTGCCTTGGCGTCTCTGCCAACACCAGTAGAAGGTAATGAAACACACTCCATAGTTTGGCGTGAGGGCGTTTAGATGTGCCTGCAATATTAGCCATGTCCAAACGTCCCTCGCGCCAAATCGACAGCACCAGAAAGGCTTCTGTGCCAAAGTGGGCGCGCAAATTGGCTACCGCGCTGAAGCGGTTGTGCAAAACCAGCCTGTGGCGAACTGACTGCGCCGAAAAGGGGTGTACCGCAGTAGCAACGTGCTTGGAAACAAGACAATACGGAGCACCACAGGTTCGATAAGCACATTATCATCTCATCATCATTCTAGAATGTACGTAGAACCCCTGGTTTCTAAGTTAAGCACAGAAAAGTCTGATGGGGTTATAATGTGAGATTTGTGTTTGTGGAGTGGTTATGTATCTGAAGTTTGCATATGATCCATGAACATGGATATTTACTGATGCCTGCCTCTTTATTTCAGTGAATTATTATGAAGTTTGGTGTTAATGTGTGGGGGGACAATGCATGTGTCTGCCAACAATAAAGGTCTACCAGCAGGCGCTCATGCTCTGGAACCCTAAGTATTCCCTTTTCACTCTGTTACCTAAACATCTACTTTGTGTGAAATGTGAGCAGGTTGCATAAAGGTATGCAGTGCAGGCAGAGTGGATGGAACATGCTGCTTCCAGGCCTACACTCTCTGTTCCAAGGGGCTGCGCCCATTCACATGCCCACAATCCTTCACAGAATTAAAGTGAGTTATCATTACCACATAACTTAATACATTGATATAATGATTCAGTGTTCATATAAATATCCTTTTCCACATGGCACTGTTGAGATCACTTCACTGTACAATTCATAAAAGTCATTTGAAAAGAAAGTTGCTTGTCAATGAAAAAACCATCTAAATGTTCATGTCTACCCAGTTTTAGTTATGCTTATTATTATGATATTTATTGAGTGCAGACACAGCATCAGGAAGCAAGAGAACGCGCTGCAAACCACAGTGGGAAGAACACATCGACCGAAGTAGATTGCAAGGCATCAATGCAAAGGAGCAGAGGAATAATAATGGGGGCAAGGGCAAGCAATCTGGCAGCAAGGCATCTACAAGCAACCAGAGGAGGAAACAGAGGGGGAAGGGCCAGAACACACCCTCCCAGGTTTAGCTTGGAGTGAAGGTGCTTGGACGTAGATTTTAGGGTGGAGCCTTTCCATAAAGAGAAGTGTCATAAACTCCTTTTCCGGAAATATAGAAGACAGGGAGGGGGCAACTATGGTGTTTATGGGGAGGAGATTGCAGAGTCTGGGGGCGCAGATAGAGGAAGCCTGTTTTCTGGTTCTTTCCTTCCTGCACCATAAGACATTCAAGTCCGCACATGTCCTTGCTTCTGGTGAATGGTAGTCCTCTGGGGACAAGGATGTTCTCAGCAAGGACATTTCGTGACTTGAGAGCCAACACATTACAGATGATGCAGCAGGAATTGAAGGTGATACTTGCTTGCAGCAAGTGCCTGTGCAGTTCAATGACAGTCAGGGTGATGTGGTCTAAACTTCAAATTCCTTATATGAGTCATGCTGCAGCATGTAGGAGACATCACAGTGATGTCAGCACGGTTGCCAGGAGGGCTTCCAGGTGGGCACTGCCACCATCCAGATGGGAGAGGACAAAAGTTAGGCGAGCAGATCTGAAGTTGTTTGCCAGGATAAAGGGTTTGCATGTCCACAGGAATGCAAACTCTTAAGAATCAGGGACAAACGTTTATTGTCCATGGACATTATTATTCATGTTCTGTCCCTGTTTCAGTGGAAAATAATAACCTACGACAAAGCCAAACCATGGGCATCACATTTTGTATGTGTATGACCATGGAGAAAAAACAAACTATTTTGTGTCACATAAAATTAGGTACCATGCTACCCAGTGTCTTGGACATAAGTTTCCCGATATATTTATTTATTTATTATGCCCCAGAGCCCACAGGCATCAGGGCCCACACACATATAACACATACAAATACAACAGGTATACAATTAAACAAACAGTAACGTCTTGAGGTATTTCCTTTTCCATGATCTGACAGGGGCACTCATGGTGTTGATCGAGGGAGACTTTCTTTACCCAATATTGCTCTCTCCTTTAACAGAGTATTTCAGGTAAGTTGTGTTTCATATTCTGGGGGCTATTGTAGAGACATTGGGCCTCATTACGAGTCTGGCGGTAACCGAGGCGGTAAAACCGCCTGGTTACTGCCTGACTCGTATTACCATTCCGCCTCCGTGACTCCCGTAAATACCAGGGCATTACGACCCTGGTGTCCCGGGAAATCCGGAGGCGGAATTCGGTTAATCCCCATTCCCATTGAGTCCCATAGGACTCAATGGGAATGGGGAAGTGGAAACACCGGCACCATCTCGTGATGGTGCCAGTGTTTCCTCGTCCGCCTGCAGGCGGGCGGTGGTAAACCCGCCAGGTCAGACCTGGCGGGAACATCACCTCCCGCCTGCAGGAGTCAGGATTGGGCAGTCCGGAATTAACAGTGGCGGCGGGTTTACTGCCACTGTTATTTCCGGACCGCCCGACGTGTAATGAGGCCCATTGTCTCTCAAATGCCACCCTCTTTGGGCCACTGGGTTTCACCAACTCCTTGCCAAAGTCATAATGGAGATGTGTTAGGCTGGATCCTGATGGGATACAATAGGACATCTGTTGAGTTTACACAAATCCTTTATTAAATGCTCTGACACAATTGCCAGTGCATAATGCTAGAGAGTAAATCCATGTTTGCTACCGGCCCACTATGATAAAAGCTGTGGGAAATCCAGACCTCTGTGTGCACTGTGCTCCTATTATTATTGTGAAGGATTGTCATCTGGTAAACCCTAGTTTTTTTAATGTTATTAGTAACACAATATTGTGGTTAATCCATCTCAGAAAGAGTGATCTGGTAATCAGACCCCTCCTTTCACTAAACTCCATGCCAAACACACTGCATTACCCTGTGCCCTAGTGGCTCAGGATTGGGAACTGCAGCATCTGCTCTACAATGGCACAGAACACGTTTTGAGGACATCAGTGCCCTGTATGACGGCTGATGGTAACAACCACATCACTGCAGTACAGAGGTTACAATTACACCTATAGTTGTTTGTCAAACCATAATTATGAGAACCTACCCATTTGGTGGCAGGTTAATCTAAAAATATAAGCCATGCCTTTGCTGGAGTTCATAATTATTAAATTTACATGTGATTCATAGAATACCAGGATCCTCCATTTGAGCTCAGACAGCTATGGGATGCTCTGCAGAGTTCACCCACCTCTCTGCATTTTATTGATGAGACGAAAGGCGGGAAGCATGCCTCTATTGACTCTTTGGAGGAAAGTTAGCAACCTCCTTGCCATGTCTGGAATCATCTCCTAGCTGGGGACACCCTGTGAACCTGAGAGACTAGTCCATAGCAAAGTTCTCCCTCAAACTAGTTTTCATCTTGCTTGTTTTCATCACATTGCACCAATCAAACCGCTTTTGGTACTCGCTTGAACTTTGAACCACCGCTGTTTTACATCCTTTCGAACTGGCTCACTGCGGCATTGCATGGAGCAGAGGGCATAATCTTTTCAGCTTTAGCAACCATTTCACTGCTGCAGACATCTTCAAACCACTGCTTCTTCAACAATCCGATCAGACCATCAGGATCACAGCTTCCAACCGCAGACCTAGACTTGAACCGCTGGACCTTGGTGTCACTCATCGACCAGAACCAGTTGCTGAAGTCTCAGAACGATTAACCTTCAAATCAACCCTTGTGAAGCTTCCGCTCTGCAGCATATGAGCATCGCATCTGAACCACACAGCGAATTTGCTCTGAAATGACGTGGTGCAAGCTTGAACCAGTATGGCTCGCGCAACCAGTACCTTCAACCACCTAAGATTGGAATAAGGCACTTCAAAGGAAATCTGCATGATCCACATTTTGGGACCTTTCAGACTGGTTAATTCCCTATTGAACCTGTTTACATTAAGACATTCCCTTTTTTTATCAACATATCTTGCCTATTTCCTCCCTTTCAATGTATCCAAGTTGATATCCAAGTTGATTATGCACAAAAAACGACCAAGCCACTCTATACCCAAAAAGACCAAATTAGCAGACTCTTCAAAACTGCACAAAAACACTTGAGCAGGGTACTTAAGTAACCAAGAGAAATGACATATATATGAGGTCAGTAGATGCATTTCAGCAATGCAATCTCATTAGCTACGGAGTATTTACTAATTAAGGAAAAGGCAGTTTGTGAAAAATATTTGTATTTTATTGAACGCTCCTTTGCCCACTACTTCTATGTCAAAATTAGGCTAGACATTCTGCCTTTGCCTTCCATCTTAAAAATCTGGAACTCAGCAATCTTCAATCAATGTTTATACTTTAAAGAAATTGAAGGAAATGTGATATCAGCTGTGATAATCTACCTAAAAGAACTACCTAAATTCCTAATCGGTTGATTTGTGCCCCATTCCAAAGCTCCGAGCAGTCCCTTTCGATAAGTCCAACGCCTGCACAATCAAGATCTTGAATTACCTCCAGAATCACGTGACCAGACTTCACAAATCGCTTTACTTGGGAGTTCATGGTACCAGCACGGACATCTAGCTAATGATTGTTACAATAGGGTTCGTGTCTGTTGGGTGCCATCCCTGAGATGGATTTGTATGTTCCTTGTCCTCACGATGAGTGCCTCCATTGAATGCAGCCCACTCTGCTGCCACGTACATGATCCAAAGTTGTAATACGAAAGACAAAATGTTAACACTACATCATCAAGACCCATTCCTGCCACACCAGGCTGTGCAATATATCTTTCACTTCCAGGCGCATGTGATCACATTTTTGGGATGATCAGTCCCTAAATGATCTGATACCAATGAATCAGAAGCTAATTAATATTCTACTAATAAACGTGACATCCCCAATAAGTGAAAATGACTGAATATGCTGTGCCCGGCTAATGAGCCAGTACTGAAAGACCTGCACGCCACTGAATATTTACAGAATATTTACAGCTTTTGAATGTACTGTGCCCAAATGGCTTTGCATTGCCACGCAATGAGCTGTGCCCAATTGATCTGTAGCAACTGAATGAGCCGTAGTCAATTGCATTGGCATGGTAGCAATTCCATGACTTATATATGACTAGGCTTTCCTGTTTTCAGTGAAATCCGATAAACACCAAAAAAACACCCCCAGAAGAAAAAGTGCCTCCTTGGTTTAAACTGAAAAACACTGTTTCCTCTATCCCAGTGGTGCCTTAGTGTGATCAAGGATGGGAGTATGTTTGAAAGTTGAAGGGGTGGCAGACGATAGGAAAAGGACCCTTCTTCCCCCATGTAGGCCTGTTTGCTCTCTCCCATTGCTTCCCCTCCTATCCCCTGACCTTATTCAAAAACACTGCACAGACAATATTACATTGTTTTCTTTGTAAAAAAAAAATATATTTGTATTCGTCAGTGGTCAGAACTATTTTTAGGAATTGTAATTTTTGAGGTTGCTGATTCACGGCTTAAAATTAGCTAAAATTCCTCAAAATAGCCCTGGACCACTGACACATTTTTGTATTTACAAGAAATGTTTTAACATGGATTTTTAAGTGTCTCTGTTTGTGCCCACAGACTGTGTATCTGTCTGGAGGAGTGCTGAAAAGTGTCAGCTGCCTGATGGCTTTAAAAGGAAAGCCAGGTGTGGCTTCCATGTATGAGGCTTGCATGAGGCCACAGTGTCACGGTCAACTCCCAACCTCCTCTGGCTCTCTAGAGCTCCCACACCCTGCCATCCATCAGAAGTTGCAGGGCCCTTAATTGCTGCTTAGCACTGTCTTTCTTCAAGGAGAGTTTTTTAATTGGAAGCAATTTACAAATGATGGCTCATTTAAGGGACCAATGTTTTGGACAATACGCTTGTAACATTTCTGCGTGAAGAATGTGAATGGACATTTAATTCTGAAAGCACACAGAAAGCACATGTTAGTTGCCTAAATCTACACCCTCCTACAGGCCAATATCACACAAAACAGTTGTAAACTAACTACATTATTTTCAGATGTTCATATTTAACACCAAGAAGTGTTTATTTTTGGTAGAATGTAATATTTTCATCACATCATAGATGAACCCTGCATTTGTCAAACACTGAAACACAAACAGGTAAACCTTTCACGCATTACACTTTTAATAAGCCTCTCAAAACCTAAAGGATTTTGTTTTGCTTTGTGCTGAATTGCATTCTGCTATTTGTAGTCTCCCAGTCAAGATGGCGGGAATAATGCCACAATTGTGCACTTTTTGCCTAACATAGTTCTATAAGGATTTATATATTTGTCTGAGTACCTTTCTATGGTATGTCAAGTTATCTTTATAAAGCAGAGTATTGTAGAAAGCCAGATTTGGGGTGAGGAGGGGAACTGATGAGATGGCAAGTGAGTCATGAATTTCTGCCCAGCATGCAGCAAGAAAGGTTACAATCCTGGAGACTGGTGCAGTTATGTGTCCCTGATTGTGGCTGCTTTTCAGCGCACAATTAAAGAATACATGTGGGTGAAAATCCATCCTTCTGATGCCCATAAGGACGGTCTCATCATAGCTTCCATCAACTATAAAAGGGCTATCTTCCAGACCAAAAATGATATCTTCAACAAACGTATTACGCAAGCAGATTCTAACACCAAAGAATTGTTTAAGATTTTGAAGGAACTTGAATCGCCTGCTACTCCCCCTTAATCGTGCATTAAAGACTGCATGTTCTCAAAGCCTACCATCTTTTAAACATAACAATGCCATTGTCAAAACAGGTCAACATCAGTCTGTGATTGATGTCATCTTTGAGCGATGGTTGCATTATGGTCGATTGCGAGGTTAACCTCTCATACCTGGGCATATGTTATTCTTGCAGCCGGTTATGAGAGATGTTACCCTACTTATGCATGCAATGAAACAATAAACGGACCAAACTGGTTTGATACATTTGCATGTAATGTGCCCAATTGTATATTTTATAACTTTGAATATGCATATGTGATTCATGGAACAGTGCAACGTGCCCTTTTGCCGTGCAAAGTCACTTTCCACTGCAAAAATACCCTTTGCACTGCACCATGAATCGGGGTGTAAAAGTGAAAAGTCACTTTGCACCGTGCAAACAATTCCATTACTGAGACCCTTAATGTGAAACGGTTGTCAAAAATGTGGACTATTTCTAACAGCAAACACAGCCTCCCACTTTAGCATCATCACGTGCTATTTCCTCACAGGACTAGAGTAGGTCTACTTTGAGGAAGTGTCATGCCTCCTTATGGGACTACACCGCACACCTGGAGACTTAGACCCATGGCTAGCATATCCCATTACCCCACCTTTAAAGGAAATCATTGTTATGTGCTGGGCTTTCACACTTAAATCATAGTCATTTCATACGAAAGGGGGCAATGCCTCGTACCTCATATCAAAGCACAGAAAAATCCACTGTAGTTGAGACCATTATTCTGACTCCATGAAACTAAATATGGGAAGAGGAAGCAAAGCCGAATATCATAAACTGTTAAGGAAGGTGAGGAAGGTTATGTTGGGAGAGTATTGTTTTTAGACGATGTTTAGCCAATACAGATGGGGCAGAATTTTATTTTTAATAAAAAAGCAAAGTCTCCCCGATGTGCTGCTGTTGGACTGTTCTTAAGTTGACTTAAAACAAATTGGGAACCGAGCAATTGATCTGATTCTGCAAGTATATGAGATGAAGGAAGCTCTGACATTGATGTATGGGTGTCGGCTTGCGGTATGCGTCCTCTCCCCGCACTGATTGCCTCTCAAAATCAGTTTTTGAAGAAGACTTTAGGTTTACAGAAGTGAGCACCAAATCAGCTGGTTATCTCAGAGCTGGATGTAATGGATGTAATGGATATTGAATATGTGGCTCTTTGGTTTATTTGGATCCATCTATGCGTGTCTCCACACCTCGAGTGAAGTGTGAAAGCTACAGTGGGAATCCCAGCACAAGAAGGTGGTGGTCCCCTTCCCTGGTTTAGACATCCAAAGAAACGTCCAGAAGCCTTGATGACCCCCACCAATTATGCCCCCTTGTAGCCCCATTCCGAATATGTTTCGATTAGGTTTTTCACCCTCAAATTGTTGGCAAAAACCTCAATGAAAACAAAAACCTGGTGATGTAACAACGTCATACACCCTGGGCATGGGAGAATTCTGGAAGTATAAGACATATGAATATTCCTCAGGCCAATTTGTTGCTTAAGGAAGATTCAGGTTATGGAAAATATCTTGTTTTCATTGAATGGCTGTATTCCATCCGCCTACACGCTAAGATACGTATCGTCATTCCTCATTTGGACTCATGTGTGAAAAGCTGGAACCTGGCGGGTTTCCACTTCTGTGCACACTGTCATTTATATGATGATTAGATAAACATGTGAACAGTCTTTAGCTGATCCAGGTGCTACTCCGTCTTTAGGTGGAAGCGGTGAGTTGAAGATCTATTACCCTAAGACTGTAGAGGGAAAGAACCTATAAACATTGAAAGTATGGATCTCATCATAGCTCGCGCTGGCATTAGATACGCAATCACGAAAAAAGTTCACTTGGAGAAAAATGCTGTAGTTCTTCTAAGCCCGATTTTATTTCAATTGTTAAGATAGTATCTTCATTGAATTTTAATCATTCATTTATTACATCTGTTATTCACAATTGGTACATCTCAGTTTTGTTTAATTATTGTTGTCTAGTCTTTTCCCAGATAGTATCTTCATTGAATTTTGGTCATTCAATTATTGCATCTGCTATTCACAATTGGTACATCTCAGTTTTATTTAATTGTTGTTGTCTAGCCTTTTCCCTTCCCGACACATGTTTCCCCGGCTTAAATATGACCGTTCCTCAGGGGTATGGTGGCTAGCTTTTGATTTTTGAATTTGGTTGAAAATCATCCATACGTATCGTATTCATGGTTTGGAAACTTGAGTTATGTATATTCTGTCTGAATAAAGTATGTTGTAGTATTCGGTACATTAAAACAACTTGTTGTGTCTCATTTATAGTTCATTTAGCCTACATTTCCAGTTCATCAGCGTGGTATGATTGCCACCAGAGTTGTAAACAGCCTGTCTTTTTATGATGATATCATCTGTCATAATCTTAAGAACTGGTTTAGGCAGCTTAATCAGTTATGCAAGTCAAATATGTTTGTGGACGTGCACAGAGCTTGGCTTTATAAGAAGCCATTCCTGAAAAGATATTACTGACCATCCAATTACTATGATCTCTTCTGATATCCAATATTTGCACTATAATAATAAATTGAAAATAGTTGATTACATTCATGTTGTATTGTGGTTTGTAAGAACATGTGTTGAACAAAGCACTTTAATGTTGAAGAATGTTATGTGACAAAGGCACATTGTTGCTAATAAGACATCTCCACCACCAGGCTCTTAGAAGCAATCAATGTCCACAGATAACTCTTACACATGGTTGGCAGGTGATTCATCAGACCACAGGGCATGGCATCCATACCCCAAGTGCAAGAGCTATGTGAAAACTGCAACCCTCCACCTCCTAAAGGGCCAGAAACCAAGAGAGCACAGAAAAGACCTCAGCTCATCCAACATGGAAGCAAGTTCAGCAAACCTGGCAAGAGACTTCACAAACATCTCTCTCTCTAAACTCGTATTATTACCAGGACTTAAATTGCCTCCTGATCACCTGTCTGCTACTGATAGCTAAAACAGCTTTCATAATACTCTAGAAGGCAGCTAAAACAGAAGTACAGCAACACAAATAAACCCAAAACTAGCTCAAGACTTGCCGATCAAACGTTTGATCCTGCAGCTGGACTTACACTGCTCTGATCTCTATTTGCAGAGACATACTCACTCTAGCACGATCGCTCCCACGATCGCTCACCATTGACTATGCTGGTTCAGGCTGTTGAGAGTTGTAGTCCAAAATATCATCTTCACCCACCCCCACCTTGTCCAGTGAGACTGAACCCATCAAATAGAAGATGAGAAGCTTTGGGATAGTCTGGAATGCATTCCCAACCCTGAAGATGCAGGTTGGAAAAGCCCTGAATGCACCTTCTTAAAATGAAAATGGGTGAACGCATGTATCCTCTTTATCTCCAGAGGAAAGCCCTCCATTGGGGTCGGATCTTTGGTCACTTCATGGCTGGGATGCTGGTGCGAGCCTTGCAATGTGCTGCCGGACCACCACTCTAGCTTTGGAGGATGCACAAGTCCTCTCTGCTGTACATGATGTAAGTCTGAGATAGGATTCCACACATGTATAATGCTGAACATGTTCCTGGCCTGTACAGGTCTAACTGCAGCACCAAAGGGCGTTCCAGTTTGCTGTGAACAATGACACACGCATTCCAATAACCACCCTCTGCTCTGTGCTTTTCTCCTCTCACTTGTCCAACCTTTCTGAAATCATCAGATCTGCTTCATTTGAAATTGGTTCCTAATTCATGCTCATCATATGTGACGTGAGGAACTGTGACATCACAGGGCGCGCTCCATACACTGCATATGTGACATCAGCACTCAGGCGTGACTGGACACAGTCCATTCCACACCTATGCCATGTAGCATCTGTGCCTCCTCCATTCCTGTTATGTCCGCCACCATTGGCTATTTCATACTCTCATGTGTGACATCATAGCCCATGGTATCCGTGCCATATGTGCCATCAGTGACCACTCAATACGTGTCCTTATTGAAATCAGTGCCGCTCCACTCTTGTCACACGTGTCGTCAGAGCCACGACATTCCCATAATGTGTACCATAAGTGCTGATCATTTCTTCATGTGTGCCAACATTTACCCTAATTGAAATAAGTACCCACTACATGCATGTCGTATGTAGCATGTGTGCCCGTTTCATACTCATATGTGCCATCAGTGTCATACTCAATATATATGCTCTCACTGATTACTCCACATCTGTCCCCATAGAAATCAATACACAATCTATGCCTGCCATGTTTGGAAGCTGAATGGGGCCACAACTCACACTGTTAGGTTGTTAGAATGTGCATCACATAGTTGCATTAAGGCAATTCTTACCTCCTTTAACAATGCATTATGGATGATATTGTGGTGGGACCAAGCCAGATTTGCATATGGTCTTGCCCCTTTCACTGATGACGCCCAACAAGGCTGAAACACGGCTGGGGTGTTTGTGTTCTCATGCACAAGGGATGTGACCTGGGAGTTCGGGCTGGACTGCCGCTTTTGGGGTGGTACCAATCCCGATTTGCATATGACCTTTCTCCTTCTGTAATAGCTTGGCAGGCTGAACAACAATGGTTTGGAGAGTTGCCCAGGGCTATGTCTGTGGTTATGATTCATTAAAAACCTTCCAGCCATCACCTTTTTTGTTTTAGTTTTAAATCAAAACTGAACACACAGTTTGCGTTTTTGTGTAGGCATGTCAAAGGCACTTGCCAGGCAAATTCGTTGTGGCAATAACTACCCATTGTTGGTAGTATGAGCAAAATGGTGTGACTATTTGGGTGTTTTATAACAGTGCCTGGCGAAAGCGTACAACTTTTGCAGAAGCCAAAAAGTTTGGCTTTGCCAATGCTTGTTTTAAACAGGACTTCAGTGAAGGACATGCACAGTGGTAAGAAATGTGTATTACACCATCAGCATGCTTACAACTCCATATAAGTAATTAACTCTCCAAAGACTGCTTTGAACTAACATTGGCCTGCACTTTGAATGCAAAGTCTGATGGAAAGTCTTGATTAAAGAGAGCTCAAAGAGTTTCCATGAGGAGGTGTTTTAGGACAGATGCATGAATCGTTGGGAAAGGCACTCGGGATTGCCCTGCCCATGGACAGTCAATTGGTGGGCACATAACCAAACCACACCTTCAGATGCTTTGTCCCTCGTCATATGGCATTACTCCTCATCTTTACTCCAATGCAATAGTTTCGGTTTATAGGAGTTAATAGTCCAAACTAAACATGTCAGGGTGGGACCAAAAAGTGGCTCATTCATATCAAACATAACACAGTAAGCCAGAGGCAAAGCTATAATGTGTCCATTTCATATGATTAATTATGATGTAAATGCCTTCCAGGTGTATCCCATTGCGTCTGTCTAGGCAGTTACCAAACACAGTGGGCCAATGGCGTTTAGGGATGTTTGCATGGCATGGGTTTCCCCTGACAGCTCAATAGCCCCTGCTAGCTATTGGGGTCATGCTACCTACGCTATTCCAAGTTCAATGCAGGACGAAATACACCCCAAGTGCAATGATTTCCAACCCTATACTCTGCTCAAGCCATAAACATTACATGTAAGGGCAATTCAGTCTTATGAAATCATCATCTATGCACCTACCTCATATTCAAACCGTTCGTATTTATATTTGAAAGCAGCTACTTCTGCATATGGGGGTTCTACACAACAAGAACTAAACATATATTCACACCTAGGCCAGGGCCCTCACACAATCTGATGGCTGGAAACACAGGCATAGCACAAACTTCCCCCAGCCACCTGCACCCCTTCCCTGAGTGCTGCCATTATGTTCACACCTTGGCCCCTCCTGGTCCCACACCTGATTCCCACAATATTCCACACTCGCTTCCCCTCTCTTACCCTTACCTGCTAGCCCAGGCTGTCCCTTTTCACCTGCACTGCTCCCAGGTCATCCATGCCAGCCGGCCATGGAAACAGAAAGCGAAAATGACACTTTTATATTTACCATGGCAGGTGACATTACCATCTTCGTTTTTTTGACAGGCGATTGGGCATGTCCAAGACATGCACAGCAGGTTTCCCATCCCCCGCAAACACAAACAAAAACACTCAATAATGTTTGATATGATATGATGCAGCATTTAGAATGCACCTGCACACAAGTGTTTCTAGGCGGGACAATACAAGGAGGAGGACACATAGGGAGGACAAAATAAGGATCTTACTAGTGTCATTCAGATCACGCAAGTGCTGGGAAGAATGAAGGGTAGAAGTCCAAGGGGGAGGGGAAGGGGTAAGTGCAGTTTACTCACAAGTGCAGCCAGCGGGTGGCTCATAAGTGCAGAGAGAAGGGACTCTAGGGTTGCAGATAATGACCCTTAAGTGCCGGAGAGCCCCAAAGGCAGTTGAGGACAACTGGACATGCAGCAGGCTGGATTCAAGTTCAGAGGGTGAACGGGTGGCCGGTGCACAGGTCTGTCAGGTGCATCATCAGGGGACAGGAAGAGAGACAGTGGAAGGGAAAAGGAAGGTCTTGAGTTGCTTATGGAGCCGGAGGTGGTTCTGCTGAACATTGAGGGAGGCAGGTAGGCTGTTCCAGAGGGAGGCCCCAGCCAGGGAAATAGATCTGCCCCCAACTCTCTGCTTGTAGAAGTGTCTGACCCTCAGAGGGTTGGAGGTGGATGAGCGGAGAGCTCAAGAAGGAAGATGTTTTAGAAGAGAAAGTTGGTGATGGAACAGTCCCAGACCCCAAAAAGCCTTGTGGACAATGCAGAGGGTCTTGAACTTGATCCTTGCAGCCACGGGAGCCAGTGAAGAGATTTCAGCACTGGAGAGATACGATCCCTGGGCTTCAGGCCAAGGACAAGTCTTGCAGTCCTGTTCTGGATAAGTTGTAAAGGTTGAAGAGTAGAGGCAGGAAGTTATAGAAAGAGGCTTCTATAATAGTCCAGCCTAGAGAGAACCAGAGTTCCGGAGACAGTGAGCTTCTGGGGGAAAGTGAGAAAAGAAAGAATACCTCTGAGGAGATGCAGCTGATAGTTTGACTTTTTAGAGATGTCAGAGATGGGAGGAGAGAAGGAGAGAGTAGAGTCGAAGATGACACCAAAGCTCTTAGTCTCACATGAAGGAGCAGGATGAGGGCTCAGAGTGGGTGGTCAGAGAGAGAGGAAACGAGGGACCGGGTGTCCCAGTGAGGTGGATCTCAGTCTTACTGGCATTAAGGCAGAGATAATTGGTGGCACACCATTCCTGAATTGTAGCCAGGCAGTCTGGTATGAGTGAAGAAGCAGAGGTGGCTGAGGTCAGCCTGAAAGAGAGCTGAGTGTCATCCAAATAACATTGAAAATTGCAGCAGAAAGTAGCGATGCAGTGGGAAAGAGGTGCCAGGCAGTGGTTGATGAGCCACAGAGAGAGGTGAGATGCTTAGGTAACACCACAAGTATAGAGGAAAATAAAAGATAGGAAAGACCCCAGTTGGACTGGTTCCATGTGATCATTTTTCCGCAAAAATATCGCCATACAAAAATATCGCCATATTTTTGCAGTGAAATTCACAACGGACCCTTTGGGGGACACCCCTGCAATCCCCGCTCCCACATAATATCCCCAATAAAAATATTGCCTATGGCGAACCAAAGGGCCATAAATACGGCAATATTTTTGTTGGGGATATTATTACCTGATACCAGTTGGACCTGAGAGGGTGAGAAAGGAGGTCAACCAGGCCAGAACCTGATCAGCAATACCAAGGTTGTCCTGGAGACAATTGAGCAGGATGGCATGGTTAACCGTGTCACCAGTAGAAGATAAATCAAGGAGAATGAGTACAGAAGGGAGATTAGAGTCATGGTTGGAGAGCATGTCTACACACGTGTTCAGAAGAGCAGTTTCTGTGCTTCTGGCAGCTCTAAAGCCAGAATGGTGGTAATGGAGGCAACCACAAATTCATTCAGTATGTAGATTAAGCTGGGAGATGGCCAGCTTTTCCAAGATTTTGCCAGAAAAGGAGTGATGGAGATTGGGCAATAGTTAGCCGGGGAGGAAGGATCGGACAAGGGCTTCTTTAGAAGGGGGTGCACAGGATAGTGATTAAGGTGGAGGGGAAAGTTCCAGTGGCAAAGGAGTGATTGCAGAAATCGGCCAAGGCTGGAGAAAGGGTGCAGATGTGGTCCTTGATAGTTCTGGATGAGCAGGGGAGAAACTGCTTTGATGAGACATTCATAGATCGTACTTGAATATAAATATTGTCAGGGGTAAACGGGGGAACGCAGGAGGAGAGAGAGACGGCCTCAGACGGGCCAGGAGTGGTAGCAGAGAAGAAAGAGGAGGTAGAGGAAAAGAGGGTGGGTAGGATGTCCTGAGTTTTGTAAGTGAAATGAGAGGCCAAGGCCGTGCAGAAGGCCTGGGATGGAACAGGTGAGATGAGACTGCTGCAGGATTGCCAGCTCCCTGCAGATTTTGAAAAGTTCGGCCAAGTTGTTAGATGTCACAGACATACAGGCTTGGTTCTAGGCTTTCTTCTTAGAGAGGACACAGAGTTTGTACTGCCCGTGGAGCAGGTGACTAGTCAGTTTGTCAAGGGGTGCGCCCAAGACCCTCCACTTCCTCTACACCACACTGCACTTGTGTTTAAGAGTGTTAGATATAGAGAGTTGAAGGTTAGAGAGGGCTGACTCAGGGTGTGAGTCAGCTGAAGGTGCAGGAGGAGGAGAGGAAGTAGCAGCAAAAGCATCAACTGGCACACGCTTCATGGGTCAGATGACCTGCAGGGAAGAGAGAGAGAAGTGGGAAGAAAGGAGAAAGTGATCACTCCAAGAGAGAGGAGTGGTGAGAGGGTTAGAGAAGGGGAGGTCTGAGGAGATCAGAACATCCACGGTATGCCCTGCAGAGTGAGTCGGGCCAGAGGGAAGAATAGAGAGAGAGAGGGAGAGAGAGAGAGAGAGAGAGAGAGAGAGAGAGAGAGAGAGAGAGAGAATCGCAGAGGTTGAGAAGGAGTCCTCTAGAAGAAGAAGCGGCCCCGGGAATAGGATGTCCAGATGTATCGGTTTTGCCAGGACTGTCCCAGTATTCTCAAATTGGTCTAGGCGTCCTGAGAGCTCTTTTAGTTTTATAACCCTGTCTTGGGATTTGAGGGATGGTTTTTGGCCAGAACCGATATACAAATCCTGAAATTGGGCCAAACACTGCTATCTCTACCTATTTTTTGCACCCAATTTCTTCCCCCTTCCTCCCTGGCCTTTCTCCTACAATGAGAGTGCTGTGCCTCCAACACACCCCCATAGGTTGCTTTGGAAGAGGCCGCCGGCATAGTAGTAACAATAGTTTTAGTGTAGTCCTATTTGTTTTTTCGTCCATCTTTTGTGTTATTGTACACACATGGTTGTCCTACTTCTCTGTTTATTACCTGCCCCGTTTTTTTTATTTTATTTAGGACATTTGGTTACCCTACCCTGGAAGGCTTTCCAGGATCCGAGTAGCAATCATCTCCACATTCAGGGGCATACAGCCCCAGCGGAGGCCCTGGCTTAGATTGGGCCTTCGTAGGCTACGGTTTCTCGAACTCTATCAGGCCCATATGCCTCCGAACAGGGGGTGATTTCCATATTCATAATAGACATCGCTGACTTGTGAATCCATCTTACCCCTGTTCACTAGAGTTAGGGAAGGAATGTAGTCCCTTGACTTTGTCAGACCAACATCAAGTTCCAGTACAATATTAAAGTCATCTCAGATGTCTCTTCACGAAATCGGAGAGATAAACAAAGCTAAAATGATGTGTTTCACGTTCACTTTTCATCATCAAGGTCGTCAGGGAATGTTATTACCTGTGCTGCACTTTGTCTTAAAGTAGTGGACGAGATAATTCATTTCAAACCCGCCCCTGTAATGGCCACAATAAAGTCATTTGAAAGCATGTATTGTGGGTTCCCCTGGACTTCCAGCATTGAGCTACGTGAATTAACCTGGTGCTCCAAAGTGCCCTTGAAAACATGGCAAACACAAGATGAGCTTTTGTTTTTTTATATACAAATCATTGATATTAATTCTTGTGGAATTCTGTCCAAACCATTTTAACCAAAATTCATTTTACAGCATTTCAGCTGGAGCCTGTTACCATTCTTGCATTACTGACAATGCTCGTGAATGGAATGAGTATCATAGATAAGAAGCAAGCTATTGTCTGCAGATCCTCTAATCCCTCAGTTGTATCAGATCTTGATCTTTTTGCAGAAAAGCACACGTGTTACCTATACATGAAGTTCAGGTTTGATTAATGCGAACCATTGAGACTTTCTTGCTCCTCATTTGAAAATTTAGGAGACTAATATGTATAGCAGATCTTATTTAATGAAACTAACATGGAATTTCTAAAGCATTCCTTCCCCCACTCTCCCCTGCACCTGCCCCCCCCCTCCTGTACCGACAGTGCACTTGCACGATCGGAATGCACCATGCCATGAAGACCGTCTCCCATGTCCCCCCCCTGTATGGTGGCGCCTCAATGCACTTGGAAAATCTGCAGAATCGTCGCCAGGCCTATTTGCTGTTATCTCTACTGTCAATTGCAGTATATGCACTTACTCTGCCTGTGCAGACTTGTATCGTTCAGAAATTCAAGGGCACTGAATGACTGTTGTTTTTTCCCCCCTTGTTCCCTCCCTCCTTGAGCGCTTTGAAACACGTGCCTTGTGTATAGGCGCTTTACAAATAAACATTACCATACCATTTAGTTACTAATTGCTAAAGTGTAGATGACTTTGTTTTAAACATTGCAAAAGATATGTTAACAATCTGCAGAAGGTACTCTTGGGACTGCTGGATGAAATGACATCACATGTCAATGCCACTTGCTCTTTTGGATTACTTAACAAAAGTCATGGGTATACTAATTGGGCAATGATTTTAATGTTTCATTTCGTGATCTTTTATAGAAGGCAATGCATTTCAAATTGAACATTGTTTTGCGCTATCATAGTAAAAAATATAACAATAAAAACAGATCTAGAACTTGTATGTATGGGATTGTACATGAAAATCATGCAGGATCTGAGGTTTGGTGAAGGCTGGGACATCGGCTGATTGGTCAGACTTAGGAGATCATCTTCCTAAAATTAGTCATTTGGTGGACGAGAACCGTTACATTTACACTGTAACGTAAGTGGCTCCCTGCAGCCAAATTATCTGCATTTGCACTGCGGGGTGCATATGTAACGAGCAAAGCGTGTATACTGCCTTCTGCCCTTCACTGGTGCACTTCTTAGGAATCCCAAGCATTTGCGAGGGCATGAAAATCCATGCTGGCACAGATGCTGGAGTATTCATATGGCAGAGAAGAAGTGAGTGGCAGAAATGCATGGTGCGTTTCCGCGCCTCCGCCACACCGTACATATGATTGAAAATGAGCCAAGGAATGAATGCAAGGCGTGTCTTACTCAACGCTTTTATGCCTTGCCTTCAATGTACAGCTCAATCGAAAATAGCCCCCTTATTATTTTTGTCCAACAAATTCTAAACTTCTATAATAGTTTCAGAAAATGACTTCAGAGAGACAGAAATCCACATTTGTATTCTGGGGCAGTTTTACTTACCATTGATAATGGAAAATAAAGATGGTAGATGTCACCCAAGCGCATTCAAGTACAGACTGTCCAGGGAAGACTGCCCCTTTAACATTTGGTGTCAGCAGTGGGCATCTTAGGCTGGCTTCATTGAAGGAGAAGTCCCATACCTCCAGAGGCCAGAGACATTGATTGAAATTAAAAGTTATCAAACACAAGGGGACAAGCAAGAAGAAAGTTCAGCAGTGCAGGCAGCAGAAGAAGGTCAGCTTCCACCAGCACTTTGTGTCACTTTCGCCTGCACAGGCAGGGTTAAATAGAGAGATCTACATGAGTGGTTGGCAGCTGCAGAGAGTGTGCCCAACGGTGCATATGCCAAAGGTTTCTGCCTGTAGTTGGGGATTCGATAGTTTAGTGCTCATTAACAGTTTAGTGCTCATTAGAAGTTGTGCATGTTTTCTATTCAGTTAAAAAGTTTCTGACCTGTAAGGAAAAAGCTACACATGTTGTTATTCGAATATATCAGTACATTTTAAGTGGAGGCTATAGTCCAGTTTTGACCGGAAACCCATGCTTAGCATATGGACTGTCACATGTGAGTTTTGTCAGAACATCAGGTAAACAGAGGGCCGATTTGCACCTTGACACACTGCAGCAAAGCCAATAAGTCTACAAAATAAAATGCACCGAAATGGTATTGTTATAGTGTACTTGTCATTTATTTAGCACCTTTTACCATTATTATAATCTGAATGTGCTGTTAGTGGGAACGCCCTCGGAGGACCGAGGTCCAGAGTGTTGGAGGTCATGGAGTAGATTTCTGATGCATGCGTGCATTCGGCCAAATAAGGTTTAGCAGGGCCGGCTAGGCTCCAGTAGAGATCAACCCATGCTCAGAGGAGTCAGAGGTTGCTTGAGTGATATAGACTCACTATGTGACCAGCGTGCCCAAATTTGTCATAGGTTTGTGCTGCATTCTGAGGTCAGAGGTATTGAGGCGTAGTCTGGTGTGAATAGGAGGAGAGTTATGTGAGCAGCACGACCACATTTTGTCATAGTTCCTTGCTGTATTCTGATGTGTGCGGGTAGCCATGCTTGTGGCCAGTGTCCACAGGAGTGGTGCGTTACACGTGATGTTTTGTTGTTTGTGCACTCGCTCTGGAAATTGGCTTCGTGTGTCGATTCTTGAGGCTCCATGACAAGCTGAAATGGCCGTTGTGCATGCACGGCGATGTGCACATTTGCTCTCCGTTGACTTGATGTCTTGTTAAAATTTACTTTTTCCACAATAAAGACGCATTTGTTACTGAAACTTTGCAGTAGCACTCAAAACCTTTTCCTGCACGCTTTTGGCAATGAGTTCAGGAAGACATTGATCTCCTGTGATAACAATTCATGGCAGTGCTTTGCCAGTTTTACCTAGAGACCTGTATGCCATATGCTTGATGGGTGAATTTGAAGCATGCATTTGACATTGCTGGCCATCAACCATTCATGGTCATCACCATTCCAGCTCAGCGTGCAACACTTGCATTTCTGCTTTGGGGTACTGTTTTAATTGTAAAAGTGGCTACAAGTAACCTTCAGTAAGGTTGTGAGGTAATTTGGGTAAATAATAAACGTTAAGTCGTTCTTGATCTTTGAACTTATCATTTAGTCCCAATGCTATTTATTTGTGAGAAGGGCCAGTCATTGCATGAACATCTGCTTCACTTATCTCACCTTCAATTGCAACCCTCCATGCCGGGTCAGGCTGTTAGCGCAGTCTCTGAGTCTGGCAGCCATTTTACCCACACAGCAGGCCAGGAACCTGCAAAATTTAGGTGTGAATTAAAGCGTCCTCACAGTGGGGCTCGTTCTAAGTTTGCCGATATCCTGACAGTAATACCACCAGGATACTGGCAAATGGTAATACCAGTGTTTCCAACACCTGATCCGCTGGTTTGACTTACAGATTACAGGTGCTGGCAAGGGGAGGGCTCCATTAGGGGGATTGCCGGTATTACTGACAATGGTAATACCGGTGCCGGTAATACTGCCTGTTTTTGCCAGTGGGTTGCCTGATTTACCTCCAGCTCTTGGCAGGTGGTTGAGCAGGCAACCCCACCAGCACACCAGTGGTTTGCCGGTCCAGAAAAGCACTGGTAAACATTATTACTGGCACTTACATTACAGACCCGTGAACTTAGAATGAGGCCCATTGTGCTATCATACAGAACAATAAGCAGTGCATGGCAAAGGAGGACCTCATAGTCAAAATGAATGGCATTTCTTAAGCATTGTCTAAGCAAGCAAGCTGCTTTCCACATGTCTCATGTAAGCATTTACTAAGACCTGCCCAGGCAAAATGCAAATATGCAAAATAAACAGAGCACATTTTCTGAATCGTTTACTTGTGCATGCTGCTCAGGAACTGTTATTGAAACCAAGTGCATGAGAAATGGTAAGCAAGCATTCCTCTTTGACAAGCAGCAAGGAAGTAGAGCCCCCCCCCCCAAATGATGATAATCGAATGGCTGATCACGGAAAGAGACTAAACAACAAATGCATACAAGAGAAAAACACATGGCTGTAAAATGCAGTAAAGCATTAATGACAATACACTGGGGGTATTCTAGATGAGGGTATGCTCACTGTCATCTGTGTCCCCATCTTTTGGGAAGCATACTCCTTGCAGCTCTAGACATTATTTAAATTCAGAGAGAAGACAACTGATATTGATGTGATTGTACAACCAACTGAGAAGAAAGCAGTGCTGGTCATAGCATCATTTAAGAGTGTCTTGTAACAGATAGAAGTATTAGAAAGTATCTACAGTTACATTAGCAGCCTGGGCAGAGGCGCTAGTCATTTAGGGTGCTCAGACCGTGGGCTGTATCCTCTGGTATAAGCTGCATTCCAAACTCCCCCATGCCTGTGCACCACTCGCCCTTTGCCTCTGTTCCCCACCCCACCAACCTCCCCCATACTGCTTTTAGCACCCACAAATAACCACTCACGGGTACTAAAGGTGAAGCAAAAGAAAGGTACCTTTCTTCAGTCCTGCGACCCACCTTTGGACCAAGAGTCTGTTTTCAGTGTTGATTCGTGGTGGTGCTGCCAGAGACTGAAGAGCTTCAGGCAGAGGTGCCACAGAGGATCCCCAAGCAGACAGGTCAAAGGCAGAACACTTCTGCCACTGCAGCATTGTCTGCCCACGTGGAGGGGGACCAGGAGGCTGAGGCTTTCCTAAGAGGGTCGGGGGGAATAGATGTCATAGCCACTCAATACATCCTCCACGTCTTCCCTTGGGGTGTGACTATTTCATTTATTCAGGTCATCTTTATGTCATTGGGGAAGGTATGCAGTGTGATAATTAACCTTTGCCAGAACTTTGCCAGAACTTTTGCCAGAACACAGTTCATTGGGGTAAAACAAGAAGAGTGTATTTTGAACCTGTTTGCTGATCAAGGACTGTAAGGCATGGCACAAGGATGTGGAAAGGAAGGTCACATCACATGCCTTAGAACCATATAGTGAAGGGACCCAACCTCCTCCTTTCTCCAGGATCACACAAACTGTTTCCTGACACCTCACCCTATGTCTAGCTCTTCAAATCTTGACCCAGTCGACTCCCTCTTGAGTTGCAGACCATTAGTGTGGTGACAGAGTTCAAGGTATGGCACCATTTGCCATGACAGGTAGTGTCTGTATTTCCTGCCACTTGTCGATCGGTGGAGTTGGCTCCATAACAGTGGTGGACGTCATGGAAAAGTACATGTTACCCTCAACTACGTCCATAGTGCCGAGGTTTGCTCAGAAGTACTTTAAGACGAGATAGCTGCACCCTTGAGATGGATGGGGTGCAGATTCATTACTCCAACACCAATCAATAAGGACAACTCAATGGTTTGGCAAAGGGAGTCCGTTTAATGACAAGTACAAAAAACGGGGAGTCATCGATATCAGCAGTGATGCGATCATCCTTCTCGCTTCAACTCCAACAAACTTGGTACAAATTGTAACATTTATACCCAAAACTCGTCATAATTGACCTGTAACACTCAAAAGTTAACATGCAATTCTATTATGATATGATATGATATGATATGGTATTTGTAACGCGCCTATACACAAGTGTTTCAAGGCGCGACGAGGCAGGGAGGGAGGGAAACAAGGGGAAAACAGACAAACGATCCTACTAGGCCAGGTGTCATTCAGATCGCGCAAGTGCAGAGGTAAGGGGAAAAGGAGGAAGTGCAGGGGGGAGGAGGTGGGGGGGAAGTGCAGTACAAGGTAAGTAGCGTAAAAAAAAAAAAAAAAAAAAAAAAAAATAAAATAAAATAATAATAAATAATAAATAGAAAGGGCCAGCTGGTGGCAAGTGCGAGGTAAGTGCAGAGCAAGTGCTGGGAAAGGGGCTGTAGGGATACAGTGACAGTCCCACAGTGCAGGGGGAGCCGGGGAGGCAGTGCAGGTGGAGAGTGGCTGGGCCCTGGACCGAGGTTACTGAGAGTGGCCCAGATGCAGGTTTGAGCTGAGTTCAGTGGGGAGTTAAGCAGGATTAGCAGGGGAGAGGGAGAGAGAAGGCAGAAGCGAAGAGGAAGGTTTTGAGGTGCTTCCGGAACCGGAGATGGTTCTCCTCAAGTTTCAGGGAGGCAGGAAGGCTGTTCCAGAGGGAGGCCCCTGCTGCGGAGAGAGATCTACCCCCAGCTCGTTGCTTCGAGAAACGGCTGACCATGAGGGAGTTGGAGACGGATGAGCGAAGGGCTCGTGAAGGAAGATATTTAGGAAGAGAGAGTTGGAGGTATTTTGGTCCCAGGCCCCAGAAGGCCTTGTGGACAATGCAGAGGGTTTTGAACTTGATCCTCGCGGCCACTGGGAGCCAGTGAAGAGATTTCAGTCCTGGAGAGATACGGTCCCTGGGCTTGAGGCCAAGGACAAGTCTTGCAGTTCTGTTCTGGATAAGTTGCAGAGGGCGGAGAGTGGAGGCAGGCAGATTAACATAGAGGCTGTTACAGTAGTCCAGCCTTGAGAGAACCAGGGCTCGAGAGACAGTGAGCTTCTGGGGGAAGGAGAGGAAGGGAAGAATACCTCTGAGGAGGTGCAGCTGGTAGTGTGACTTCTTAGAAACGTCAGATATATGAGGAGAGAAGGAGAGTGTGGAGTCGAAGATGACCCCGAGGTTTTTAGCCTTGCAGGTAGGGGCAGGAAGGGGGCCAAGGGAGGCCGGCCAGAGAGCTGCAGGGAAGGAGGGAGTGGGTGTGCCGATGAGTAGAATCTCAGTCTTACTGGCGTTGAGGCAGAGGTCATTGGCGGCGCACCATTCATGGATAGCAGACAGACAGTCGGAGATGAGGGAAGGAGAGGAGGAGGCTGAGGGTAGCCTGAAGATGAGCTGGGTATCGTCTGCATAGCACTGGAAGTAGGGGCAGAGAGCGGCGATGCGGTGGGCAAGGAGTGCCAGATACTGGTTGAAGAGCCAGGGAGAGAGGTTGGATCCCTGGGGGACACCACAGGTGGAGAAAAAGATGTCAGAGAGGAAGGAGCCCATTTGGACCTGGGAGGGTCGATCGGAGAGGAAAGAAGTCAGCCAGGCCAGAGCCTGACCAGTGATACTGTTGGAAAAAGGTAACTTTACTATAGGTACTATATCTGTATATGGTAACGGAGTGAGGGGATTGGGTAAACACTGTCAGGTGGGCATCTAAGCCCTTCCTTCAAAAATGACTACTGCGAATGTCAATAAAAGTACGACGTCCTATTGGTTCTACTAACTATAGGACCCTAGATTATTTGGTCCATTGTGATTGGGTTGGCACCAACCCCTTTGGCACTATTTGGAGCGTGAGGCAATTTTTGGGGCTCAGGAATTGTCTGCTTAATGAGATACGTTTAGCGGTGTGGGAGGTTTGAGATGCCAGATCATTAACATACCTCGTCATGGTTAGTTCTGCGTCAAGGTAGAGCCCCAAGGTTAGGCAAGCGGGTGAGCCTACAATGAGTAACTCTGTCATCGTGTCATTGAGGCAAAAGGTTGTGGGTAGCCATCCACAACTGAATGGTACAGAAGACTTTGATAATGTGTATTAGTCATTGGTGTAGTTTCCGGAGATGGGGATGAGAATTTTCATTTTGTCCGCAAACTTTGTGTGGGTGAGACCCAAGGTATCAAGTATATCAAAGAGGGGATTGGTGTAGGTGTTGTAGAGGGTTGGGGAAAGGCAAGAGCCCTGTGGGACACCAAGAGGGACAGGGATGGGGTATACTGAGTCGTTGTCAATGAAGACTCTGGAGGTACGATCTCTTAGGAAGGATTTGATACATCGGACTGCCTCAGGTAAGAAGTGGAAGATCCCAGAAAGGTCTAGGCAGAGTAGGTCATGGTCCACAAGATCAAATGCAGCGTAGAGGTCTAAGAAGACTAGGATGGCAACATTACCAGTGTCTCTAATACTGTCAAGTTGCATTTTTAGATCGATAACAGCCGTTTCAGTACTGTGTATTGGTAGGAATCCAGATTGTCTGTTCCAGAGAGTGTTTTTAGTAAAGGGGTGACCCATGCTGCTTTAATAGTAATGGGTATTCCACATGAGTTGAATGAGGGGTTAATGAATTCTGTGATGATGGGGGTTAGGATGGGAGCACAGAGCTTTCTCTTGTTAGCAGGGTTGGTATCTCCTTTGCAGTTGGAGGGTTTGAGGACCTGGATGTTATTCAAGACAGACGCTTGGGATACAGGATGAAAGGAGAAGCTGCAGACTGGCTCAGGCAGGGAGTTGGGGGGGCTAGAGTTGGGCAATACTATGAGGGTCTGGTGCGTTTGGCTGATAGTAAGCCTTTCTTAGTCATTATTTTGTTACAGAGTAGATGGATTTTGGTAGTTAGAGTAGTTTGTATGGTGGTGCACCATGCTTTGTCAGGTTGATCTTAGGTGGTTGTTGCATTCAGGTTTTCTAATTCGCACAAGATTGCGAAGAATTCCTTGTTGTTGGAACTTGCCATGCTGATTCTATTGTCATAGGAGGCATCTTCAGTCGCACAAATAGCAGCCTTGTAGTTCTTTTCAGGTGGTGGCGAGAAGGGTGGCATTCCTGGAGCTCGGGTGTTTCTTATGTGGATGCTCAATTGCTCTTTTCTGTCTTCGGAGCAGGACTAATTCAGATGTGAACCAGATGTTAGTGGGTTTATGTTGGTTCAGAGATTTGTTTTTGAAGGGAGCAAGTTAATCTAGCATGACTAGGATGCTAGCACGGTGGTGGATGGTGATTGCCGCTGGTCACTTGCAGTTGGGAGGCCGTGTTTCAATGACAGCGACTAAGGTGGATTTGAGAGTTTCATGAATGAGCTTCTGAGTACTTCTTGCTAGGATTTGGATAGTTAGTGTTCAGGTGTTGTTCAGGGGGTTCTAGTGATGTAGTTTAAATTCAATCAGATGGTGATCGGACCAAGGGACTGGGTTTATGAGAGATGTGTCGATGGTCGAGTTGGTTGTTAGTATCCAGTCGAACCTACACCCTTTCATGTGGGTGGGGGCAGCGACGAGTTGTGAGAAGTTCATGTTGTGGAGAGCTTGGACCATGGTGGTAGCTTTATGATCAGTGTGATCAATTAAACTCAAATTGAAGTCACCTAAAATTATGCATTTGGTGGCTGGGTTGAGGAAAGGTGTTATGCAGAAGGAGATTTCAGAGTCGGCTGAGTTGGAGGCATTAGGTTGTCGGAAGAGCAAGAGAATGGTGAAATATGTCTGGGGATTAGGCTTAAGTTTAAGTAATAGCATTTTGAATACCTCCGTGGGAGGTGGATGAAGGGTGCAGACCTGGTGGCCAGATTTTCAGATGATAGCGGCACAAGGCATATGTAGCCAAGATTCTGCGATGGCTAGTAGGTCAATTTGGTTGTCGTTGATGAGGTCCTGAGCTTTGTGGGATGTATTGACCCACTTCGCTATGCTATGTGGCATCACTCTGCCAGTTATGGGGAAAGAAACAGCAACAATGGCGGCAAAATCCTTGTGCACACCAAAAAACATACAAAAACCTACACAAACCTACAAAAACCTACACAAACCGTGTGCTTCAGCACACAAAAAGAGGCATGCACAACCTGCCACCCATGGTACATGTGCAGTGGAATAGCGCACACCCTGCAGAAATGTGCCAGTGGACTCCATGACCAGCAAACAGAGTGCAGAGAAAAAAAGCTGCACTTTGCAAGTGAAAACCCAAAACGTGCCTCCAAATGACATTTGCTTTGTTGCCAAATACTCCAAAATGCCCATAACACAACACTATTCAACATTCAAAATCTTGCCTGGTGCTAAAATGCATGTATCTAATGAAACATTGTGAACATACAAAGTCTCAATGTGAAGAGCAAAACATTCTTCAGACAAACTGTATTGTCTGAAATCTGTCAGCATAGGCCAAAATCTGGGTGCAGTACTCGGGGCTACCTGAATGACAGCTGTCAGAGGAGTACTGAGGAAACTTTAAAGTGACCTAAAACTAAAAAGTCTGCTGGATTAGCAAACATAAAACGGATTGTTGCCAAAAAGGAATACATATATTTGTTGTGTTTTTTTTCCCACAGATTTTAAGGCCAAGAAAGAAATGTATTTATGTTTGATGTACGAATTTGGTTTTTGCTGGATTTAAGAAGTTAATTAGCCTGGCTGAAGCTGCAAGAACTGGAAAAGCAGGTTTTTCTACCAGAAGGAGGGCCTTCCTCTCAGCAGAAACTCACTGGGAGGTGTTAATTGCAGGTTAGAACATAATCTTGTCTACAGAAAGCGAAGGAACAATGACAAAGCTTCAGCCCAGGAAACTGGAAGTGTGAAGGGGGTTGTAAATGGCCTCTGGAAGGAACAAACAAGGAGGGAGAGGCCCTGGACTGCAGGGAGACAAAAAGGGGCGGACCATCTGTTGCTAAACATGAACAAAGAACACATTTTTAAAAGACTCATAACTTGCTATTTAAAATGGTAAAAAATATAAAAAGGACAGAGTTGTTAATTTAATGTCTGGCTGCACGTGTGAAGAGGTGGTAGAACTGTGTGACATGTTCTGGACAGGAATGGAAATATATGTGGTTTTATGCAAAATGTATTACTGTTAGAATTGTGAAAATGTACATGCATATCCCTATGTTAAACATACACATTTGTGGAAATTTGCATAAAATGTGGAAATTGTATTCATAGTGAAAAGGGCACAATTCTGTAGAAAGTTGAGACAAGATTCCACCACTGCGGGGTTTTGAGGAATAGCTGCTACATAAAATATGGCATCTTTGTGTGATTTGTATAAAGGTGACCAATGTAGAAATGTACATTTAGTATCAAAACCGATTTTGAGACCAGTGGCTAAAGGGAGGTCTCTGAGGACTGTAAAGCAAATCATATAATGTGACATCATCCGGCCTTGATCTAATCAAACAAATTGCAAGGCGTAGATGAAGTGTGGTCCTATTACAGCTCACAGGGGCAAGCTTAGCTAAGCCGGCCCATACACCCCCTTTGTGATGTCATTTTAAAGGGTAAATAGACACAGCTGACAATACATAGAGACTCACAGATCCACTCACTTTCATGATTCCGGCAAAGCACTCTGATCCAGCATTGTAAATCCAGCACTCTGACCCAGCGTTCTACATCCAGCTTTAATATACTTCCAGATCCAGAGGCCAAATCTCTTGCCAGCAAGAACTATTGATTTCCAGCAAAGCCCAAATCCTCAAATGTATTCTCTCTACCCAGTGAAGCGCTGGCTGGTGTGAGAAGGCCTATATCCACAGAGTAGGAGAGCAGATCCTGTGCAGATCTTGTGCAAATCCGGCGACCAGCCTCGCTGATCCAGTACCGTGCATGATGTGCTGTCTTTCCTAGACCAGACCCAATCCATGACCAGAACAGACGGTCCAATTAAAAACTGATCCTGTGAGTATTAATCGGAAGAACTGTGGCCCATAGTATGTTTACTTTGTCTTATCCCTATCTCAAACCCATCCTATCTTTCATTCAGAACCAGTATTGTTAGGAGTATCTTTGTATGATCTTATCCCTATCTCAAACCCATCCTATCTTTCCTTCGGAACCAGTATTGTAAGAACTATCTTTGCGCTGACCCTTTTCTCATCTGAAGAAGTCGAGTTTCCTTAACAGGCGGGTCGCACTGATCATGTGACTGTAAGATCCCTGTGTGGTATTCGCTTTTTCATAGTCATCCTCAAGTGTAAGCAAACCCATTCATCATTTTCAAAAGTCCATTTCTGTTTTCCATTCTCGCACCTATTTCACAAAAACGACCTTCACTAAAACCTCAGTTTTTGTGATAGAAACAAAATGTCAACTCCTACTTGTACCTAACATCCATAGCTATCCACAGAACCCAAAAGCGCACTGCAAATCAGATTCTCCCTTTATAGCGAAATTCGTGCAAGGAAAAGTTTGTCACGATTTTAAAAATCTGAAAGGTTTACACCTGTGAAATAACTTTAAACAGGTTCCAACTTGGATTTTAAGATTTCAAATGTTTTCTTTGAACTAAGTCATTGCTTGTGATTGTGTGCAACTGTTCAAAGCGGCTCCCATAGGAATTTACAATAATGTATGTATTTTTGACCATATTTGGTGTTTTTGTCCAGTCAATTTCAAAGATAATTTAAAAGCTACCTGACAGCTGAAAAGTCAATTCCGTTTTTATCTTGTGTTTGAAGGGGGAAAGTGGGACTAATATTATGTGTGATTGGTGCTATTCCTGAATACCTGCTCTCTCCTCCTATCTCTTTACATTGCCTATTGGGGGTTGAGGGGTGCTGCAGAGGGAACCTCTAACCATAGGGCTATCTGATCTGAACCAACACAAAAGTATTCTTTGCTGTGCTGCATATGTTTTTGTTGCTCATTACTATATTAAAGATGTTCTTCAGTGTTCTGTCACCCCATTGGTGATTGTTGTTTACCCATTAAAATATATTGTGATTGTATTTTAAGTACATAAATAAATATTTACCTTTGGAAACCAGCCTGATTCCTGGTTCAGTGTGACTGGGGGGGAGCGGGGTTCCAGGAGAAGGGTGTGATATAAGTGGTATATTTTTCAGAATATTGAACTTATAGACAAAAATAAATAAGGGTTTCAGTTGTGCACTACATGCCGGGCTTTCACTTGGGTGTGTGCCGGATTGAAGTCACTTACAGCTTCTATTGCTTGGGCGCCTAGTGATCTGATGTTGATAAGGGCACAGTTAGGTGGTTTGTTTTGGGCAGTAAGAGTAAAAGGCATTGGTTTGGGAGGTAGACTCATAATAATAATAATAATAATGGTATGGGGATGGTGTTCAGGTGGTGGTGGTTGCAAGGTCCGTCTGGATAGCCAATGCAGTCTGAGGTTGGTTGTGATAGGGTAGGAGTGCTGATGCAGATCAAAGGAATGCCAGATCACAGGTTGTGTAGTCTCTGTGCTCCTAAAGGGGGGTGGGGTGTGTGTGTTTGGGCCTGGGGGTGCAAGGCATTCGTGGGTCAGAGCAGGTGGCAGGGCACTCGCAGACTTGGGTAGTGCTGGTGGCAGGGCACTGCTGGGCTTGGGTAGCATGGGTGGCAGGGTGCTCATAGGCTTGAATAGTGGGGGATGCAGGGCATTCGCAGACATCAGTAGCACCGGTAACAAGGCACTCGTAGGCTTGGGTAGCACAGGTGGCAGGGCACTCATAGGCTTGTGTAGCACAGGTGGGAAAAACACTCTTAGGCTGGGTAGCACAGTTGGCAGGGCACTCATATGCTTGTGTAAGGGTGCAGGGCATTTGTGGGTTTCGGTAGCATGGGTGGCAAGGCACTCATAGGCTTGGGTAGTGCAGGTGGCAGGGCACTCACATTTGTCCTGTTTATGAGAGACTTACCCAGAGTCTTTAGCTCACTATCTTTCACAGAGAAGAAATATCCAAAACATATCAGTCTTTATCCTGCCTGGGGCAGTCCAGTACCGAAATGCTAGGCAATTCTCCTCTGAACAAGAGTACCAACAGCAACCCCAGACATGTGCTTTGACCTGGTTGAACCTCATCAGTAGGGTGTAGCTGTGCCTCTCTAAGAATAGTGAGCAAGGGGTCCACGTCTGGATTCCCCTAGTAACTTAGGGTGAGACCCAAAGTTACTTAAATATGAAAATTAACAAGGGGGGTCCTGGGAGTCCCTCTGCCAGACATTTGTCCTGGTTATGAGAGACTTACCCAGAGTCTTTAGCTCACTATCTTTCACAGAGAAGAAATATCCAAAACATATCAGTCTTTGCCCTGCCCTGGGGCAGTCCAGCACCGAAATGCTAGGTAATTCTCCTCTGAACAAGAGTACCAACAGCAACCCCAGACACATGCTTCGGTCTGGTTGAAACTCATCAGTAGGGTGTAGCTGTGCCTCTCTAAGAATAGTGAGCAAGGGGTCCATGTCTGGATTCCCCTAGTAACTTAGGGTGAGACCCAAAGTTACTTAAATATGCAAATTAATAAGGGGGGTCCTGGGAGTCCCTCTGCCAGACATTTGTCCTGGTTATGAGAGACTTACCCAGAGTCATTAGCTCACTAACTTTCACAGAGAAGAAATATCCAAAACATATCAGTCTTTGTCCTGCCCTGGGGCAGCCCAGCACCGAAATGCTAGGCAATTCTCCTCTGAACAAGAGTACCAACAGCAACCCCAGACACGTCCTTCGGTCTGGTTAAATCTCATCAGTAGGGTGTAGCTGTGCTTCTCTAAGAATAGTGAGCAAGGGGTCCACGTCTGGAGTCCCCTAGTAAATTAGGGTGAGACCCAAAATTACTTAAATATGCAAATTAACAAGGGGGGTCCTGGGAGTCTCTCTGCCAGATATTTGTCCTGGTTATGAGAGGCTTACCGAGAGTCTTTAGCTCACTATCTTTCACAGAGAAGAAATATCCAAAACATATTCATCTTAGTCCTGCCCTGGGGCAGTCTAGCACCGAAATGCTATGCAATTCTCCTCTGAACAAGAGTACCAACAGCAACCCCAGACATGTGGGTAACGTGGGTGGCAACACATTCGTAGGTTTGGACAAGGTAGGTGACAGGCCACCAGTGCAGCTTAACGAATTGGACAGAACGTAGCTTGGACAGGGCAATATTTTGTAATAGTGGGGGAGGTTGTACGGGGTGTTAGACCGAGAGACAGGTTTAGCGTGGGTCAAGAAGGAGGATGGCCTGATATGCGGTTCTGTGACCATGTCTCCTGATAGGTTAGGTGATATAGTCAGGAGGCAGAGTCCTGGCTCAGTGGGTGGTACGCATTAGGAGAGGCTGGGAATATGGCTGGTAGTAGGAAGGTGGAGGGGGTGGGTAGGCATGATATCACTGATGGCACTGTGATAGTGTGGCATATTGGTGTTACATCCTGAAGTGCAGTGGCGGGAAGTAGCTAGAGTTGGTTCCAGGCAGTTGCTAAGTTTAAACAAAAGAGTTGAGCACGTATCCGTGGGAGTAATCATGGCAAGTGTGGCGTGGTTATAAATGGGCACATTACAAGCAATCACAGTAGTGAGCATTGTTTCAGTGAATGCAGTGGCACTAAGGGTGATCGTATTCTGAGTGATGGAGCTAAATAATTCAGGCAAGGCAAAGGTAGGAGCATGCTGTTCACCATTGTCATAATTCCCTTCACCCACTCATGGAAGCTAGATTCCCATGCTCTGTCTATAAGCCACCAAGAAATGACTTCCCTTTCCATGAATGTAAATGTACTGTGACGAGAAAGCTGAGTGGGGTAATGAAGATCGGTAAAGGCCACAAGCACATGCTGCTGTCTAGTGGTTGCAAGTGCATAATTAGTGCCGCGACATCTAAAAAACTGAATCAGCTGATCGGAGGGAGATGCTGGCTGGTAGAATCTCATCCTCCCAGTAATGACCGAGGGACAACTGTGCTGCTGGAAAGACTGTGGAGCCAACTGGCTCACGGAGAAGGCAAAGCAAAGAAGACTGAAGGAACTGGTCCAATGCAAGGACGCCACAAGAGGAAGACAAGGAAAAATGTCCTGGCATTTGCGTGTACCAGTGAGCAGCATCCTCGCCACTTTAACATGGAGAAGCACATAGCAGGCAAACGGGAGCCACGAGGAATGCAGAAGCCACAAAGTGAGGTCAGTGAACCCATGGAGAAGGAACAGGATGCCAGAGGGCCGCTGCATGCTTACCGCAGGAGAACCAAAGCACGCTATAGAGAACCAGTGAGTCCACAAGGGGGGAGCTGGGACACCGGGCACTTCAGAAACCCTACCGAAGGCAAATAGGAATAAATGAAGCAAATAAGACAGAATGTGTGACTCGAAGTTTCCAAGAGAGAAATAACGGAATTAATCCAAGTTATGATCAAGTTTGCAAGTTTGTCGAGAGAAGTACATGAGAAAGTCCTGGAAGAAGAGTATACCAGGCAACGTCAAGTTTTCAAGTGTGTCAAGTGAAGCACATCAGTAAGCCCTGGCAGGAGAGTATACCTGGCAAATTCATGTTTGCAATTTTGTCAAGTGAAGCACGTGAGAACACCCTAACTGGAGAGTATACCAGGCAGATTCAAGTTTGCAAGTGTGTGTTAAGTTAAACACATGAGAAAGCCCTGGCAGGAGAGTATACCCAGCAGATTCAAATTTGCAATCGCATCAAGTAAAGCATATTAGAAAAGACTGGCATGAGGTTATACCAGCTGGTCAAGCTGGCAAGTGTGTAAAGTAGATCACACAATGAAGTCCTGATATGAGTATACCTCATGTGTAGCCAAAGACTGAGTTGAAATTACATTACAGAGAAGAAACCTGGCAAGGGAAAACACCAGGTATCCTATGAAATTAAGCCAAGCAGACACATTGTTTTAAATACAAACCATTTTTGCTGAACTGAGAAGTCTAAGGAGTGGTCTGACCCTTAGGAGCTTGGACATCTACACGGGGAAAAGCGGGGGAAGGGAACAATTCCCTGGAACTGTGAAAGCCATCCAATTGGGAACGTTTTGTATTCAAATGACTCTATCCTTTTGTACTCAAACATTTGGGTACACTTTTCAAGGATAAGATGTTAACCTTTTCACATTAGAAATTATTTTTAGAATGTGAGGGCCAGAATAGAACTTTGGACAAACATTTTGCTTTGGACATCTTGACATCAGACAAACCCTTAGTTTTGGTCTAGGTAGGGAAAATACCTCTTAGAGTCGGGACTGCAAGCACTTCCCAACCCCCTTTTTGTTTGAAATAGAAATCTATAGCCAACACAATAAACTCTCTGTGTCCGTGTCTCATTCTTGGTTCTTCACAGTGCAGAAGAGAGAGTTTTGAGTGAGCGCATGGTCATGGTCCACAAAGTTAATGGAGGTGGGCTTGAGGATCTTCTTCTGTGTATCACAAGTAGACCTTGAAATACTGGACTTAGTAGTGCCAGGGACAGACCCAACAAAGATTATTCATTGAATCTCTTTCCCGTTACTTGGTGGTGGGAGCCACGTCGGACGCAGGAGAAAGCTGTACAATCTAATGTGCCTCCCATTGATATGTATTTACTTCATGAAATGGTGGTTGAGGAGCAGAACCTTTGCAGTGTTTGTTCCTGTCAGGGTACTCTGAACGGAGCAGCGGAGGTATGTGTGTGTGTATCAGTTTGTCTGTGAGCCATCACTTCTAGCATGACATCAAAGTGCCCAGTTATGACATATTGTGTGTGTGTGTGTGTATGTGTGTGTGTCATGAATGGATTGTGAATGGATTGTGAGAATGTGTTTTCATGGTGCGAGCAGTGGTGTGCAATGAATAGATTGCTTGCATGTTTTTGTGGGGTGCAATGCAGACATACATCTTTAATGAGCAGTTCTGACATTAATAAAACACTCCATATGCCCAAAAGAAATTGAGATCTTGATTTCATACTGGCATAGAATGAGGTGGCAACATCATGTGGTGACTACCAGCAGCAATTATCCGGCATATAATGAAGTGGAAGCTTCAGTAGATGACATCCAGCAGCCACTACTGGCATAGAAGTGGGTGGTACCTTCATAAGGGGACTTCCAGTGGCCCTTAAAGGCATAGATTGAGGATGCAATTTCATGACGTGTTTTCCATTGACCATTACTAGCATACATTGAGGTTGCAGCTTCATGGAGTGTTTCCCAGATGCCATTACTGCTGTAGTTTGAAGTGCTTTACACTTACCATTACTTGCTCTTTTTCCAGGTGTTTACAAAACATGTATTGTTTCAGTCACTTGATCACCCCTCTCAGCTCCACGCCACACAATAGCAGTCCAGCCCAAGGCAGACAGCTTCCATGGTACATTCGGCCCCAGCAAAACCAGTTGTGCACCCCTGCAGATTAATCTTGAAGATCTGCTGCATCACTTATAAGGTGAAGTGTTGGCCCATCACTCTTATCTTTCAGAAAACTACGCTAATAGACTGTCACAACGCTAATAGACTGTCTCAAGAACTCTACCAATGGATGAACAATAACAACCTAAAAATCAACCCGGACAAAACAGAAATCATGATCGCATCCAACAACAAAGGAAGCAACCAGTACATACCAGGGCCCATCAAACTGGGCACAGCACCCACTCCATCAACGTTGTCAAAATCCTTTGAATCCTAATGGACAACAAGCTAACCCTAGAAAAGAACCGCAAGAAAATGCGATAATTAAGAAATGCTTCTCCCATCTACACATGTAAAAGATTGTACCATTCCTCTCCGTCACGCAAAAAAACACTGGCCATCATCTGCCACATCATGTCCAGGATAGACTACGCCAATAGGTCACACCTCGGAATGCCGGACTACATACTGAGGACTCTGCAACAAATACAGACTGCAGCTGCCAGCTTTCTCATCAAACTCTCACGAAGGGCACACATCACTCCAGCGCTAAGGATGATACATTTGCTCTGAGTAAAAAAATGGAATCACATTCAAAGCAATATGCATAACACACAGAGCAATCCAAGGCCTAGGAGCAGAATTCATACAAAAGAAAATCACCCACTACCAGCCCACTAGAACACTCAGATCCTGCGACAATATCCGTTTAGAATCTAAACCGTACACAAGGAAAAAACTTGGTGGAGCAGCATTCTCTTGCTTAGCCCTAAAACTTTGGAACTCCCTCACGAGAGAAATACGAACTATGAAAGACCATCTAAAATCCAGAAAACTTCTAAAAACCTGGCTCCTAAGCTCCGAACAGGATGAAAACTTCTGAACAACACCCACATACCATGAAATGAACATACAATTGAGAAGGAGTGGGAAGTAGACCGGATCAGAGTGGAGTGCAGGGAAGAAGATAGGTGTCTGAATGGAAAGAGTGGTAGGGTTTACCCTTCCATACAAAGGGCCTAAGGGAAACAGGGGTGGGCCCGAATTAATTGGACCAATGACATAAAGGAACTATGATGGAAACAGGGGAGAGGGAGATGTCCCGATCACGGAATGGATAGACTGCAGGACACAGGGAACACCCTCTCTCCCCTTGGAGGGACCCGTGGGGGTGGTGGTTGCTGCACACCAGGGTGTGCTAAGTGGGAGGGTACATGGACGGCACCAGATCAGAACACTAGTGGTCTAGGGGTCGCTGCCTCTGAATAACCCTGCTGGGAACCCACACTTCTGCATAAAATGTAGGGGCCGTAATTGCAGCACACCAGAATGTACAACAGGGGAATGGATATGGGCCACAGTTAGTCATAACAGCGGAGGTAGGAAAGGGCATGACCACTAACGAACCCTAATAAAAACTCATCCTTCCACATACACATATCAAATTCTGAAGTAAAAACAACCATACCTCTACAGCACAACAAACCGCATGCACTTCACTACACCAGAACAACAAGACAAACCACACATAGCCTTGCCAACAGTACATAGCTGCTACCAATGAAAAACATGCCTTTGCTCAGTGAACGGTGTCAACCGAACTGAAGCTACCAACAGCACATCACAGCTCTCTTGCTCTTTCTCCTGCTCCGTCCAACTAACTCCACCCTTGCTTTACAGATCCGCCAGAGCCGAAGAAACCACGCAGCTGGCAACAGTGCACGTTATAAGATCCGTTAACATAACATTCATGGACGATGCTCTGACTTTACTCCATATCCTTATTTAGTGCTGGAGGGCACATGAAACACATGTTTTGTAGATTTGAATGTCTTTAACCCTTATTAGGCCTCATTATATGTTTACTGGTATCCCACTGGTAATTCCGGAAAACTAACCTACCGTTTCGGCCGCCTGATGTCCTGGAATTTTTGGAATATTACAGGTGACGAAAAAGGTGGTAAATTCCCATTCCATGGAGTACCATTGGAATCCATGCTGGGGTTTTTCTGTATTACCAGAACTGGTATTACCGGTGCCAGAAATACTGGCAGTTCTTTGCAAAAGGGTCCCAATTTACCTCCAGCTGTTTGCTGGAGGTAAGTCAGTGACACCCACTGGCGATTTCGTAGTTTTGCGGTATGGTAAACGTGCCAGTGATGGAATTACCAACACTTTTCCTGGCACTTTTCCTGCACCACAAAACCCCTAATGAGGCCCATGTCTCTTTTGGTCTGTTTTTATTTCCAGGTCATTTTTAAATGCTTACTGTTTAATTTTGGTTAAATTGTAATTTCTTTATTAAAGTAAATTATTTTATGGTTGTAAAGCACACTGCTTTCTCCAGGTCCCAGATGCACTATACTAGATATTTAAATTCATTTAAAAAGATACGATTCATAAGGTGACCTAGTTCATTTTACCACAGACTCTGGTCCCTGCATCTGAGCACATAACACAACATAAAATAATGCAAAACCATAGCTTAACACACACCATAACAAATATAATAACACAAAGATGCACCATATGGCATCAAACACCAACACTGCCCTCACAATAAAAGCAAAATGATCATCTGAAGTATAACATGGTGTAAATTGTCACAGCATAGCATACCCTAGCATGATGTAGTGTACCATACAGTCAAGAGAGAAATCCCAGTGTAAGTAGTGTCCATCCCCCTACTCACACATAGGTGTGATAGGTCGGGAGAGAAGCAGGTGCAAGTTGGTGTTGAGATGTTCAGTGGCTGTGAGTATGCTGGGGACAGGGATGGGGGAGGCGTCCAGTTGAACATTTGAGGAAAAGATGAATGGATTCAAGCAGGATGCGTTTCAAAATAGATCTTGCAGAGTGAAAAAAGGAGGTGGTAGTGGTTGGTTCTCTGTGATTTGGTGGAGTTTGTAGCAGAGGGAGAGTTTTGGGTGTGAGGTAAAGTGGGTCCCCCCAATCGATTGCAGCAGGTGGTGTGTAGGGCAACAGAGGTAAGTGATCAGGGCAGAGATGTTGTTGGAGTAGGCTTGTCGGTAGGAAAGTAGATGCGGTGCAAGGATGGTGTGGTGAGAGGGCTGCAAGGCCGATGTGCTGTAGGAGGTTTGAAAGGGTTGGGCAAGGAAGGAGAGAAGTTGGGTGTGTTCTTGAGCGGGTGTGAGCTCAGGAAAGGGTGAGAAGGTAGCAGGACTGGGCACTTCAAAGGAAGGGGTCATGAAGAAAGGAGGTTAGAGAGAAGGGTGAAATGCAGAACAGATACCATACTAAGGGGCTAATTGTGAAGTTTCCCATGAATCAGCGGCGGGGACCCGTTACGTGAAAACTTTCACAAACACAGGTCCCCACTGCCAAATGTTCATCATTTACATAGCAGAGTGCACAATGGGAATGGAGAAAGGTGGCATACACACCTGTACGCCACCCTTTTGCACTCTGCCTACAGATTAAATAAATGATGCCAGCCATGTACGCTAGGCAGGCAGCATTTACAATGGAAATACTGGCCGCTACTGAACTGTGACAGTAGACTTGAAAACCTATTTACTGGGAAACCCATCTGTGCCTTCCAAAGAAGCAATCATTTGATAAATGTACAGGTGAAGACACAGCCCAGGAGAATAACAAGACAGAAACCCCAAAACACTGGCACAAATCCCTGCCTGTCATGCAATAATTGTAACATCACCAAAAGAGATCTCGTAGTACACACTAGAATGGGAGCGAAAATAAAATTATGGTATAACTCTACTTGCAACACACAGAATTTAATTTTCTCTATCAAGTGTCCATGTGTTCTTATGTACATAGGACAAAGAGTCCGAAAGCCCGGATACAGTGGAATGAACATAAATCCAACATTCAACCAATAATCAACAATCACCCACAGCCAAGCATTTCCAGCAATACAAGCACCAACTGGCCCAGCTTAGGTTGCAGATCATTGAGCATTTAGCATCATCTGCAGTCCTATCTGTGTTTTATCAAGGAGTACTGTATCATCTGCATACATTAGCCAGCTGATGGCCACCTCCGCCACCTTGGGCGGATTGATATTGATTCCTTCAAACCGCTCCCCATATCTGCCACATAAAGATTGTACAAAACTAGGGAGGTGACACACCCCAGCTTGAGGCCTATATTGGTATGAATTGGGGGTGAGATACTACTGCCTTATCTAGGCAGACAGTGACAGAGTTATCATTGTACATTTCCCTAAGAAAATGTAACACCAGCGGGCAGATCTTCAGTCCGCTTATTTGCTCCACAATCTGTCTCTATCTACCATATCAAAAGCTTTAGAGTAGTCAATATAACACACATACCGATTAGAACCCGTTTTTTCAAGAGTGTCAGCAAATATAATTTAAAATGACCATGTTATCAAGGGTACTATGGCCCTGTCTAAACCCAGTGTGTTGTGGTAGTAGTAACTTGTTTCCTTTGCTCCATTTGTTTATAATCTCAACGAGCAGTGAACAAAAAACATTCCAGCTAGAGTAAGCCATAGCTAAAAGACTGTATTTATTAGGTAATCTTCTATTCCCCTATTTAAAAATAGGGACCAGTATAGCTTTACGACCCCAACTCTCCGGTATCTTGCCATGTTGCCAAATGAAGAATAGAGTTTAAGGAGGATAATGGCCCATTTCTCAGGGTTCCACTTAATAACTATTTTAGCCAACCCATCCAGGCCACAAGCTCTGGATGAATTAGTTTTCTTTATAAAATTTAAGATGTCTATACTATCAAATGGTGGAATCATTATACCATCATCCCCGGACATCAGTCTGATTTTACTAATCTTGTTTTTAATATAGAAGAGCTGAGTGATGTATACAGTCCATTCCTCCTGCCGAACTGTATTAACATATATATTTGGGTAACTCTGTATTGAGAGTCATTGGGAAGCTGCGTGCGAGACCAGAGTCCCATGCTTGGCCATTAGTAGGGTACAAACATGGCGACTCGAAAATCGCCATACTGTGCGTTTGAATTAAAACGCATGATTATTGACTGATGTAAAATATCAGTATATTGTTAAAAAAGATGGGTCATCGACAGTAAGTTGATTTATATTATAGTGCACAGAGGTGGGAGGTCACCTACTAACGCTGATGTCTCATGGGAAATGTAGTTTCCTACAGTTCATGGGCTCAAAGGAATGCAGAAATGTTGTATCATGTGCACACATGTTGTTGGTGTTACTGGTGTTAGATTAAAGCCATTCATACGCTAATGTAGCACATGTAGTGGAGTATAATCTATTAGGTGGTGAAGTGTACTAGATATTAAATGCTATTGAGCATTGACGTCTGATAAGTGATCGGTCCTTCTTAGGACTGGATGACTTAGATTTGTTTCATAAGAAGTATGCCATTTCATTGTCCATGTTCAGACCTGTCTCCACACTTTTGAAGAGGCAAATGAGCCTTGCCTCTTCTTGGCGTAGAAGGAGTTCTTGGTTGCCGCCCCTCAGTCCCAGAATTACCTTTTTGAGACCAATAAATCTGATTTCCTTTTTATCATGTAACTGATGTGACTTTTGCCAATGGTCGGCTAAAGTTAGGTTCTTATTTTAGCTGCCAATTGCTGAGAGAAGTTTTCTAATTCTTGTCCGTAGCTCCCAGATGGTGCTCTCGATATAAATCTGTTTACAAATGCATATGATTGCATAGACCACATATTTGGTCCGACAATGAATTTGTTCCTGTATTTTCATGTGGATGCCATTTTAATCTTTGTGCTGATTGTCGCATACTTGCTGTAAGAGGATTCAATTCAGCACTACAGCTAAGTTAACGCCTAGTCTAGAATACTGAATGAAAACCCTTATTGATATATCTTTAGGTCCAGTTCATGCGTTCTGGATAGATTGAAGTCTCTAGTTTGGCTCTCTGGAGGTTTGATGGAGGTAAAGTATGGATTTTTCCGGCAGAGCGTCCCGCTGCAGATGGATTTGGAAGGTCCCTATCTGTCCTGTCTGTCTGCTTTTATGTGTTTAGAATATGGGTGTGTTCTAGCATCACTGACCCTACCTCTCTCTCAGCTTTTAATTGGTCAAACTTCCATTTCTCATTTGATTGGGTAATGAACTGTGAGTCAGAGGGATGTCATTTTATGGCTTGCAGGTAGGACACTCCTCTGTCAGATTGCACATATTCTATATTTGATAATAAAAGACATATTTCACAGTTACACAGTTGCTTGAAATTACATATACATGGTGTGGCTGAATTTAGCCATGTCTCTGTCCAAATCTGCTGTTTCTAAGAGCTTGCATTCAGAAATGGCAGATATTTCACTTTTTAACTGATTTTTCAATTTCTGACATTGACCCAACTTTACATACATGTGTGCAGGGAGTATGGACATTAACTGAAGAAGTTTCAGATTTTTAACATGCATACATTTAGAGTAATATCCACTTTTCCGCTAAAACCCCCCTGAACATGCCACCGGGTCGAAAAACCTCTTAAAATGTGGGCAGAAAAATCACAAGAATTATGGTATCATTTATAAAATTTTCACATGTCCGCTCTATGAGTTATTCATCTTTTTAAAGTTATGTTCTGGCTCCAAAGGGGTGTGGTTTCCCAGGTCACATGGTATAGAAACCAGTCTTTCCAGTTTCTGCCAAGCCAGCTTGCTCTCACAGGCAGTGCCCCTCCCAGCTCTTGCCAAGAGGAAGCTACATTTTACGACTGCGGTAATAAAAACCTTTGCCTGAGTGAAGAGGGCTTTGTTCACTCTCCTGCAGAGCCCAGGTAATTCAATTATCAGATAGATGGCATATCCTTAGTGGGGGCAGCAAAAGGAAGGTTGGCCTGGGAACACAGTGGTGACTCAAGTTTCACTGCTGATGGGGGTAGTTGCCAGGCAGAATCAAGTTCCTTAAGCCAGACTTTCAGCTACTGTCATGTTATTTGTTGCTTTTTAAATTAACTTGCAATTTTACACATGCAGCTAGAATGCTGATTCTAAGTGCAAAACTATGACATTTAAACAATTGCAACCTATGTGACACTCAAAAGTAGGTCACTCAGTCAATTTAAACATTTAGATTTTTTTTTTAGTGTCTTTCAATCCAATGCAACTTAAACTGCTGAAATCCACAGCGCAGCCAGTCTTGTTATAAGCATTTTTCTGGGCTCTTCATTTCCCAGATTTTGTAGGCACACAAAACTCCATTCTACCAAATGTCTGCTGGTGTTCAGTGAATATTTTGCACATATTGCAATGTTTGAAATAGGCACTTTGGCTTGCCTTCAGAGAAACACAGGGTGGTTTTAAACTGCCGGCTTTTGGATAGTGGTGAGTACTGGTACTGCACCCATTTTTGGGATTTAAGAAAATGAATTCCCAACAATTCTAGGTTGCATTTGGCAATCAGCATTGCCATTCCCAATGGTTTCAGACTATTGTGCGGGTAGTCCAATGGTGGTTTTAGGCAGTGTCCTTCTGTGCCCATAACATCGGCAAAAATGAGTGGCAGCCTATTCTTCATGCATTTCCCTGTGCATTTTCTGGGAAGCTCTGGCCATCATGATGTTTTCCATGTCAGTACTGCACAGTTTTGAGGTATGGCTCGGATGCATGGGTAAATACATCCCACAAGCCCCCCTCTTGCGATGGCCATTCGGTTTCACTGATGGGACTCGCAAGATCTGGGATGTTTCCTCATCTTCTTCCAATAGATGGCACAGTTCAGCATCTTTTCCTCCATCCGGTACTGATCGATCGGTTCTCCTCGCCGGTCCTGATGGGAAGATTGGGCGGTACCCCGAGCCCGTTGCGTCTCAGCTCCCGGTCTCCGGATCGTCCTCCTTGGCCCGTCTCAAGGTTTTCTTTCTCCTAGGACGACAAAGGAAGAGCGGCAATACCTATTCATAGACGTTTTTCCACCACCGTTGAGATAGTGGGGCAGCATATGCATTTCATCATCACGAAACATTACATTCTTATTTTGAAAAAAAAACAGTATAACTAAGAGACAGTTTCATGCAAATCACAATATTTTAGAAACTAGATGTGGTATGTTTTATGATTGGAACTGAATTAGTCTGATACAGTACCCGCTAGGATTCCAGAGGATTCCTCCAGTTGTTGCAGAGTGTGCCTGGGATGGCAACATTTCAACTGGTTTATGTGGACCCACTTGTCTTCCCCCTCTGCCAAAGGACCTTTGGGGATGTGGATTTTGTAGGCCACAGGGGAGATTTTGTCTATGATCTCGAATGGTCCCTTCATGTAGGCAAAAATGTGCGCTGCTTGGCCTGGTTCCTTTGGAAGTTGTATAGATAGACCCGGTCTCCCACCTGATATTCCTTCCTGGAAGTTTTCAGGTCATAATGGGTCTTCATGCTATCAGCTGATCTTTCTAGATTCCGCTGAGCGTAAGCAAAAGCATGTTGAAGGTGTTTCCTTAAATTCTCCACATACTCATGAGTAGTGGAGGCATTTATTAGTGTCTGCTCTTGGGTCCTGTAGAGCAAATGCTGAGGAAGCACCATCTTGCGCCCAGTCATCAACTCAAATGGTGACATTTTGGTTGCAGATGAAGGGGTAGATCTGATGGCCATTAGGACCAGAGGTAATCGGATATCCCAACTTGGCCCAGAATCTGCCACAAACTTCTTTAATATGCTCACAATTGTCCGGTTATATCTCTCTACTGCCCCAGAAGAAGCTGGTCTATAAGCAATATGCAGCTTTCTCTTGACCCCCAGTATCTCCCACATCTTTGTCATTACTTCACTGGTGAAGTGGCTACCTCTGTCTGACTCAATCCTTTGAGGTAGACCAAAACGGGAAAAGATGTGGTTAATCATCAAGGCAGCTGCAGTTTCTGCCTTGCAATTTGGGGCTGGGAGACATTCCACCCACTTGGTAAACAAGCATGTCACAGTCAACATGTACTTATTCCCCCTAGCCGAGCGAATCACAGGGCCTACAAAGTCGATTTGTAAATCTGACCATGGCAGTGTCATTCCCCTCTTTTGTAAAGGCGCCCGGTGTGTGAGGGATGTCGGCTGAAATTGTGCACACACAAGACAACCCTTCAAATATTGGTTGAGGTCCTGGCCCATGTGTGGCCAGTATGCAACCTCTCTTAAGATTTCCAATGTTGTGTGAAACCCCCTATGACCGGCGGTGGCCGCATCATGGGCGTGACTTAACATCAGGCTTCGGAATGAGGTAGGAACCACCCACTGATCGTGGCCAGCTTTGGATTTCCTTACCAACAAACCGTCTTGGATTCGGACATTTTTGGACATTTCATCAACACTCTTAGGTCCTCTTTCCCAATGTAATCGGTATCCGTCAGGGGAAAGTTCTCAGGGTCCTCAAGGTGCTGGTAAAATTTACCAATAATTGGATCCCCCTTCTGAGCGGTAATCAAATCAGCATCAGGGGTCTCCTTACTCCATTGTGCAATTGAAAGGTCGTTGTGAGCATTTGTCTGGGACCTAGTGATAGCAGTGACCTGGATTTCCCCCAACAGGGACTCAATCTCAATTAGATCCCCTTGGATGGCCCCGGTTTTGGCCAGCTGATCAGCTAAGTCATTTCCAGTTTTGTCTGGTCCCTCTACTTTGGAATGACCCTTGATCTTCTTCCAATAGATGGTCATCTCGTTCGAGGTGACCAGATCATCAATGTTTTGGATCAACTTCCCATGTTTCAAGGGTTTGTTGTTAGCACATAACATGCCTCTGGTTTTCCAATTAACCAGGTGCTCCACAAACCCGTTCCGTACATAATCCGAATCTGTGATTATGACCAGTTCGTGGAGTTGATGCTGGACAGCAGTGAGGATGGCCTGATGCACAGCCATCAATTCTGCCACCTGACTACTTCGGGGACCAATTTTGTATCCAGCGGAGGGTTCTGGGGACTCATTCACCCATGCATTCCCTACGCCAGCCACCAGTTCTTTCTCCCCGTTGTTGTCAACATGGTAAGAGCATCCATCCACATAGACAGTGGGCATTCCCTCACACTTGTCCTCTTCAAAGACTTTGTGTGGGGAATTAAGGTATGCCTCCGTGTTGTCCTTTATTTTTAGACTTTCGTCCTCGAGACAGTTTTCTCTGGCACAATCATGCAAGTCAGCCAGACCTTGCGCGAGGGGACTCTTCTTGTTTTGGCCATATCGGACCTCCACAGGAAAGCCTCGCATTGACAGAATCCAGGAAGTAATTCGGGAATTACTTACATTTCCGGCCCGGATTCTGTCACTTTGGAGATATTGCAGAGGCTGGTGTGGAGTCTCCACTATGATGTGTTCCCCCTGGATAAACGGGCGGTAATTCTTCAATGCCCACACCGTTGCCAGGAGTGCCTTCTCACAATCGTTGAATTTTTCCTCCACAGAGGATAAAGCTTTGCTCGCATAGGAGATTACTTTATTGACCTTGTCATGCTTTTGGTATAATACGGCCGTCAAGCACGTATTAGAGAACCCTGTCTCCAGGAAGAACTCCTTGTTTCTGACCGGGTAAGCTAGGCAAGGCGCTTGTGAGAGGCTTCTTTTGAGTTGTTTTACTGCCTCGGCTTGTTCTGGACCCCATTCCCACTTGACCCCCCCCTTCAGGAGATGAATCAGGGGTCTGGTGATCTCTGCGTAGCCCTCAATGAACTTTCTGCTGTAATTAGTCAGTCCAAGGAGGCTCCTTAGTTCCCGCAGAGTTGTGGGGTCTTTCAGTTTCTGAAGTGCTTCCACTTTCTTTTCCTGGGGACAAAGACCCTGAGGAGTAATCTCATGCCCCAAGAAATTAACACGGGTTTTACACCACTGTGCTTTCTGAAAGGAAAGTTTTGCTCCGGCGGCCCTCAACTGTGTCAGAACATAACGGATCTCCGCTATATGTTCCTCCACAGATGAACTTTTGATGAGGACATCATCTACATAAGCCAGGTTACCCCTTGCACCCAAGTCGGGCATGGCCTTGTGTAGAAAAATGTTGAACTCATTACCGGAGTTAAGGTATCCGAAGGGAGTCCGGGTCCATGTGTACTGCTGGCCCCCAAAGGTAAAAGCCAGTTTGTATTGGTCCTCCCTGCTGACAGGCACGGTCCAGTATCCATTGGTCAGGTCTATTGCAGTGAATACCTGTGACCCCTGGATCTGGGCCAGCCCTTGGTCAATGTAGGGCAGAGGCCATCGGGAAGTATGGACCCGTTTGTTGAGCTCCCTGAGGTCGGCGCAGAGTCTCCACTGGCCGTTTGGCTTCAATATCCCCAGCACCGGATTATTGAAGGTGCTGTGGACTGGACGGATTATTCCCCGGGACTCAAGGTTCTTAATTATTTCAGTAAGGGACTCCATTGATGCGAGAGGCAAGCGATATTGCTTCACAAACACAGGAGTCATGCCAGGGTCCGTGGGGATTGTGGTTGTGTGGATGTCAGTGCGACCACAGTCATATGAGTCTACCGCAAAGAGATCTTGGAAATCCAAGAAAACTTGTTTCAACTTTTGCCTTTGTTCCAGAGTCACACAGGCATCAGCTAGGTTGACTCTCTCTTCCACCATCTGCCTGAAGCCTGGAAAGACTTCTGGTTTGGCTATCTCAGCGGCCTCCTCCAACTGGGTGGAGAAGTCCCTGGTCAGAGTGCTGATTTGGACCGGAGGCTTCAGGTGGGAAAGGCAGCCCTCATGTACCTGGAAAATCACCTCATCCCTCCTGAAGTCACAAGTCACATCTTCCTTACCATAGGGGCAGGAAGTGTACACCAGGAAGTTCCCCCCATGCCGGGTAAAAATCCTGTCTGGTGTTGTATGGTCCTCACTGTCACTGTCAAAACAGTCCTTGGGGATTGGTCCTAACAGTTCATTACCTAAATCAATGGAAAAATGTCGGTCATCAACCGCCATTCCAATAATGGTGCCTGCGGCTAGAGTAATACTCTTTAAGTCGCTGTTATCCACCTCTATTGGAATGGTGTCATGTTCTATGTTGACTAATGGAGTTGGGTTTACCCCCAACCCTTGCTGTTGGAGAGAAGCATTTAGATGTATGTAAGCATCAGGGTTTTTCAACTCTTGTCCCCTTTTAACTTTCACTTCCAGGGAGAATTGTCGGGTCCTTTCTGGGATGGTGACTTCCTCTTTAACCTGAATTTCAACTGCATACGGTAGCAATTGAGCTGACCTAAATGCTTTTTCTGGATCATCAAAGCCCATGGGATTATCCGCTAATCGGGACCAAGCTTTGAAGTTTATTAGGTCCAAACTAATGGCAAAGCGATTGAGAATGTCACTGCCTAAGTAAAAGGCGGCAGTGACGTCTCGCACGACCCAACAATTATGGACTATGCTCTTGTTGCCAATGGAGATTTTGAGCATACACCTGCTTGGCAGGAGATGTTTTGAATTGGGTGCTTCCAGGTCCATTTCCCATTTGTCTATCAGTTTGAAGGTGGGAATGGCTGGATCTTTTGGAAGTTGGCGAAACATGGCTTCGCTGATGAAGCTCTTACCGTTGTTCACACACACTCGAGCGAGAACAGAGTCCTTCCCATCATTTAACTGAACAGGGATGAACAACTGCTCTCCAATTTGCTGAATATCAGCCAGGCTTTGAGCTGATTTCACATCTCTCTGGACTATAGGAGTGGGAGTTTCAGATTGTGGATTGGTATAGAATTTCAAAGTGTTTCCTTCCAGCGTGGAATACCACTTTAGACTGGAAGGAAGGTTGATTTTCAGAAATAGAGAGGACCCCCCATCACCAGTCTGTTGTCCTACTGCTATGACTGTCACGTCTGGAATTTGGCTATTCTGGAAGTGAAATTCTACTTGGTCAGATTTTTGTTCAACCATGTGGCATGTGCCGTTTAAACTAACATGGTTGACACTCTGTTTTAATTTTATTGGTCGGCTAGTCTGGGTCCAGAGGACCTTGTTTACGCAATCTATTAGGGGTGACAACCTTCTCAGGAGGTCATTCCCTAGTAAACAAGGGGTGCCCTCTGGGGTCACAACTATGACCGGGTGTTTCAACTTATGTCGCCCAATTTTAATGTCCAAGTCTGCCGTCCCCTCAACGGGAATTTCCTTCCCGTCAAAGTTCTGGAGTTGTCCAGGAAGAGAGGTGAGAGGAATTAGGTAATTCTCTCCCCTTCCTGCATTCAGTTCATCAAAGGCCCTTCTGGACAGAAGGGTAGCTTGAGATCCAGTGTCCACCAGTGCCGAGATTGTACCCTGCCCCTGTACTTGTACCGGGGCATAATATCTTCCCTCCTTCTCCTCAAGGGGGCACAGATAATGTACATTTTTGGACAACTGGTGGGCTAACTTTCTGGTTTTGGACATTGCTAGCGAAGAGATTTGGACAGAATTCTGTGGAGAGCCTTGGGAATCTGAAAGAAAAAGTTGGCAACTGGAGATCAGAGCCATTGTGGGTTCCCCTGGCTCCGGTTCCGGGCCGCCCCCCCCTTTTTGGAGGCAGTCACCAGGATGGGTTTGAACCAGGGGATTTTCTTGCTGTTGGTTCTGGGATGAGATGGTGGGCGGCGGTAGCTCAGTCTCCACATCTCCCCAGTCTGGATTTGCATCCCTAGGGACCCATTTTTCTTTGGGAGGAGTTCCCCCCTCTCTGAAGGAGAAGATCCTTTTCCCAGGATCCTCTGAGGATCCCTCTCCCTCAAATTGGAAGATCTGTACCTCCTCCTCAAATTGAGTCTGTTTGGGTCTTTTGTTTCTCCTACCCCCCCTCTGCTCCTTAGGAGGCAGACTTTCAGGGGCAAGAGATTTCGTTTCCGGCTCCTGGGTTTCCAGGGGCTGTTTACAAGTGAGGAAGGAAGCTTCCTCCAAGGCTTTACACCCCCCTTCCCTTTGTGCCTCCTCCCTGGGAACCGGTGAGTTATCGGGGTGCTGCCCCCTTCATTGTTCTGGAGCACCAGGTCCAGAGTTGGGTGCGTTCTGCGCCGGCATGCCGATCTGAGGGTTCTGCTGAGCCCTCAGTATGTGACCCAGATCCCGCGCCATGTTTTGAACCTGGCGCTCTAACTGGGAAACCCGCTCAGGCTGATACGGGGCCCTGTTTTCTCCCCTGGGCTGATCCCGGGAAGGGTAGCTGTCCCTCCTCTGGTAATACCCCGGGTTGGGAAGATTTGGGTACCCCTCCACCCTTGGCCTCCCCTCTCCCGGATTCAGTGGTCTGGGCTCAGGGAATTGGGGAAAGAAGGATGGATGGTTTTGGGGCTGGAAGTCGGGTGGATATCTGGGGAAAAAGTTCTGCCCAGGGTTTGGTAAATTTCTGCCCTCCTGTGGGAAGTTTGGAGGGAAGTTCCCTGGGTTAGGTGCTTGTCTGGATCCCCCCCCTTGGGCTGGAGGAGTCCACACATAACCCAGGATGGGTCGATTTCCCTTGTAACGGGGACTTACATAATCAGGAGAGCGAAGGACCCCATTTGTGGGGCTGCCTCCTTGGCTCTCTGTCTGTGACTGACCCAAGGACCTCCTGGGCCTAGCATTATTAGGTGCAGGCAGGTTTTTAGGCCCCCCCATCTCCAAATCCAAAACGGGGGTGACCTTTACCTCTGCCACCTTGGCAGCAGCAGGGGTGCTGTTGGCTTTGGGGTTTTTCTGGGCATTACTTTTGCTATCTACCGGTTTCTGCACCTCATAGATCCGGGTAGCCTGTTCAATGACCCAGTCTAAAGATCTTTTCTCGAGAAAATCCCTCACGAGCTGGGTCATGATATATTTGGGCAAGGCATGGAAAAACGTATTAATAAATTCCCTGCTATCCGTGCGCACCCTTCTTGTGGTCTGTGCAAAAGCACGCTTTAACTCCTGCACGAATTCTTCTGGGGCCTGATCCTCCCCACATTGCAAATTGTAGGCTGCCTTGCGAGCCTCTTGAGGATTTCTGTGAACAGAAAAATGTTTCAAGATGGCCGCCTTATAGGTGGACCATCTTAAATGATTTTGGTCCTCCAGCCCCGCAAAGAAACTGGAGTATTCCGGGGAGAAGGTCCACTTTACATATTGAATACAGCTTTGGCTGTCCTTCAAATGGAAAGTCTCCATCATTTGTTCAAACAACTCTAAGTGCTCCCAAACAGAATACTTAGCGTTCTTATGGTAAGGCGTGATGACGCTCCTGATCGCCTTAATCTGCTTTAAGGGGTCCTTAAGCAAGGCCCTTTTTGCCTTATTGGCCTTTTTGGTTCGGGTAACCCTTGTCCATTCTTCCTCGGACTCAGAGGCACTGCTCCCAGAGGTTCCCGTCTGTTCTTCCAGGTTTTCCCGGATTCTGCGAGCCTGGGAATGGCTGGCAGAATGTGGGGACCTGGTCTCTTGTGTCCTGCGCAGTTCAGAGGAGTCTTCAGATTCCTCCTTGCTGCCAGGATTTGCTGGGTACCACCCCCACTGACCTAACTGGGCAGAGGTTTTCAGGATGCCCTTAATGGGCCTATTCTCCCGGGGTTCCCCACTGAATTGCACCATGCTTGGGTGCCCATACCCGGATGCCCGCCCCTCCATTCCTGGATGGTACTGGCCTATGAGCCCCATGCTTCTGGCTGGATAGTAATCTGCCATCCCTGTGGCCCTGTGCTCATGTGCGCCAGGGGACACGGGGGTGGCGGAGTCCAGGGACTGAGAGGTATGAGGGCCTCTGGTACTAGGGCTCCTGAGGTTATGCTCCGGAGTTTCAATTTCCCAGCGAACCTCATCTCTATCCGCCCCTGCTCCCTGTTGCAATGCAAGAGCCTGCATTTGTGCCTTCAGTTCCTCAGTTAAGGCCTTACTCGACTCTATCAGTCTCTCCTGCATCACTACCTGCTGTTGGAGCCTATCATTGTGCTGGCAGAGAGCTTCATTCTCTCTCTGTGTTTCCTGATTGGTCCTGGAGCACTGGGCCAGTCTTTGCTGCAGGAGGGTTACCTTCTGAGCTGTGTCCCTATTGGCCTGCTCCTTTCTTGCTAGAGCATCCTCCACCCTCCTGGTGTGCTCTAACAAGTTCTGGTGTTCTTTTTGGAGGTCACCCAGTCCCTGGTGGGCCAGGTGATTTTCTTCCATTTTTCTTTTTAGATGGCAGACTTCCTGGCCTATGGCGTCTCTTTCCTGACTAAGAGCCTGCATTTGTGCCGCCAGGTCATCCCTCTGCCTTTGGAAGGTACCAGCTTTCTGGCGCTCCTGGTCAAACTCTGTCTGGGTATCCAGGTCTTTCAACATCAGTTTATTGCTCTCTGCCTTCTCTCTATCTAGGTGGCTTTGCAGGGTGACTACCTGCTCAGCACATGCCCTATTGAAGTCTAGCTGTTGCTCCAGCTTTTTCTGGCTTTGCAGTAGGGAGTCCAAACCTTCTTGGTGTTCCTTCTGCAAGGCCAGAAATCTGGTATCCTGTTCTGACTTTTCCTTTTGCAGCACATCCATATCCTCCTTCATTTTAGTGATGTACAGTCTGCTGTCATTTTCTGACTCCTGGCTCCTCTGCAGCCTCTGCTCAGAAGAGACCAGGTCAGATTGGACCTTCTCTAACACCATCTGTTGCCTATTTGCCAGATTTTGGCTTTCAGCACATCTATCCTGCATGTCTCCCATATATAGGTACAGGTATGCTGCTATCCTGGCAATCTTATTGTGTTCCTCTTTGGCTTTAGGAGCCATATATAGTTCACTCAGGGCCACATGTAATGGACCCTGATCTCTATATATATCTGACCCTGTTTCAGTGACCTGTTGTGTGATTGCCTGCAACCACGCATCCTGGCCCTGTTCGGTCCATTCACCTCTCACAAATAGCTTATGCAAGAGGTGCTCTCTGGCTATTTTCATGTCTACTAAGGTCGTCATTCTAGAGATTGGTCTCTGTCCTGACTTACAGAAGTAGTATTTTATTTTTGCAGAACAGAACTTTTCTTGGAGTGTCCCTTTTGAGGAATGCTTCACAGCGTAATGCAGCGTGGTGATCCGACCGGATGTATGTATCCCGTCAGTTAGCGCACTGTATTAAGCTGCACAAATGGTAAATCTAACCCAACGTCTCGGCTCGAGCCCCCAATTTGTAAGAGGATTCAATTCAGCACTACAGCTAAGTTAACGCCTAGTCTAGAATACTGAATGAAAACCTTTATTGATATATCTTTAGGTCCAGTTCATGCGTTCTGGATAGATTGAAGTCTCTAGTTTGGCTCTCTGGAGGTTTGATGGAGGTAAAGTATGGATTTTTCCGGCAGAGCGTCCCGCTGCAGATGGATTTGGAAGGTCCCTATCTGTCCTGTCTGTCTGCTTTTATGTGTTTAGAATATGGGTGTGTTCTAGCATCACTGACCCTACCTCTCTCTCAGCTTCTAATTGGTCAAACTTCCATTTCTCATTTGATTGGGTAATGAACTGTGAGTCAGAGGGATGTCATTTTATGGCTTGCAGGTAGGACACTCCTCTGTCAGATTGCACATATTCTATATTTGATAATAAAAGACATATTTCACAGTTACACAGTTGCTTGAAATTACATATACATGGTGTGGCTGAATTTAGCCATGTCTCTGTCCAAATCTGCTGTTTCTAAGAGCTTGCATTCAGAAATGGCAGATATTTCACTTTTTAACTGATTTTTCAATTTCTGACATTGACCCAACTTTACATACATGTGTGCAGGGAGTATGGACATTAACTGAAGAAGTTTCAGATTTTTAACATGCATACATTTAGAGTAATATCCACTTTTCCGCTAAAACCCCCCTGAACATGTCACCGGGTCGAAAAACCTCTTAAAATGTGGGCAGAAAAATCACAAGAATTATGGTATCATTTATAAAATTTTCACATGTCCGCTCTATGAGTTATTCATCTTTTTAAAGTTATGTTCTGGCTCCAAAGGGGTGTGGTTTCCCAGGTCACATGGTATAGAAACCAGTCTTTCCAGTTTCTGCCAAGCCAGCTTGCTCTCACAGGCAGTGCCCCTCCCAGCTCTTGCCAAGAGGAAGCTACATTTTACGACTGCGGTAATAAAAACCTTTGCCTGAGTGAAGAGGGCTTTGTTCACTCTCCTGCAGAGCCCAGGTAATTCAATTATCAGATAGATGGCATATCCTTAGTGGGGGCAGCAAAAGGAAGGTTGGCCTGGGAACACAGTGGTGACTCAAGTTTCACTGCTGATGGGGGTAGTTGCCAGGCAGAATCAAGTTCCTTAAGCCAGACTTTCAGCTACTGTCATGTTATTTGTTGCTTTTTAAATTAACTTGCAATTTTACACATGCAGCTAGAATGCTGATTCTAAGTGCAAAACTATGACATTTAAACAATTGCAACCTATGTGACACTCAAAAGTAGGTCACTCAGTCAATTTAAACATTTAGATTTTTTTTTTTAGTGTCTTTCAATCCAATGCAACTTAAACTGCTGAAATCCACAGCGCAGCCAGTCTTGTTATAAGCATTTTTCTGGGCTCTTCATTTCCCAAATTTTGTAGGCACACAAAACTCCATTCTACCAAATGTCTGCTGGTGTTCAGTGAATATTTTGCACATATTGCAATGTTTGAAATAGGCACTTTGGCTTGCCTTCAGAGAAACACAGGGTGGTTTTAAACTGCCGGCTTTTGGATAGTGGTGAGTACTGGTACTGCACCCATTTTTGGGATTTAAGAAAATGAATTCCCAACAATTCTAGGTTGCATTTGGCAATCAGCATTGCCATTCCCAATGGTTTCAGACTACTGTGCGGGTAGTCCAATGGTGGTTTTAGGCAGTGTCCTTCTGTGCCCATAACATCGGCAAAAATGAGTGGCAGCCTATTCTTCATGCATTTCCCTGTGCATTTTCTGGGAAGCTCTGGCCATCATGATGTTTTCCATGTCAGTACTGCACAGTTTTGAGGTATGGCTCGGATGCATGGGTAAATACATCCCACATTGCACATGGTGCAAGTGCGACATTTTCTGAAACCTGGCTTGGGTTCATCTAACCAGGTCTTTGCTTCCTCTTTGGTCTTTTCCGGTAGTAGAGCAGGGCTTAGACTTGTTCAAAGTGTTCTAGCTCATCTCTAAATGATGGAAGGATTGTCGTAAATGAAGTCCCCTATGTGGGGGTCTAGCATAAGCAAGTGCCAACTTCTTTTCAAAATGTTCCTGAGTTCACGGTTGTTAACACAGTATGTCGTAATGAATTGTACTTTATTGTCCTGTTTGGGTTTATCTTTTTGTGTCAGAGTTTGTAGTCTTGGTGTTAGTTGTGCTTTCTTACGGGCTGCCTGAATGCATTTAGGTGGATAGCCTCTGGCCTTGAATCTGCTAGACAAAAGATGGCATTCCTCCTTAAAGTGTGTTAGGTCTGCACTGTTCCTTCTGGCTCTTATAAATTCTCCTTTCGGAATTGGTTAGTGTCATTAGTGCCTATATTGAAGTTTCTCTGACTACCAGCAACATCACAACCTATACTTCAATATAGGCACTAATGACACAAACACATGGTAACCCGAATACTCGACCCTAAGCACCAGACCCTAATGCGGAGTGTGTCTCACTGCCACTGTCAATAGATGACATGCCACCAGGCACTTGGAATCCCTGTGTACATGTGACATTCCTGATCTCCACAACCTCCGGTTGACACAGCCCATGGTATCCCACGGGCCAAAACCACATACCCAAGTGATCACTTTGTTTCACAATGACGTAATATTGACCGTTCACAATCCATGTCATTCACAAGAGGCCCTTTATTAGACGTCCACCATTCAACTACTCTTACCCCTTGGTTCCACGCAGATGCATTTAAACCAATAAGGACAAACCTACTTCAAGGCTACAAGCTCTGCTAATACAATGAATCACAGCTCAAGGCAACACATCTCCATCTAATCTTCATACCAAGATACCCCAAACCCAGGTGAGAATACTAACCCGCCGTGACAACCATCCATTATGAAATGAATATCTTCAACCCAATCCACTAGCGCCACATGAGTAGAAAACCTCAAAGCTACCCCTGGTTTATTGGTTGTAGCCCCGATAGAAGCTCAGAGACTACAACCAAAAGGCTATCTACCCCTGAGTCCTGATAGTTGGGACATTAGTGTTGCCCCAGATCTTTTCCAGACCCAGCAAGACCCCAATGGGCAGAGGATGGCCTCAGGTTTAGCATTTGGTTGTGTGTGCTCTGTTTGTGGTAGGTTAGTCTAGTTGCTGACCATGGACTAATTCCAATGGATGCACAGACAGCAACTCACAATACTGACCTACTTTTAAAAGATGCACTAACAAAGAAGTGCCCCTGCTCACCAATTAGAATAAATTGTTGACAACATGTGTATTTGTGAGAATACCGAAAGTGGAATCATGGGTGGCAACACATACCAGGTCCTACAGAGTCCAGAACCTGGAACAATGTAATTATTTGGTCCACACCATGTCACTGATATGGACAATTGCTGCACACAATCCATAAATCCGCCGAAGAGGAATTAACTTTCAAGCAGTAACTTAGTAGTCATCAAAAGAATATTGTTATACTCAATTTTTCAATATTCCATACAATATTTCATATGCATTCTCTGAGAAGTTCATCAAAATGAACACACTGATTGCTTCTCATCGATACAACAGAGCAAAAGAGGGCTTCTTAACAGAGATGACCGGCAAGATGGCGTTGCTTATCCGACGGGTTTCGAGTTATAAAAACTCTTTTTCAGGAAACGTCATCTACATGAAGCAGGTATTGAGTTCAAGGAAATACTGATATAAATAGATATACACAATACTCTTAAAAAAGTGCTTGAGAAAATCTTCAAATGACTTGCTCCAAACTGTACAATTGTAAGTAGAAAAAACAAACACGTGCGGCTATGTGTAGAACCCATAAGAAAGGATGCCGCGCTCCATTCATCTCACATCATATTCAACTCAATTAAATCTAAAAGTTACCCTGATGCACATCGGTGTTCAAATGAGCCATCCATGATGTTAATAAGTGCAATGGTATGGCATGGTTAAAAGCAATTCCCTGCATAGTATGATATACTGGGGTCACCTAAAAGCCACCAATCCCTAAATGTGACAAGTTCCCATTGTGAATAGGTAATGGGAAGAACCTAACTATAACAAGCTCAACCAATGCCTCATTGACAGAATCAGACAACTAAAACATTGTGATTGTCACCGTATTCAGAAAGGAACAAATAGAACACCAACAGCTTACACATATTTCAGCATCCAGCGCATACATTATCAGAACAGTGTTGCACACACAAAGCAACAAAAGACTTAACTGGCGGTCCACCGTCCTCATCTCATGACAAGAAGGCATCGAATTAGTCAAGCAAATATAGCTCCGTTTTACTAATCACAGGAAAACTGCACTGAAAAAAACTGTGAGAGAAATGGAAAAAATACTCAAAATTGTAGTTTTTTTCAGTGAAAATTCACACGGCTCTTCAAAACTAGAGAAAGGAAAAGCAAAAAATAAATGATGCCCCTGAGTCAAAATCAAAATTACAGACTATTATAGAACACCTCCAATTGCCCCAGATGCTCCTAAGGAGCCTATTATCCAATATTATTCATAACAGATAAAACAGGTAAAAAATATCAAAACAGAAAGTGGTTGCTACAACTGAACATGATAGAAAGAAATACATAAAGTCCCTCAGAACACGGGGACCGAGAGGCAGTTCCTTTTTTAAACGAAAACACAGAAAGAGCGAGAGATCAAAGAAGAAAAAAAAGAGTGCTGAGGGTACCAGTAAAGAAAGCGTGATTGCTAATAGATCAAGGGCTCAACTGGCTAATTTGAAACATGACACGTTGCAATTGGGTCTGGCCTTTGTCCCAACTTCAATGTCTCCACTAATTGAATACATTATCAATCCATTTAAACTTTTAAGAAAGATTAAAATGAAAATGTTCTTTAAACTGAATCCCTGATTACCTTCTATAGGCCATCAATGTAGGAATGTGTTACACAGAGTACTTTTTGTTCACAAAGTAATAACTCTCTTCTGGATGTCATTAAGGATATAGTTGTGCAGGATTTACAATACATATTTTTTAATAAGGAAAATAGCAATCTGTCTCAGAAGTTAGGATTATTAGAGTGTTTGTTTGGGATCCTGGAATTGTCATAAAACCTGCTGACAAAGGATGTGTTATAGTGATAATGGACCGAGCGAGTTACCTGAATGAATGTATGAGACAATTGTCAGTTATATGATACGTGACTCTGACCCCACAAATGTTTACAAATGAGAGACTGATGACGTACTAAAAGAGGCTTTGGATAAGGGAGGGATTTCTGAATAAACGTGGAGTATATATAATGATTATCCAATAACTCTGTTGTATATCCTTCCTAAAATATATTAACGTTTACAACAACCTCCACCGCATTCTATAGCAGTGAGGACCAATGGGCTTCCAGAGCACTTGAGATGCTGAAGTGATAACTTTTTACAAACCATGATTCAAATGGCTGAATCTTACGCCAAAGAAACCAGGCACTTTTTGAATATTCTAGAAGAACAATGAGTTCCACTGCTTGAATAGGACATTGTGTTCATGCTCAAAGTACAGAGCCTGTACAACTCCGTTCCAGACTTTGAGGCTACTGAATCAGTTGAACGTTTGATAGTCAATGAGGACTATCTACATGGTAATATCTTTTTTCTGCTGCAATAACGACACATAGATACATGTAAAATACATTAAATGATAAAAGATTTTACCTCCAAATATCTTGTACATCTATGGAGACAAACTGCCTTAAGGTATGCAAAGGACGTTATGATTTACATTTCTTTTACAAAACATATTCTGGTTGAACAAGTTGAACATGGCCCATTGTTATATTGACACATCTTAGGTGTCTGGATAGGCTCCTGAGAAGAGTTTGGTCAATATTTTGACTACTTTCATACTAGGTACGCACGAATTAAGTTTACTACAGCAGTGTCTAACAAAGGTATTCACTGATTGGATGTTATTATGCATTGGGGGAATAACCATCTCCTTACTACGATCTATCGTAAACCCACCGATAGAAGTAACATTCTACATGCAGCAAGCTTTCATCCACCACTTGTCTGACTATTGGAGACTGGAAAGGACCATATGAAGAATCATTTTCAGAAAGAAGTTATCCTGATAGACTATCCGCTGATGCCAAAGCTTTCCAGGGAGAACTTGTTGGGTAATGTATTTTCTAAGAGGGAATCCTTGATTGTACAGATGATGAATTATTCATGCAAAAACCATAAGATTAAGAGCCTCATTGGAAAACATTCAAGTTTATTTTCACACAATGCTGTGTTACAGAAGTCTCTTCCTAAACCAACCACGTGCCTCCTCACAAGGGGCGAGTGTTGGTGGGCAGAGGGCGGCCTCATTTTTGGCTTTTGGTTGGGTGTGCTCTGCGAGAGGTAGTTGAGTCCAGTTCGAGACATTGGGGTAGAAGCCTGGAACACATGATCAGGGATTATGTCCCTGACCCCCAACAAACTCATTTCTTTACCCAACAGGTAAAGGTTCCAGCAAAGCCCCACTAAGCACAGCACCTGATCAAGTTCGATTGAGGTCTCAAATGGCTCTGCAAACCAACATACTAAGGAAGGTTAAATGAACACCTGGGCCATTCCTGTTTATGGAGCTTTTTACTGTAGCACAATGCCCATGCCCTTCATAACAGTTGGTACTTCGCCTGGGGCAAAATGGATCTCCCTACTATAAGAGTTGGTACTTCGCCTGGGGCAAAATCAGGCTCCCTACTATAACAGTTGGTACTTCGCCTGGAGCAAAATGGATCTCCCTACTATAACAGTTGGTACTTCGCCTGGGGCAAAATGAGTCTCCCTACTATAACAGTTGGTACTTCGCCTGGGGCAAAATGGGTCTCCCTACTATAACAGTTGGTACTTCGCCTGGGGCAAAATGGGTTTCCCTACTATAACAGTTGGTACTTCGCCTGGGGCAAAATGGGTCTCCCTACTGTAACAGTGTGTACTTCGCCTGGAACAAAATGGGTCTCCCTACTTTCAATCTGCCAATTCCCTGAAAAAAAGAGGGAGGGCATGAGAGAGAGAGAAAGACAGAGAGAGAGAGAGAGAGAGAAAGAGAGAGAGAGAGAGAGAGAGAGAGAGAGAGAGAAAGAGAGAAAGACAGTAGCAAAGTGAGCACATGAAGTGATAGTGCTACTATATCTATGGATGTCAGGAGGAGTGTAAAAAGGAGACCATATTCTTTTGCTGTGATACGCCTATTCATGACTTGTTCTGATAGGAAATGTTTTGTAATACTTATGCCTTGTCGTGTCATATTTGGACATGATGCAACTGACTTATTGACTCTTTGACTCTTATTGATTCTTATTGACTCTTTGTGCCCCCCACCAACCTGCTTATTCTTCTATTTACTACCTTATAATATAAAACTATCAGGTGTCTTTTTGTCCGGGACAACATGTAGCATCTGATTGTTCACTGTCATGTTATTATGATGATAATTTATAGGATTCACAATGATTTTTTGTTCAATTCATATTCGTTTTATAATGGTTCTTATATCTGATATTTACCATATAATAATGTATTGATTGGCAATCGTTCCTTTTTTAATTCTTTTCCTCAGTGGAAAATGTGTAATATTAAAAAAAAGTATGCACTTAAATTTTCAAAAAAGAAAGTGAGAGTGTACAACATGTAATTGACTCTGCCTCAGACCTACTGGCCTTTCTGAGGTCTATAGCCTGCACCAATGGGATCTCCCTATTTTTAAATGCATACCCTCAGTTGTCCTGATAGAAGCAAACTCACCCGGGTGAGACGTCATGCAGCCCTAACGCATGCCAGACCCTCCCCCAGCTCCATAGGCTTTTCAGAGCTACATGTGTATTATGAATTCCCTATGTTACAAACCTCAGAAATATACATAATATGTCAACCTCTGGCTGATGAAAAGCAGACCCAGGCATGCATGACATTACCACACTTCAACTTTACTCATTTGAGAAACTTCAGAAAGTTGATGGCTGAGTTCTTCTTACCCTGATTCAAATCTGGACATGTAGGTTACGCACAGATGTCTGCATTAGTTGATTGAGCTTCTTCTCTCAGTGCTGTGCTGCTGCTTCTCTGGTTTTCATCAGTGACTACACCACAAATAATACCGTCTCACTGGAGAATCAGGTTGACTGTGTGGCTCTGCAGAGTTTTGAACCTTTTAGAATATATATTGTGCATCACTTCTTTCGCCAGGCACTCTTGCGGATCAGATAGAGAGAGGGTTGCGTCAGTAGTGGTAGAGTGAAAATGCAAGATTGCTTTGCTCTTGTGTTGATGCCTGAGAATGCGGTGGAGTTTCTTGATGTGTTGTGACACGATCATTGAGTCTAGAAAGGAAACCTTGTGCCCATGGTTCTAGGATGGTGATTGGATGGATCTAGGATGCATTGCCCATTGTGGCGGTGTGCAAGAGGGTTACAGATGTGTATTGTTCTGTTGTTTTGCTATCTGGAGTGATAGGTATTAAGAATCCCTGTGATTGTGGATTGGGTGGTTTGCATGTTGTGTGTTTGATCACAGCATGTGTGTACTAAGTGGGTCGAGTCAGCAAAACATTGCAATGAGAATATTAAAGAGTGTATTCACTTTCATTACCCACATCGAATAGGAGCCCGGATGCCACTCAAACCTTGGTTTGCTATATGGGTCACACTTGCGGCAAGGACACCATTTGAACTCAGAAGACACAGGGTAACATATGGCACGGCACCGGTGCAAATTAGGTATGCTGAGGGTCAACAGGTAGCACATGTCATATTGTGGTAGAAATTGCCATGTTGTGGAGGATGGGAGTCAGAATGAAATTCACTGATGGCATGCATGAGGCTCAAGGTACAGCATATGCTGTGTACTTTGGTCAGAGTTATTGGTAGACATAAAATACTGGGGGTTCTCTAGTTACAAGGTGGCATCACAGTTAATAAGTATTGAAAAGTCAGATCTTTGGTGTTTTCTTGAAAGCCAGGTGATCCTGAATTGTGTGGATTTCATTTGATAGAGTGGTCCAGAGTTTGACCACCATGTTGGAGAAACTGGAACCTCTGTGTTTCTCTCAGGTGTAGTGATGATCTCTAGCAGTATTTCATCACTGGGTCTGAGTAGCCTACTTGTAAGCAGTGTATGATCCTTCCATAGATAAAGTCAGCTTGATGGCCGAGAAGCACACAAAGTACAATGCCGTGTTTTAAGTGGATATTCATTTACAAGTAGTCAGAAGACCGGTTTTAGGTCTGGGAGTATCTGTTCCCTTCTGTCACGCTTGAGCCCAGGTTTTGCTGCTGTGTTGTGGAGGTGTCGATGTTTCTCAGTGAGGTATTCCCATATGCTTATATACATACTGTTAACATAGTTGATTTATGATAAAAGTAGGGTATGAGGCCAATGGTTCTGTGAGGGATGGTTAGGAACATTATTATCCATCTTAATGAGTGAAGATGGCTTAAACGATTCCTCACTTGAGCCTTGATTTCTCATTCCAGGATTAGTCTGCTGTACAGATCCAGAGATTCTTGATTAACTTTGTGGAATTTGGGTAAGTACTCATTATCTAGGGCCAAGGTCATGGGGTTTCTGGTGTGGCATTGGGTGAAGCATACATGGTTTCTGTTGCGTACGTGTTGCATTGTAAGTGGGTAGACTTCATATGTGCTTACTCATGTAAGGCAATAATTGAGGGCAGTGTCCGTATTATCAATGCCGGTCATTTGAAACATGATTTGTGTGTTGCGTAGTTGCTGCAGGTCATTCCACATTTGTGTGCTGAATCTCACTAGTGGAATATCTAAATATAAAACCGAAAATGTGGTTGTTTAATTGTTCATGATGCAATTCCCCACTGTTCCACCCATCTGCACCAGATTTTGCACAGCTACTTGTTAGGACCATCCGGGTGTCACTGACTTGTGGACACCCCACCCCGTTCCCTGGATTGAAGCCCCTGCACACATGGCACGGAAGCAGCGAAACATCAAGATGGCCATAGAGGGACGAGATAGAGCTTATTTTAAGAGTCTCGACTCTAGGAATAGAACTTATAGAACCCTATGGGACCTTTAAACCCACATTTCAAGGCCCTAGGATGTACCGTTTCTGAGATGTTTGCACTGCAACGCATAAGACCTCAATGTATTCATAGAAGGACCGGATAAAGCTCATTTTAACTGTCTCGATGCCAAGAACAAAATATGGATGTCTTTATGGACCTTTAAAACCATGCTTCAATGCCCTCAGATGCACCGTTTCAAAGATATCTGCACCGCAATGTACTGTAATATACTGCACCACGCCAGGTTGAGGCAACAGTTGGGGAGAGCACACCGAACGTCCTATTATGCTACAGCACGCACATGATCACGAACCCCTCCATGTCTGCTCTGTGACTGTCAACAATTGATTTTGTTTGTTTGTTTGTTTTAATCTTTATATATTCTACTGATTGCCTCCATAGTCTGATGAATTTTTGAGACGAAGTAGTCAGATAACTCGCCAAGACTGAAAGTACATTGTCTTTGGCTGCAATACATTTACCATATAGTGCACATTTTCTCTGTTTATCCATTGCAGACAGGGAAAGAAGTCCCAATTTGTAATGTAAAATTGGGATCGGTTCAGATTTTGGCAACTGCAGGACTGCCTTCCAGTATTGTGCTTCTAGCTTTTGCCAGTAGAGATCAGATTTCACTTGTTTAGTTTCAGCACTGTATAGAATTACAGGTATGATGTTTTGTTTGTAGTAGGTCATCACCGGGATAATAAACCATTTCCCATACTTCGCATTTATAATTTTCAATTGGGAAATAGCAGTAGTAGTTTTACTTTTGATCGTCACTTCGTATGGCTCATCTTTATGATTATCATTAATGTTTAATCCAAGGTAGCTGTATTGTTGGTTATCGGGAGTACCTGTTTCTGTAGATGCCAAGTTCCTAGCCTTTGCCATTTTTTAAGTTGACCATGTTGCACTATTTCTGATTTCTTGATGTTTATGGTCAGACAATTAATTCTTCTGTGTATATTCTCCAAGTACATTTAGTAACAATTGCATACCCTGTGGAGTGTTCTAAATTAAAACTAGATTGTCTGCATATAATAGCCATTGAATATGCTTCTTTCCTGGATTTGGAGGGTCTGTCTTTATTTGTCTAAAGATGTTGCCTATATCGGAACTATAGAAATGAAATAAAACATATTCAAAGGTACATTCCTGTTTCAAGCCTTTAGCAGTATTAATAGGATTGGTGAGAACACCATATGTAGTTATCCCAATTTGGTCAGTAATTCCCATATGGAGTTGGTAGATGTAATATATTAGAAATTCAGGGCACTGTGCATCAATGTTTTTTATTAGCATTTCTCTAGGTATAGAGTCAGCGTTTGCCTTTAAGATGTTAATAACTAGTCGATTCATGTTAGTTCCAATCCCTCGGACAAAACCCGTTTGAAACCATATGTTGAACTCCTTGAGTAAAACTCAGGTGAAAAGTTTTACTGGTTCTGCATGCTGCTTGATAAGATCAAGCTCGTTTCTTAAAAATAGAAATAATTATAGCTTTCCTCCAGGAGGGAGGGATGTTTCCTCTCTTCACAGTAGCATTAAAGATCACAGTCAGAATATCAGCCCATTTTTCCAGATTAGATTTCAGGATCTTGTTGGATAGTCCATCCGCGCCAGGAGCGTGGGAGCAGCTCAAGTTGCAAATAGATTGTAAGATTTCTGTTCAGTCGAAGGTGAAAGTATGGGTTATTTCGGTATATTTTACGCTAGATATGCAGTTTGGAAATTGAGTCTTATAGGTGTTTTCAAAGTATTCGATCCATCTTGTTTTGGATACTGCATGAAGCTATGTTCAATAATTGCCAAATTGCAGCTGAGGATTTGGAAATTATGGGGGTAATTCATAGAAGTTAGCGCACAAGTGGCGCACGCGGCTGGCGCAGTGTGCACGTGCGAATCTCTGCACCAGCCGCGTGCGCTAAAATCCATTTCCCCGCACAGCGTATTCATGGATTTTAGCTACCAAAACCAGCCGTGGCGCACAGTGGCACAGTGACCCTGCAGCAGCGCCAGTTACGCCCCCAAGAACACCCCTCCCGCAGGGAAAAGCCATCAAAATCCCCAATCCAGCGCAAAGGGCTGCGCTAACCCTGTACCAGTATACATGGCCACCACACAGCACACGGCAAGCGGGGAACGTGTATTACTGGGGTGCGCGAGAAGTTTCACACGTGATTGGCCCTGTGTGAGTGGGGTACGTGTATTACTGGGGTTCGCAGGAAGTTTCACATACGATTGGCCTGTGCGAGCAGGCTACGTGTATTACTGGGGTTCGCGGGAAGTTTCACATGCGATTGGCCCTGTGCCAGTGGGGTACGTGTATTACTGGGGTTCGCGGGAAGTTTCACATGCGATTGGCCCTGTGCGAGCGGGTACGTTTATTACTGTGGTTCGCGGGACTTTTCACACGTGATTGGCCCTGTGCGAGTGTGGTACGTGCATTATTGGGGTTTGCGGGAAGTTTCACACGTGATTGGCCCTGTGCGAGTGGGGTATGTGTATTACTGGGGTTTGCGGGAAGTTTCACACGCGATTGGCCCTGTGCGAGTGGGGTAATTGTATTACTCGGGTTCGTGGGAAGTTTCACATGCGATAGGCGCTGTGCGAGTGGAGTACGTGTATTACTGGGGTTCGCGGGAAGTTTCACACGTGAAAGGGCCTGTGCGAGTGGGGTTTGTGTATTACTGGGGTTCACGGGAAGTTTCACATGCGATTGGCCCTGTGCGAGCGGGCTACGTGTATTACTGGGGTTCGCGGGAAGTTTCACATGCGATTAGCCTTGTGCGAGCGGGGTACGTGTATTACTGGGGTTCGCGGGAAGTTGCACACGCGATTGGCCCTGTGCATGTGGGGTACGTGCATTACTATGGTTCGTGGGAAGTTTCACACGCGATTGGCCCTGTGCGGGTGGGGTACATGTATTACTGGGGTTCACGGGAAGTTTCACGCGTGATAGGCCCTGTGTGAGTGGAGTACGTGTATTACTGGGGTTCACGGGAAGTTTCACACGCGATTTTGCTGTCAGAGCGGGGTACGTGTATCCAGTGTGGTGCGCGGGGAGTCCTACACGTGAATTGGCAGTGTGGGTCCTCCCAGGTGTCCCCTCTACCCCCTCCACGGACCCTGCAGGCAGCCCACACAACAGGGGACTACCCTGCACCCCTGGTCATGTCCCGCAGGCAGCCCATCCACCATGGGCATGCCCCCCAGCCAAGCCACATGTCACCTTGCAATATGATCACCAACTCATGTCCCCCTGCACTCCCACCCCCCAGCAGTGAGGGGCACCTGCCAGCAGGCCCCCATTCATGTCCCCCTGCATCCCCACCCCCCAGCAGTGAGGGGCACCTGCCAGCAGGCCCCCACTCATGTCCCCCTGCACCTCCACCGCAAGCAGTGAGGGGCACCCCCCAGCAGGCCCCCACTCATGTCCCCCTGCACCCCCACCCCCCAGCCGTGAGGGGCACCTGCCAGCAGGCCCCCACTCATGTCCCCCTGCACACCCACCCCCCAGCAGTGAGGGACATCTGACAGCAGGCCCCCACTCATGTCCCCCTGCACCCCCACTCCCCAGCAGTGAGGGGCACCTGCCAGCAGGCCTCCACTCATGTCCCACTCATGTCCCCCCACCCACTCACCCACCCAGCAGTGACTTGCCCATCTCATGACACAATCCAAAAGTCAACTATGTACATCAACACATGTCTGTCACACACACAAACACACACAGGTTGCCATTGATTGAGTAAACCCACATGTCAACATGCATGAACCCAATGAGTGAATCCCACACATTGAATTAAAAGATCAAAATGTATTAACATGAAAACCAATTGAAAGTACTTAAAGCATAAAATAATGACAAACATGAAATGAAATGCATGTCCAAATAAAAAAATTAAAAAATCCTCAAAAAAAAACAAGTAATCCAAAAGAAAAATGGCCAAAACTCTCTGTCCACAAAACCAAATCCAAATGAAATGCAAAAAGGTAAATCCATTGATCCATGGTGAAATGAAATTAAAATGTCCAAATAAATCCAACGTCCAACCATGTACAATACAATTTTCAAGGGTCCATGAGCCCAACGAAACAAATGAAACCTATCTAATAACCTACCTAACAAAAAAACTATTTCAAAAGTGTGGGGCATAGTCCAAAAGCCCCAAAATATTAAAAAAAAGGAAACCTAACATTATAAACTATTTACAATGGCAACAGGCAAGTCCTGCGGCTCACTCATTGATGTTTTCGGCCAGGGCATCATCGAACTCCATGTCTATTTGCTGGAGGCGGGCCTCTGTCCTGGCCCCGAGGTCTCGCAGGGAGGCACTCATGGCCTGTTCCAACTCCCTGCGAGTCGCCTCGAGGCACTCTGCCCGCCTCAATGCCTGACGCATGGAGAACTCCGCCCTGACCATGGTGAGCCGCACCTCTCCTGCCCGCCGCCACTCCGCACCTATATGCTGGCCCAACCGCAGCCACACGGAAGACACATCCATTCCAGGGTCCTCCTGCCCTCTGGTCAATGCCTGCCCCTCTGATGTCGATGGCCCAGAGCCATCATTGCACCCACCTAGAGCCTGCTCCTGCTACTGCTGCTGCTGCTGTCCATTTGCCCTGTCCGATGATGCATGCACATCCTCAATCTGCTGGTCTCCAGTTGTGGTGTCCACCCCTGCTGGACCGCCGACTCCCGACTGTGGCAGGGATGGGATCTCCACCAAGCTGGCTGTGTTGGTCAGGCCAGGTCGCCAGGGGGCCATGGTGGAATCTGGGCCGGAAGTAGGCAGGGTAAACGACTGGCGCATAGTCTCCACAGAGGAGGAGAGGTCCGCCAGAGTGTGCGTCACATGTAGGAACCCACCAACCATGGCCCCTCCCAACAGTGCCGCACTCTCCCCTACCTGCGGATGGGCCTGGGACGGGGCATCCCTGCTGGTGCATGGTGGTGCAGTCACAGGGTCAAGGACAGGGACATGCGCAGGCCCCTCCGCGGTGACCTGTGCTGCCTCCTGACCCTGGCCCTGGACTGCACCACTTGCACCAGTGGTACTACCCCCACCAGGCCCCATGTGCGGCTCAGTAGCGGGATCCTCCTCCTCTGTGGAGAACACCAACCTGGATGTCTCCGTACCGTATTACGCGATTGCAAGCCCCTGTGAGGGCTCACCCGGCCCTTCCGCCACAGCCGTAGTGGCAGACACGGCACCAGCCCCCTCGCTCCCGGATGATGGCAAGTCCTGGGAGGGTGGCTGGGCCTGTGGAGGCATCCCCGCTGCTTGGCTCCACAGCGCCGTCTCCGCCCTCTTCTTCACTTGACGCTCCATAGAGGGAGACCTAGAACACAAGAATCAGGGTACAGTACAATATTCCCATAGACAGGAAGCAATAACATATCAGTGGCAGTGTCTAACTTCACTTCCATCCTGTCCCTCCACAACACACGGGTGAATGCATGCAACACACATGCATAAACAGGCATGGCGCCTGCAATCAACTTCAGCATCCATGTACAAGGGCCTCTATTAATCAAAATGTTGCCTTCAAACTCACATGCATCATGGCTCACACTGATCCCATGCATACACATCACCGGAGGATCATGCATCATGCCTGTACACCACAGACACAGTGGATAGACACAGTGCATACAACGGTGACCGCACTGCATGAGTGAATCTACACATCATCACGGACATGTGTCATGAATCCATGGTGTATCGAAGTCACAGACACACTTCTCAGACACACACACATGTGCACCATATATGTACATGACAGCAGCACCCATCCCTCACACCTCCACCATGTGCTAGAACACACACTGGCATGCTTTCATGTGTGCATTTGCCATACAGGTCCTCATGTAGCATTGGAACTCATGCACCAATCATGTGGTTCGCACATTACTGGTCTCACATGCATGACCATGATGTCCCTGCACACACACATCCATACATGGCCCATGTCACACATACAGGCAAGTATCAGACTACCAGCACACTGCAACATGCCCTGTCTCACACACCAATGCTTGGCCACTTACCGCTCAACTCCAGACGGGTCTTCCTCCAAAGGATCTGGGCGTAGAGCGCTGGGCATACGTGTTCCAGGACCCTCATCTGGATGTCACTCATGCTGACCTGGCCCCCCTCCACGAGGCGCCTTGTGGAGGGTCCTGGACCTGAAGTTCTCCCAGCGCTTCTTGACGTGCTCGATGTCGCGGGTTGCCCCCCCCTCCGCGTTGATGGCAACCACTACGTCGTCCCAGATCCTCTCCCGTCCTTCCTTGTTGGCGCGTGATGTTCTGAAGAGGGCATCATAATGCCCCAGGACATGCTCCACCAGGACACCAACTTCCTTCACACTGAAACTGGTGGCCATCTGCCTCTCTGGCTGGGGGTCGCCAGTGGTCTCAGATGGTGTTTGGCCCGACATGGCGACCCCCGAGGCAGGTGTGGGTGGGCAACTGGGTCCTGGGGCTGGGCTGTGGAGCGATGGTATCCCAGTCGGGAGTCTTCTGTTCCAGCAGGGGTGGACACAACAACTGGAACCCTGGCTGACGTGCAGGCACCAAATAGCAGGGCATGTGGGCAGCAATCAGTCAAGCAGCAGCAGATTGCAGGTGGGAGCATGCTCGGGGCTCTGGGGGGCAGTAATTTGGGCTTCTGGGCAGGAGCATGGTCTTCCGTGTGTTTTCGTGTGGCCAGCTTGATACAGAGTGATTTGGCATGTGAAAATTGGAGGAAAGGACCTTAGCGCATAAGCGCGTCAGCACACGTACACGTTTTCATTGGACCAAAGACCCTTAGCGCGTAAGCGCTTCTCTGACGTTACGAGCGCTGGCGTTTCCCTTGTGACGTGGGCATAGTGGTTCAGCGCGCGTGAAAAAACTGTACGTCCGCGTGTGAATGCTTGTAATCCGAGTAAAAGGGCCTACACGTGTAAGTGACATGACGCGTGCATGCGTTTCCTTCAGCACGGGTTAAAGGTGAGCGGGGCCAGCAGTTTGCTGTACGTGCCTTTCGTGGAGACCGACATGTGTAGCTGCTTCATGTTGTTTCGCATGCCATCACATCTTCACAGCGATCGAGGACGTATCTCTTCTTTTGGCGGGGGGTATTGGCTACACGTATTTTCATTATCACGCTAGTCAGACGGTGATTCGCGCACACTATTTTTCCCACTGCGGGTGCCCCTGTGTATCGCACCCGTTTTCGAGGTCATAGTAGCCTGCGTGTCCAATGCATACGCGTTTTTTGTGTTACTGGGTGGAACCGCGTACTGCGGGAGGTTGATTCCACACACGTATGCTGCAGGGTTGCGTGCACGGTTTTACTGCAGTTTTGGGGTGCCTGAGCGTAGCGTGACCCGTCACTACATCACCGGAGTCACATACAGCCTTGCAGGTGCAGGGGGGCTGTTAATATCTTGCATCCCACCCCCTTCACCCCAATTGCCCAGGTCAATTGTGGTGTACACCTCCCATTGGCACTACTCCATCTGTGCCAGCACTACTCCATCTGTGCCATGGTTGGGAGGCCACCAAAGGTGAGAGGCGCCTCAACTGGGCATACTCCTCATGGCGGGCGTGGTCAGGGACGTAGCCAGGGTGACCAGGGAGTGGAGGGACTCCAGGGTGTCCAGGGTGGCCGCAGAGGGGGAAGAGGCAGGGGTGCGCCACTTGAGCATGATGTTGTGCCATGTGTCGGTGCAGTCATGCCACCACCCCCTGTGGTTCTGGGAGATGCAGCTTCTGCATCTGGCACTGGCACCTGTGTGACCCGGCAGTCCGTTTCATCGACTGCCACGGACCCAAGGGTAGTGGTAGCTGCAGGTGCAGCTGTGGACACCACCACCCAGGCTCAGGGTCTGCCAGCGCAGGCTGCGTTGGCGATTGAAGGGCCCTTGGAAGATTTCCAACAGGACCGGAGGGAAACCGTAGGGGCACGCAGGGCTGCCCTGAACAAGACACATGTCCCTGGGGCAGTAATGTCATCTGCTGCCCCGAACAGCTGGGTGTTGGCAAGTGCAGGGGCAGATGCAGCCAACAACACCCCGGTTTTGAGTCTGCCAACCAGGACAGTTGTGGTCAATGACCCTGCCACAGCGGATGTTGATGTGCAGGGTCCATTAGAGGGCACGCAGCTGCCACTGCCACAAGTCAGCCCTTTGGTCGTCCCTCCATCTGCCACTCCCTTGGCTCAATCCACCAGTCCCGCTGGCTATACTGATCAGGGTGGCATCAGCCAGCCAGGGTCTGCGCCACAATCCAAGAGGAGGAAGGTTGCACCTGCAGCACAGGCTGGGACCCCACACAGAGCCACAACCTCTTGCATGTCGAGGAAGAAGCCTTTCTGCAACCAGGAACTGGACTTCCTTGTGGGCTGCGTGCGGAAACACAGCCGTGACATGCTAGTGGGTGCTAATTGTCAGAGTACTTCTGCCCACCGTGATACCCACTGAAAGCAAGTTGCGGAACATGTGAGTGCATTCGGCCATGAGGTGTGCACGGCGCAAGAGTGCAAAAAGCGTTGGAATTACCTCAAATGCAGCGCTAAGGCTAAGTGTGCCTCAAATTACAACTTGACTCTGGTGACTGGCGGTGGGCCTGCACCGGAGGAGGAAGACCTCACTCCGCATGAGTCACTGGTTGCAGAGTTCATACCATCCGCATTGGTCGAAGGAGTGGGAGAGATGCCAGGCTTTGATGCCCAGACCGGTGAGTGTTGATGCGTGTTCGTCAAGGACATGGGTGTTTTACTTGTGTGATGTGTTGTGCATGACTGCCACTACATGTCACGTGTACATGGTTATGATATGTGAGTAATGTAATGCTTCCCTGATGCATGTCTACTCTGCTGGATGGTGGACATGTGGAGCAGACAGGGACTGTCCACATCACCACTTTTGCACCGGAGTCACATGCTGTTTACCCGTATGCCCCTCCGGTCCATGTTCCAGCTCACTGGCACTTCTACATGTCGCGTGGGGTGAGCTTCCTCTCAGCCCAGGAACTATGCATAGTATGACTGATGTGCATGTGTCCTCTGTCTGCAAGGGGGTAGCCAATGTAGGCATGCTCCCTTGCCCCTCAACCCCCTGCTCTGCACCCCAATTCCATCTTAGCACTGGTCTGCTACAATATTGCTGTTCGTTAATTCCCTGGTCATGCCTCCTGTGTACATTCTAACATCCAGCGGCCAATCTGCCAGACATATCCATTGTGGTACTTCCTTAGTACTTGATGCAGGGTGTCTCACTTGGACTGTGCAGAGGTCAGATGCCCCGCAGGGACATGAGTGCCCATTCATGCTCCATGTGCATTCCACGCATGCCCATATGTGTCCATGACTGGATGATCACTGTTACACAAGTCCATGATGACCCAAATTGCATGGCATTTCATCTGCCTTCCCGTGTCAACTGTGGATCAGTAGTGCGTTGCACACATGTTTAGGGTCTGACAATCTGTGAGGGTCACAGGCCTCAGCCTGTTTAATGGCCAATGACTCTGTCCAACTGGTGTAGTGTCTTCTTCACACGTGGGTGGACTCCAGAGGTTTCATCATGTGTCCTGCTTCATGTCCCATCATCATTTGCAGTGTTTTCACTTGACTCACATGAAGCTGTTGATGCTAATCAACACTGTCTGTCAATACACAGGTCTATGGTCAGCCTTTTGATACGATGCTAGGCATCCCTGCTTTTGCACTTGGGTGGAGGGGTGCTTTGCTTGTAGATATGCTACCCATTGAATGCACATTGCACGTGATGCCTGAAGTTGACCTTGCACTGCCTTCACATTTTCTGACACACACCATGGAGTCCTTGTACATGTAGGTAGTGAGTAACATACATATTTGCTGCACTGCATAAACCCACTTCAATGCAGACTGCCACATTTCAACAGGTCTGATCACAGAAGCAATTCCAAGTTGACCCAGCATGCATGCCAGGTTCTATATTGTGTGTCACATGTTTGCCTGATGTGTTTGTTGTCGGTGTGTGTGTGTTGTGTGCTTCGAACATGTGTAGTGACCTTTTTTCTCTCTATTTTTCAGATGATGACGCAATTGAGCCGGAGGATGGTGTTGTCATGACAGGCACAGAGTTGTTATCACTACATCAACCCAGCACAAGTGGGGGTAGTGGGGTGGTAGGCCACCAAAACCCCCAAGTGCTACAGTCCATCTTGTCTCTGGCTGCCTATGAGTCCAGCCCTGAAGAACACTCTGATGAACATGTTGAATTGGATGAGCATCAGGTCCATATGTCAGGGGTGAGTGATTCTGATATGGACAGTCCTGTGTCCGCGACACTGCACTGAGGGGTCAGACAGTCTTGGAACCTCCGCCCGTGGTGGATCGGGATGCAGGGTCACCCTCCACACCAGTCACTGATGTGCCTGGGACATCACATCGACTGGGGCATGAGGCGTGCAGCCGCGGGCGGTGCCAACACAACGAGGACACACAGTCATTGGGTCCTGCAGGGGTCAAGCCGTGCAACGTGGTCGCTGCGCGCAACCACAGTATACTGAGTGGGAGCAAGACATGACTGCCAATTCTGAACGGCAGGGGCAGCAATGGAGAACATCGCTGAGAGCATGGAGCGTGTGGCCCAATCTGTGCTCCCCCCTGCTAGGCAGGTGCTTTTCCAGCAGCAGGTGGCACGGTCCATGGCCCGCCCGCTCAGGCTGGGCATGGCGGCCTCAGACAGGGCACGCCAGGCTGAAATGTAGTCTCTCCATCAAGCAATTGCTGCTCACGCAGAGGCACACATGAAGGCCCTGAGGGAGGAGCATGCTTCCCTCAGATCCACTCTGGGTGTCCGTCTGATGTCCCAGAGGGAGCGGGCAGAGGAGAGGTTTGCACAGCTTGAGCGTACCATCTCGGCTGAGCTACATGCTTGCCGCGAGGTGCAGCGGTTGTACAGCCAGGCCTTGCAGGAGGAACTCCGTGTTACACGTGCTACCTTGCAAGAGGAAGCACGTGTATCACTGGAGATTCTGCATGCAGACCTACGTGTCATCGCCACACAGAACCAGGCTCACCCGTCCGGCAGACCTGCTGCCGACGAGGGGCAAGCTGTGGCTAGGCGTGGTCATGCTCCTGTGCCACGTCCTCCTTTCCAGGAAGAGCCAGACTCGGACGACAATCTATCTCCCACATAGGTCGGGCTGTGCAGGCGTTGAGCCCATGGAGTTTTTTTTTTTCCTCAGCATCATCGCATGTCGGTGTTGAGCAGCACTCTGTTCCTCCCCCCTCCTTGGCCCCCCACCAGGTCGTATGTGGCCATTTTTGTTAGTTTAAATAGGTAAAGTAGGTTTTTCATAGTTAGTGTAATTAGTTAATATAGTTTGAAATTGCTAGTATATTGTGCTTTCATGTGACGGTGTGGTGCTTTGTGGCTTTTGAAAGCATCCACTGTCTGTTCCAGCTGGTCCCTTCAAGCTTTTCTCGTGTATGTGTTTGCTGCTTGGGGTCCTTGACTCACATATGACACTCCTGCTTCCCTTATCCATGGGCTCACAAGGATGGTTCGGTGTAACAGCCTATTACACAAGGGCAATGGACTGTTATATCTGTGGCATGTCTGCTGCTGTGGAACTTGTGTTAACACCCCTAGTGGGGATGATTGTTCTTCTTTTGCTAGATGGGGTGTTTAATGATTCATGTGTACATTCATTGCTATGCATTGTGTAGTATGTTTCTTATCTTTAATTACATGTGCTTGTTGAAAATCATGCCATTGTGTTGAAAATCATGCCATCCACACTGTTGCTGTGAAAGACGGACTGATGGTGTGATTTCTGATGCACGTCTCTGACATGGTCGACTCATATAATGCCTGAAAAGACACACACAGATGAATATTAAGCATTAATCATGTGTTTCATGGACTTTCTGCAGGGGGATGAGCCTCAAGACCACCTTTGCCAGCAGACATGGGCCATTGGACGTCTGGAATCTGGACACGTTTCGTGGTGCCGACATGCACATGTGTGCGCAAGCAGAGGCACATGGATTGCGATCATACATCCAATAAACAACGTGTTTCAAGGGACTCCAGGCAAGGTGAGCAGCACAGGGAGTCACAACACAGCAAACCTTCCACCTGGCCAGTTGAACATGCATGCCTAGTAGCAGCACTGACGGTGAGCTTGGACAAATATTGGTGTTGAAGCGCACAATAGAGCTCAGATGTGTTGGTGGACTGATGGCTAGTTGATGGGAAAGTTGTCTGGGGCACCTGCATGGGCAGTGGCACATACCCTCTGTTCCACCATGGTCCATTGAGGCACTTTTATTAGCCATGTAGTGTTGCAAGACATGGAATGAAGCAGCTCACAGGGACAGACAGCAAGGGATAGACTCAGGTGCAGTGCATTTCATTTCCAAGTAGAATTTGATACATGCACTGGCTACTTTATTTTGGTCATGGTGGTACAGGACTTGTTCTGAAGTCAGACCTTGCTATATGCGTCTGTCTGCTTACCCAGGGAACGTTGCATGTTGTGTGAATCGTGACACATTGGTGTTCCATTTGCCACGCACCCACCGGTGCCTGACTTAATGCATTGACTGTGTATGAGCCATCACAGGGGTAATGTTACGTATGGGTATGAAGCATCCACACACGATTGTCTGTTTGTAGAGTATTTGTTACTTTGGGGGCATATTTGGTGGTGTGTTTGTGTGTTTTGGGCATGCACAGATTATTAACTGTGGCTCTCTTTGCAGCATTGAACTGCTCCTGTTACGGGACCGGGGAGTGCGCAGGCAGGAGACCAGCACTCACCCCAGAGATAAGTTTCTCTTTGACTTCCATTTGAGTAATTTGCTGCTATGTTCATGTGAGCAGGTTTGGTCTATTTGTGTATGTGTTAATGTGTGTACTACATTTTGGTGCATTCCCTACTTTCCTGTGTCAATCCTACTCCCCTCTCCTGCCCCTCATTCCGGTTATCCAGTATGCCAATGCCTGTGTCGACTGCATATCCCTGACCCTCCTTCCCCACCAGGGTCTCAGAGGCCTCAGTGAGTTAGACCTTGCAGGCAACTAGACCACGGTGGGGGTGGTTGTTTTGTGCCACTCCTGCGCCTGTACACGGGAGCTGTGACAGTAGACATCCGTTTGTGTTGCATCATTCTATGTTATGTACCACACATGGTTCAGATCCTGTTGTGACATTGTTTTACTGTGGTACCTTGGTTGTTAACATCATTGTGGCAGTACTTGGCCTTTGTGGCGTACTGCTACTTGAAGTCATCTACTGGAGGCTCTTCTGATTTGTTTTACTGCCTGCAGGGTATTTGCTTGGCATCTGTGTTGTCCTGCTTTGAGTTCTCTTGGATGTTGTGCTTTTGCAAATCTAGGTGGACTTTGAGGGTGCTGGCAACTTTTTACACACAAGGTGGGAGATGGTGACAAAGGGGAAGGGTGATCCTGTGACCAGGTGGAATTCAAGGATGTCAGATGAATAACCCAGATGCAGTTGTTCAGTGGGTCGTGGTGATTTGTGAGGGAGGGGGGTGTTTTGTTGTTGATAGTTGCCTTGCCCTGAAGTGTGATGGGAACCCTGGAATTGTAATTGTGCTTTACTATGTACATGATGTATTCTGCTCATCAATGCCTGTTCATGTGTTGTGTTTACCTTTCAGGTGTGAGGGGATTGTTGTGGTTTGACATGCTGTGGTGTACACATGATGAATGTTCACATGTGATGTGTAGAGGACAGTGATGGTCACTTGATTTCACATGCACATGTTGAGTGCATGTCCCTACTGACCCACATACTCGCGCTATGATCCACTACATGTACAACCACCCTTACATGTCCACGTGTACACTCTGTTTGCCTTCTGGTGCCCACTGTGTCCCTGCAGCGAATGTTCTATGACCATTTGTGGATCCTGTACATGCCTAATTTTGATATTTTATGTAGTTTGTCGCTTAGATGTGATGCCCAGGGTGTGCATCACACACAATGGCTGTACACTGTGCTGTGCGCTGAGCAGTGTGCTACAGGAGGTGGACATGGCACACAGTAGCTGCAGTGTTGATTATGCAATGCACATTGTGCATGTGGACAGGCATTCATTGTTATGTTTCAAATACGACTTTTGGAATGCATTTGGGTATGGCTTATTTTGGGTGGGAGGTTGTTGGTCAGTCATTTCATCTGATTCCATGTCAGGCATCATTGTCTGATGCCCATTTACATTTTTCACATGGCAATGTGTACCTTATTGGTACTGTGTTGGTGTATGGATATTGCTTGCCATGTCATGTTGTGGTTTGGGAGGGTTTGAGCGACATACCAGTGATAGTCATGGCCTGTTTTGCAGGTCTGTGTGATTCACACCTTGCATGTGTACTTTTTGGTCACACAGGATTGCTTGTGTTTAAGTAGCTAGGGATGCACACAATGTGGCAATTCCACGGCAACAATCTCAGGGTGGTAAGGTTGTGACAGTTGACTGTCTCTTTGTCATCATCGATTGTCACCTGGTATGTGCCAGGCCTGTGTGCACTCCGCAGGGTTGGGAGTTTAGGTGAAAAATCTGGCCACAAGCTGGAACCGGGCTTCCTCGCCACATGACCTATTCCCTTCCATGGGCAGTGCCTGTGTCTGTGGTTGGGGATGTGGGGGCACCACCATGTCCACCGGTACACCCTGCCGTGTTGCAACATTGTGCAGGACACATGCTGCCACAATGATCCTGCACACTACTGGGGGTGCATAGAGTAGCTGCCCGCCACAGTGGTCAAGGGAGCGGAAGCGTGACTTGAGCACTCCGAAAGTGCGCTCCACTATGGCCCTGGTTGCAATATGGGCCACGTTGTAGCTTAGCTGGGGTTGTGTGGTGGGGTTCCAGATTGGCGTCATCATGTGGTTGCTCAGAGGGTAGGCACTGTCCCCTGGAGAGATGATAATGGTTGTGATTATTGGGGTTTGTGTATTTGTGTGTGTGTGTGTGTGATATGCATGCATGTGCACCGGCATTTGTACTCACCTAGGAGCCATGTGTCGCCATGCTGCCCAGCTTCCAGGGCCCGGCTCAGGGCAGACATTCTGTATATGAAACTGTCATGGGTCGAGCCAGGATAGTTTGCATAGACAGAGGTGATGATTCCCTTTGCATCGCATACCACCTGTACGTTGATGGAATGCCAGTGCTTGCGGTTTCGGGAGATGTGCTCAGTGGCCCTAGGTGGACGTAGGGCCACATGGGTGCAATCTATGGCACCAAGTACTTTGGGGAAGTGTGCCACCCTGTAAAAGTCCTGGACAACTGCCTGCCTTTCTGCAGGTGTTCTGGGCATGTATATGTGCCTGCGGACTGAGGGGCGTGCAGTCATGATTGCCAATACCTGGTGTAGGCAGCGTGACTGCGTGGCCTGTGAGACCCCACCCACTATGGCAGTAGTCCGCTGAAAAGACCCAGTGGCCAAAAAATTCAGGACAGTGAGCACCTTCTCCAAGGGGCTCAATGCTTGGGAGCAGAGGGTGGGGGATGTTAGGTCATCTTCCCACTCCCTGACCAGGTCTAGGATGATATGGGGTGGAAACATATACCTGCCATAGACCTAGTCGTCAGGCATCCCAAAAAGGCTTTTCCGTGGTGAAAAAATATGTTCCCTGGCTATTCTCCTCCTCCTGCGGTGTCCCACGATTAGTGCTGCGACAAATGGGGAATTCATCATAGCTGTATATACGTGTTTGCGCGCACTTTTATGCTGTGCGCGGTGACGCTTCCACCTGCCTTCGTGTGGCGGACGCATTGACGCCTGTGTGCGTCTTTTGCCGTGCACGGGTTTCCTGTATTTGAATCCATGAAAATGGGTTGTTCGCGTGCATGTGGGCATTCCGTGTAGTTACCTGCAGTACTTCCACAGTTACGGCTTCTTTTTCATGCGTTGTTCCCCATTCCGCCTGTTACGGCCACTGTTCTGCCCACTTTTGTTGTGTGCGCTGCGCTATGTGCACTTGTGCTCTGCGCGAAGCGTACGCCGCTTGATGACGTGTGCGCCCGCGTGTGCCATGCACGGATTTGGCACTCAACCAGTGGGAAAGTAGCGCAGCGCCTTCCTTGAATCGCACGATTGCGCATGCGCTTGCTTTCTCACGCTTCTGCCTGCTTGCGCTGGGATTTTCGCCGCACGTTTGTTCCATGAATCGGCCGTATATCGTCTCAACATCAGTTCACCATCTTGTTGCAGAATCAGGTATCTCTGATTTGTAGTCCAATTTCTATAATCGCATTTTAGATGCTTGATTTCTAAATAGTTCATTTCTGATGGAGATTTCATTAATTGCTTTATTTGCTTTCTTTATATGTTCTTTCTTATTTTTAGTTGATCATTGAATGCATGATTATGTCTAACTATCGTTTTACCATTACTTAACTTAATAGCCTTATAAAGTTGCATGGATGAGATATAAATATCTGGGTCAACATTTCCTTCATGTATATTTTTTTCCAAATCTAAATGGAAAGAGGTTAATTTCTTTAATTACCATTTGATTTTTTTTCCTTGGTTGATTATCGTAATTGAGCCTGGATTTTTCATTGTGTCAACTGGTTTTTTGGACTTGGTTGAAGACCATTCCAGACAGAGTTGCTTATGATCACTCTGTTCATTATGTTTTATTTCTAATCTATTACAAAGTGACATAAATGAGGAATTGCGATAGATAAAATCTATTGTGGCTTCTTGCATTCCTCTTTGCCATGTATTTTTTGCCGGAATATCCCTTGGTAGGGTTCCATTTAGCATAATAAAGGAGCGTTCTTTCACTAGATTGTTCCATCTGTCTTTTATGAGCTGCTCAGTGCCCTTCTCTTTTTTCAAAAGATGAAGGCTCACATCACCCATTATTAGTGTATGTGTTATGTCTTCATCCAATATGATTGCTTCCAGCACAATTTACATTTGTTTAAAGAAATTAATGGCAGACAAGTTAGCTCAGCCCCAGTATATATTCAATAAGGCAATTAGCAGGTGTTGTACAGTGACTCTTACCAGTTAAAGATGGTTGCTGGGGGAGAGCCATACTGTGAAACCTTTGTTTTTCTAAACAGCTACCAATAATCCTGAGGTTGGCCTGCCCTGGGTAGAAGTATCAACAGGTATCATGCTTATCTCATATTTGTCCCAAACAGGCATAATATGCAGCCAAGATTCCTGGATAACTACAATTTCATGGAGTTCCAGTTTATGTGTGATGGAATTTATCAAATGACAATGTACTCTTCAATTCCATGACACCAAGTGAAACGGTTCCCATTCAAGGGACAGTTATGCCCGGTAATAGTGGTCATGCTGTACACTTTTAATGGAACCAAATGTTTGTTATGGAGAATTCTCTGTTAAGGCTAATTTCCCAAACCTAGTGAGTCCCCCAGCAGCTTTGCTGGAGTTTTGGGGTTTATTTTTTTCTTCTGCTAAGAGTGAGACTCTTTTTCTCCCACTCTTAGACATGATTTGAGATATCCTTTGACTTTGTAATGTGTTTTACCCAGCACCCTCAGTGCAGTAACACAGGGGTGTCATAGTGACCCCCAAACATAGGCTGCATACCCTGGGACTGACTACTGTCTCCCAGGGCATGTAAAGTCACCATTGACTTTATTAGTCTTAAATTGTGAACAGAACCAGTAAAAACCATCATATTGTGGAAGTACTGGTAGGGGTAATTAGATTGCCCCTGGGGCTGTTTTTCGAGGGGGCACTGAGCAGTCCCCCCTCGTCGAGTTTCTGGCTGGTGGCAGTGGTTACCACGAGAAATATTCCACCGGAATATTTCCTATGGGGTTTTCCCATTCATTTTAAACGCACCACTTTTTTGGTGCAATGTTAAAGATACCGCCGGGTTATTTATTTAATATTTATTCCCCGGTTGGATCTTTTTGCCAGGACTCGGTTTTAAAATGGCGTTTGTGTTCGCCTCTGTAACTCCAACCCAAGTCGAGCCCTTTGTTCCACTTTTGGCGGGCTTCTGCACAGAAGCCACCAAAAGTGGTGCCACTCTGTCTGGGTCTACAGGATGTGTGGGAGGGGGGTTTAGGCACCCTGGACTGAGTTGCCTCGGCAACTCAAGTCGCACTCTTGTGTGATTGGCCCAGTGGTGAGCCGCCCGGCTCACCACTTAGCATGTTTGAGTGACAGCTAGGACTGATGAATGGGGGTTTTCTCCATAAAAGCAGGGCTTTGGGGACTGGAACTTCAGAAGTCGCCACAGGACCAAAGAATCTGAAGAGGGAGAAGCTGAGCCAACCTGCAACGACGACATCACCGGTGGAGCCCTGCTGAACTGCCTCACCTCTTCCCGATGACAGAGAAGATCTTCATCCCGGAGAGTCTTCTTCCTCTGAACTGGTGAGGATAACCAGTTCGCCCTCTTTTCGCCCTCCTGGGTCATCTCATGGTCAAATCACCTGTCCCATGCACCCCGGCGGCCGGATAGCCACGCTTCACCACTACCGCGAATAAAAGGTGTAGGGGAGGAGTGGTCCTAAAGACCCCCCCTGGCCTACATCTCCACCCCAGGTGAGGGCCATGGCTCATCGGGCGTCCCCTCCTTACCACCCGGGCCCAGGTGGTGGATGGCTCACCTGCTGAAGACATCGCCCACACGTATTGAATTTAGCTAGGCCTCTGAAGCCATTTCGTCTAATAAAGACGGTGTGAGCGTAGCGCACTGTAGCGCGGCCCCCACCCTCGGAGAGTTTCAATTATCCCTGTTGCCGCAGCACCCTGGCAGATCCGCTGTGAGCACGTTCCCACGAACAGGACGGACATGAGCTAGCATAAGATACTAACACTGTAACATTTCACTGTCCGCAGTGTATCACTGCTCCCAGAATGACCCTGTCAGCAAGGCCTGGGTGATGGGAAGATCTGTAGAATGGTGATCTGATGAAAGCAGAAAGGTACCCAAATATGAATGTCAAAAACCACTTTTAACACATGTATCCTTTCCATACAACCACTTTTACTAAGGAAACCTGTAAAATTGTGTAATTATTGTACATGACCCCAGCCATGAAGGACCCACACCCCTGCAGGGGTGTGCAAATGATAAAAGCATTCCGGGGGAGTGTTCCTTATATGTATCATTGAAAACCGTACACCCTGCGGTCCTGCGCCATAACTGAACTAATGCTGCTAGAGTACACAAGAAAACAAATGTAACCATACAGGGGGCCCCTGTGAAGGGTGTGCGAGAATGCACTCGTCACGCGTGTATGTTCAAAGCCCCTTGCGTGCCACCACCGTCACATACAGTGGCGGTTCATTTTCTATGTACTACACCAACCGCAATGCTACCTCACTTACTGCAAGATGTATATGCATATAGCTAAATACGGTAATTGTCAAAACATAGTGTACGAATAAGGTGCTCAGACTGAATATAATTGAAATGCCTTCAGCGAAGTGAAATGTATGTTCTTCAAACAAATAGTATAAAGTATTCTAATGATTGTGATGTTTTCGCCTCCAAAAACCGGCAACACGTGAGGAAGACACCTTTGTAAAAATGTGCAAGGGCATTTCCCCTCCCACCCTCCGGAGACTGCCAAACATGAGAACTGAGGCCCGCGCCGCGCTGCCCCGCCTCCCCCAACTAGACTGGAGCCGCTTCAAAGATGTGTAGCCCCCTCTGCAGCACCCAAGGCCACGGGCCGCCACCTGCATTATTTACAGCACAGCAGTAAACCTCTGCCTGAACCCACACTTCCAAAGGCGCCCCCTCGTAAACCCCACAACCCACCAGATCATCTTAGACTTATGGCCCTGTGCAATCGGGACACCCAACACTGTGGCAACACACTAGCGGCACATTTATAACAACATCTAACAAGACAGGGAGGCTTGTACCGTCCGTCCCATGCCATGAAGCTTAGCCCCTCAACCTATGGCTCCGGTCAACAAGACGCTGGTAACCATGCCCTGACGAATGACCATTAGACCCCTCACAAGGTGCATTCCTTCTGTGTTGCATTAACCTGTAGAATAACCTATTGGAAGATTTACTAAAGAAGATAATATTGCAATGACTGAATGACTGCGGTGTGCATGGCCTAGGGCAAATAAGTCAGGAAAAGACATTCATCTCTGACACTGGCCGCGATGGCACAACAACACCGTCAGGATGAACTCTGCCAACCTGCCAGGCCCACCCCAACCCACGAGGCTGACCAGTGACGTTCTCCAGCCACGGCCAACCACATCGCAGAGGCACCTATAGTTAGTCATCGCCACCCAATCCCATTAAACTTGTGCCCCCTATAGTATGTAGGTTCTTATGACGTTTTTTGTAAATATATATGCCTGTCTTTGCTATTGTCGGACAGAGCGCTCTCGGAGTTTGCAGAGTTCTTTGCATGCCATATTCTGATTGATAAACTCCCATTTAAGCTCACCCGCACTCTGTCTTGGCCTTATTCCCTACTTGGGAGAGTCCTTCATTATCTCTCATTGCGGGGAGGATCGTGCTGGCTGGGGACGCTTGCCTTCAGTGGTGACCCCGAAAGCGTGATTATTACTATTATTTTTTTCCCGATCTAACATTACCGTCCCCTTTTGGCACGAGAATCTCCGGTCGAAAAGGGATACGCACGGTGAGCCGGCTCCGGGCGGCTGGCCGCCAACGGCGACCGGTACACTAAGAAGTGCGCACTCAAAACAGAGAGGGTACGGGATCCCAGTTGAAAAATCCCCTTTGAGTACCGCTCGCCGGAGCCGGGGCTGACTGTTGAGCTGACGGCAACACTGCCTGGACGGACCCAGTTTCGGAGAATATCGGTTTAAGACGGGCACGTGAGTATTGAGTGCGAGCGATTGTAAAGGGAGTGGGGGAAGAAGTGTAGGACAGGGAACGAAGAGGGGGTACGCAGATCTACTAAGGATTATCCTAAAATTTTCCTTGCTTTTTCTTTGCATATGGCCATTAGGATTAAGAGGTGAATAAGAGATAAAAGTGACGGGAACCTAGCTCCGAAAGGGGGTGGAAGGCGGCGCCGCATAGTGCTATCTTGACTAGTACTGGGAATATATGAAGAAGTGGAATATAAGATAAAAAGTGTCCAGCAAAAGGGGGCACTGAGAATATATTAGTGACCGCTATTACTTCTTTCTTTTCTTTTCTTAGGGTTAGGGGGAAAATAAAAGTGAGATTAGTACAAAACTCAGGGAGAAAGTAAGAGGGAAGAGTCCTACTATAAGAGGGAAGAGCAGACCAATATATATATATATATATATGCGCATCCATATATCCGAATAAGAAGGATAGGGACAGCCGACTAGGGAGGAAAGGGAGGGCAGCTTGAATTGTGAACAGAGTGTTACTGGGAGGTGTGTGCACCTCGTATGTTTCAGACGACAAATTGATGTTGTAAGTGTGTAAAATGGCTATAAATATATAGAAATGGAATGGTCATGGTAAGTGTGACCAGATAGAACTTTTCGAAGAAGAAAAACGACAAGGTGGAGTGAGTGTGTACCTATTTGATTTCCGGGTTAATTTTGTCGAAATAACTGATGGTTTTGCTCTTGTATGTGCCCCCCCCGAAGAGAAGAGAATTCAGACTGTGTACAGTCAGTTTTGCATTGCGCAGGCAGGGGGCAGAGCACAAAGGAGCCCATTATTGAATGTGAGGTAAAAGACGAAACACATATTGGTAAGAGGTTTACATTGTAATTGTGGACACACAGAAAGAAACAAGTACTAGGAAAAATACACAAGATGGGGGCCGAAACACCCTTATCACATATTTGTAAGAATTTACCAGGCTACGCGGAGCGAATTAAGAAATATCATGACCAATGGATAACTGAGTTGAAGGGGGAGGGGTTACCCCAGATATGGCCCGAGGGAGGGTCATTTGATAAAAGTGTTCTGGATATGGTGGTCACATGCATTTGTTTGAAGTACAAAGGGAAGCAGTTGCAAAATAGGAGAGAAGTGTTAGATCTCTGGAGGTTATTTGAAGAGATACCACCGCCTAAAGCACCAGCATTAAATCCTGACCTCCCGTCCACCACCGACAATCCACTGATGATACAGAAAGATATTAAAGAATTATCAAGTGTAGCGCCACCAATAGAGGTAATAAGTTTGTACCCGATATTAAACAAGCCTGTGCCCGCAGAAGGGTACAGTGACCCCACTTACGTGCCTCCCCCGACAACTACTACACCCCGCCGGCCCACGGCACCCCCGCCATATGAAAGTACAATGGAGCGAGCCCAGGCAGGTACACAAAGGGTGGACATAGAGAAGCTCACAGATGATTTACAATCAAGACTTTCAATAGCAAAAGATGAGCTCTCGAGGATAAAAGACATATGCGAACAAACCGCACTTAATGCAGCTAGATCAGGGCGCACGTCTAGAGCGCCAGGTGAGAATAGAAAACCTGAAGACGGGTGGAAAAAGGGCGAGATACTGTTCAGGATTGAAGAAGAACCGACACGAATAATAGAAGTAGGGACACGAGAGGGAGATATTGAGAATGAAGAAAGGTCTATGGGGGACAGAGAGGAATTACTATGTGATATAAGGGACGATTTAGAAGAAAGCGACAGGTTGAGCATGGCGATGGGAGGGGGAAGCGAAGGGGGGATGGTACATGTTCAATGAGAACACTGGATGATGAATGGACAGGGCGATTAAGGGACAGGGTGGGGAAAATGGCATCACTGGGGACTTCAGCAGCCAAAACGGGTCCGGATGCAATGACAAAAGGAAGGCTACAGCTCCCATTGATACATAGGGGAGGAGGGAGGCCGAATTATATCCCATGGGGTCAGATGGATAAAGCCAATTTATTAAAGCTATTGCCCCCGCTATCAGGAGGGGCAAGTAAGTGAATATACGCCTTTGAGAAGCACACTGCCGGGGTACCCCTAGCAATAGGAGATGTGAAGAGCGTGCTTGTATCAGCAGTGGGGGATCAGGCTGAGAGAGTATGGGTCAAGGCCGGTTTCCCGGGAGTAACATTAGACTGCGACCGCCATGATGGAGCCTCCTTTAACACAGTGCGTGCACGGGTGTGGGATGCCTTGCGAGAAACGTTTCCAGATACACCAGACTTACAGTCAGTAATGCAGTGTACAATGAATGATGGGGAGGAGGCCATGGATTACATTTTTCGGGTCCAAGAGATGTGGAGAGCAGAAACGGGCACGCCCTGGTATCAATCGATATCTTTATTTTATTTCATTATAAAAAGAGGGCTCCCCAAAGAAGTGCAAAAGGCGCTCGACAAGATAGCAGGTATTGAAGCGAAGGGATGGCCTGAGATTCAGAGCATAATAGTACACCATTGTAAGAGAATAAAGGAAAGGGAGAAGGAGGTGGCACAGAGGAGATTGGCGGACGAAGCAAAGCTAGTGCAGACAAAGTTGGTGAAGGTCGCAGCGGCTGTAGCCGTGCTCCCACACAGCAGGGAGGGAGATGGGGAAGAGGAGGGGCTGATAGCAATACAAGGAAGGGTGGCAACTAATTGGGCTGGAGCAGGGCAGCGGCAGTGGAACGGGCAGGAGCAAGGCGGAGGTCCGCAGTGGCAAGAGTGGACCCCTCGAGGGGGACGAGGTGGGTACAGGGGCCGAAGACGAGGTGGACCGGGATACGGGGGAATGGGAGGAAATGGATGGCAGGGCCCTAGAGGTGCACAAGGGAGTTGCTGGAACTGCGGAAGATGGGGGCATTACTCTAGGGAGTGCAGAGCCAGACCCAACAACGGGTTCCAAGAGGTAGAACAGTATGGCCACCCCCACCCGGGGAGCCCATATGGCCTTCCAATGGGACAACAACAACTAAGAAACCCAGGCCAAGGTAATGCTGAGCAGCAACAGGGGCACCAGTATAGAACACAGAACCACCCACAAAATAATGACAATATGCAGTACACGCCAGGCAACCCTTTCGTGACAACGGCAAACGGGGCCTCCGCACCAGCACCCTACAACGGCATGTCAGTGGTTTCAGGAAGTGTCTTTAATGAGGGGGGGGCGATGAGACACCCCGCATAGGACAGCCCACAGAGAACACTTGCGTGTCCAGTTCTATCTACAACCTACAATGCAGCAGAGGAACCATTGGTAGGGGCGCAGATAGGAGACAAGCAGTTCATATTCATGGTTGATTCGGGAGCGGAGAAATCATGTATCCGGGAGGGCCGGTTCCCGTTATCTAACAGGAAGTTAGAGACGCAGGGGTTCTCTGGGGCTGTAATTGAAGTCCCTTACACAGAAGTTTTGGATGTAACAGTGGGGGGTAAAACTGTAAAGACACCCTTACTGTATTATGAACACTCACCAATAAATTTATTAGGGAGGGATCTCCTGAGTAAACTTAACATGACCATATCATTTACTGAGAGAGGAATAGTGTGTTCTACACCCGGGATATGCCCCTTGCGTGCAATGTTGGTAGTGCAAGCCTACACAACCACACTGGAAGTACGAGGGTTGCCGGAAAATGAGGAAATGTTTATTGAAGGGCTAAAGACATTGGCCCTCATAATCCCAGAGCTAAGAAAAATGGACTGGAGGATCCCAGCGGAGTTCCTCTTCCGCCCCATAGTGTGCCCCGACACCGCACCAGGATCAGTGGTATCATTAGACTTGCACGCTGTACAGGTATCAGCGAAAAGGATCACTGTGATTGGAGTGGATAGGGAAGGATGTGAGTGGCGTACAGTGCTGTGTACAAATGCCAACATCGCCCTACGTGAATTAACAGATGAGGATCTCTTTTCAGACACAGAAGGGGATGGTGAGATAGTAATGGAAATAGCGATGCCCTGTGCCATTTTGATTCAAGCCAGAGAAATCCCGGTCCAACTAATGGCAGTGGTAGGAGCACCGCCGTCCTTTTTTGATGATGACATGAGGCTCGTACCAAATCATTTGTGGACGACAGGCCCCCGTGATGTAGGGCTGTTGCATGGAGTCCAACCTGTGGTAATAAAGCTAAAGCAAGGGGCAATTTTACCCCGAGTGAAACAGTATCAATTGTCCCGTGAGGCTGAAGAAGGGATAAAAGAGACCATAAATGCACTACTAGCGCAAGGGATAGTAGTGCCTTCAACCTCCCCATGTAACACATGTATTTATCCAATCAAAAAAGCAAAAGGAGGGTCTTGGAGGATGATACAGGACTTACGCCCCCTAAATGATGTAATTCAGAAAGAGTTCCCTTTGGTCCCGAACCCTGCATCCATATTATGCAGCATCCCGAAACTAGCATCACATTTCACAGTAGTGGATTTGAAAAACGCATTTTCTCAATACCCCTCGCTGAAGAGAGTAGATACCTTACAGCATTCACACTGGGGGGTAAAAGGTATGAACACTGCAGACTACCACAGGGATACTGTGAGAGCCCGAGCATATTCAACCGCATATTGCATGAAGACTTGGGAAACCTATCAGTTGTGAGTACAATCATTCAGTACGTAGACGATTTGCTAGTGTGTGCACAAGACGAAGAAACATGTAGAAAGGATTCAACAACGCTCCTGACACTATTGGCCAATAAGGGGTACAAGGTAGACAAGGAGAAACTACAGTACTGCCTGACAGAGGTCTTATACCTGGGACAGCTTATATCAAAAGATGGAAAAAGAATAATTCCCGACAGGGTAGAAGCGATAAGATCAGTAGCGGAACCCACAACAGTGAAAGAGATGCAGACATTTTTGGGAATGTGCAACTATTGCCGAGCATGGATATTAGATTATGCAGCATACACAAGACCCCTACTACAAGCACTCAAAGAAGCACAACAGGAAAATAAAAAGATCGAATGGTCAGAAGAAATGAGCAAGTCATTCAAATCATTAAAAAGGTTAATTTCAAGCGCTCCAGTGCTAGCCAACCCTGATTATGGACGCAAATTTTACCTATTCTCACACTGCAAGGGAACACTCATGACAGCTGTTCTGACACAAAAGACGTCCCTAGGACACAAGCCCTTGGCTTACTATAGTGGTACTTTGGATGCCGTAATGCAAGGCCATTTCGCGTGCGAGCAATCGCTCGCTGCAGCCGCATTCGCAATTGAGAAAAGTGCCACAATAGTAATGGGTTGCCCTGTAACATTGTTTGTGGAACATTCGTTATTTGCAATCCTTGAGAGGTCAAAAAGCACACTGACAACACAGCGGGCAACAGCATATGAAATAATATTGTCCAGCACCAACATCCATGTGGTAAGATGCAAAACAGTAAACCCCACGACATTCATTACAGAAGCATGCACACTAGAGGACATGCAGGACCATGATTGCGCAACATACACAGGAGAAAAAGTGGAGGACACAGTGCTGTGTGAAAACGCTCTAAGCGAGGGGGAAGTGTACTTCGTGGATGGGTCTGCATCGATTGATGTGGACACGGGAGAAAAGCATGTTGGTATGGCAGTGGTAAGATTAGAAGACGGTGAGTATGAAACATTAGTACAGTACCGCCTCCCGTCACACTACTCCGCACAAGCAGCAGAACTGATTGCGCTCATAGAAGCACTACATGCAGCAAAGGGTTGCGCAGTGACAATATACACAGACTCAGCTAACATGACGATGACATTACATGGAGGTCTAGCGAGATGGGGGCGGAGGGGATTTCGGCGGGCAGACGGAACACCAGTACAGCATGCAGAATTGTTGAAAGAGTTAATTGAGGCCCTACAAAACCCTACTGCAGTAGCAATAGTTAAGTGCCAAGCACATACATCCAACACAGACGTTGTGTCTTTGGGGAACGCGGCAGCGGACGCTGCCGCCAAGGAGGCTTCCTATTTTCAGAAATATGAAGCAGGTGAGTACATGCTGCAGCACAAGACAAACGAAGAGCCCCCAGAAGGGTACAACATGATGCCCATATCACAAATACTAGAACTACAGGAAGGAGCTAGTGAAGACGAAAAATTGATGTGGACAAAACGAGGGTGCAGCAAGTCGGGAACAGACTTACTGTGGCGGCAAAATAACTCAGGAAAAGTGGTAATGCCAATCCAGTTACTAGAAATTGCGTTTCAACAGCTACACTTCCCTGCACATAATACCAAACAGCATATTGCAGCAGAAATACAGGAAGAATGGTTTGTGCCCTGTCTCCAGGAGCACGTATCTCGATTAGCAATGGAATGCACAACATGTCAGATCTACAATTCAGGAATGACATTACGCACGCTCCGGGGAACAATTCCTAAACCCATTGGCCCATTCAGAGAACTGCATATTGATTACGCGGACATGGGGGAAAGGTGTAATGGCGCACGGTACATGATCGTGGTTGTGTGCCCATTCTCAAGGTGGGTGGAAGCAGGTCCGTGTGCATGACCTGATGCCAAAAGCACTGCAAAGTTCCTAGGGAGGGAAGTGTTCCCGCGCTGGGGAATTTGTGACGTGATTCGCTCAGACAACGGTACTCACTTTGTGAATGAACTTTTCAAGAAAGTCACTACATTATTGGGAATAAAACATAAATTGTGTTCGATTTATCATCCTCAAAGTAATGGCGTAGTGGAAAAGATGAACGGACTGTTAGAGGGCAGGTTATCAAAACTATGCTTTTCATTGAAAAAGAATTGAATCTACTGTCTGCCCCTTGCGCTATTTGAACTGAGAAATCAGCCAAGTAAAGATCACCATTTGTCCCCGCACGAAATCGTGACTGGGAGACGAATGCACACAGCACACTCTCCACTGCGTGAACACTCAGATGCACACAGGTGCGCCGCAATATTGGGAGAAGAATTCACAGACTATTTGAAAAAATTAACAAGGGCAGCGCGCGCAATATCGAAGCAGCTCTCCCCACCCTTCACTAGAGAGGAGGGAAACATAACAGGGTCTGTCACAGAGCCTGAGCAACAGCTACAGCTGATGCCGGGCGAGTTAATTTATGTCTGGAGTTTTGTGCGTCGATGGAATGCATCACGGTTCCACGGCCCATACGAGGTAGTGTTCTGCACACCCACAGCTGTAAAAGTGAAGGGCTTGAGGTACTGGGTACACCTGACAGATGTACGAAGAGCATATAGTAATGTGCAAGAGGCGACAGATGAGGAGGCACAGACAGCAGCAACCGATTCAACTGAACAGAATGTCTGAATATTAACTTGTGTTTGTGCGTCAGCAATGAACGTGAATGGGAAAGTGACTGATGAAGTATTCCTGCATTCTCGTTTTATATATATTACTGAAAAAAAAGAAGTTTTTTTTTGGACTTATATGTAATTAATGAAGTGATCAAATTATGACATGTTTACACCCTTCTCTGTGAATACTCTTCCCTACAACCCTACCCGCTCCCATTACCCGTCAATATATATTGGCACTAATGGTGCCAACAAAATGTTTACATGCATGCACTTAATGCACTTTTATATCTCAAACAGGAACTACCATGGCATCTAACAGGCAGCCTGCAACGGATAGAATTAGTAGAATGAGAGAATTATTAAATGAGAGATGCAGATATTCGTATGAGTGCGGATTAGCTGTGTGCATTACAATGTTTTTTATGCTAATGTTTGGACTGGTTACATATTGGTTTGTAGCGTTCATCTCTGTTGAGATGAACGAGGGGGGAGGGATTAACAGCACTGGGATTAACAACACCACTGGGACCAATGTAACTACAAGTGTCAATATGAGGGAAGGTGATTTTCTGGTATGGGACGAAACTAAACTTGTATGGGGTTATCACACCACACCATCCAATGCAGTCATATCAGAAAAGGGAGAGCCACAGGGTGGAATGCAAAACAACACAGTGTCTCCACCAGAGATGTATAGGTATAATGCTCGCAGTTTAAATGACCGAAACCCGTCTGCCATATCGTGGTTGTATGATACCCCCACCAGTCAACCTGCCCCCATCTTAAAAAACAACCTGCAAGATAAACTCAGGGACGAAAAGGAAAAGATGCTGGCAGCACTCGAAATCTTATACAATGAATGGGCCAAGGGGGGCGGGAATGAGAAAGGGGGGTCTATTTTTTCCCTCGCCCAGGAGGCTGGGAAGTACATGAGGAATAAGAACAACAGACGGAAAAGGGACACCAGGAGGAGGAAATATGATGAGTATTATGGGTTAGGATTAGATAAAATGGAAGACCCACGACACCCCCACCAGACAAATAAGTGGTATGCAGATATGAGTGCCACCGCGAAACAAACAACAAATGAGAACTGTTATGTCTGCTCCCTCATTCCTCATGCTTCAGGTACACCCAAAGTATTGCTACCCAAAGAGTTGCCAATTATAGATGCCCAACGTCTCCTTCATCTCACGTTATGCAGGATTAAGAACACCTTCCAGGCACATGAAGTTATTTTTAAAATGCTGCAGAACGAGAAAACTTGCTACCCAAAAACGGCAGGGGTGGCATGTCTGGAGGAACCATTTTTTGTAATACAAGGGACACTTTTTTCAGACAACAAGTGGAAGGATGAAGAAGTAATGTGTAAAGCTGAAGCACTGAGAGGTGTGGCACCTGAGAAACTGCAGTGGATAGAAGAAACATGCACACCAGTATGGAAGGAACACATTTCAAAACTAACTTGGGTAACCACCATTGAAAAACCCTTCAAACTACAGAGCGAAATAGACTATGAATTATGTTTCAAAGGAGAGGGGAAAACTGCCATGGGAGCAAACAAGAACTGTAACAAGACCCTCACCATCCCAGATCTGAGAAAAGGGACAGCGGCCCTAATGGACACGTACTGGGTATGCGGCAATCAGGCATACCTGCACCTTCCCCCGTCCTGGAGTGGCAGCTGCTCAATGGCCACTCTGCACTCAGCCCTAATGGTAATACCAGAAAGCCACATCGATGGAAGCAAAAGGACACAGGAAGCAATACAACAGAGTGCAGCCCAGCCGACTGCGGAGTCACAGATGTATGTCCTGTCTTCCGGAAACAAGGGAGAGGTGCTGACCCGTAATAGAAGAGCATCAAATTACCTATCAAAGGCATCATCAGAACTGTTGGCTCAGATCCCAGACAGATATCCATTATTCAGCTCAGCAGAAACATTCTTCGCCTCACTCATCTCAAGTGTCCAAGCAAGGGCAAACGCAAAATGGCTCCAGATAACACGTTGGGAACTGATTCAGCTGGCCAATGACACTGAAGAAGGGTTCAACGTAATCAAAGTGGAACTAAGGGCTTTACGGCTGATGACAATGCAAAACAGGTATGTCTTGGACCTATTGACGGCGATGGATGGAGGTGTTTGCCGAAAAATTGGAAGTGCCTGTTGCACTTTCGTACCTTCCAAAGATGCAGAAAACGGCTCCCTGTCCCATGTGATCGAAGCAGTACACAACCTAGGAGAAAAAAAGAAAATGGAGGGTGGAGCAGAAGACAGTACGTGGTTCGACAACATTTTCTCCTGGGTCCCCTCATGGCTTGGAACAACTGTGAAATTTTTGATGCCAGCTGTGGTGTTCCTCCTTTTTATTTTTTGCCTGTGCCAGGTGGGTCTTCGATGTTGTGCTAACGCAGTACCTAATGGTGCAATGATGATGGTGACAATGGGCAACACCCGTGGGACAATGCGTAACATGCAGGAAGTGCAGGTACAAACAGGAACAGATAACACACCAAGATATCAGCTGGTGCCTATCTATCACGACAAAGATATCGTAGATAAAGCATGGCACACCACCATTAGAGAGCCCCGTGTACTAGAATGGTACCAAGAGGTGTGGGTAGATCTGGCGGGAGATGGTGGATGTATATACCTGACTTGTACCCCAGATGAATATGCCAGAAGAGGGGAAATCTTACGGGGGGTGTGTAGAGCATGGATGCCCATAAAAGGCACACCTGCATGGGATGAGGGAGTGATGGACGAAGCAGAATGCAGAAGGCTGGAGGAGTTAAAGTATTTGTTACTTAAGTAACGAAAGGGGGGAAATGTAGGGAGGAGTGGTCCTAAAGACCCCCCCTGGCCTACATCTCCACCCCAGGTGAGGGCCATGGCTCATCGGGCGTCCCCTCCTTACCACCCGGGCCCAGGTGGTGGAAGGCACACCTGCTGAAGACATTGCCCACACGTATTGAATTTAGCTAGGCCTCTGAAGCCATTTCGTCTAATAAAGACGGTGTGAGCGTAGCGCACTGTAGCGCGGCCCCCACCCTCGGAGAGTTTCAATTATCCCTGTTGCCGCAGCACTCTGGGAGATCCACTGTGGGCACGTTCCCACGAACAGGACGGACATGAGCTACCATAAGATACTAACACTATAACATTTCACCGTCCGCAGTGTATCACTGCTCCCAGAATGACCCGGTCAGCAAGGCCTGGGTGATGGGAAGATCTGTAGAATGGTCATCTGATGAAAGCAGAAAGGTACCCAAATATGAATGTCAAAAACCACTTTTAACACATGTATCCTTTCCATACAACCACTTTTACTAAGGAAACCTGTAAAATTGTGTAATTATTGTACATGACCCCAGCCATGAAGGACCCGCACCCCTGCAGGGGTGTGCAAATGATAAAAGCATTCCGGGGGAGTTCCTTATATGTATCATTGAAAACCGTACACCCGCGGTTCTGCGCCATAACTGAACTAATGCGGCTAGAGTACACAAGAAAACGAATGTAACCATACAGGGGGCCCCTGTGAAGGGTGTGCGAGAATGCACTTGTCACGCGTGTATATTCAGAGCCCCTTGCGTGCCACCACCGTCACATGCGGTGGCGGTTCATTTTCTATGTACTACACCAACCGCAATGCTACCTCACTTACTGCAAGATGTATATGCATATAGCTAAATACGGTAATTGTCAAAACATAGTGTACGAATAAGGTGCTCAGACTGAATATAATTGAAATGCCTTCAGCGAAGTGAAATGTATGTTCTTCAAACAAATAGTATAAAGTATTCTAATGATTGTGATGTTTTCGCCTCCAAAAACCGGCAACACACGAGGAAGACACCTTTGTAAAAATGTGCAAGGCCATTTCCCCTCCCACCGTCTGGAGACTGCCAAACATGAGAGCAGAGGCCCGCGCCACGCTGCCCCGCCTCCCCCAACTAGACTGGAGCTGCTTCAAAGATGTGTAGCCCCCTCTGCAGCACCCAAGGCCACGGGCCGCCACCTGCATTATTTACAGCACAGCAGTAAACCTCTGCCTGAACCCACACTTCCAAAGGCGCCCCCTCGTAAACCCCACAACCCACCAGATCATCTTAGACTTATGGCCCTGTGCAATTGGGACACCCAACACTGTGGCAACACACTAGCGGCACATTTATAACTACATCTAACAAGACAGGGAGGCTTGTACCATCCGTCCCATGCCCTGAAGCTTAGCCCCTCAACCTATGGCTCCGGTCAACAGGACGCTGGTAACCATGCCCTGATGATTGACCATTAGACCCCTCACAAGGTGCATTCCTCCTGTGTTGCATTAACCTGTAGAATAACCTATTGGAAGATTTACTAAAGAAGATAATATTGCAATGACTGAATGACTGCAGTGTGCATGGCCTAGGGCAAATAAGTCAGGAAAAGACATTCATCTCTGACACTGGCCGCGATGGCACAACAACACCGTCCGGATGAACTCTGCCAACCTGCCAGGCCCAGCCCAACCCACGAGGCTGACCAGTGACGTTCTCCAGCCACGGCCAACCACATCGCAGAGGCACCTATAGTTAGTCATCGCCACCCAATCCCATTAAACTTGTGCCCCCTATAATATGTAGGTTCTTATGACGTTTTTTGTAAATATATACGCCTGTCTTTGCTATTGTCAGACAGAGCGCTCTCAGAGTTTGCAGAGTTCTTTGTATGCCATATTCTGATTGATAAACTCCCATTTAAGCTCACCCACACTCTGTCTTGGCCTTATTCCCTACTTGGGAGAGTCCTTCATTGTCTCTCATTGCGGGGAGGATCGTGCTGGCTGGGGACGCTTGCCTTCAAAGGGTAGTACCTTTTAACCGGGAAACTCTGCGGCTGGTTTCTTCCCTGGCAATGCAATGACCTCCAGCTTTCCTCCACTTCGAGATCTCCTCTTCCTCTGGACGAAGCACCGACTTGCACCCGCTGCCAGGAACAACTGCCCTCGCTGGAGCTTTCTCACCATTTCATGTACTGTGTCCCACCTGAATCCCCTTGCAACAGACTGTTCAAGGTGTCCCATAAATCCTTGACTCTCTATCCTAGGGTGACCTGGGACCTGTTAACTAACTTTCTCTGAACTGATCCAACTCTTTTTGAACTATCTGCAAAGACTTTTAAAGTATAATTCAACTGTGTGATCTTGGACACATTCCGCCTTGCTCTCTCCAAGAGTGGGCCTGGCCTATGAACGTTCTTGCTCTACAGTAGACTCTGGCTTTCCTGACTTGCTGTGGTTCTTTTAAAAGTGTTGGTATTGTGTGCTTTCCTAATCCTGCCTTTTCCCTCCCTTTTTAACTACCTTATTGGAGTGCCATCTTAGGTTAAGTGCTCACCTCTTTCTGCAAATAAGTGGTGTTTTAACTAAGACTTGTTCAATAAGTAATCAGGGATGTATATATATTGATAGTGACTGTGTTTGAACTTGCGTGCCATATTAGTGTTAGTGTATTTTACAAGTGTGTTTTTAAATAAATAATTATATACTTTTATACCCAAGCTCTGGTCAGTGTTTTCTTGCGCTACTGTATCCTTGTACCTATTTTGTATACTCTATATACTGTCTAACTCTTATTGCGAGAAGTCTTGCTGCTCAGCCACAGCTACCAGGTAAATCTGGGTGGTACAGACTGCTACCAATTGGGTTTACTGCCAACACCTGTAGTCCTAGGCCTTTTGCAGTGGTCCCTAAGGAACCGCACAGGTTTCTGCCTAACAATGGTGCATTTGGTTTTTTTTCCTCCCATTTAGACATTTCTCCCAAAAAAGGATTTTTGCCACCAGCATTTTGACAGTTATCTTGCATATTCGAGCCTTCGTGATGTATCATAAAGCCTAGTTTATTCAAGGATACAGCTTCTTTCAGCAATACATCCAAGACCATCCTGGATTTCAAGGTAATATGAGTTGCTGTTAGATCCGTATCATCCAAAAAGTCGACTCTATCTAGGTCATTGGAGGCAATAAATACCATGGAGTATATCTAAAATACTGGCTCTATTCAAGTCATATTGCACAAAGGGATGGCTTCTGCAACATATTATCATTTGATATTTATCAGTATTCTGTTGTAAGTTGGCAGACTGCCTCACTTCCAGTTCTTGTCTCTGTTTTACAGGAAATGTTTGATTTGCTTGTCGATTATTTCTGGTATCGTTTCGCGGTGCTATCCATTCTCTTGCAGAGTCTGTTATCCTCATTTGTTTTTGCACGAATCGAACCCTACTTGGAGTATGGCTTTTGACTGTTTGTTCCTGATAGGTTATCCGTCTTTTCTGTGGTATAGGTGCATCTTCTATTATATGTTCTTTTTGAAGGATGTCAAGATTTATTGTGTTATATATAGCCATATATCTTCGTACTTCTTCTCGTATATAATTCTGACCTGTTCGGTTTGGATGGCTTGTCTTAGCCATTCCCTTGAACTAAGGATTTCTTCCTGAATAGGATCTATTTGAGTTTTCTTGTTATCTCTTTGTTCTTGGTCCTCGAACATGTTTTTATCAGTTTCTTCATTAATGTCATTTCCATCCGGATAAATACGTGTGCATGAAAATGGAGGTTTTACTAGTAGGTCTAAAATCGTTATGATAAGATCTTTTTTTACCATTCATAGTCCTTTCCATCTCCTCTCATACTTCTTTGACAGTAAATGACGTTCTGGGATCAGAGTTTGGAGTATCGTTACGACATCCTTTATTGATTAAAGTTTGTTGATTTGCATGTTTGTCCCTCGATAAAACATATCCTGTTATTGCTTTACATATCTGTTCTCACAATTGTTTGATTGTTTCTTCTGTTGCATTGGATGTGGTGTCTTCCTGATTTATCTTTTCTGTTAGATGAATGCTTTCATTGTTTCCTTCCGTGTTTAATCCATCAATCTTTTTTATTGGAGATTTTTTGTGGTGAGAGATCTTTTCCTTATTTTTCATGAAAATTGGAGCAAGTTTAATTGCTGGTTTCACTGGTTTTAGAAATATCGGTGCTATTTTCAGTTGTTTTTTTAGGGAGTTCTGTCTGACTACCAACAGTTGATTTTGCTACTTTTTTTTCTCATTCATGTCTTCTTCTTCATGAATTTTCTTTATGATTTCTTTGTCAGATTTCTTTTTTTCTATCTTTTCCTTTAATATTTGATCAGCCTGTTTTTATTTTCAATTTACGGATGAATATATTAGACTTTCCAGTCTTGTTTTTCTCTTTTTGGTGTTAGGAATGACATCACTGTAATTGTCTTCATCATCAATGAGTTGTATTTCATCTTTGGAAGCAGTTTTTTTTCTTATTATTTTTCTTTTGTTTTTTCTTTCTCATTCCTTTGCACTGTTTTAGCATCTTTTTTTTTTGGTATTCTCGTCATTTCCTGTTTTTAGACCAAGACTAGTATCCCAGTCTTTTTTTCCTTGCGGATTTCCTCTTCATTTTCTACTCGTTACGTGAGATAAATGAATTCTTCCATCATTGATTCAGATGATGGGGTGTCATTCACTCCATGGTTTTCATCCACCTTTGGTTCGCAGTCGCAAGTCTTTTTTTGATTTTTACAAGGGTGGTTTTCAAACTCTTGTACTTTAGCAGATACATTTTCTATCATCTTTTTTGTTTCTTCATCCCTCTGTTTGCTGGCCTGAAAATTTCTCAATAATTCTTGATGACGTAGTTGGGCTTCAGTTTTGTTCAACATTGAAAGATCATTTACAGCATTTTTTAATGCAACCAGAGTTGTGTCATTAATTTCTAAATCTTTGATAATCTCCAATAAATGCCCTGTGTTTAAACATACTTCTGAGCGAATTTCTTTGTAAACTTTTACCACTGAAGTTAGGACGTAATTCAAGGTTATCATTGTAGATGAATTTGTGCATTCTTTTTCTAATTTATCTTCAGGTTTTTTGTGGCAGTTACCATGTGTGTCTTTCTCATTTCCAAATGAATTTCTGTGCAGATTTTTTCTGTCTCTGAGTCATCCATTAAGGCCGATATGACATATAATTCAAAGGAGGACCCTACATTGGGCAAGTTATCAGAATGAGCCAGTGCCTGATCCGATAGATCAATTTCTGTGTTTTTTGTTTTTATTATTATCATGACTTTGATAGTCATTGCTTGTTCCAGGTTTATTTCCCACCAGTTGTTTTCCTTGTATATTGTTGTTTTTAGATCCATGTCGATCTTGATTACGTTGAAAATAATTAAGTATTGTATTTTTTACCGTTGTTGTCATTAGTGTATAGTCTTTATGTAACAATGTATCAAATTGACGACTCTCATTTTTTGGAGTGGAGGCGCCAATATTTTTATTAATAATTAAATGTGACAAACCAGAGACAGAAGGTAATTGTTCATCGTTGGGATAAATACTTTGTACTCTGAAGAGGGTTGACTTTTTGTTGTTGCACACCAGTGATTTGAATATTGTTCTGTTAACCAGTAGTAGATGCCTGTCTCTAATAGATGGCTCATCGAATTCAGGTACACCAACATCCATGCCTGATATTGGGCTTCATACATTGTAGCCTGTCATGTTAAGTTTGTTGCTCTTACATATTGTTTTCTTTTTTTTTCTCTCTTTTCCTTTTTGCCAACAGTTTCAGATGAAGGCACACAGCGGGTGACTGTTGTTCCCTCAGTTTTCAAGACGGCTGTTTCTTGTTGCAGTAGTAGAGAAAGAGCAGCGCAAGAGGAAGGGCTACAACCCCCGCTCAGTTTCTCCAGCAGAAGTAACACTTGTTGTATTCAGGTCAAAGGAGAGTGCCTACAGTCCCCGCTTACATTCACAGGAAATAGCAACTCTTGTCAGTCAATGGTGTAACTTGGAGACGGATCAAAGACGAAAGCATCCGCAGTCCCCGCTCTGAAGTGCCAGAAGTGTGTTATTTGATTCCTGAAAAAAACTGTAGGCAAAATAGGTGAAGGGCTAATGTCCACGATTTCCGCTCGGAGTCACCAGCCATGGCAACCCGAGGGAATCTTTTGTTGCTCCAAGGAGGCGGGTCAAAGATGAATCGTCCACAGTCCCGCTCTAAGATACCAGAGAAGTAGAGTCCTATTCCCGGAAGGAGTGCTATGTGCGGGGTGAGACAAAAGATAGCATCTATAAACCCAGAGCTTAAGTTCACCAGCAGTGGCAGCCCTTGTCAATCCTTTGTAGCTGAAAGGTGGCGGGGTAAGAACAGGTCATTCGCAGTTCCCATTCAAATTTTCTAAAGATATATTACAATGCTGCTGGGAGTGAAAGCCGAGTGCTGATAGTTCTTATAGTTCTCTTGGGTTCACCAATAAAGACACAACATGTTAGTAGATGAATGAAAGTAAAAGGCAGACACTGCTTTCTACGTGCAGAAAGAGTAAATCCGGTGAAGATGAATTAACCAATCTTTTGTTGGTTTCAATCAAGATTTCATGGGTGAGGTTTGGGCAAAGTTTGCTATGAATCACTTATTTAATTTGTGCATTTGAAGTTAATATCTTGCAAATCCAATAGTTTTGGACGCGTATGAGCGTTCGTTATGGTTGTTATGTTAATGTGAAATTAGCTTAAAATGTTGAATGGTGATAGATAACATAAAGGTCTGTGAGCCTTACTAGCATCGTGAGCAATCAGTCAGTAATCCCTTTTTACGAATGTTCCAAACGCCAGTCTCCAGCTCCTCAGATCCACAGACCTAAAGACGACAAGACTCTGCCTCTGACTCTGCGGCCGTTCCGTGGCGGGTGGAGGTTTTTGAATACTCTTCACAGTGGAAGTAGAAAGTGGACTGGCAGCAGGTAGCAGCAGGTAGTTCCAGAGGGTAAAGCAGGTAACAGGTTCAATACCACAAGACTCTGCCTCCGACTGCTGCAATCCTGTCCAGGTCTTCGGGCTGTTGCCACAAGAAGACTTTTTTCCCCATTCAAAACTATCCTGATTTCGAAAAGCTTTACCACATGACCGGTCCCTGGCAGGGCTGGACTGGGAAGCAAAATAGGCCCTGGAAATAATTTTCAAAGTGGCCCCATATTATATATTTTCAGCAAGCCCAAGCATTTTCCTATGAGAACATTTGGAAATAAAATAGGTTACCACACAAAAGTGGCCCAGGGTGCAAAGGCCTACCGGGAAATCTCCAGCGTTCCCTATAATCCAGTACACCCCTGCCTTTAGTATATGCACCCCTCCACTGAAAGAGTGTAGCTACCAAAGGAGCCAGGAAATGGCACTTGTGGCAGCAAAGCTCCACTCCTATTTTAATGGATCTATGAACATTTTTAGCATTTCTTTTGCCAAATGTCAGTTTTCACCACATTTTGTTGGGCCGATGTTACCATAAAAAGTGGGGGAAGACCCCCCCCACCCCTTTTATAAACCATACCCAAACTTATGATCAGTACATCTGTGGTAACAATAAGCAGCAAAAAATGCAGTAAACTTTTTTGTCTGAAATTGTCATTTGGCAAAAGTGGGTAATACCGTTTTAACAGTAGTTCTAATTAAAAGGTCTAATAATCCGCAATGGTGCCACCAGCAACCAATATACTTACCTTTTCCTTCCTCCTGACCTTTGCCCAGAGACAGCTTTCTTATAGCGTCACCACCTGGAGACAGAAAACACGAGCAGCAGCGGAGGGCAGGGCTATTATACTCCCTTGCAGGACCATCTAAAAAGTCCTGAATGTTTGTGGTGTTGTCTGGGAAGGCAGTCACCCAGGATTGTGATGAGGGAGGGAGAACGGGATTTAATGGATATATTCTTTGAAAAAGTCGATGTGACTTTTAACCAAAGCAGTGGGCAATTTCAAACTAAAAACCCTTATAACATTTTGCCTTGGGCACAATTATGCATCCCATCAAAGATACTATTTACCCGTCAGTCAATGTTCAGCTACAGAAGACAAAAAGGATAAAATGGCCACTCATTGTTATCCCTGTTTTCCACTGTTGTAAGGGACTGCACTAGTATGCATCCAAGGTGATAAATGAATCATGGTGATGACCTGTCCTGCTTGAAGAATTCGGCCTCCTCCCGGCTCACCATCTGGGTTAAATTGGGACCGTGGCAGGATTTTGGAGGGGGTGGTCTGCGAACCAAAAAAAGTGGTCCTGAAAATTATTTTCAAAATGGCCCCCATTTTGCACGGTGCAAGCCTGGCAAGGTAGTCCAAGCCACACCTCCAGCACACCATTGACCTAAATAATGGCTCCAAAAAGGGCACTTTAAAGCATATCCTACCCCCGCCCCATCACCCTCACAACATTAGCCAGATACCAGAGATGCCAATGTTGACAGATATGGTACATTGAGAATAAATGTGTGTAAGATCACACAATTTAGTTATGAGGTGAAGCTGAGATTTGAGCCCAGCCTGCACTTCAGACATCAAACCATCAATCTTCTCCACTCTAGCTGACAGATATGTCACAGATGCCCTGGGTTTCCACGTACTGCCTAACCTTAGTCCTTACCTTTGTGTAAACGCGTTTGGCCAGGATGGGTGGGAGGCCTCTTTTACAGGACACTGACCGTCATTACGACTTTGGAGGTAGCCATGGTGCTATTAGCATCATGGCTACCTCCAAAGTCGTGTCCGGGTAGTCAGAATGGGATTTACTGGGTCATTCCAACCTTGGGGGACCCGGTAAGTCCCCAGTCTGAAAACAATTCCCCATTCCCATTTGAGGCGCCATAGGGCTTAATGGAAATGGTGAAGGAGCTAATAACGGTGCCTGCAAATAGCGGGCCGTTATTAGCTCCCTGGTCCCTTAGCGGCTCCCACTAAGGGCTGCTGGTAAAACCAGCCAGCCTTAATGGAACTCGCTAAGGGACCTCGGAATGCGGCGGTAGGGAGTTAATGGCACCGGCCTCCTTACTGGTGCCGTTAACCCCTTACCTCTGGCCTCGTAATGAGGCCCACTGTCTTTCACCTATGCCTTTTAGCCTGGTTGGGACATGTGCAGCCAGAGGATAGAATGATGTTTAAAAGTGCCCCAGCACCTCAGCTAGAGGCTGGGACAGCTTATTGTGTGGGTGTAGCACGTGGTTCCTGGAGAGGCAGTGACATTCTGAATTAATCTAGGTTAGCGGCGGCCGGTGAATAATTTCACTCGAGTGGCATTATCATTTCACCAAATTAGAAATACCAACCAAGCGTAGCAATAGGTTGAAAAGGCACATCTGAGTGCACAATGTTTGAAAGAAAATGGGGCAAAAGACATCATTCTTACAATTAGTTTTCCTGAGCATCACTTGACAAAATGGATTAGATGCCAGGTCACCCACAGTATCAGATGCCAGGCCATCCACAGTATCAGATGCCAGGCCATCCACAGGTTCAGATGCCAGGTCACCCCCAGTATCAGATGCCAGGTCACCCCCAGTATCAGATGCCAGGCCAGCCACAGTATCAGATGCCAGGCCAGCCACAGTATCAGATGCCAGGCCACCCTCAGTATCAGATGGCAGGCCACCCACAGTACCAGAAGTATTCTTTTACATTTTCATGATGCCCTTGTCTATGATATATGCATGCATTGCCCGTGTAAATCACTTTCTTGTACCTGTGCCCACAATACATGCCAGAATTCCTACTATATATTACTGACAATGCTGCGTATATGATGATTTCCAGCATTTTGCCACTGTAACAAACGTTCATCATGATGGAGCTCCCTTCCCACGTGAAACACACACATGCATGCATCACACTTAAGACACAGGGCGGTGGTGAGGACGAAAGCATGCATTCTCAACATCTAAACATTTATTAAGTAGCTATCACCGTTTCTCAATGAATACGGCGTATCTAAAAAAATATCAAAATATCTTGTTCATGCATACATAATTTGGTCATTATTGGTCCAAACCGTTTGTGGACAATGGCTAAAAAAAGCCAGGATATCGATTTTTGAAAGAGAATTACTCATTTGTAACCAAGACTTGTTATTGTGCAAGTTAGGACGTTTGCATAATGGCATCTTTCAAAAGGTAAATACTTCCACCTTCCTAATGATTTCATAATCTTAGGCAAACGTGGTTGCTGTGTGTTGTGCGCTCCATTGCTAGTTAGTCTGAGACATTTCTTTCTCTGTGACTGCCTTTTGAGTAGCCACATGTCATATTCTTGCATTTCCCATAACTTTTCCTGAAATATTTACATCAACTCCTTTCATTTTCAGTTTGCCTTGTTTTAGAGCTTGGAGGGGAAGAGTGGATAAGGGGTAATCACAATATACCAGCCTAACCATTGCAGTCTGAAAATACGTTTTAGCCCAATGATAACATTACAGTCAGAGCTCAAATTTGTAACTATCCTGAAGTGTCAGGGAGCAAGAATCACAGAGCTCTCAGGATTTCCATGGCCATGTATGTGAAAGCCATCAGGTTCAGTTTTTGCTTGGAATTCTGGAACTTTTAGTTTTCCTACATTTCAAATATGAAAGAAAAAACTACAAATCCCAGGATCCAAAGGGGAAAAAAACAAGACTGGCTGGCTTTCTCACGCATGTCCATTTGAAACTTGAGAGCACTGAAATGACATGTTTAAAAAGTAGTAGGGGCTTGAAATAAAGCACTTAGTCTCCAAACATTGTAAGTGTTGGCAATTAGGTGGCGCATTCAGCGCTGTCTATAAACACAGTTATTAGCATGGACAGTGAATCCAGGACAGAGGAAAGTGAATCCAGGAGAGAGATGGGATCTGAGTGGGAACACGCATGATGTGGCTATTGTTTTGATTTGTATGCACCAGTTGACCACCTGTGGCCATGCTAGTCCCTATGACCAAAACAACCCATTAGCTGCCCCCGCCCCGCTAAAGCACCCCTTCCCCAGGAGCTAGATCTGTGCTTTTAAGGGGAAGTCTGGTATTTTCAAGGAGTTTTCCATAAGCTTAGGGCATATTTGCAATTCTAAACCAGCTCCTGGTGTAATAAAAAATGCCTTAACCAAGTGTGCCTTCAGGCACTTGATTTATAGTCAATACGTGTGTCCTTGCATCTGTTCATTAGACTGAATTTGTGTTGATAAAAAGCATTGAAGAAACCAACATTTTATACTCTTGCATAGGCATTAGATAGGCATTTGCCAGGCACTGTCCTAATTTACCAGCTGTTGGCATCTAATTGTTAGATAGTACCATTATGGCAGTGCCTGGATTTATTTTTCAATGCCTACACATAAAAGCTCAAACTATTGGCTCTGCCAATGCTTGTTGCAGTGTACTGTGACTTGAATGGCACTGGTTGAAAGCAGCACTGGGACCCAAAGCAGACAACAGTGCCTCTGCACAAGGCTAGTGGGAAGTCATTGCGCCCAGATTGGAGGGTTTTTTTAAACTAGGACCACAGATGTTAGGTAGTAAACTCTCTGTATTTTCAGCCTTAATGCCAGCTGTGTTGTCAAGCAAAGGTTAACAATGGGTCCAGCCGGGTGGTATGAGGCACGTTAAAGCTGAGTGCAGCTGGTAGTGGGGAGGTTGCATGCAAGGAACATGTTCAGGGTATCTGCATGTGTGCTCTGCCAGGCTAACACTGCAGTCAGTGTCACACTGCTGCTCCCTCCCAGCTCTGTTTACTGCAGGCTGTAAAATGAAGTTTCTTCTGAGAGTCTTTTCTGTTGTTGTGTACAGATGCAACTCTCCAAAAAAAAATTGCTGCCTAAAATGTAAGGTTCAGTGCATGTTTTTAAAAGTTCAAATCTGCACACCCATGTTTCTTTGCATTGTCAGGTGCGGCAGAGCCTTCAGGGCGTTGTGGTGTTGCGTCTGTTTGCAATAAATGAGTACTGCATAGCAATGGAAGCCCATTAATACTAGCAGGACACATGGGCTGATGCATGCCTGCCTGCTTTCTGATACATTAAGCTATGCCTGGGAACAATTAAGCACAGCAATGGTGGTTTCATAACTGTATGGGCATTAGGTTTGTATATTTTTGAAATAATTATTTGTACCTCATCAAGCTCGCAGCTACTTTCCATCTCGCTCACTCCATGTCAAATGCAAACCGAAGTCTTGTTACAAGTGTACGTGAGTTGTGAGCCCGGGCAAAAATGATACTATGTGTGTGTCTGGCTCATGGTTACTAGGCAACGACTCGTGGACACTTTCGCAAGCAGCTCAGCCTTCAACACAAGAGCTCAGGGCAGACTTGGCAGAATCTCTGTAAAGTTCAAAACACAATTACATCTTCGATACTTTCCTAACCTCTTCTGAAACACACAAAAGAGGCCCAGGGTGCAGAGGCCCAGCGGGAAATCTCCCGGTGTCCCGCCAGGCCAGTCCAGCCCTGGTTTGAACGTTGTTCTTACCTACTGACCTCCATGCCTCCCTTCTGAGTTCAATGATGAACTCACTGAACTACTAAATTACTTAAGGGTCCTAATTCATCAACCCTGGTATTAGGTGACTTTAACCGTTGGCAAGAGGATCCGAAAGACAAAGAGGCAATAAGCCTAGAAAAGGCTTTAAATTATCTAAATTTCTAGGGTCTGAACTCTAACCCTACTATGGACAACGGCAAACAGTTGGACTGGGTCATTACTAACAATCTTGAGACAAACTGATACGTGACTACCCCCTGCATCTGGTTGCACGGTAATAAGAACAGCTGGAAGGAAATTGAGCGGTCCTATGAAAGGAATATCATGGAGGCATAGAAGAACTAATGCAATGCTCAAATTTAGATGGCTTCAAATGCCCCTGGCAAACTCTTTGAGATTCTCAAATCTATTGACAAGTCTCCTGTGTTGGCTGCTACTTTCGTTACATCCCAAGTAGAGTGCGAAAACCCCCAGGTAGCATTCACCAACAAATTGTCAAAGCAAGAGAATGGATAGCTAGTGCCCAACTTAACAAAACCAAACATTACCAACTGTGTCTGAGTAAGCCAGCTGAACACTCAGACAAATTCCGCTTTCATGAGATCAAGACTGAGGAAATGCTAACCACATTGGCCTAAATGAAACCGTCCTCATGTGCAGACAATAAACATCCCCGTAAAATTATATGCGAGAACACAGACATCTTTGCACCGTTACTCACGAGAATGGTTAACGCTTTATTTCGGGACCAAATGGTCCCTAAAAACATCAAAAGGGTGTCCATTACTCCTTTAGTAAAAAAGCCCAATCTCGACCAACGAGAACCAGGAAATCTTAGACCCATAACCAATCGCAATTTCATCTTGAAAGTAATGGATAAATAAGATTGCCACTGCGCAATTACAAGAGACTAAGAAGATCTTGCTTCACGGACAGTTGGGTTTTCGTGCTGCCCACAGCACTGAAATTGTGATGATGGATTTGCAGACTCAAATGTTGGGAATTATGGACAAAGGTAAGGCAGGTCTATTACTCCTACTTGACCTAAGTACAGTGTTTGACCTCTCGATTATCAGCTACTGCATCAGGCACTGGATAAAATTGCAAAATGCTCCAAGGAGGCCATCGGTTGGTTGACTTCATTCCTTGCGGACAGAATATCCAGAGTACAATGGGATGATAAATTCTCACAGGAGTCTAATATCGTCTGTGGTGTCCTCCAAGGAGCTAGTCTCTCACCACTCCTATTCAATCTGTACTTAGGCCTCCTCTGTGAATTTCAAGACAATATCAAGGCCTTTTTCACCAACTACGCTGATGATACTCAGCTGGTGGTAGAACTAAGTGGTAATTATGTTAAAGACAACAAAACAGTTAATGACCTCTATAGCATCATCGAACTGTGAATGGATCAAAACTTGATGTGTTTAAACGGAGTAACACTGATCTGATGATTTTCGGCTCCAATCAAGCAAGGGTGAAATTAAGATCTGAATACGAATCATTCCGGATAAAAGACACACACATCAAAGTAGTGGGCAGGATTAAAACCTTGGTTGTGACCTTGGAAGCTTCCATGAGCTCAGATGCTCAAGCCATGCACGTGAGCAAAAACTGTTCATATTACGTGAGGCTGTTGAAAGCTATCAAACACCTACGCAATGACACTAATTGCACCTCCATAGTCAGAGCTACCATACTATCCCACCTGGATTATGGTAATGAACTCTTACTAGGCACAAGTAAACAATGCATGATAAAATACCAACTCGTCCAAAACAACGCTGTCCGAATAATCAAGAAAATACAAGATCTGACCACATCAGTAATGCAATAAGGGAGCTTCATTGGTTGAGGCTTGAGGTCCGTGTTTTGTTTAAATCTCTGACACTTACACATAAGTGTCTGTACATTAAAGACCTGGCTTACCTTAAATCTAAAATTGTCAGCTACACACCAGTCCTACGCTAAGATCTGAGGCTGAAGGGTTTATTGTAGTTAACCCACATAGGAAAGCAAATGACCTAGGTAGAGCCTTTCCCAACTCGGCAGCCACCAGCTGGAATAAACTACCTCTGAATTTGAGATTGGATTCCAATAATCTCAAATTCAGAAAGACATTGAAAACCTTCTTATTCAAATGAAAATAGGTGACCCAGTGTAGTAACAGATACTTGTTGTCTTGGCCTGCCAACTGTCCTGTTCTTTATGTGTGTTGTGGTCACTCTATCCTTATTACTTGTCTCTGTGTGGCACCCCAATGCCTGCAGGCTCTCGGTGCCGAACAAATAATTAAATAAAAAAATACATTTAAAAAAACACACAAATCAGGCGGCAGATGAAACATAAAACCAATGGCAATGCTTGGAGCAGAAATGCTCGACCTCTTACCGTGTTCTTGGCAGCAGGAATGGAATGCTGCAACATGCGCCACAAAGTTCCATCCACAAAGCAGACAAAGACCCATGCCCAATCAGGGTTGGGGCGGGCAGCGGGAGGGAGAAGGAGGAGGATCAGGGGAAGGCAAGGGGAACCAACTCAGCGAGGCTGCAAGGTGGCAGGAACTCGAAAATGTACACACAGATCAGGTCGGCAGATGAACACAAAACCAAAGGCAATGCTTGGAGCGGAAACGCTCAACCTCTTACCGTGTGCTTGGGCAGCAGGAATGTAATGCTGCACCAAGTGCCACTGAGTACAATCCATGAAGCAGACAAGGGCCAGTACCCAATCAGGGTTGGGGTTGGGGCCAGTAATCAATGAGGGTGGGGACAGGCGGAGGGAGAAGGAGGAGGATCAGGGGAGGGGAACCAGCTCAGCGGGGCTACGAGGTGGCAGGAACTCACAGATTTACACACAAATCAGGCAGCAGATGACACACAAAACCGGATGCCATACCTGGAGCAGAAACGCTCAATATCTTACTGTGAGCTTGGGCAGCTGAAATGGAGACTACTGGTAAGTAACAGGATGGTACACCAAGAAATGTTGGTTCCTGTAGTTTGAAGAAAGCCAGGATCCAACTCTCCCCCATTATTCAATGTTTGACATAAGTGGGGAGGAGAGTGTCCCAAAAGTTCGGCACTCCAAAGTCAGGCATAGGTAACCTGGGTGCAGCCCTCTGGAGCCCTGTGACTCCATTAACATGCATAGACAAAAGAGGGGTCTCAAGGGCACAACTCTGTGTCCCAGCTGCAACCAGCTCCGCAGTCCAGTGTTTGTTTCTTCCAAGCGTGCTTTCATGCTTCAGCAATCTTCAGGGAGTCAGACTGATTCAGGTGTGCAAGGCTGACACCTACTGGTAAGTTGTTGGATGTTACAGAAAGAAATGTTGGTTACTAAAGTTTGGAGCCAACCATGATTGAACCTTCCCCCATTATTCAATGTTTGTGCTCATTGAAGAGTGAGGGGCATTTTCAACAATATTATGACACTCCCAATTCAAACATAGTTGAACTGGGTTTAGCCCCAGACTTTAGTAACATGTGTAGACAAAAGAGCGGTGGTAGGAGCGCAACTCTGGGTCCCAGCTGCAATCAAATCTACAGATCAGTGATGTTCTCCTCCAAGTGCGCTTTCATGCCTCAGCAATCTTCAGGGAGGCCAATCTGAGTCTGATGTGCAATACTAATGGTAAGTACTAGGATGATACAGCAAGGAATTCTGGTACCTGTATTTTGGAGACAGACAGGATTTTTATTTTGGAGTGTTTTTACTATTGATGTTTGGTTTGTTACTGTTGTCATATTTACCCCCCTCATAAGAGAATATCCTACACTCAGCCCAGAATACCACAATAGCTGCACAGGGTACATCTTTTGACTGTGCCTGTTGTACCTTTATGATTGAGATTACTGTTGGACTGTAGTAGTGTGAGGCTGAGTAGATGGTCAAGTCACTACTCATCCCTGTACTCCTGCAGAGCAGTAGACATTGTGAAACACACAGCTCTGACACTTACTCTTGCGATTGATATTTCTGTTGCATACTTACTGCTTAACCGTAAGTGCTACATCCTCCAGAATACTGCTGAGTTCCCCCATAAATTTGGTTCAGTGATCACATAACCACCAGCACAAATCTACATGTGGCTAAATCACTCAATACAATATCACTTTTATACTGTTATTACCCTATTGTTCTCTGATAATAGCTGAATAGTCCATTCATCTATAATTATATGTGCATGCTATGTAATGTTCTTTTAACTTGTGTATGACCTGGCTACTGTATGCCAAAAGTCACCCACCCTCAGGTATTTTAGACCATGACATTGTCCCTTTGGCGCTATATAAAAGACACATTATATAACGTAACATGTGGTGAGTGTACTACAGTGGTAGGTAGGAAGGATTTGAGGCGAGGTGCAACCATATGTTAAGGAAAGAATGTGGTGTGGGTTCAGGAGATAGGTGGTCAGGTCAGAGATGGACTCTGAGTAGGTAAGTGTGTGAATAAGTAGATGTGAGGGTAAAATAGGTTATGGATAAGATTAGGAGGGAGCTGTGCCCAAGGAGGGTTGAGAGAGTGGGTTAAATGGTTGATGGTGCTGTTTTGATATAGGGTGTGCATTGAAAAGGATGAGAATTTTGAAGATGGCACCTTAAGTGGAACGCAGCAGTGTAGAGAGAATGTGAGACGGGGGCAGGGGCATAACCATGTTTTCCTACTTTCTAGACCTCATGCAATTTACTCACATTGTTTTTAATTTTGCTCCTGTCAAAAATAAAAATCGCAAATGAAATGTGTTCCTAAAAATGATAGGTGAACCCCATTCTAACGTCAAAGCTGCACTGTTGATGCTAAGAATGCTGAATATGATATTGAAAAATATATGTGAATAATCAAACATTGCCTCATGTTATTTCCAAATTCATTGTTATTTGTTCATACAAAATTCTGAAAGGTCTTGCCAGTTTTGTGATAGTGAAATATATTTTGTTCCTGTAATCTATTCTGTATTCCTGGCCTTCCTCATGGAATTTTTAAACTCTGTATTTTTTTAGAGTATAAATAATGGGGTTAAACATCGGAGTAAGAGCAGAGTGGGACAGAGATGATATCTTGTTGTCTTCTAATGAGTACGGTGATGCTGGTCGTGCATATGTCCAGCATAGAGATCCATAGAATAAAATGACCACGGTCAGGTGTGAAGCGCATGTGGAGACGGCCTTGTGTCTCCCAACTGTGGATTTAATTTATAGGGAGGACAAAACGATTTTGTTGTACGATATGGGGATTATGAGAAATTATGCCATACACTCTACAGGACCAAAGACATGGTTAAATACCTCAATCACGGCGGTGTTGCTACAAGAAATCTTCAAAAGAACAGAACAGATGAAGTAGTTGGTTGTGTGGGCTCCAGAGAAGTTGAGCTGAGACATTAATAACATATATAGAAGTGCGATCATAAAGCTAAGCCCCCAGCATCCTGTGGCCATCCACATGCATACAGCCTTATTCATGATGATGTGAGGGATTGCAGATGGCCACATATCGATCATAAGCCATCGCTGTGAGCAGTAGGAGTTCTGTGGAAACCATTAAGATAAAAAGAAATGTGTGTACCCTTTTGAAAGAAGTGGGCCAACATATGTTGGAATATGACTGTGGTGTAAATGATGTCGAGGAAGGACAACGTTGTAAGAAAGAAGTACATAGGAGTGTGAAGATGTGGGTTGGAGTAAATTGTTGCATGATAAGAACGTTCCCCGCCAGGATTATCAGACACACCAGTGAACATGTGACAAATAGGGGCACTTGCAACTGTGGAAGTTCTGAAAAGCCACTATAAGGAACCCTTCTGCTGTGCTCAGGTTTTTGTCCTTCATTTGTTTGAGTGCTCCTGCAAGGCCCGGATCCGAGGAACATCTGAAAATAAATATGAACATAATGTAAATATGAAGGATGTGGAGAAATAAAGGTTGAGGTGGACATCGCAAATTCACCACATAGAACATGTGCCCTGCACATGTCCCCTTAAAGAAGTGAACAGTATAATAAAAGCATATGAGCACAAGCAACAGCTGTAATCGTTTTATAACAACAGAGCAGGTGTTGCGAGTCATTTATTTCATACAACTTGTATATAAAGAGCTTACATAGGTAGTGAGGAAATTAGTGACAGCATGTGCATTGTATCTCGTGGAATGTGTACAGATGGAGTCCCTACATCTGTTTCAATGTCCCTGCAATTCTTACATATCCTATCCTTGCACACCAACTTAAGTCTCAGCAGCGCAACATATTTTTTAATACAGAAGTAAGAGAACATTCGTGTAGGTTAAGATAAATTCAGTGGTAACTTTGAGTAAACAGGAAATAGTTCATTTAAAAAGCGCAAAGCTGCGAACACCCATGATTCTAAATTGTCAGTCAAAATTTTATGCCAAGTGTAAAAACACTGAAATCCTTAATGGGAGTAGCAGCGAAATAATGACGGCAATTGCATAGGCCAAGATATTCAAGAAGAAAGTGAGGAAGTGTTTCAGTTTTACTAGACAGACTAGACTAGGCAACAACAGTTCTGAATTTTCAGTAACTAATGCAATAAAAATAATGCAATTTACTGATTAAACATGAGCCAAATTTTCAGATCCTGATGTATCTGCATATCATTTAACAAAGGACTACATTAGCTCTTCAAAATCATGAGGACATTTCCCACTAAATGGTCCAAACGCACCAGGACTGCGTGAAACTGCTGATCAAAACTCATACCTTGAGCAAAAGATTTTTCAAGGGTTTTTTGGAGTGTCAAATTACAATTTTAGAGCTTGTGTCTATATAAAGGCAGGTGAGTAGAAATTCATAACACTTGGAGTTGACATTAGAAGAAGCGGGAGTGAAACTGTGGAGCTCTGACTAGTTCAGGAATTTGTGCAGGTGGCAGGTAGCTTAGGAATAGTAATAGTGTAGGATAGAGTAGAAATAAGTTCATAATAGGGTACAGGTAGAGTTAAGGAATGATGGCAGGGGACGGACGAGGGGACAAATGATTTGTGGGTAGAAGGAGAATAGAACAAGCCAATGAGAGAGGTGCTGTGTTAGGTAAATGTTTGTTTTATAGATGAGGAGAAGGCCAAAGAAGTGAGAATGCCACGTGCATTTTGTAGGCAAGGAGAAAGCAATGTAAGGCACACATTTGTTTTGTGGGCGAGAAGATCAGAGAAGTGACAACACCTATTTGATGTGTAAATAGAGGGGAAAGAGCCATGGGTGTAGGACAAATCCCCCTTGGCAATTTTAAGTGGGGGATACAATGGCATTTATCCCCCCCTAGTTTTCCCCAGTTTGTGTGTCTCTCCGGACGTCTGCAGTCTGTGCAGTGATGCGTGCAACCTTCAGATGCTGAAGTTTGCACGCAGTTCAGCAGTGGCGGGTACTATTAAAGATTCTTGTTACAACAACAACAACTCAGCTGCTCGCTCGTGCATTCCTCCTCCCCCCTGCGCCTGCACATTTGGCACATCACGTGCCAAGGCCGGAAAACATACTGCACGTGCCTATGCGACTCGAATGCACAGTGCACTGCTGCGCAGCCTCCTCCTCAGCTTCCAGAAGAAGCCACTAGTCAGGCAGTGACATGTGCTCCTGAGAGACTGACATCTTGAGAGAGTGTGTGACTCCGAAAGACTGCTGTGATGCGGCCACCGACTCGACCTCCTGGAGTCCTGACAGGCTGAGACTTGACTAGACCTCACTTCATCTCAGCCTACTAAGGTAAGTCAAAGTGGCCCCTGAGTGCAGGTCGGACTGCGGTGGAGCTGGCATCGGGTTGGAAGTTGTTGGGGAGGAGTGCTAAGCATGTGCATATGCCTGTGGGGAAAGAGTAGGCGCGAGTGTGTGAGTTAAGCACAGGGGTGTGACTGTGAATGCTGAGGTTGGACATGGCGACGATAGTCTGTGTATGGATTGTGCAACGTGGTTTGGTGCCACTGGCAGATGGTTCGCGACTGCAAGGGTAAACAATGTGTCTGGGTAAGATTCGTTCTGGGGAGATTGACGGTGTAAGGATAAGAAAGCTGCTAGGTGATGGGGTAGATGAATGTGCTTGTGGCAATGCAGGCAGACACTACCATATGATTCTCTGAGTTTACCTTGGCTACATTACAGTGCCATTTGTTTCGTTATGTGTTTCAACATACATGACTATCGCCTGTGGAGCCATGGGCTTTGGCTGGGCCAGAATGGCCGGGGTAGAGCCCGCCTCATGTTATTGTGATATTTCATATAGCGCTAAGATGCTGCCTCATGTCTGGTGCTTCTTAGCGCTTTTAGAAACTGGGATATGCTGCACCGCTATGGAGAACCGCTGCAGTAAAGCAAAGGGCGATATTAGTGCAGTCGCACAATTTCATGGGAGGGGTTCGGCAGGTCTGGGCCTCAAGTCTTATCTTGAGCGTGAGAGGGGCAGTGGGGGCATTGCTTAGTCTTGAAATAGAATGTGAAGGTGTGAGAACTACTAACCAATTTAGTTGAGCACATTTTATCCATAAATGAAGGATGAAAGGTGGAGTTGCGCGCTACTGGGATACAAGCTATAGCTTAGACCCATATCATAGAAATGAAGGTGCAATTTGTTGACTATTTTAAGGGCTGATTTGTGTTTGTAATCTGCCATCTGCCGTTCAGCACATACCAGGTCTGTTTTTTTTCTATCACAGGTGGTGATCATGATAATAATTTCTCATTTTGTGTCAGTGGCATGATCTCTCGCAGCGCAGTGCAGGGCATGATGCTCCTACTCTCAACCACTGCACATGTGTCATTCCATGTGCTAGGAACATGCACTCTGTATCCAAACCATGCCATCCAGCCCTGTGCGTTCACCCATCCGTGAAATGAACTGTGATGGCCTTTATTAGTTGTGAAATTGAACTTGTGACAGCAGCCAGGGAGTGTTGCTTATCATTTGTATCGCAGTGAGAAATCCCCAAGAAAAATTAACAAGGAGAACAGTGCTGAGGCCTAAGATGGCTGAACAAGCGGAGCAACACAGGTTTGAAGCCTGGGTCCATGCTTAGAAACCTCTGGGTATTAAACACAATATAAATTACCAATTACCAACAATGCGTGACTTTAAAAAAAAAGTGCAGTGGAGCTCAGCTCCGGCCTACTCTCGCATGGTGGATACCACTTGTCTCTTCTTTGCATTTCTCAGTTTTGTATCTGAAGGAAACATTTTTTTTGTTTAAATGCATTCCTGAGAGCAACAACGTTTTTTTGCTTGTGATCATAAACAGCAACTCAACATCAGGGTCTGACTGGGAAAAAGTGATATATAAACTGAAGAAAAGTGATATATTTGAAAATAGGGACTTTTCACAAGCTAAGGGTAGAACTTGGGGGTGCATTTTGGAACAATGTGTGACAAATGGTGCTTTTTTAAACTCCTATTGGAACTCTATGGTTGGTCATGAAGCTGGTCCGCAATGATTAATAAAGCAGTCCACACTCACCTGTCAGACCAGTCCTTTGGTCATTGCTCTATATGGCAGTCTGTGCTGGCTCCATAAGGTCATCTTTTCTGCGATTCCCAAACCAACCAATGAAGTGTAAGGCTCAGTTGACATGTGCGGACATTAACTGGATAGCGAAGCCCTCACATTCTCACTAGAAGGTCATTATTCAGTGAACGGTCCCTCCAGATGTTTTGGACAATGCGGGCCGTGGTGGCTAATTGGAGTTCGAGTCCAAAGCATCTGAAAGGGCCGCAAAGTGGGTAAACACCATCAAATAGTGGACACGGGATGTCTTCAGTCATCTGAAACATGCTGGTGTAACCCCCAGGGGTGGTGTAGACACATTCAGGCAGAAAGTATTAAATATTCCGATTTTATCTTAGAAAGTGCATTCTGCTTAAATGCTACACTAATAATAATATATTTCTTATATAGCGCTACACACCCATAGGCTCTCAGAGCGTTGAAATAACAGAAGACATTATTATCCCACAGAGTGGTATTCAATTTATCGATGTCAGAAGGATGAAAGGCTGAGTTGACCCTGCCAGGATTTGAACCTGCCACAGCAGCTTGTGCACAGATATCAGCGGTAAGTGCTTAGCTCACGGTGCTATCTGACTGGTGCTGGGTGGTATACCTTTCAAACTCTGCTTTTTTACCAAACCACAGACTCAATGTACTTTCTGATGGAACACCCCACCCTCCAGGTAAAACTAAAGATACTTGCCCATGTCACAAAGGTACTCTTTTGTAGGGTTGCCCACAGAGGTACAAAGGAGATCACAACCAGGACAACTTGCACTTAAATAAGTTGCTGACTGATTATTTGATGCACGATTTATCAAAAGAGCGTTGCAGGTAGGTTGACACACAGTACATCACGCCCCGTGATGCACCGCAGGCTGGGCATCACAATTTTATATGGAGCCACGACAGGACTCATATAAAACACAATGGGCCTCATTACGACCCTGGCGGAGTGGGTTTACGCCAGCGGTATTCGCGGCGGACCCGTCCGCCCTACTACGAGTTCCCGTAGCGCCATGGAGCGTTTTCCGCCTGGTTTTTCCGGGCGGAGAAATCCATGGCGCTACGGGACCTTGTTGTTAATTATGCCACCGTATTTTACGGTGGCGTAATTAACGCCTTCCCCACTCCCATTATACCCTATGGGGCAAAAATGGGAATGGGGAAGGGTAAAATGGGGAATGGGGATTTACCGCCCCGCCAAGGTCGGAATGGGGCGGTAAATCCGCCAACCCCCATGGCGCTATCGGCAGCTTTCCGCCGTGCTCCATGGTGCATTTTGCGCCACGATTTCCACCAGGGTCGTAATGAGGCCCAATGAATACAAAATCAAAGTCCCAAGGTGTCCCCTGTCCCCCCCAGATTTTATGGGTCTCCTACGCCCCTGGAAAGAGCCCCATCATTGTATTAAGCATAAGTGTTTTTAGGCAGAGAAGACCAAAACTGTGTGAACTCAATGTGTATTTTGCAGGCAGAAGAGTATGTCAAAGTGGTGGACATCATTTGGGGGTCGCTAGAGGTTGCAGCTGCGACCCCAGCCATCTCCCTTGGGACCCCTGGCTTGGCATTTGCAACCCATACTTATATTGAAACAATTATAATACAATAACGAATCACCATGGCTTTCTGGGCTGCGGCCGCTAGGTCTCCTGCTTTTAAGAACTCTGTAACTTTTCATTGTTTGCTTAGCAACCCCTAAATGTTTCAGAGCTCTTGAAAGCACAAGGGGCGGGTCACACATGTTCCCTTGACGCCTTGCCATGCTGGTACAGCTGGCCCATTCTGTCACAGCCAGCCCACTGAACACAGCAGACAGCACCTGTGAGACAGAGATGACAGGTGGTAGTCTGCCCTGTGACGGTGAGGCTGCGGCAGCTGTCCTCGGACAACCATAGAAACAACCAGCAGACAGTGATGCCCCTGTGGCCTGCACAGATCAGTTGGAATATGCTCTGGCTGGTCCCCGTCCTCTCCCTCAGGATCCTGGATGCCAGGTTCACCACTTATCACCTGAATCTTTGCAGCTGGAGGGGAAGGTAAGGCCTCCAGTGGAACTGCTTGGGACATTTCAGTGCACTTTTTCTGTAATTACATTTTATCTGGTTGCCCGCTTTTGTGCCAGGAGTCCTGGGCACCAATCTCTCAGTATTGCCACTTGCTCGCAATGTGTAACCCTTGAGGATTCAGCTCACGGTTTAATAGTTACATTATCACATGAAATATGGGGCACTTGAGTCCCAGGGCAAGTAGCGCTTTACAGCAGCCAGGCACAGGCATCTATTCCCTGGGACATGCTTAGAGGAGAGACATGGCTGTGAGAGTAGGGGTAAGCTGGAGACCATGTCTGCTCGCTAGGGACCATGCACTTGCGTGATCTGAATGACACCTGGCCTAGTAAGATCGTTGTCTGTCTTCCCTCTGTTGCCCCTCCCTTGCCTCGTCGCCGCCTTGAAACACTTGTGTATAAGCGTGTTATAAATGCCACATCATATCATATCATATCATAGGCAGGGGATGTGGCAGCTGCAGCAGACCTGCCCCATCCACACCAGCCTGCCTATTCAGTGTGGTGTGATACCCGGCCACCATGGGTAGCAGCCTTATGCTAGACTCAGGATCAAGTGTTTTACATGTCGTGAGATGATCATCATGCAGCATATCACCAACCCAGATGTCTCACAAGGGTCCCCACAGCTGGCCTTTCCAAGTGATATGGCCCGAGAGACTCCAGTAGAGGCCGGCACTGAGACCGAATAATGAAAAACGAAAAATAAGACCTGAACGTGCATGCATTTTAGGGGCCTAGGCTGTGACTCTGTACAGAAAGAGCAGGGGGGGGTGGTTGCCGCAGTACCTTCACCCCCTGAATGAAAGGCCATGGGACTTGCGGTGACCAGGCAGTGCCCAGAGAATAACATCTTTGTGCTGGGTAGTTAGAGATCCTGTGAGAGGTTACTGGCCGATCGGGATGTTTTTGGGAGGGTGCGCACTTGTTATGGCTTGGCGTTGACCAGATCTAAGAGGTTGGAGGGGCACTGGTCTGGAAAATTGAAGATGTTCGTAGATGGCACTGCAGACATATGGTATGGTAGATGCGTGTAAGGGACTTTGGACATTTAACAAGTGTGCCTGAGATTTAAAGCATTTAAGGGTCACTCGGGATGTGAGATGTTGTGGGAGGGTGCTGGAGAATATACTTGATACAAAAAGTGTTGGGTTTGGAGGATTCTTAACAAAGTGTGATGGATGTGCTTGAGGCTGAGGCTGTTGGATGAGGGTAGTTGAGAGAGACATTGGGGAAAGTCCTTAAGGCTCAATTTGTTGTGGGTGGGAGAGTGCTGGAGACTTAACATGATTGAGGTTCTAGACGTTGAAAATGGTATAAGAGATGCAAGATGTTAGCGGTGTGTAACAGAGACTCTCAGTGTTGGGGTGATACGATTTAAGAAGGTTCTGAGGTGTGTGCTTGTGGCTCAATGTTATGGAAGCTGGTACTGGAGACTTACAAGTTTATACTAGAGACTTACAGAAGTTGCGAGAGAGTGTTTGAGATGTAATGTGTTATAAGAGAGTTGAAATGCATTGAAAACAGATATAAGATGTTTGAGGAGGGTAATTGAGACTCACATGATTGGGGAGTTGAAGGAGGGCCCTGGAGGCTAGTTTGCTTGAGGTTGATGGTGCTGGCGAATGCTGGAGAATTAGGTTGCTGGAGGGTGGCACTGTGTAAACATGAATTGGTTGGAGCAAGGCATTGGAGGCCTAAGGTGTTGGAGGGTGGGAGTGGACGGCAAACATTTGAAGCTGTTGATGGAGAGCCCTAAGCGACTCGCGGTAAATGGTGGGGTGCCCGTGGTGAAAAGGGTTTGGGAGGCTCTGGATGACTGGCGGGAGTGGGTTGCTGTGAAACATTTGTTTCCTGCTCTATGGAGCCAGCAGGTAACATTGCCCCCCTACAAAGGTCCACTGCTAAGACTGATGAGCTCATTCCCTGTCCGTAATGCCACATGAGTGGTGCCCAGACTCTACAGCATGCCTCCATGCAACCTGCATTCATTCACTGGGATGGGGGAGGGGGATGGGGCTGAGAGATGGCAGTATGTGGGTGCGTGTGAGTTGATGTGTGTGTTGTGTGTATGTATGTGTTTTCGTTTGGGGGACTAGGGAGTGGGGGGTGGTGGGAGCAGAGGAAGAATAAGGGGCTTGGTGGGTGAAACCCCCTGAGTATGTAAAAAAAAAGAAGGGAAAGTGCATTTTAAAGGTCTCAAGAGAAAAATACCTTTGCACTTCTGGTTTTCAGATCAAAAGAAAATCGATCAAAGTAAATTGGTCTATTTCTCTTCAGACCTTTAAAAACGGTCTTCTCACATAGAACCCTTATGAGTTCTGTTACTATAAGAACAACACAAATATAGGACAGAGAAAGAGACACTCATTACCTAAACAGCCTGTCCACAACCTTATCTCAAATTAATAATACACCCACATGCTTGTGTTGGTCCGATTGAGTTACGAAATACTGGTGGGATGTACCAAACTAATAGTACTTCAGTAATTGACAAGCTCCTCTCTGCTATTATATCGTTTTGTAAATCCTATTCCACTGTATCCATCTCCCTAATTAAAACAAAATGTCCATAATAAAACATTGTGAACTTCATTTTGTGCCCACCAGAGGTGTAGCCAGAATTGTGTAACAAGTGGGGCCGGGAGCTAATGTGATAGGGCCAACCCTAAGAAAAGCCAGCAGAGGTAAGGGGGCTTATTATGCCCCCAGTCAAATGTGCAGTAGCAACCAAGCGTATTGGGGTGTGTGACCCAATCAGAGGAGGGCATGGGCAGTGGGGTCTACACTCCAATAAAATAATACCAATTCACCAACAATGAACACAAGCATTTCCAAATGAATTTTCATAATTCCTTTTCCCACTATATGCCAGTACTAGTGAAGTGTAAAAACATGTTCATACTGATTGTGCTCACGCATGCCAATTCTGGGGCACCTATATATGCCAGTATTTACACATAGGAAAATACTCATGGTGGATTTGCCCATATTGCCAGTAACAATACTATAACGAAACTTATTCATGCTGGCTCAATAAATATATGCCAGTATCCGCAAGTACAAACATAGTTCTATTGGCTTACCCATAATGCCAGTAAAGAAAAGCCACGTCATAGTAAGACAAAATCGCCATACTGGCTATACAACCCCCAACCCTCATATACACATTCTCATCATGTTGTATTTTCCCCCTCACTCCATTAACAAATGCCATGCCACAGTAAGATAACATTGCCTTGTTGGTTGTACAGATGCTCCTTCATTGTAAGAACAGTGATAGTGCTTTCGACCTTACCCTCACCCCTAACACTCCTTCACATAATCAACTCAAGTTGGCTTTGCTTTGTCAACAAACGCCAGTAAAGCATGGCATGCCGCTGTCAATAAATGTCCATGCTCCAACACTCCTTCACGGGCCACACCTGTTATGGAGAATTCTCCAGACTGGCTAATTTTCCTTACCTACTGAGTCCCCAGCAGCTTTGCTGGATTTCTAGGATATTTTTTTTTTCCACCAGTTAAGAGTGTGAGCCTTTTTTCTCACTTTACATGTGTTTTGCTGTGTGTGTTTAACATTTGTTGTTCATAGATTGTGGAGCCTCACCTACTCCGTAGGCATCATCTTGTTACTGTGTGTTACACAGCACCTTCAGTGCACTGACACAGGGTTGTCTTTTTCAGACGTCACATTCAGACTCCATTTTCTGGGGCTGACTACTGTCTCCCAGGACATGTAAAGTTACCACTGACTTTATTAGTCTCTTTACATTCACAGACCCAGTACAAACTATCTTACATAGAGTTCTGGAAAGGGTTAATAGTTACCCCTGTTTGTCTGTCTCTCATGGAACATTGTTTAGTTCACTTTTCATTAAGACTTGGCTGGTGGCAGTGGTATCTGGCCGATTTTTCCTACCACGGTTATTTTAAATAGCCTTGGTATTGTTTTAGGCTATCTTAGTAGCCTCCAACTTAAATTCGCTTGACCATATTTGTTTTAATTTGGTTCTGGCTGGGTTTATACGCCACTTCTTTTTGTAAAGGTCTTTCTCGTGTTTTACTTTGCGCGGAAAACCAGGTTTGGTCCCTTTGTTCGCTGACCTTTGACGGTCTTCTGCACAGAAGCCCTCCTTAGGTGCCTGAAAATCTGGGTAGACAGGATGTGAGGGAGGGGTTTTTAGGACCCCTGCCATGAGTCCCCTTGGTAGCCCAAGTCGCCCTCCTGTTTGATTGGCTAGGTGACTGGCCCACCGGGACATCCACCCTGCTGGGTGATTGACAGCCTGGTTGTGTGAATGGGGGGCAAACTGTATAAAAAGCAGGTCTCTGGGATTGAGAAGGCAGAGTCACCACTGGATCGAGACAACCGAAGAAAAGCTGACAGAAGAGGATCTCTACCACGACGAACCTTCCGGTGAAGCCCTGCTATGGGTCCGAATCTTCAAACTTCGATGACAGGGAAGATCAGCAAGGAATATTCTCCCCCTGAGCTGGTGGGACCAACCAGTTCACCAAACTGCAAGCCAGGCCTCCCTCCTCTGGTCGAATTTGCTGAGCACAGCTACAGTGAACCGGATAGCCAGGAGGACGGGACCCTGCTTGGGTTTTAAGGAGCGCACCTTTTATTTGTTACTTTGCTCTGCTGCTGGCTTCTTCCCTGAGCAGTGCAGGACCCTCCAGTCTTCTTACTTCGTGTCAGTCGCTTCAAGAACCGCGAGCCTGCAGGACCTTCCAGGAACATCTGCCCCAGCTACAGCCTTCTTCTTCATTTAAGGTACTGTTCAAATCCGGTCGCTCGTTCCGTCCAACCGCGGAAACAGTGTTTCAAACCAATTGCCAATCTAAGGGCTTGTCCTTCTCTATGCTTTAAAGTAACTTTTCGCCGGAACACCTTTGTTCTGAACTCTTGGCAAAGACATAAACGCGAACTACACTGAACTGTGTGATCCTCTGCATAGACTTTGGTCCATTGACTTTGGCGCAGGGCCCTTGATTTGATTACCTCACTGTAGTTTCTTTTTCTAGTTTGCCTTGCTTACTTACTTGTTGGTGCAGCTCAAACCTTTGTCTAACTTTGTCTTTCCCTCCCTTTTAAATTGCTGGAATGCCATTTTGCTCACACTTCATTTTGAGCTTAACTTGTCCAGAATCTATTGGGTGTAGTGTAGTGTATTAAGATTGTGATTTTTCGACTGCTTGATAATAGTGAACTAGTTTATAACGGATGTGTAAATAAATGTGTATTTGTTTGCTCAAAAACCTTTAGTCATTTTTTTTTTTTAATCATAGTAATTGCTGTCCTTTGTGTAACTATTGATACTGCTCACTTTACTCTTCAGATAAGTCTGGCTGCTCAGCCATCGCTACCACTTTACTGTGCAGTACAGGCTTGTACCAAAGGTGAAGTTGTACTGTCACTTGTAGTCTTAATTGTGTGTGGTGTTCCCAAAGGGTACTGCATATAAGTCTGCCTAACAACAGCCTTGGATTCACAGACACATAGAGTCACATGCAGCCACTCTCTCTCACACACACAGAAAAACACTCACTCAAACAGATATACATACACACAAATACACATGCACACAAATACACATGCACAGAGGTACAGATATCCACACAAACACACACACACAGAAATACACATTCACTGACCAGTAACGCACCCGTATAGCTGCTCTGTCTTTCAAACAAGCACCCATAACATTCACACTGCATTCATGCACACACTCGCACCCATGTACACCATGCACACTGCATTCATTCAAATGCATGCACTTGTACAATCCCCTTGCATGCCTTGCATGCATGCACGTATAGAATGCACACATACAATCATCACACACACAAATACAACTTTATTTCCTTACCTGTTTCCCTCTATGTTTCATGCCACCTCCCCACACCCCCATGCAGACAGCAACCACAAAGCAGGGAGAATTCCACTTCCTGAGACAGTGACCCATGTGGCTCAGACTGCAAACAAAGAGACATCTGTAAAACGCCCATACATCATTCTGTGTTGTGTGGGTATTTGCACATTTTGGTTGGGATTTGCACGCTCATATCCTTCACTGTTTACATCTCTGGAGCCCAGCGGTAAGCATTGCAGTAATTCCACCAGGCATGGTAAGCGTTTCCTCTGCGGTGTCCAATAGAATTTCCACCACATTACAAGTGGAAGGGAACGCCCACCGACCATCAGCAGTAATGGCAATTCCGTCTGACAGAATGAATGCCAAAAACGCATTTCTGCATGGTACATCCTCCAAATATCAGCGGAATGTCAGCAATGTCACTGGCATTATTATGAAATGGTAATTGTGCTAGCGGAATTAGCAACGGAAGCAAATAGCATCATGCCGCAAACGGGAAGTTCAGTGACAGCCATCTTGAAAATTGCAATCCATCCTGAATCACCCGTTTCCTGTAGCCATTCAAAGGCAGAACTCAAGTGAAGCATGTCCCAGGACAAAGGAAGGAGAAAGGTCCCCGAAATGGAAGTGAAAGCCAAGATTCATCGTAGTAGAGCTGCAGATCCTCACGGATCTTTTACTTTGGAGGAAGACAAAGGAAAACCTCTGTCGAGAGGAAAAATGTCATCTGGACTGACATTAGGGATAACATGGTGGCAGCTGACCATACCCCATGACGATGAGGACTGCTGGAAGAGTTGGAAAGACCTCAAGGCGAGACCCCACATTCTTATGTCCGTACACTGGCTGCAGACAACTGCCACAGACGGCAGCACTGTGGAGCCACATGCCTTCATGCCACGAGAGGAAATGGCAAGCAGCATCCTCCACATGAAGGCATCGAGGACATGGGAGAAGCTGATGTTGGAGCAATCAGTCAACCTCACGCTGGTGAGTATGAATGTCATCTCCCCAATGACAATGCATGCCTAAACTCCCTAGCCTATGCATGTGGCAGCCTTCATGGTCAGATGGGCAAAATATTCAGGTCAATGGCTTGGCAAATAGCAATGTGACCAATAGCACAGCAGCACCATGCATATTCAAGAAATGGACTGACATACTGTCCACATAACTGTGAAAATAGATATGTATCACTGCATATATGCACTTCGGACCCTACACAATAATCAGATGCACCCATCTGGGCAGCACATGACTGCATGCCCCATGTTCCCACATCCATCACTGAAACACCCAAATGCCAATCAACCCACACAGGAAACACCCAGACAAATGACTAGCCCGACACATATAAATTCCAAATTGTACAAGCCATCTTCCAATGAGGACCTGCATACCAGACAGGGACATTCTTCATGTTGCCTCACCCTACGATAATCATCCATGGGTGGTGTAAACTACCCAACAATCTATTGTGTTCCTGCCCTCTGCTCATCCCACTGGGCAATCCACAGATCACACTTCACACTTCACACCTAACGTCATGTTACAGCCCTCACATCCTGCAAGGTGTGTGTGTGTCAATTAGGCAATATATACAAAACGTATGCTACACATCCTGCAGTACATTAGCCCACCGTAACATCATGTGTCACAGTGAGCATCCATCATAGTGCATGCGTCCCTTGCTATTCCATTAACAATCACGCATGATACTGACTGCAGATCATTCATCACCTAACAGTTTCACAGTACACCCAGAGGGACTAGTCCGGTCAAAGTACATCACAGCGAACACCCAGCAGCGCAAGCACCTCTGCCTCCACCCCTGTGGCCCACAGCAATAGCACACTCAGGAAGACACCTGCAAGTAAAGCTCCTACCGCAAGCAGCAGCATGAAGCAGTCACACTGCTACCATCCCAACAAGTGTGGCTATGGACCCCACCAACAGCATTGCTGATGCCACTGCTGGCCCACCATATGCTGCGAGTTTAGCCTGCACAGCTGCAGGTACTGCTCCCCAACAAGCTGCTGAGGCCACTCCTCAAACCATTCCGGTGAAGACATATGAGGACTACTACAACCAGAGACAGGTGGAGCAGTTTACCGACACATGGATTCTGCTCCTATACACAACCTATAGACAACATATGACCAAGGAATCCGTAAATCTGTCTCCGTTAACTCTCTAAATCTCCTAGAAGACGCGGTCCATGGACCAAACAGGTGGCAAGTCAGGGTTCTTATAACACATTGGTTAATTTTATTCAAGGTAAAAAAATATGTAAAACCTAGTGCACATTTCTAAAATCACAGTACAAAATCTATACACAATGCCTAAAAACACCCTAAGAAACACCCTGCCTATGCAAATCTACACAACATGTTTTGCATAGGACACGTCAAACAAACAGTGTGCAAAGCAATACAATGGTTTGTAGCACCTGGGGGTCCCTTACTACTGGACTACTTCCAGGACATTCAAGAATGGCATGATTTAGAATTAAATCAACCCTTATGACAGCTACTAGGGTCAAAACCTCAACCACGTTTGTTATTATACACTACTGTTTTTAGTCACAGCATATAACAAACCCAGCATGTTTCGTTCATCATTGTGTTATAAACCTAGTCCATGCGAACTTCTTCTGGGGACCATTTGCACCCTGCCAACATCTAGTCAACTTCAATGTGTATCACCAACACACATGAGTTGGAGCAAAGTCAATTGGGAGCCAATATAAAATCCAAGTACCACACCTAAGAGAGAGAGAAAGAACACACAGGAAAAAAAAAATGGGAAACAGCAGTGAGAAATAACTACTCAAAAATTCTGTTACTCTTACAAGGTAGTGTTCATTACCTATGTAAGACTTACCATGATTTTTTCAAGTTTTCTCGGATAATCTTGAAACACGGAATCAAGGGACCGTCAAATAGGATGAGGAAGAAAAAGAGAGCCTAATAAATCACCAGTGCTCAGTGTGAAAGTGTCTATAACGTGCACCTCTTGTCACCCCAAGACATGTTCTAGACTGTGCAATTCACTGTCATATAGTCACATGTTTTAAACTACACCATCACCATTCAGTCAAACACCTTACCTTTACATCCATATCGTGTTTGTCAGGTGCTTTAAACCAACTACAAATGGCTGGTGAGATGGGGTACCTGAAATGAAATCCTTATCATCAGGCACAATACTGACAGTGCTGTACGGGCAACGCTGTATTCTGTGTCAACATCTGGCGTTCCTGACGCGGCTGTGCCTCCATGCAGATAGGCAGTCTTAATACCATGAAGACTGTGCAATAACAGTAATCTGGGGGAAAGGAAACCGACACTACCATGAAACAACATCGATCCACGTAGATATAACAAGGACACGGCTCCCAGTCCGCGTCCTGTAGCCTAGCATACACTAATGCATAACTTCACTCACCATTCTCCCGTAGGCATTGGAATCCTGTGAACACCACTCGCAGTCCTAGTGTACTGTTCGCATACTTGGTTCGGACTACGATTTTAAATGTAATTGCTTCGTGGAAACGAAGGGGGCGCGTCACAACCGTGTGTGTCATGTGACTCGGCTGCCATGTGGTGCATACGTACTATCAACACTGCCCCTATCCTAAATGTCAATAACAGCTGTTTTGTGGTGACGGGGTGCCAGCTCATAAACGTTGAGTAAAAAATGATATAGAGATGTCTGAAAATCTTCACCAAACATGAATTGGCTTAAAAAAAAGCTATTGCCTGGATGCACATACTTCTTCTTCTTAATTACCAGATGCGTGGGCGGACCCACGCAGGCGCTTCCCCATCCTAAAGGATGATGTGCACCAGACCCACCAATCAGTACTTAGCTCACATAATCTCACAACTCCTCCCACCGCCCAGTCGGCCTCACAAAATCCAACATGAGTGCAAGGGTGCATCTTCTTCTCTCGTAGGACATGTGCTAAACAGAAGTGGTTGAAATCACTATCCCTATAGAAACTGAAATCATCTCTCCACCTATGGATATTAGACCCATCACCTATACATATTTCAACATGTATCAAGCAAGCCACCACCTGGGCAATCTGCACCACTACACTACACGGCCATCTGACAACGAGAGCAATGTGCCAAAGGATTGCTAAACATTGTGTTTCCAATCAGCTTGCTCATTCAATACTATTTCTGCTGATTTAGTTAGAAAAATAAGCCAATGTTCCTTGAAAAACAGGTTTTTGGTGTCGGCTTCACTACTTTTTTGATTTATCGAACTGTAATAAAATATTACATTTCAGTTTCTACATCATGTTCCATTATAAAAAAATATTTAACCAACGGTGCCGTCAAATTTTGCTTTTTTATGCAGCTTCTGTGTTCGCTGATCCGGTGTTTAATTTTTCGCTCTGTCATCCCTATATATAATTTAGGGCATTGACACCATTTCGCATACACTACATTTGCAGAATTACAATTAGTGAACTTAGTTTGAACCCATGGTCTGGTAAGTCCTAAATCTACCTCCTTGGTCCGTTTGGTAAATCTACAGTTCACGCATTTACCACAAGGAGAGTGTCTGGTCAGGGTATTGAGTCCCCAGGTTTCGGTGATGCTTTTCTGTGTGTTTTTATTTTTCAAGGCTATGTCATTTGTAGTAAGAAGGTCTTTCAAATTAGATGCCTTTTTGTATCCACATAAAGGAGATTTAAGTGGACATTCTCCTCTTGTTAGGATATGTCATTTTGTTTGGATAATCCTGGTTATCTGATTAGTTTTGGAGGATAAGGTACTCACAAATACTATTCTGGTATTGTGGTGGTCTTTGGACGATATTCCAAGAGTGGGTCACTGTTGTTATTGGTGGACCTCTTGAAGGCTCTCCTTACTATTTTCTTCGGGTAGCTTCTCTCTTGTAACTTGAATTTGAGTTTTTCTGCTTATACCAATAATGTACTATCAAGTGTATTATTCCGTTTAAGCCGCAGGAATTGCCCAAAGGGCAAATTCTCACGTGTATGTCTCCGGTGCCAACTCTCGATACTTAAAAGAGCATTTCTGTCTGTGGGTTTGTGGAACGGACTGACTTTTAAAGCTTTCTCTAGTGGGTGGAGACAAATAGTAATGTCCAAAAAGTAGATTTTCTTGTTGCTGTTTGTGAAGGTGAACTTCAAAAACTGGTTCTGCTGATTAATCCATTTCGAAAATTCTAATAAAGACTCCTCTGTGCCTTCCGATACGATGAGGGTACCGTTAATAAGCCATAATGCTATTCTGGAAAAGAATGGATTGGTAGATTGATAAATATGTCTTATTTCGAAGTATTCCACGTATAAATTCGCTGCCGTGGGTGCCACGGGTGACCCCATTGGAGTCCCATGGATTTTATGGTACAATGTATCATTAAAGCAGAAATAATTCTCCGTAAGTGCCATTTTGGCACACCAGAGCACAAAGCTGTTGGGCGTGATGCCGGTCGTTCTTTTGGACAATAAAACTTCCTCTAAAACGTCCAGTGTATCCTTCTGCGGAATGCATGTATACAGGGCTACAATGTCCAAGCTAGCTAACAACTGTTTTTATGGGTCAAAGATCATGTTCTCAACACAGTTGATAGCCTCAGTGGTATCTAGTATATACAAATACATGTTCAGCACAAATGGTTTAAGACATTTGTCCGCAAACTTTGACAATGATTCCAACAGCAAGCCAGTACCCGAGATTATAGGGTTACCTGGCAGATTACTCATAGATTTATGAATCTTTGGTAACGTATAGAATTTGGAACTCGAAGGTTTAGATACAACCAACAATTTGTATTGTTGTTTGTATATCCAAGTGATTTCTCAACTTTGTTTTGGATAAGAATAATGAGTCTTTCTGTCGGATCCTCATTAATAAGTGAGTAAAATGAGTGGTGATCGAGTTGTCTGTTGCATTCCGAGATGTACATCGATTTGTCTTGTAACACAACCACGCCTCTTTTGTCAGCCTTTCGTATCACAATCTCTTTATTGTTAGCAAGGCTTTTGACAGCAATTCTTTCTGCATTGCTTGAAGGTATGAAATTCAGCCGCAATTTTTCATTTTCAAGTTGTTGGAGATCATGTCATACCCTTTTAGCGAAAACTATCACCTCAGGTGTGTAGCTAGCTACTGGTGGCTCAAACTGTGACCTGTTATGTAAGCCACTTTCATTCTGTTCTTTATCATATGTTTTGTCTTGAAAAATATTGTTGCAAATGTACTTTGCGCAGTAATTGTTCTATTTCTATCTGGGTTTGGAATCTGTCGTACCGTGCGGTAGGTACAATCCCCAGCCCTTTATTAAGGACTGCTTCCTCTGTAGGACTTGGTCTGTACTTGGATAAGTTGACTAGTATGGGTGGTTGCTCCTGGTTCTTCTCTCTTCCTGTTCCCAATTGTTTGTGGTGGTTCGTGCCTCCAAAAAAGAGACCGCAGCAGAAGTCTCTGGTTGTTGTTGTTGAGGCGGTGGTTGGCCTGAATAGAATTGATTGTTAGCTCCACTGTGTCTTTGGGTTCGTCTATTCCTATTGTTACCCCTTTGTTGGCGTCCCCGATTTCTATGTGGTCTCTGTCCGTATCCACTGTAATTACCACCACCACTGCAGCTTCCTGAGCTATACGATGTATATCTCCTCCCACTTTGTCGTTTTTGGCCTTGTCCTTTCTGATGTACATTAGGTGGCACAAATCTGTCTTTTGTATATTGAAACGCTCCTTTGTGCGTAAACTGTATTAGATCTTTCTTCATCCGTGTTACCCGGTTCTTAGTACAAACATTTTTGAAGTCAGCCATTTCTCACGTTATTTCATCCAGTTGTTTTTTATATGTTTCAATTGGAACTAGTTTTTTGATTACTTCCTCCATGGCTTCTAGGTCTCCCGTGATTTTTATTGTCATCTCGCGTGCTGTGTCAATAATCAAGATTACCCAGTCCCGGCCGCATTTGTTAGCTACATAGCTCCACTGCAGTACAAACTGTTTATCATCTAAAAACAACCGGGGTTAGTTCGACATATGAGGACTTCCATGCCACCACAGCACCCCTGTGGTTTCACAGGCACCCACTCACCCAGCCCTTGTGGATGCAGGAGGTAGGGGAGGTAGGGGAGGTAGAGGAGGTCAGATCCTCTTGCTTTAGCCTCAGAGCGGTACACACGCCTGAGAGTGTGTCATAGCGTTCCCTGACCGCCATAAGGAGGAGGCTCAACATAATAGAACAATGACAGGAGAATATTGAAAGCATTGCAGAGCTGCAGCTCCAACATCTCTGGGCAATCAGGGATTTGGTGCAGGGGTCATTCTGCAGGATTGCAAGGCCCATGGACTGGCAATTCTGCCACCATTCTGTGGCAACTGCTGCCAACACAGTTGTGGTCTGTAGGGTCAGGGAGCTGACATAAGCCATCCCTGTAGGTGCAGAAATCCTGTGGAGCACCTGCTCCTTAGCCTACAGCACATCCAGGAGCCAGGAGTCTGAGGCTTCCAACTCGGTTACCCTCACGGAGAGCCCAGCGCTGCTAAATGAGGAATGTGATTTGCACACAGCCTGAGCAAGCTGCCATGGCCAAGAGGGCATGAAATTGAGACTCCATTTGACTTGGCTTTCAGACCAGGCACAAGGAAGTAGGGAGGGCATCGGTGTTGGTGATTGAGGGAGGTGGGAGGGCATAGGTGTTGGGGATTGATGGTCATGGGAGACTATGGGGGTTGGCGATTGAGGTGGTGGTTGATAATGTGTGTTTGATTCATTACAGAACAGATGTGAGGATAGTGATATGTGAGTAGATGTGAATAATTGAATACATGCCTCCGTACAAATGTGTAAGATAAGGTCTATCAGATGCGTTAACAATAATTCACTGAGTTTTTGCCACACAAGACGCCTGTCCCTCTCTTCTTCATGATCACTGTGTTGTGTCAATTGATCCCTGGCATGTGTGTGGTCATCCTCTGGGGGAGCTACATTGACATCTGTGTGCAGGAGAGCGTGTCGCCTGATGCTCATGTTGCTTAACATGGCAGACACTACTACCTTCACTGGCGTATACATCAGAGCACTGCCTCTCAGATGGAGCGACTGTAAATGTCCTTTCATTTGTCTAAAATATTGCTCATTTGTCTGGTCCTGATGTGTGCCTCATTGTATGCCTCCTGCTCTGGTGTGCATGGATTGTGGCAGATGTTATCTGCCACACCAATGGTGGGTATCCAGAGTCACCTGCAAAGGGAACAGTCATAGTTGTTGGTAACAGACATATGAGCATGTGTGGCATATGGTGATAGCATGTTGATCACCAGTCTCATTTTGTAGTTACGGCATATTGGGGAACTCTATGGTTGTATATCCCCACATTATTCAATGTTGCATCTACGTCGGGGGGACTTGGGTGCTGTCACTTTGTGAATCACCCTTTCACACATCACTGAACCACCAGATGTAACATTGATGCGCTGTAACAGGATTCACAATGTATGTGCTTTCAGCAGAAGTCCTGAGCTGGGCTCTTATGCATGTACCATGATGGGTGCTCAGTTCATATTGTCCACTTTGTGTTAGCATTCCTGCTCTGGGAATTTACATTCATGGTTTGCAGCATCCATGCCATCACTACCTGTCAGTGTTGAGCTATCATTGTGTGCTTAGAAACTGTACTGTTGCCCGTGTAAGTATAATCTCCCTATGCATTGTGGTACATGTAGTTCATTCTTAGGGATATCTGGCTTGCTTTTACATCATGCTTGAATCACATGCTACTGTGTCGTCCTGCAGGACCTTGTCTGTGTGAGGTAGTGCTTCTTATGTGGTCTGTCAGGGGGCAGGTCATTCATGCTTAGGGCTGTAACAGGTCATGCATTGAATTGTCAATGTAATGTTAGCCACCCATATTCCACTTCTGGACCAATTTCACTTATCATGATGAATGGGATGTGTGATGATGCTTGTACTTACCTAGGATCAAGATTTGTATTTTGTATTTGTATTTGTTTTATTTGTAACACGCACCGTCCGGCCCGAAGGCATCAGGGCGCAACTTTAGACATGGTTACATAACGAGCATACATATAGTCAAACTTTAGATACAGTGCAAAGTATTCAGAGCATACAGCAATATACATCATTTACAGAGTAGAGATTAGAGCAGGTGTTTTACTGGGACAGGGTCTCCCAGGTACATAAGAAATCAGAATTTCAAGGCTGATTGAAGAGCCAGGCTTTCGTTTTGGACTTGAAGGCACTAAAGCATTCTTCTGATCTGATGGTGAGGGGGAGGGCATTCCAAAGCTTGGAAGCTAGGACTGGGAAGCTTGATCCACCCGCTTTTTGTAGTTTGAACCTAGGGATAGTTAAACAGTGGGTCTGGGCGGTTCTTTGAGGGTGGGTAGGCGCGTGGCGGGATAGCCGGCTGCAGAGATACGGGGGCCTTGGTTGGCTAGGCATTTGTGGGTAAGGCCTATCTGTTTGACAGGTAGCCAGTGTAGATTGGATCTAGATTCCGAGATGTGGTGGTTTCACGGGATGTTTAGAGCCGCTCTAATGGCGTTGTTCTGGGAGATTTGCAATTTGTTCAGATTCTCTTGGCTGGTTCCTAGGTAGAGGGCGCTACCATAGTCAATTTTGGCCATGATGAGGGTTCTGGCCAGTGTGACCGAGTTTGGTGTGGTCAGAAATGGCCTGCAGGCTGCAATGAGTTTGCAGGTGTATGCTGAGGCAGATCTGACTGCATTTGTTTGTCGGGTGAGAGCTAAGGTGGCGTCAAGGTAGATGCCTAAGGTTTTAGTGTCTTTCGAAACTTGGATGGTGTTGCCATCGATGATAAACGATTGGTAGGACGGCTCAAGTTTACTAAGGCGTTGCGTGGTGCCCAAGATGAGGAGCTCAGTCTTGTCATTGTTGAGGCATAACTGGTGTTGTGCCATCCAAGCTTGGATGACCAGGTAGACTTCATTCAGGGCCTTAGTGTCAGCCAAGTAGTCACCAGTGATGGGAATGAGTATCTGGGTGTCGTCAGCGTAATTAGTATAGGAGACACCCAGATAGTCAAGTACATCAAAGAGTGGTTTTGTAAAAACATTATAGAGTGTTGGCGACACGCAAGAGCCCTGGGGGACGCCGCAGTGAACAGGGGAAGGATCTGCAGCTGCAGATTGAGAAAAGACCCGCATAGATCTATTATTCAAGAATGATTTGATTCAGGCCGTAGCTGATGGAGAGAAGTGGGCGGCAGAGTGAAGATGCTTGCATAAGATTTGGTGATTGACCAGATGGAAGGCCGCAGAGAGTGTAACGCTCACCTGGTTCCCACGGAGGCGCGGGCGTGGTCTGGACGGCAGTGGCCTCTTCGAAGGAGATGTTCAGCACCCTGAAGATGGAGTGGGCTGGGTTCCCAAATCTGACTTGTCTGGCTCGGATGAATACCCTTCTGTGAGCGAAAAGGAAGGGTTAATACTCTGCGGGTTTTGTGTTGATCTCCCGTTCCCCTTCTCACCCTCCTTGCAACCCTTCTGTAATTCCCTGTGGAGACTCACCTTAGGGATTGAAAAGGCGAGCTCTCCATCCTGCTTCTGATGCAGGGGCGCGTTGGGGTCCAGTTACATCACTGGATAGTAAGTTTGAGTTTGCTTGTCTGTTCGGGTAAGTACCGTAAATGTTTATGGCAAGCTGGAGTCTAAACTGTTCCTCTTCTCTTTTGCAGGTAATGGAAGACTCCGGGCTGAGGGCGGTTTCCGTCGAAAACCTGATTTCAGGTGAGTTTTGGTGTAGGCCCACTACTGTCGTTTCCTGTCTCTTTTTCCCTAGGAGCCGGAGTTCGAGAATGCCGAAGAAATGGAGCTGGCACGAAGCAGAAGCTGAGTCCGACCTGTAAGCAGGTAAGTTTTAAATAGTTCGTTTGCTACGGTTCTTGCATTCACTAATGTGATGTTTGCTTTTTCCCCATAGGGGCCGGGGTGCTGAAATGGCCAAGGAATGGCATCGACCCGAAGGTAAGAAGAATTAGCTTGGCAGGTAAGTGCTTCTTGATTATTGTCCCCTTCTCACCTTGCTTTCTTCTCTTCGTCTCCCCGTAGGTTCTGGAATGCTGCAGGAGATCCGGATGGGCGTCGCAGAGCCAAAGGAGCCACGTGCAGGAAAGAGAAGTGCGCCGAGATGTATGCGACGCAGTGAGTATTTAAAATGATGTCTTTTTGCAGGAACGTTGGCGCGCTGAATCCGGAATGCAGCTTTAACAGATAAGGTTTGTTTTCACCTGTTTCTTCTTCCCTTTTCTATCCTTAGGTGTTTCCAGGATGCTGGCAGGCGTGGTCGAGGACTGGAGCAGGAGCAGGCACGGTGAGCGCAAGCTGCTATGAGCAGAACAACGTGAAGCATGGTTTGCTGTCTGGGCGTGGCTTAAATAGCCTTTCAAGTAGTCCCAGGTATGTATCCTTCCACTGAAGGTATGTATCCTGCCACCAGCCACACCCGTGTGGTTAAGTAGTTCCTTTTTCATCTGGAAGTTGCAGAATGATCTGCCAGGTAAGGAAATTGCAGCATGGACTGCCAGGTAAGTTTGCACCAAACACTATTCCTTCCATATCTGTATGAGCCTGGCGCCGATGGTGCCAGGACTGTTATCCCTTATGAGCCTGACGCCAACGGCGCCAGGACTGAGTCCAAAGAGCCCCTATCTGGGGTGGCTGGGACTTCCCTAGTATACATGTTGCCTGCCTCTGAGGGCGCCGGGCCCTGTCTGGCTCCTTGGAGGTAGGCATCATGACAGTACCTCCCCCCAAGGCCCCTCCCAAGGATGTACTGTCCGGAGGCTTGGGTTTGTGTGGAAACTTATGATGAAATTTTTGTATTAGACGAGGTGCATGTATATAATCGCTTGGTTCCCAGATCTCTCCTGAGGTCCATATCCTTTCCAATCAATTAGGTAAAAAACCTTTGACTTGGACATCTTAGAATCTAATATGTCTTTAACTTCGAATTCCAGTTCCCCATCTACTGGGATTTGTTCTGGTGGCTTGAGTAGCCTGGTTCCGGGTTGTACAGGTTTCAACAGTGATACGTGGAAAACCGGATGGATTTGCATGTTGGGGGGCAGATCGAGTTTGAAGGCTACCGGGTTGATTACAGCCTTGATTGGATAAGGCCCTTTATATCTTGGGTTAAAAGTTTGCGGGCCTTTAAGTGGTAGATGTCTAGTCACCAGCCACACTTGATCTCCAACTTGGTAAGGAGGTACTTCGCTCCGATGTAAGACAGCATTTTCCTTATATTTGTCCTTGGCCTGCTGTAAATGAGTCTTGGCTTCTTTGAAGGCTCGGGTTATGGTGGCATGTAAGTTATCCACGGCGGGCATTTCAAGGCCTTGAGGTGGTTCACGATCCGAAGTTCTGGGATGGTGGCCAAATAAGGTATAAAAAGGAGTCTGGCCAATTCCTGAATGCACAGAATTGTTGTACGCGTATTCAGCAATCCATAAAATGTCTTTCCAATTATATTCTGATTGATGCAACATGCACCGTAAGTACTGTTCCAATGTCTGGTTTGTTCTCTCGGTTTGGTCGTCGGTCTGAGGATGGTGGCTGGTAGATAAACGCACATCAACTTGTGCCATTTGGCAACATCTCTTCCAGAACCGAGAAATAAACTGGCTTCCCCAATCGGAGATTAATATGGATGGAAAACCATGTAGACGAACGACGTTCTCAAGAAATTCCTTGGCTAGGGTGGAGGCTGAAGGCAGCCCTTTCAAGGGAATAAAATGGGCCATCTTGGAGAAGAGGTCTACAATTACCAGTATAGTATTAAATCCATGACAAGGAGGTAGGTCAGTTATAAAATCCAGCGATAAAGTGTGCCAAGGTGCCGGTGGGATGTCCAGAGGTCGTAACGGACCGGCTGGTTTTTGCTTTTGACTTTTATTTTGGGCGCACACTGCGCATGTCATCACGAAAGATTTTATATCCTTTCGCCAGGAGGGCCACCAGAAATGCCTTTTAATTTTTTTTCAGTCTTAGCGATGCCCGGGTGTCCTTCCATTAGTGTCTCATGATGATGGGCAATAAGGAGATCTTGCAAATACTTTTGAGGCAAGAACAGTCGCCCCTGGAAATAAGGTAAATCGTTATTAATTGAAAATCTGGGATCTTTCAGGCTCCATTCTTGCAAGGCTGCAGCGTCGAAAAGCAATTTAACTCTAGTTTGAATATCCTCTAGAGTTTGTGAGGAGATCACCCCCAAAATGCTCTGTTCGGGAATAATCGGAACTGGATCTAGAGTTGGGGTAGAATCGCCCATTCCTATTCGAGATAGTGCGTCCGCCTTGCCATTCTTGCAGCCGGGGCGATAGGTGATCACAAAGTCAAATTCTGCAAAGAACAGGGCCCAACGGAGTTGGCGTGAGGATTGAGCTTTGGCCGTTTTTAAGTATTGCAAATTCCTGTGGTCTGTAATTACGGTAACAGTATGTCTTGCGCCGAGAAGGTAATGACGCCAAGCCTTGAAAGCTGACTTGACAGCTAATAGTTCTTTGTCTGTGATTGCGTAGTTAACTTCTGGAGCTGAGAATTTTCTGGACCAAAAGGCCACAGGATGCAGTTGGTTCGAGACTGGGTCCCTCTGTGATAGAACCGCTCCCATGGCTAAACTAGATGCGTCAGTTTCCACAACGTAAGGGAGATCTGGACGGGGATGTTTTAACACAGGTGCGGAGGTGAATTTAGTTTTTAGTTCCTGAAATGCTTGTTCTGCTTCCGTAGTCCATTCGAAGCGTTTGTTTTTCCGTAAGAGGGCTGTGATGGGTTGAACCACTCGAGAAAACTCCGGGATAAACCTTCGATAGAAATTGCCAAAATCAAGCATGCTCTGAACCCCTTTCACAGAACTAGGGGATGGCCATTTGAGGATCGCGTCCACTTTCCGTGAGTCCATTCGAACTCCCTTTGGCGTTAGGACGAAACCAAGAAACTCAACCTCTGTGACGTGAAAAATGCACTTTTGGAGCTTTGCAAATAGTTTGTGCTGGCGTAGTTTCTCCAGGACGGCCTTAACATGTTTTCGGTGATCAGATTCCGAGGAAGAGTACACTAGGATGTCGTCAATATATATGATGACACAAACATCTATGAGTTCTCGAAAGACGTAATTCATAAAATACTGGAAGGCAGCAGGTGCGTTGCACAACCCGAAGGGCATCACTTGGTATTCAAAGAGTCCGTATTTGGTGCGGAAGGCCGTTTTCCATTCATCGCCTTCTCTGACGCGCACCAGATGGTAAACCCCTCTTAAATCCAGCTTGGTAAAGATGCAGGCATCTTTCACCTGGTCGAGGAGTTCAGGGATCAGAGGCAGGGGGTAACGATTCTTAACCGTTATCTGATTTAAGGCGCGATAGTCAATACATGTTCTAAGGTCGCCTTCCTTTTTCGGCACGAAGAACAAAGCTGAAGAAGCCGGTGACTTTGACGGGCGAATAAACCCATTGGCAAGATACTGATCCAAATACTGACGTAAATGAAGATTCTCTGGTTCGGTAAGGGCATAAATCCTACTACAAGGCGGTTGAGCATTGGGTACCAGATCAATTTGAGAATCGTATGGCCGGTGAGGTGGTAAGGTGTTGGCCTGTTCTATTTGAAAAACGTCCTGAAAGTCCTGATACTCAAGTGGTAGTTGTGCTGACACAGAGGTTACTGAGGCTAGACCCACTTGTGGATTTCCGGAATAACAAGTTTGTCTGCAGTTAGGAAAGGTGATACTCTTTGCTCGCCAGTCAATTCGAGGATTATGTGCTTCTAACCAAGGGATCCCCAAGATTACCTGAAATTGTGGAGCCTTGATTAAGTCAAACACTATGGTTTCTCTATGACCATCTTGGCCAACCAGTGTCATTTCTGTGGTAGAATGTGTTAACGGCCCAGAGGCAATTTCGGTCCCATCAACCGTGGTAATGACATCTTTGGTGATTTTTGGTTGGAGAGGGAGACCAATCCTGGAAGCCAATTCAAGATCAACATAGTTCCCAATAGCCCCACTGTCGAGATAGGCCTTTATGCCATGTAATCGTTGAGGCTGCTTTGGATCCACGAGGGTCATTGGCATGATGAAATGCGAGGTCAAAGAGTTTGTCTTCACGCTCGGCAAGCGGACCTCTACGCTTGTCATGCTTGATCGTTTCCCAAATCAGATTTTGGAAGGTTTTGGTCTGTGGCTCCAACCACCTTTTTGGGTGGTTTTACCGGGCAATTTTGTAGAAAGTGTCCAGACTCTCCGCAATAGAGACATAACTGGTTTTGCCGTCTTCTTTCTCGTTCTTTCTGCGTTAGGGGTCCTTTTACTCCCCCAATTTGCATTGGCTCCGAAGTGTCGGTACTCTTGGGGTTTGCATGGGTTTTTACCAAAGCCCGAGTTTCAAATCTAGTCCGATCAGTCTTTCTATTCTGGAGTCTATGATCAAGTTGGATCACTAAATCAATGTATTCCTCACAGAGTTGGGGTGGATTCACAATTTGAGCCAGAGCGTCTTTTAGCTCTCCACGAAGTCCTTGATGAAACAAGGTGATTCTTTTATTCTCAAGCCACCCAGTTTCCACGAACAGTCTGTTAAATGTGGCGATATAAGATAGGAGGTCTTGGTTCCCTTGACGCAAAGACAGAAGTTTGTTATCCAAGGCCTCACCCTGGGCGTGCGGGCAAATAATCTCTCCATACTAGCCTGGAAGTGTTGAAAGTCACGAAGGATAGGATCGTCTTGATTTACCAACGGAATAGACCAATCGGCTGCACAGCCGCTGAGATACGATAAAACAAAAGCCACCCTAGTTTGGTCATTAGGGAAGGCCCCAGGTCTACATAAAAAGTGTAAACGACATTGGTTCATGAAAACAGCATATTTCTTGGGGTCCCCCGCAAAACGTTCAGGTGGGGCCAAAGGCATGTTTCCCGGCAGGTTAATTTGCACCGGGTTAGTGGAAGCCATAGGAGTGGACTCTCTCCCGGAAGCAGGTAATGGCGTTTGTCCAGCCTGATTCTGCAAAAGCTGTTTAGCCAGGTCATCGGTTCGTTCTTTGGACAAGATCAGTTCTCTTCGAAGAACGTTGGTTTCTTGGCGGGCGGCGTGAACTTCCGACCTGTAATTCCCCCAATAGTTGGGCCAGTTGGTCTGTTTCGGAAGTCTCCATGGTGCCTGGATGGGTAATTGTGGGTAGGCTTCGCGTTCTGTAACGCTCACCTGGTTCCCACGGAGGCGCGGGCGTGGTCTGGAAGGCAGTGGTCTCTTCGAAGGAGATGTTCAGCACCCTGAAGATGGAGTGGGCTGGGTTCCCAAATCTGACTTGTCTGGCTCGGATGAATACCCTTCTGTGAGCGAAAAGGAAGGGTTAATACTCTGCAGGTTTTGTGTTGATCTCCCGCTCCCGTTCTCACCCTCCTTGCAACCCTTCTGTAATTCCCTGTGGAGACTCACCTTAGGGATTGAAAAGGCAAGCTCTCCATCCTGCTTCTGATGCAGGGGCGCGTTGGGATCCAGTTACGTCACTGGATAGTAAGTTCGAGTTCGCTTGTCTGTTCCGGTAAGTACCGTAAATGTTTATGGCAAGCTTGAGTCTAAACTGTTCCTCTTCTCTTTTGCAGGTAATGGAAGACTCCGGGCTGAGGGCGGTTTCCGTCGAAAACCTGATTTCAGGTGCGTTTTGGTGTAGGCCCACTACTGTCTTTTCCTGTCTCTTTTTCCTCAGGGGCCGGAGTTCGAGAATGCCGAAGAAATGGAGCTGGCACGAAGCAGAAGCTGAGTCCGACCTGTAAGCAGGTAAGTTTTAAATAGTTTGTTTGCTACGGTTCTTGCATTCACTAATGTGATGTTTGCTTTTTCCCCATAGGGGCCGGGGTGCTGAAATGCCCAAGGAATGGCATCGACCCGAAGGTAAGAAGAATTAGCTTGGCAGGTAAGTGCTTCTTGGTTATTTTCCCCTTCTCACCTTGCTTTCTTCTCTTCGTCTCCCCATAGGTGCTGGAATGCTGCAGGAGATCCGGATGGGCGTCGCAGAGCCGAAGGCGCCACGTGCAGGTAAGAGAAGTGCGCCGAGATGTATGCGACGCGGTGAGTATTTAAAATGATGTATTTTTGCAGGAACGTTGGCGCGCTGAATCCGGAATGCAGCTTTAACAGATAAGGTTTGTTTTCACCTGTTTCTTCTTCCCTTTTCTATCCTTAGGTGTTTCCAGGATGCTGGCAGGCGTGGTCGAGGACTGGAGCAGGAGCAGGCACGGTGAGCGTCCAGCTGCTATGAGCAGAACAATGCGAAGCGTGGTTTGCTGTCTGGGCGTGGCTTAAATAGCCTTTCAAGTAGTCCCAGGTATGTATCCTTCCACTGAAGGTATGTATCCTGCCACCAGCCACACCCGTGTGGTTAAGTAGTTCCTTTTTCATCTGGAAGTTGCAGAATGATCTGCCAGGTAAGGAAATTGCAGCATGGTCTGCCAGGTAAGTTTGCACCAAACACTATTCCTTCCATATCTGTATGAGCCTGGCGCTGATGGTGCCAGGACTGTTATCCCTTATGAGCCTGACGCCAACGGCGCCAGGACTGAGTCCAAAGAGCCCCTATCTGGGGTGGCTGGGACTTCCCTAGTATACATGTTGCCTGCCTCTGAGGGTGCCGGGCCCTGTCTGGCTCCTTGGAGGTAGGCATCATGACAGAGAGGTCGAGTAGAAGTAACAGGGCAAGTTTGCCGTTGTCGTTTAAAGCTTCAATTTGAGTTTTTAAGTCTAGTAGCTGTCTCTGTTCCGTTTCTGGGGCGGAAGCCAGATTGTCTAAGACCTAGAAGATTATTGGCTTCCAAGTACTCTTGGATTTGCAGGTATGCTGCACGGTCTAGGATTTTTAACAGGAACGGGACAGTAGTAATAGGTTGGCAGTTGGTAGATATGCTAGGGTTAAGGGAGGGTTTTTTGAGCAGGGGGATCACCCATGCGTCCTTAAGGATGTCAGGGACAGTTCCTGTTTTAAAGGAGGCATTGATGAAGGATGTGATAAATGGGGCCAAATTGTGGGCAGATTCCTTAATGATTGAGGCAGGGCAGGGATCACCCTGGCAGTTGGACGGTTTGATCCTCAGGATGATGTTTTCCTGATATGTTGCCCTCTGTCCGTCTGAATGATGGCAGGCAGTGTTCTGTTCTGCAAGACCATGGCATCATGGGTGGAATCTGGGAAGTGGGTGCAGCAGTGTGTCAGAGTAAGATCTGCATCACAGGTCACCTGTGCATTCAGTGAATGGTATTGTTTCCTGTTTCTATAGACCTCATCTAATGCCTGTGGGCCACCAAAACTACATGTATGCAGTTTAGTGTTCCTATGCCATTGGGGGAGTGGGACGCAGTGAAGAATCCTGCCTTTGTGGTATGTTTCTGTGCTGGGGTGGTGGGCAGGCAGATGTGCTTCGGTACATGCTGCATGAGCACTTCCAGCATCTGGCCAGGCACAATGCAAAAGGTGGGATGCAGCATGCCATGCAGCATGCTAACATTGTGCTGGTGGCCCATGCAGCAAGGAAGCGCAGGACTGACACACGGTTGAGCAGTAGCATTATGGCAGTTCTAATGTTAATTGTGCTGTAGATGTCATCCAGTATAAAGGTGAGTAGCTCAGCAATGGTGTCCCTCTTGAGGTGGTACAGTGTTATAAGCCGTGGCTGTCTGTCATTGCCCAGGTTGATGGACTAACCTGTGGAATGGCCACGTGCCTTCCATGGTATCTCCTCCGCCTTTCTGCTGCATGTGGTTTGTGGTGCTTCTGTTCCTGCTGCTGCACCTCAATGTAGAGCAGAAGGTGCTGTATCTCGAGATTGGGAAAGGTGTGACCCTTGTGTACTCTTTTTGAGTACAGTGGATGCACATGTGGCTTCATTTGACTCACTGGGTTTGTGATTTTGGTGGAAATACTTTCAATTTTGGGAGTAATAAGGCAGTGTGTTCATTTAAAATATGGTAGCATTACAGTTGTGCATGCTAGCACTAATTCTGCTTGTTGAATTACCACCAGGCTTAATCTGCATGTTTTTGGTACTATTTCTACATACAAAACCTCTTGAATTCTGAAACACAATCTCCATCAATCTCCAGCCTCACCTCTCTGACAGGGCTTGCCCACATAACTCTGGCTATGCATGTGAGATGTTTTGCCAGAAACTCCATCTAGGTGCAAATTCTATTCAATAATCATAGCTTGTTTTTGTGTATGACGTCCAAGTTCTTCCAATCACATTTTTCTCTGCTTTACAGCATTGCAATGAACAGATGTCAATGGGATCCAACTCACTTTATCAACTGCTGGATGATGAAAAGCAGAGCCTGCCTTGCTGGAGTTCATAATATACCCGGAGTTGACACTCAAAGGTAATCTGAATGTGAAGTATGGAAGTTGAAAATAATCTGAAGGTGTCAATGCAGGCAAACTACCCTTCACCTTCTCAGCTGACATCATTGCTTCTAGAGTACTCCTATTTTTCAAATCTATCAACACTGCCTTAGGCCACGTTCTGCAAGATGCAGCGTTGTAGTCGAAGGCATTGTCAAATCATGTATATGTTTTGTAGTTTTTGCATTTTGGATATCCAGGACTAAAGAACCAGGTGTAATTTGTTCGGATGGAGAAGGCCAGCACTGGCTTTGACATCCCTGTATTCTGCCCTACTTGTTGTTTTCCTTTGTACATGTGTAAAGGCACGCAAGGGTAGTATGTTACTCATTGTATGCCACAAGCACACCTCGTGTTGTTATGTATGATATAAATAGAATGTGCACTGGCACAAACCTGCGAGCTCTAGTGTTGGCAGCTAGTAAGCAGATATCACAGCCTATTCAGCACTGAGGTTTCATTTGGAGTGTGGGTTCGCGACAGTTTCAGACACCATCTGGGAGACTTGGCAAAAGAAACCATGAATCAGGGCCCACGTGTTTACTTCATATCTTATCACGTGTGTCTACTGCATCCCCTAATACAAGCTATAATTGTGCCTCTGAAACGTGCTGATTAAGTGAAACAGAGGGATAATGAAACACAGTTACTGCAGCCCACCAGCACAACCTGCTGGGCCACCCCCTTAACTCGTGTTGTCAATATTGTTTTGGGGGGATTAACTCCCTGAAATAAGTCCTTACTCTGCACTGCCCCCCAGCACTCTGCACTGCACTGCGGTAAATGGCTTTCTCATTGTCGTTAGAAGAAAAAAAACACGTGCTGTTGTAGTTTTTAATAAATGTCAAATTATTTCAGACTATTATAAAATATGCTGTGAATTGGTTCGGATGTGTGTACTAAGCATGAGACCCATTACCACGAGTGGATATATGTTATGGTGCAGTGAAACACAATAAATGACCAATACATAAATAAATAAATAAATAAATAAATAAATAAACATGTCTTCCTCCACTTCTTTGCTACCCGCCTACTCATGTCCTCTGTTGTTCATGTCAGTATTGACTGCCCCTCTCCACCTGTGACCCTCACGCCAGCGCCCCCTGGGCGGCCTGAAGCCTTTAGTTTGTGCTGTGACCCAAGGCTAATTATGAATTAATAAACTATCACGCTCCTCATTCAGAGTTGGGCGCTATCATCTGGCAAATTCAGGATCCCTTTCATCAGCATCTTCCCTTGCAGAACAGATTGCATTTGTTGATCTGCAGCCTCTCAACCAGCCAGAACAGATTGTGAAAAGCTTCCTTCCTAGAAAATGTTCTATTGAAGAAACCCAAGTCGAGAACTTATTAAGTACTCCAGGCTCACTTGTAAAGTAAAGAATAGGAAGACAGAAACATTTTATTGCAGAATATGTAATGTTTTTCAAATTCTTTTATTAGTGGGTGGTCTAGGTGTAGGCATTGTTATCAGTCATCTAATATGCATGAGACTTCATGAAGTTAATTGGATTTGGTTAACTCCTATTTTACTGTAAACAAAAGCCGAACAACCAATAAATCAATAAGCCAGGTTCATGCTTCAAAGAAAAAGAAGGAGGAACTTCACAACATTGAAGTTATGGAACGCATATTTGACACTGCAAAACTGCTTGGGAAGCAAGGGTTGACATTTGGTGCCCATAGACCTAATGAATCAATGAATCAATGAATCAATGTACAATTTAAATAACAGTGAAATTAGCCAAGGCAATTTTCTGGACATTTTCAAACTTCTTTTGCATTACTTAAAAAAACATCTTCTAAAGTGTATTCAAGAACGTGAAAAAAGAAACACGCTTTCCCAAAACAAAAGATGAATGGACTAACAGGCAACAGGGGTTGGGTGTGGATATCTACTCAGATGTCTGTCATATAAAGAAATGGAAATAAAGATATTATGCAACAGTTCAGTCCATGAAAACATGAATAGTCTCTGAAGTAGGGGCAAAAAGATGCAGTATCCAAGATGATTCTAAACAAGATGTCGGAGTTGTAGACCAAGCTCCAGTCCCATTAGATATGTTAAAGAGGAATCCATTATGGAACGGCACATTTCTGTTTTCTCTGTAAAAGATGCATCAGGACGAGGATTCAATTTACTGCGTAAATCCAGTTCTGCAATTAATGGCTTGTATTACAAAAACATTGCTGGAGAGTATTTTGATGGTGCAGCGAATTATGAACAGTGATCATGTGTGGTTACGAGCAGAGATTGCCGAAGTAGTGCCTGTTGCTGTCTACGTTTGATGCTGCAGTCAAATCTTTGATCTGTGTGTCTCCAATTGCTGTATGTATTGGAGGCAAAACATGTCTATGTCCTCCTAAATCATTTAGCAACGTGTATTGGGTACATTTTTTTGGAATGATCAACTTCATCAGAGAAAAGGGCCATTACAAAAAATTGGACACCCAAGATGGTGGGTGAAGGAAAATCACCTTGACTGGCATTTTGGAAATAAACGCTATCTATTTCTTTTGAAGTTTTATTGTGTATCTCACTAAATAATAAGGTTGATTCAAAGAACTCTTCTGAGACCACATCCCTTTTGGAAAAACTATGTGAGTACAGTTCCATTTTATCAGCAAACATATTCCTGCCTGTTTTTGATGTTATTGTCCCAGTTTCAAGGTATGTACAAACTAGTGGGACTGACTTTATGGTAGCATGGAGAATGGTGGAAAGTGCATTTGAACAACGGAAATATTCTTATAGAAGAAAAGCGTATACAATTTACAACAAAAAATAATGATCCGATGTTTGAAAATGATATCCTAAACTCAGTGGAAGTGGAAACTGAGCTTGCATTGAGAAGGGTTGCAACGAAAAAACATGTGGATGGAGAGTCATCACTCCGTGAAAGGCTTGCTGATGAAAACCAACATTTTCAAGTTGATATTTTTAGAGTGATCCTCGATCAAATCCTTGTGAGCTTGATAGAGAGATTTTCTGAAAATAGGCAGCTGGTTCTTGCTTCCCAATACCTGGATCCTTGTTTTTTTTAAGACCATCGGGAATTTTTTAAGACCATCTGGAAAGATCCAAATGTGCTAGAGAAAGGTTCTCTAGAGAGAATTTCTCAGACAGCAAAAGTGGACAAAGGCTCTCTGAATACTGAACTAGTGAGTGTTCACAAATCCAACAGAAGATGAGCTGAGAGAGCAAACTAGAGCTACTATTGTTGTTCATGATGATGATGATGATGATGACAGTGTTTGATAATGATGATAAATGGGGTCCCTATAAACAGGATGACATCCATCAGCAACCACATTGAAATGAATGTAAAAACATTTCCTTTGCTGTCACAGCTTGCTGCTGGAATACAATCTTTGCTCAGCAATTTATGAAATCCTTTCTGTTGTGTATGAAGCTCTTCTGACTCTATTTTTTACACAAGTTGCATGTGAGAGGGCACTTAGCAAACCAATACTCACACATACGCAATTTAGAGCCACAATGGAACAATGCCTACTTGATGCACTAATGATCATGTCAGTAGAGTGAGATCTTGTGGAACTCGTCCAGTTTCCAGAAGCACTAGACATGGTTTGTGCAAGTTCTCCTTTGATCAGGGCTTAGTTCACCATGTAAATGAACATTTTGAAGTGAAAGGTGTATACATTTTATGTAAATATAGTATAACTCCTTTTTTTTGAAAGATGGAAATGTAATAATAAACAATGTACTGCACCAATGTTGCTCAATTGATAATGACAAGAAGGAAGTATTGCAATGTATTTGGTTTGCACATTTTAGGTTTGGTTTGCACATTTTAGGTTTGGTTTGCACATTCAAGTTTGTTCTATGCATTGGATTATGTCATTCTTTGTTTGTGATTTGTGAGTCATGTTTTCTATTAAAAAATCAGTTGCTATTTTGAAGAGCAGCACATTGCTGCTTTCTAGGTCATTACGACCTTGGTGCTAGTTGCACCAACTTTACCACCATGGTGTAAACTACGTTTACACCATGGTGGATGGCGGATTTACCACCCCATTCCAAGGTGAGTGGGGCGGTAAATCCCCATTTCCCATTTTCCCTTCCCCATTCCCATTTTTGCCCCATAGGGCATAATGGGAGTGGGGAAGGCGCTATTTCGCCGCCGTAAATTACGGCGGCGTAATTAGCACCATGGCGGGTTAGCGCCATGGATTTTAACGCCTGCTAAAAGCAGGCGTTAAAATCTTCATCAGGCGTTAAGGGTTAACGGTGGCGTTAACCCTTAACGCCTGAGTTGTAATGAGGCCCAATTGACAAGCACATTTGCAGTTTGGTTGGTGGTTTGGTGTCAGTGGTGGCCTGCATTGTGGTGCGTGACTGATGGGTGGTGCTGGTTAAGAGCTAGGTTACAGTCCATGGGCCTCATTACGACCCAGGCGGTAAGTTACCGCCTGGGCCGTGACTTTACCACCATGGCGTAAGCTACATTTACGCCATGGTGGTTGGCGGACTTACCGCCCCATTCCGACCTTGGCGGGGCGGTAAGTCCCCAATCCCCATTTACCCTTCCCCATTCCCATTTTTGCCCCATAGGGCATAATGGGAGTGGGGAAGGCGTTAATTACGCCACCGTAAATTACGGTGGCGTAATTAACTCCATGGTCCCTTAGCGCCATGGATTTTAACACCTGCTAAAAGCAGGTGTTAAAAGCACCATGGCGCTAGGGGACCTCGTAATCAGGCGGTAAGGGTCGGCGCTGTTAACGCTGCCGTAAACCCCTTACCGCCTGGGTCGTAATGAGGCCCCATGTGTTTTGCTAGAAAATGTGAATACACCTTTTGCACAAGGATAACTTCAATCTATGACAATTCTTTTTCACGTTCTTGCTTCAGAGCAATGTTAGGCCCAAGTGACTTTCTTTGGCAAACGTGTCTGCCAAAGCAGAGTTGGGAATGCATGTGTTTTATAAGTATCGAGAAATCCAAAGCATAGTTAGAGACTTTTGTATTGTAGGCAGGGAGAATGTCAAGGAGGTGTCTAGCATATGTGTGTTTTGTCTTTGTAGGATAAAGCCGTAGAAGTGAGAACGCAAAGAGTGTTTGTTGGTGGAGGAGAATGACAAAGCCGTGTTAAATACTTATGTATTATGTGGTTGAAGATCAGTACCAAATGAGTGTTTTGTAGGGGAGGAGAACATTGAAACAGTTTTAGGTGCACGTTTGTTTTGTAGGTAAGGAGAACAGCACACTAGAATTATGTGTGCGTGTGTTTTATAGGTCGATGAGTAAACCTAAGCATTGTTAGGTATTTATGTGATTTCTAGGCCGAGGAGACTACCTAAGCACAGTTACTAACAAATGTGGGTTGTAGGTGGGCACAATGCAACATCCGTGGTAGCCACAACAGTGATTTGTGGATGTCGATAACACTAAAGGTCAAAGCAGTGATAACTTCTCATGATTATCGTATCCATAGCAGCATTTCACAGCAGCATTAGACATTTGGGAGTTTTGTAATTATAGAAGAGCATCAACATAATTTGAGGCATACATGTATTTTTAGGCAGCATTAAGCCCAAAGCATGAAAGAAGGCTGAAAGCCAAAGCACAGGTCTGCTGCTCAGTGGATTAGTGTATCCACTACAGGGATCTGGGTTTGACCTCGTGGTCACAGGTTTCAATTCCAGCAGGGCCAATCAGTCATAGGTGTAAGTGAAATGTCGCTGCTAAGCAAAAAGTGTGTAAAAACCACTCTAGATTCTGCTTCTGCCTGTTCTACGAAATTAGCATTTCCGGTCCATCGCCACAGACATGTTGCCTGGTTTGGTGCAGTTTCACGTGGAGCGTGGTGTTTAATTCCCATGTTAGTCTTTTCGTTCGACAGCCTTTGGTTCGATTTGTGGTAGGTTTGCGCAGTGGCAGGAGAAAGAAAGTGTGTGCCTTTATTTTTGATTTGCGTTAAGTTTGTGGAGAGGCGTGGGCACGTTCGGCTCTTATCAATTCAGGCTAGGTTCGCTCAGGAGCGAGAAACTTTGTGCAGCTTTATGTTTGATTTGTACAAGGTTCTTGCAGTGGCACAAGAAACATGGTGCCACTCTTTATGATCTGTGCTAGCTTCACACGGCAGCACGAGGAACATTGTGAGGCACGTTTTGGTTCACAAGAAACTTTGTGCCACTCTTTTCAATATGCTTTTGGTTGCGGAAAGCGAGTTGTGGTGAAACAGCCCGAAATCTTACAGATTTAGCTTTCGAGGTTGGAATTTCACCGAACCCTACTCAGACCATTATCCTTCCATGGTTAATAACATGAGTACCATTGTGTTGGGTATCAAAACCCATCTAGCATCTGTATAGAGCACAAAGATAGCCCTGTCAGGTGAATGTACAATCTACATATACACAAACAATGCTTTGTTAAACTCATGACAGATTTGTTGGTGAGGGAGAGCCCCAAAGCAGTTTTAGGCACTCGTTTCCTTTTTCGGCAGGGCGAATGCCAAAAACACATTTAGGCAGTTCTGCTTTTCTGAGCGGTGGACAATGATAAAGCAGTCTTAGACACACATCGGTTTTGTGGCAGGGTGCTTAAACTGTTTAAGGTGAAGTCCAAAGTAGTGTGAACTACGTGTGCAGCTTGTAGGCACAGGAGAAGCCAAAACTGCCAGCACGCAGAAGGAGAAGGAGAGTGACAACGTTGTGTAGACATTTTGTGTAGAGGAAGTGATCTCCAAAAATAATGTCATGAAAATGCTGTTTTTTGTAGCTCAGAAGAACTCTAAAGCAGTGTTGGGCATGCATGTGTTTTGTGGGCAGAGGATCGCACAAATCAAATCTAGACAAACAGGCATTGTTTATGCAAGCAATACCACACAACCAGTGTCAGGCACATGAGTGTTTTGTAGGTGGCAAGAACACCACAGCAGTGGCCGGCACCGTTGTGTGTGTAAGGGGGAGGAGAATGCAACAACAGTGTTAGGCACATATTTGCTTGTATGCAGGAAAAATACCAAAGCATGTTTAGACATACATGTGAGTTGTAGGCAGGAGAACACCAAATCAGAGTTAGGCATGTGTTTGTTTTGCAGGCAAAGCAAGTTACCAAGAGTCATAGATGCCTTAATCTGTAGTCACAGATTTAACAATGCACTTTGCTAAAGAAATATTTCATGTAAATTCAAACAGTAGCATAATCATTCTCTCATTACATAATGCATACAGCAGTGCTCCAGATAAGATTTTGAAGCAGGTGTATTTCACTCCCTATTTTTTGAAGTTGGGAGTTAATTGATTTTTAGGGAGTAAAAATGTAAGTCCCATTCTTAATGAGAGTATTTTCTTAGAGAGTCAACGGGCCTCATTACGACCCTGGCGGCCGTGGTATGAGCGGTGCCGGCAAGACCACCGGCACCGTTCATACTGGGCCGCCACATTACGAGTTTGCTCGTTGGTGGCAGTATGCACGTCTTGTCTTACCAGACGTGCATACCGGCACCCACGACCAGACAAGGATGCTAACATTGTTAATGACAGGACTGTTGTTAGCATCCTCCCCATCCCCATTGAGCACTGTGAGGGTTCAATGGGAATGGAGATGGACCGGGTCCGCGTCCCGAAAATTGGAATTACCAGGCCCGCAAATGTCAGAATGTCCCAGTAATTCCCGTTTTTCGGGACCCGAGTTTGGGGGTAGCCATGCCGCTAAAAACGGCATGGCTACCTCCAAACACGTAATGAGGCCCAACATGTTTTAACTGTAAAACCAAAATATTTTTGAAAACACATGGCATAGTGCATATTTCCTCTAGCAGTACACTTGGGCCCCTCAGAAACTCCCAGCCACAAGAATGGACGACTCAGCCTTGGGGTAAAGTTACTTAGCAAATAAACATAACAGGGATCATACCAGAAAGACTAGGCGCATCCAGAGCTCTCAGTTTCTATACACGTGTCACCCGGTTTAATTCCAGTTTGGCGTCACAAATCCATGTTCCTTCCCGGAAACCTATCAGACATTTACATTGGTCAGTTTGGGTAAGTTATTTACAAGGAATGTACAGGTTAGCTTGGTGATTGGTTATCGATGTCCAGTGACTCCCCCTAGGGCCACCTCTACTGCACCCGTCTACAATGTTGCAGGGTCGCCGAAAGACCATTGGCTCTTGCAGCACATTATATCCTGACGTGAAAGGTGAATGTGGATTGGGCAGAAGGTGTCCTCCTCCCAGCCCTGGGACCCTAGACAGTTCTCAGACTGAATGTACCTCTTCAAGGTAATGAGAAAGAACATGGAGGTGTGAAGTGTTTTCTAATGTTGCTATTCTCTGTTAACCAAAGCCTGTGAGAGGGCAGTCAATTAAGAAAATGTGGGCAACACCTGTATATTCTTCACTCTCTGGGAACAGTCTTCTCTGTCTGGGTTGTGTTTGTCTAGACAGCAAAATGAAGTGTGCGTGTGAGTCCGGGTAGGAGTCCAGTCACACTCCAGTCTGCAGCAGGAGCAGACTGTTTAAACTTGGGCGGCGTTATTTTATAGTTGTATATTGGAAAAGAACTGTCTCTTTAACTAACCAATCTCCTCCTATAAAAACCCTGCATAGGCGCGCAGCGTCTTTTGTAAATCCGGGTAGGAGTCCAGTTCACGCTCTAGTCTGACTCTGGGCTGATGTCGGCAGAAACTGATCTGGAAGGTGCCCGGAGACCAAACACCTGAGCACAACTAAGAATGGGAAGCCCACGTGAGACCGGAAAGAAAACGTAATTTCTACAACTACCGCAAACTGTACAACGCGAAAAGGCACGCATTGGCGCTCGTAAGTGCTTTCAGATTTAAATCACAGACTTCATTAAAATGAGTGAGTGCTGTCTAGCAAATTTGGAAAATGAGAATGTGCTTGAAAAACTTGGAACGCACGTGGACAATGAGAAAAATCTTCATCGATTAACTCGTAGCCATGAGTGCCTGGATGTGACAGATGCCGAACTGACTGAAATCGGTTCCGTCACTGATTCCAGGCTGATGCAGTGAGGCGAGGGAACAGCCAAACATACACTCCACAGAACACTCCCCGGAACAAAATCTGTGACTCCCAGCAGTACATTAGCTGTGCCGGGGAGGGTAAGCAAAACTAGAGAGACACATGAACTGTTGGCATATGAGAAAAGAATAAATGCTTTTTCTCCAATCAGAGATACCCAGTTAGAACAAATACATTAAGCCCAGCTCATAAACTTGGTACAAGTTCAAGACAATGGGCCTCATTATGACATACAGGCAATGCTGCTGCTGGTGTCATTTTTTTCCCGGCGCCTGCATATGAGTAATTACCGGGTCATTATGGCCCTGCCGGACCTGGTAATTGCCATTTTGCGGGCGCCAGAAAAAAATATGCTCCCCATTCTCATATGGGGCCGAATGGGAATGGGGAGCTTGGATGCACTGGCACCGTTAAAAACAGTGCCGGTGCATCCGACAAGCTCTGCTTCGGTGCAGCTCCACCCGCCAGGTCAGAACTCATAGTTTGCCAGTCCGGGAACTATGGTACCAGCAAGTTTACAGGTACCATAGTTCCTGGACTGGCAACCTTATAATGAGGTCCAATGTCCTTGGATACGAAGAGAATATAAACTGTATGTGCCCAGAGCTGCTGCCATCCAAAAAGGTCGATCAGACCAACAAGTCAAAGCTTCCACTGTTCAATGTGACGCAGCCATCAAAAATGTGGATGGGAACAATGCCTGATGAATGGGTTGAGAAAGCAATTGACTCTCAACAAGAGTATCAGGTGTGGGCTAAGGATCAGATTGGAATACAAGGAGTGTCCCTGGAACTATCAAACCACCCAGAGAATATTATTCCAAATTCTAAACCCAATGAGGAAGAGCGAATATCCCATGAGACTCAATCGAGTTTGCAAATAGGTATATCAGTGGAAAAAACAATGGGAAATAATGATGAGGCAGACACTGTCAAAGAGGGTCTAAATGACCCAGGGGGCATAAATATCACAATTGCTTGGCAAAGTTGTGAAATACAGAAGATCTGGAACAGCAACAGTGGCTATGTGGATAGAAAGAGGCCAATTAACCCAATTTTACAAAAATTAATTACCCGCAAATGCAAAGACAATGATCCCTCCTCCAAATGTATCCTCGATGGGGATGCATTCTGATAAACACAATGAGAAACACCATATGTCAACACATGTATGTCTATACCGGAGGAAATACATGAATTGGAATGGTGACAGTCATTCATTAAAAAAATGCGAACAAGAGTTAAAGGCAACAAGAGCAACAATCTGGGCAAACACTCAGACATTAAAGTGAATAAAGATCAACACGAGGAAGTTGAAGGAGTTCAAAGTCATAAAAACAATCAATCTGTTGTGGCAGGACATACGTCACTTATTGAACAAGAAAATGCCCATATAAATATGAGTACAAAGGAACCAACGACTAGAGTCAAATATGATAAAACGGATGGGCAGAAGCCCAAGACACAGAGATATATAAAAGAGACGGTGAGACATGATTCCCATGTCGATGACTCTGAAAGTGAAGAGGCAAGGCTTGAAAGAGGGCCATCCCTTATAGCAATAAACATGCCAAGGAGGGCAGTGCAGAGACCTTGTAGCACGATTAGTACATCAGCTGCTAAAAACATGAAGGAGTCAATAAAATCATGCCCGCAAACTGAGCCTCAGGGTCTCATTATCAACAAATGTGAGGAAAGCTCACACCAGGCGGCCGAAAAAACGAACTTATCAATAGTGGCTGGAATGCAAATACATAATGTAATCGCAGCACTATCAATATCCCTTGCACCAAACACTAAGTTGTATGAAACTATAAATGATAATGTGAAGGACAACACTGCTATGCTTGCTCTACTACACTCCAAACGTGTCTTGAAATCTTCAGGTTAAAAATGGAAGAACGGTCAAACCAGGAAGCAGAAGCTTCCACCATAAGACAATCAAAAGGACTCGGTAATCAAGAGGAATCAGCATCAACATCCCGGGCTCTTCTAGACTCAATTACATGGAAGCACACACTGGTGGAAAGGAATTAAAGAGACTACCAAAGAAATAGGGAGTTAATAAGAGAAGAAAATCAACAAGCACAGCGGGATAGTAGTAACAGAATAGGGAGGCGGATTTGACTTCAAGACGTGAGAAAACAAATATGGATGTGGCTGTAGATAAATCCATAGGAACAAGTAACCGGTTATTGGTAAAGCACCCTAATCAAAAGAGAAAATGACAGACTGCCTCTAAGTCAGAGGCCATGAAGAACAACAATGCATCAAAATGTCCACCAATACAAGATGCTGTGAAAATAAATGACAGAATATCACTCAGTCTACAACATATGATGACACAATCTCCTGGGTTGCCTCTAAATAGAGAACAAATAGCCAAGAGTGATACGATTAAAATAATTCAAACAGGAAAATCAAATAATGCCGGAGATCAGGCTAGCACTTATGCAGTGTTTCATAAGAAGTCTGAAGTAGTAGAGGTGAAAAAGAAAGTTGAAAAAAAAATGAGCAGTGACTGAAAGAAAAATAAATATCCTTTGGTGAGCACAAAATCGGAGGTGATGAAAATGAGAAAACATCAAAAAAAGGGTATATGATGAAAGCAACAGGCTCACAGACATTTTTAAGAAACATTCAGATGCTCCCTTGCCCGAATCCCGTGACCCAGCTTGGAACACATAAATATGATGATAAAAAGTGGAGTAAAGCGGCAAAAAGAAAAAATGTTATAACACTAACCTCATCAGAAGATGAGAAAGAAAAGAATAATTCCATAGATGAATCTGAAGAGTCTCATGCTTTAATTGATGACGCATCATTTTATATTGCCACAAATTAGCACAAGCTGAAGGAATGGCTACAAAGAGTCAGTAGACATGGAACATGAAGCAGATGTTTCTAACAACATCAGTCTTAACTCACCTCCAGATGTAGCCTCACTGGATGAAGATACCAAGGATGAGCAAGTACCGCCTGACACACCTTTTATCTCAATGGAAGATAAATGAAAAGAATTAGAAAAAGAGACAGCTAATCAGCGGCGGAAAGAGAAAAGGAAGATGACATATACTATGGCGATGAACTAGAATCCTAAACAACCTGCAGGATTCCGAGAGAAAGCATAAACGAGAAAGAAAGAGGCTAAAACTGTGAAACTTAAGAACATTCTGAATGAACATAACTTGACAAAGTTAAATCGGAAGAATGTGATACAACTGCTGCAAGGGATACACTCGTTAAAAAATATTGATACAGAAGACATCGATGTGGTGGAATATATTGACGAAGAAAGAGTTGACCGAGTGATTCTCCATCTTAACTCATACAAAGTGAAACATACCCTGCTAAATGTCGAACACAAACTATTAAGATATGGTTATGGGATTTGAGATTGCTGTGTGATCACCCCAGAGCTTCCCTCAGTGCAACAGGAGGCCCCTATGAGTGGAAAGGGGAGAAGCAGCAAAGCTCTGGAACCACCAAATAAAAATGAGTTGCTTGAGAGACAAAACATCAAAATTTGATATTAGCAAGCGGGAAGCAAAAGATGCCAGTCGGGCCAAACCCAATAAAACCCTGAAAATCAACCCAAAAAATGGGCATGGATTCCAAGTGCTCTAGTCATCTCCAAACATCACTAGCATAAAAAGGAATCAACTCAGGTAAAGGACACCGTATTGTCATGGAATACGAGAGGGTTTAGGCACCTCTTCAATAAAACATGAAAATGCAACACTAATTTGCTTGCAAGAGACTTGGTTACAAGATCTGTCTACTTGTCCAAACTATGAGGTACTATTCAATCCTGCACGAAAAGCAAAACATGGAAGGCCACATGGGGGGCTATTACTGTTGGTAAAACAAAGCAAGTAAAGACAGATTAACAAGATAAGTATTATGGGTACATTAGGCCAATCGGCAATAATAGAAAAGACAGCAAATCTGACACGAAGCTAGCAATGATTATAAAGAACGAATTGGAACATGATCCTCTCTTGATTGTATTAATAGTTGGGGACTTGAACATACAATCTATCGATAAAGATGGTCAGGTGAATACCAACATAAAAACTAAAGTCAATACTGATATAGCAAAATGGCTCCAACTGATGGCAGAACACAATATGTTTAGGTTAAATGGGCAAGTGGAACGAGAACTACCAACCAGGTCTACGTGGTCAAATGGCATTCTAAAGACATACATCTTGAGTCTAACATGGCTAGAAGATCTTAAGGAAAAAAGTTCAATATATGAAGAAGCTAGAGTAGAGGAGGCAATCGTCTATGACTGAGTAGAGGTGATATTCAAGAACTGCATAATAAATATAACAACCTAATTGCAAGAGACATGAGCAAAATCCTGTATACTTCATTGTTGAGTGACTACGAATGCAAAAGACAGGGTTGAAGCTTCGACTCCTACCCCCCAAACATCAATATGGTGACGGAGTGGTGGCAAAGATGAAAGGTTTGAGACAACAAATAAAACAAATCAATCAGCACAAATATTCCAACCAGCAAAATCAACAAATACAAAAATTAAAACAACAATACAAAAACTGGCTAATCAGTTTTAGAACAATGAGAGATCAAGAGCAGGGAGAATGAATGCTACTTGTGTTAGCTAAAAATAATACCAGAGCTCTGTGGATCATCCTTAATAACCAAACACTTAACATACAAAGTCATCTATTATGTGGTGTCTCAGAAGCTGCATGGGTGCACATTATTCAAAGGTATCGGGGAGTATGGATGTTAGGATTGAAGAGGAATGGCCGAAATGTGACTCAACGTATAATGTGCTGACAGATGAAGAACAAATGAGGCTGAGAATATCTAAACACATCTCTTCCTCTCCATCAAAACAAAAGAGAAAATCCATGTAGACTTTATAGACCTAAGGCAGGCTTTTGATGGAGTAAGCCGGTCCAAATTATGGAAGAAATTACAGAATTGAAATTGCCCGAATGAGATACTGCAGCCGATAAAGGCCTTACATGAATGCACCTCTATAAAAATCAGAATAAACAATGAGGGACTATTATCGACCGACATCTCAACGAAAAAGGAGTTAAACAAGGGTGTCCCCTGGCGGCAACTCTCTTTAGCTTTACATAGCAGATATCCCAGATGGACTAAAAGAAACAAGAAAGTTCCCTCTGACCAACGTTGAAATTCCAATCATATCTTATGCGGATGACATTGTCTTAATGGATCAAATGCAACTTGTTCTTCAACATTTGTTGACTGATCTACATCCCCATATGAAGATGAACGATCTAGATATTAACATCAGCAAATCTAAAATAGTAAAATAGTAACTATAGGAGCAAGAAATAAGTGGCAGGAGAAACAAATTGAATGGAGAATCGGCAAAGACAAATTTGAAAAAGTCAAAGAAATCACATATCTGGTCATAAGATTCAACCTGTCAATTGCAGAGATAAACTGGGAGCATGAATTACAAATGAAAGCAACAAGGTTAAGCACCCGGGGGTGGTGATATTGAATGGAAGATATGGAAAGTTTGCACTAGTTCCTATGAGATTGTTTTATGTCCAAAATGTGATACCTGTCCTAACCTATGGAGAAGAAGCAACCTAGAATTTATCATGGAAAATTTGGTCAAAACACGAAAGCCAGTTTTGGAAACAAATATTAAATCTTCCTAGAAGCACTCCCATTGCGGCTATAAGAGCTGAGTTGGCGCTGCAATCCCTTTACTCAGTTATAAGATGGAAATCGATGGCACTCTTAAGAAAACATATCTTGGCTCAACCAATAACAGGATACAAAATGTTAGTTAATAGGGAGCTTGGAAAAAGTGCTAACTTGTTGCACAGATGGAAATATAAATGGAGCCAAGAGCTAAGCCATCTAGGGACATCGGAAGAAGAACTAATTACAAATCTGGAAAAAAACAAAAAAAGAGTAAAAACTCAAGATTGAATTACTACCCGGGAACAAAGATTGATATACAAATTGCAAAAAGAAGCTGCAACAGAACATTGTAAGTAATACACTATTCTGTCATATTTGGTGACATTTCCCACAAAACATCTTAGAGAAAGACTGATGCAACTAGGACTGGGAGTCTATCCGATGAATGCTTTCAACCACAATACTGGCAAAAGTGGCAAAGGCAATGGGTCTTGTCGTTTTGTAACAGACAAGAAAAATTGGAAACAATACGACACATCATGTTTAAATGTATTGCTGTTCTAAGAGAAAGGAATCGATGCCTGCAAACATACCTAAAGAAGTTTAAAAGCTATGAGATAGATGACTAGTGGTTACATTTCATACAAGGACGAAATCCACATTTTACCATGGTTGGGATCAATCTGTTAGACCAACTTATGAAAGAGAAGGAGTCGGAAGCCTCGCAAGAAGTTTGTGATAGATGAAATTGCACGTGAACATTTGGATCTAAAAGATGACAATAGAATGATAGACTGGATGTATAAAGTCATTTTTAGAGATATGTGTAAAAAGTTCATTTTATCCTGAATTTCTACAGGTGGTTCATTATCTCAGTTGCTGGAATATTCATGCTTCCCCTTTGTCTAAGGATGGGTGTCCTGTTTATGCTCGCCTCGGGCTGCAGCGATCATGTCAGCTTGATTGTGTAGTCAGAATCTGCCTCTACATTTTTTGCCTGTTTCAGTGGCCTGTACCTTCTATAGTAATCCTTATGGCTTCTCCATGTTAGTAGCAGTTAAGCATGTGCAAGCTTGATATATCAATTTTGTGTATCTTGCGGTTTCAACTTTGGCAAAATATATGCAGGTCATAACCATGTGCTTCATGCATATGTCGTGATATCAGTGATTTCTGATTTCCCAGACAGTCGACCTGATCGATTAATGTAAATTCCTTGTTGTCCAAATCATCAATTGGGTATGGTCTGAATGGATGCCTAAGAGAATAGCACTTCTCACACCTGTGATACATCGATGATTGAGGTGATGTGCCAAGGAGTGAGGCACATCTGCTGTTTCTCTGTATTCATGTCAAGAGTCGTGCGAGGCACGTGAGGGTTAGATTTTTTTGTCTCGTCTAAAACATATTACTTTGTATGTAGCTATCCATGCAGATTAAAAGATATATTTTTACCTCTTCAGATCAGACAGTAATAATAACAGTGTCTTCCTGTTTGTACTGTATGCTCTACTATTCCAAACATAGCTTTGTGGGACAAGCACCCAATGTGTCTGTTTCCTATTTTTATGCTGGGAGTATTACTCCATATTTTGCTTTTTTGGGATTATTTGCACATTTTAAAGGACTAAAAGAGCACAATACACCCCTTATCAGTCAGGTTGTACATAAGTCAAAGACAATACAACTGCTCGTGTAGTGTGTATTATTGATAAGTAATATCCTTTAGAACAACACAGGACCCAGAGCATACATTTTTAAACATAAAGGGTCAGAATCACACCTACTTAAAAATAAATAACACTGGTATAATGCTGTGTCACACCAGCAGCACTCATTGTCACTTCGGTTTAAGTAAAAGCTCACCCAGAGCATCCATTTTTAAACATATAGGGCCAGAATCACACCTACTAAAAAATAAATAACACTGATACAATGCTGCATCACACCAACAGCACTCATTGTCATTTCTGCTTAAGTAAAAGCTCACCACTGTTTGAGCCTTTGAACCAACAAACCTTCAAGCAACATAACAAACCACCAGGAGCGTTGCATCAACCGGACCCAGACTTCGACTCAAACTTCTGGAAGTATCATCTGATGCTTTGACTCAACCCAGTGGTATACACCATCTCGACTCAACTTTACCATCAAACTGACACAGGTGGACTCATTTAACAGCACTGCTCGAATGCCTCTTCGAACGCAGCTTTGAACACTACTGAATGCTGACTCATGGCCTAGATCAACTTGATGCAACAAATTTGAATCAGGTTCAACCCTAATGAACAGACACAACACTGTTGAACCACCAAAGAACATACTGTGGTACTTTTGGAAGACCCAGATTCCTTGGTCTACTTTTGGGACCTTAGTGACTGATAAGCCTCCCTTTTTGCACCATTTCCTAAAGAAATGTCAATGTTCAGGTGACATTGCCTCAATTTCATGTCTATTCATCCATGTTCTAGTTTCCAGTGTGCCAGATTCTGCAATGGTGTGTTGTTTCTACAAAGCTATGTTTTGTTGGTGCTTCATTAGACAATTATTTACATATTTATGACTGTTAAGGATATGTATATGTATAGCCATGATTTGACATTCTTTTGTTTTGGAGTCTTTGTATTATTACTGTTTGGATTGCTACTGTAATCACATTCACATTCCTCTTTAGAATATATACTGCACTTGGCCCATGTTACCATCAAAAGTGGAGCGAGACAAGTCTCTTGACTGTGCCTTTTTCACCTTTTTGGTTAAGATCACTGTTGGTTTGTAGGAGCCTGATTTGGCACTACTTATCCCTGTACTCTTTCAGCGCTTTCGTCACACTAAGCTGTAGAAGCGTGTACTTTAGATTGATATATGAGCGCTTCATCCTACAGAATACTGCAGAGTTCTCTGATACATTCTGACCATCACATAACCACCATTTCAAACTTACAGGTGGCCCCATACACATCACTCAAGTCTTCTCTGATAATAATTGAAGAGTCTCTTAAGCTTTACTTCTATTTGCGTGGACTGTGATGCTCTTTTAACTCATGTATGTCCTGGCTATGGTAAGCCGAAAGTAATTTATGAAAAGAGCTTGAAGGCTTTAGCAGTGACAATTATGCACTATATGAATAACAAGTAATATAATAAAAAAAAAAACATATGGTGAGGAGAAAGGAAGTGAGGTGAAATGGGCCCATGGGTTGAGCAAAGAAGGTAGTTTGGATTGAGAAGATAGGCAATTCGGTCAGAGAATGAGTCATAGTAGTTAAGTGGTTGAATACCTAGATGTGAATGTAAAATAGTGTTTGGAGGAGAATATGAGGGGAGGTGCCCAAGGTGGGTGAAAAGAGTTGGGTGAATGGTGGTTGTGTTTTGAAAGGGGGGGTGTGCACAGAGAAGGATGAGAAGTTAGAAGGTAGTACCTTAAGTGGAAGGCGTCAGTGTATTGTAGAGATAATTAAAAAGAGCGACATTCGACAAAAGGCATCATGGCACTCCATGCAGGAAGATGGGGCAGAAGGAATAACAAGCGGAAGGCATTGGGACTAATCGTGGCTCTGAGAGGATGTGGCAGGGTTTTCCAGAGACCAGCAGCCACCACAGAAAATGAACTCCCCCCAATCCAACTGTATTTAACCACTGGGATGGGGATTAAGCAGGCACTAGAGAGCACACTGCGCAGCCAGGAATTTAGGGCCAGAATTTAGCTTGCAAGTATTCAGTACCTTAACTATGAAAAGCGTGATGGACAATACAGAGGGCTTTGAAGCGGATGCGCTGTACCAGAAGCCAGTGAAGACTCCCAAGTATGGGGGAAATATGGATCCAGCGGGGGGAGGTCGAGGTGACCAGATGAGCAGCAGAGTTCGGAAGGACCTGTAAGCAGGTTGTGCATCAAATTTAGAATTACAGTCATGAATAGCAGAAGTGATGAGGAAAGAGACTACGGAGTACAGAGGTGGACAAGGATAAAGGGAAGAACATGCCGAAGTAGTATGACATGATAATAGCCCCACTGACAAACAGTGCTAACATGGGGCTCCATTGCGAGGGAGGAAAGCGAGTTTTACTCCCAGATCAGAGAAGGGTTGACATACCGTTGAAACAGATCTTTTCATTTTCCTCCTTTCAAGGCCTCATGCAATACTGATGCTTCTCCCGTCAAAATTTAAAAATATCAAATCAAATGTGTTCTCAAAAATGTTCAGTGAATGACATTCTAACATCACTTTGGGGGTCCTTATAAGTTTGCCAGTCCTGGGAAAATACAGTTAAAGGCAGCATTAATTCCATGACCAGAGTTACCTGATTTACCTGATTTACCTCCAGCCAAGAGCTGGAGATAAATCAGGCCCCTACCAGTGCCAAAGATTACATCAATTCCCTCAATGGAGCCCTGGAATGGGTATTCTCTGCAGGATACTGGCACTCTTGTAACAACCTCTTTAATGCAAAAAAATAAAGCTGACAATGGCATTGAAAAATATATGTAAATAATTGAACACAGTATTATTATGTTATTTCAAAATTCAACAGCATTTTTCATTGAAAATTCAGATTGCACTTGACAGTTATAACAGGGTAACCTATTCTGTATTCCTGGCTTTCCTCAAGGCATTTTTAAACTCTGTATTCTTTAGAGTGTATATAATGGGGTTAAGCATTGGAGTAAGAGCAATGTAGGACAGCGACAATATCTTATTGTTTTTTAATGAGTATGATGATGCTGGTCGTACATATATCGAACAAAGAGATCCGTAGAATAAAATTACCACAGTCAGGTGAGAGGCACATGTGGAGAAGGCTTTGTGCCTCCCACCCTTAGATGTGATTTTGAGGATGGACAAAATGATGTTGCTGTAAGATACAATGATTATAAGAAATGATACCATCACCTCCACAGAACCAAAGACATAGGTAAGTGCCTCAATCACACTAGTGTTGCTGCAAGAAATCTTCAAAATGATTGTTACATCACAGAAGAAGTGGTTGATTGTGTGTGATCCACAGAAGTTGAGCTGAGACATAAGGAAAGTATGTGGTAATGCGACCATAAAGCTAACCACCCAACATCCTGCAGCCATCCACAAGCACACAGCCTTATTCATGATGGTCAAGTAGCGTAAGGGATTGCAGATGGCCACATATCGATCATAAGCCATCACTGTGAGCAGTAAAAATTATGTGGACACCATTAAAATAAAAAAATATGCCTGGACCATACATTCAGTGAGAGAAATGTGTGTACCCTCTTGAAACAAGTGGGCCAACATCTGTGGGAAGAAGACTGTGGTGTAACTGATGTCGAGGAAGGACAATGTCGTAAGGAAGAAATACATGGGGGTGTGAAGATGTGGGCTGGAGTATATTGTTGTCATGATAAGAAGATTTCCCACCAGAGTTATCAGATACACCAGTGAAAATGTAACAAAAAGTGGGCCACGGAGTCGTGGGTTATCTGAAAAGCCTACTATGAAGAACCCTTCAGCTGAACTCAGGTTTTCGTCCTTCATTTGTTGAGTGATGCTGCAGGTCCTTGTTCTAAAGAGTATCTGAAAATAAATATGAAAATAATGTAAATACAAAGGCTGTAGTCAGGTCATGGACATCACAAATCCACCACATACAACATGTGTTTGGGAAGAAGTCAACAATATTATAAAAGCATATTAGCACAAGCAACAGGTGTAAGCTTTCCAAAACGACCGAGCAGGTGTTGTGATTCAAGTATTTCATTAAAAAAAGTGTGTAAATGAATGAAGATGTTATGTTGTGTTGATTTACACCATGCACCACTACCACTCATTCTCTTGGCGCTAAAATCATAGTGATCATAGTGATCAGTAAAGTGACATTGTTTCTTATAGAGCCACCAAATCATTTTATATTTCCCTTGAATTCATACACAGCCTCCTCGTGTACATTGACTTATGCCTCAATATAGCAACAACAATTCTGAATGATCACTAACTAACGCAATCAAATGTTGAAACTTCATGTATTGAATGTGAAACTCTAGTGGCTCTCCTGATCAATTTATGAAGGGCTGCATTAGACATTTCCCACTATCTGGGCCCAACGCTTTGGCCATGTGTGAGGCAGCTGATCAAAACAATGAGCTCAAACTGATTGATATTTAAAGGGGTTTCTAAGGCCAAAAATAGTCAGAGCAAATTCATACTTGTGCCTATACAAATGCAGGTAAGTACACATTCAGAACACTTTGCGGTTGACATTGGAAGAAACAAGAGCATCACTCAAATCTCTGACTGGTTAGGGAAAGGAATATATGGAGTTGGCAGGTAGTTTAGGAATAGTAATAATGAAGGTTAGAAATAGATCAATAACATGGCAAAGGGAAATTGGAGATGAGGAGGGAATAGTGGCCCCATGATTTGTGGGTGTGTAAGATGCTTTAATCAGCCTAGTTTGGGAGAATTTTCCTCCCACACACCAGATCAGGCACACACAATGTGTATATACTGAATACAGTACTTTGTTCAAACTGGGGACCCCAAATTAACAATATCTATTCCCTACAGCCCTCTCTCCTTTCGGGAAACAAAATATACAAGGTTGCTGAGAAAGTCTATTTATTGATGAAATAGAAAATACAGAATCAAATTAAATGTAAACAAATTATACATCTATGACATTTCAATGTAGTAGTGACTTCAATGAAGAAAGATCGATACACTGGTTAAAGGTTTTCATAAAAAACACACACATCAGCACCTTTACTTTTGATCTACCCTGAGATGACCTTCATCATGTGTGAAAATGAATGTGAATCCAGAATCAAGCTTTCATTTGATAAAAAAAAATAATAACAACTCAGAACATTCCTCCCATTCTAAATTTCTTACATCTTAGTTATACATTTCCCCAATCAATGAACAAGTCATATTTTCAAAATATGTTCTAGAAAACTCAATTGAAAGACAAGCTACTTAACATTCCCACATGTAAACCACATGCACAATGAAAAAGGTATGTTTAACATGTTCACTAGATTCCCTTCAATGGTGCTTCTATTACAGAAACATGTAAAATCGTACATTTTTGGACAACTTAAAAGCTGGAAAATGCGTGCCGCTTATTCGCAAATTCCCCTTTATCTTGGAATGTTCAATGCCAGTAAATGACATCCGCTTGGTGTTCTAACCACAAAATGATTTCAATTACCTTAGTTGTCTAGGTCTGTACTTAGTAAGACATCCTTTTGACTCCTGGAATACTTCCTATGTGTTTGCTCATTGCACAGAGAATGAGGCAAGGGGTCTCCCAGTATGCACACCATAGAACCTATTATATCCGACGTATGTTTAATTGCAAAGTAAGTGTCCGTAGTACCACAAAATGGCCTCATGTCTGCATCTTTCCATTCCCTTTTTCATTAGTCGTGGCACTGGACATCTGTCCGTTGCAGACATATACATATGCGTATGTCATGCTATGTCTTCTGGTAGTGCCGACCTGTCGCTATGGCTCCCATATCATGCCACACACTACATCATTTCAAACTGTGCTACTGCTTACAGATTTTGTGCTGCAAAGCTACCGATTTATGACTGCATATGCCTAGCTTCCGTTGACCCATTGGGAGCAAGGAGCAGTATGCTCCAGTGAACAGCGGGTGTGTTAAAAGTGCCCCTTACCTTGATTGTCCTTGTCGTTCCATTTGGTGTAAAATTCACACACCGTCTCTGCACGCAGCAACGTGAGGTTACATAGGAAGTTCCTCAGCACGGTTTGTACAAGTACATCAAATATTGCACTACACATATAACAATCAGTAGTGAGTCTGGAAAATATAAACACTGTTTCTGCTTGCTAAATCCCAGACAGTTACATGTAATCACAGCTGAGTAAACAACCAAAATCTTTGGATCTCAAACATTAACAGTGCCAGTTACAAAAGTATAGTGGCTGCGTGCCGCTGCCTGAACATCTGTCTTCTCGCGCTTCCTAATGAAACTGTGTGTGTCCTGATGAAAAGCATTCCTATGTGGCAAAATGTACTCATCTCCATAAATGCTACACATACCAGTAATGGCGTACCATCATATGAGGGAATTTTTGCTTGGAAACACAGATTCCTACATTAAAAGACATACAAATAGCAGTTTTGAGGCGTAATATATGGCATACATTATGCTGCGGAGCAATAAGTGCAAGAACAAATTACCCAAGACATTCACACATAATGCACCACTGCAGAATTAGGGCAGGAGTAGTGCATGAGACATTTGATATGTACTTTTGCTGGTCTTTTGTACAGTTGATAGCAAGCTGTGGATTGGGCCTTTGTTCACTTGCAAGACCAAAGCAACACAGTGCGTATTGGGACAGACTAGCAGTCGAGGGCTTTCATTTGCTATGTGTGTCCAAGTCCCTGCCCACCCTTTGCAGTACTAAATGCAATTACCTACTAACAACATCATAGACAGTGCTGTAATAATCCATTGGTGAGTACTTTACAAATGTTACGCTTCCAACAAATTCCATTATTCCACAAAATGGTACATTCCACAGACCCTTTTCCTTGCGCGCCATTATGCAACAGGCCCCGATGTGCATGTGGAGTCCCGGAAGTAACAGGGTTTCCACATACATTTCGTTCTGTGTGCAGACACGGCGGAATACAATTCAATCTTATATTTAGTAGTGGCTCTAAAAGGAGGCAGTCAAGGATTTGTTTTTCTAGATGCTTTTTTATGAAAAACTCTGTGATTTCTATAGATATTTTAATGCTACTGCACTCTACCCATTCTTTCAATTAGGTCCTCACCGCATCCTGTACATGCAACTACAAAACACCATTACCAATATTGGACAAATAGATGTCATTGTCATGCAATAAGGGCATATTATTTGAAGCATTGTGTTGTAAAATGATGAAGCAGACGATCTTCTGTTACAAGCTTAACCGTTTATTACTGCAGCAAAATTAACATTGCAACACAGACAAGTGCAGCATTAAGTCCAAATGTAGGTCGCCTTTAACAGTGCAGGGTCATGCAAAGAAATATAGACTGGGAAGGCATTTTTCAGTTCATTTGAGAGGAGGGCCAGAAGCTCCACGAGCTCGCTGTCCTCTGCCAGCTTAGTTTGAGTCAGTGCCGGCTTTGCGCTCTTTCCGCTCGGCTCTTCAGAGTTCATCTGTGTTCTGGCGGGACTTCAGCGTCACATGAGATCCCAACAAAATGATATCAATCTTGCAGAAAAACATTGCAGCATCATACAAAAATGTAGACATAATTCCATTACTGATACATCTTATGCCCTCTATCAGTGAAAAAACTGCATACGAATAGGTGGCTAGGTTTGTTACTGTAGTACATACTGAAAAGGATTTTCACTTTCTTTACAGATTTTTCTTTTCCTGTACTGTGCCCATTCTTAAAGTGAGGTGTTCAATGCATCGTGTAAATGGTGCAAGAAAAATCGATTTCCAATGTCCGACAAAGTAAGCAATGCAAAACAGAGAACAAGTGCAGCATCTGATCCAAAGGTTGTTGGCGTTCAACAGTGCAGGGTGATGCAATGAAATACATACTGTGGAGTCGTTTTCCAGTTCTTTTGAGAGGAGGTCCGCAAGCTCGACCTGCTTGCTGTCCTCTGCCACCCTAGCCTGAGTCGGTATCGGCTTTGAGCTCTTTCTTTCCGGCTCATCGGAGTTCGCCTGTGTTCTGGTGGGACTTGAGCGTTAGCGAGATCCCAACAAAATGTTATCAATCTTGCTGAAAAACATTGCAGCATCATACAAAAATGTAGACATGCTTCCATTGCTGATACATCTTACTCCCTCTTGCAGCGAAGAAACTGCATTAGAATAGGTGCATAGTTTTGTTAGTGGAATAGATAATAAAAAGGATTTTCGCTTCAATTACAGAATTTTCTTTTCTGCATTCTGTGCATTCTTAAAGTAAGGTCTTCAATGCATCTTGTAGGGGGTGCAAAAAAAATCTATTGCCAATGTCCGACAAAGACATGCCATTGTCACCACATTTCTACACGCAATGATGTCATTGTTGCAGAAGATCATTCCAGAATTGCCCAAAACAGTAGCCATTTTTCCATTTATGGTATACCTTTTGTGCTTTGGGTGGGAAGAAACTCCAACCCAAACAGGCCCAAATTCTTCTTGGCAGCATAGTTGAGAATAGAATTTCCGCAGTGGGGGAAAAAACGCCTCACTGCTCTCAACAATCTCTTCAGTTGATGCACCACATATGAAGACGGGGCGCCACCCACATGAGTAGCTCCAAAGTGTAGCCCGACAACATCAAAAGGGCCGAAAGTAACCACCTCTTTGCAAAGGTCAATGACAATGCTGAAACTGCAGACATCGACAGCGCACCACACTGCCTCCACTCCTTCCAACCCGAAATTGCCATGCAAGTCTTTTTCCTGGACATAATTGTGCAAATCGGCCACAAAGCCATCACCCAGAAGCAGCACCCTGCGTCCTTCCACATCTACCAGTCTGCGTGCTCAAAGTACAGTAAGTATTTGTTACTGCCCCTTCCTATGAGGCGGAACCTAAGAAACAAATTGGATAATCCTAACAGGCACATTCCCATTGGCCTGCATGCTTAAAAGGGCACAATGTGGCACATGCGCTTTCCGACCTAGCGTAAGGGCGATACCACAGTGAAGCAGGAGGAGTCCTCCCTATTGGTGCTCTTTCCTGTCACATACACCATGAACACATGATTGGCCAAATGCCACAGTCCCAATTCCATTGCCCAGCCTGGTGTGAAGGGCAGAATATGGCATGTGCATTTCCCCAAGTAGCGGGATAGTCACGGCCCAGTAAAGCAGGAGGAGTCCTTCTTCCCATTGGTGCACTTTCCTGTAATGCACACCCTGAGCACCTGATTGCCCAAATGCCATCGTCCCATTACCATTGGCCAGCATGTCGCGCCTCCCAAAACACAGCGAGAGCCGCACCCCTGTAAAGCCAGAGCCGTACTTCTTCCCTTCTCTGTGGCACTACCTCATTGGCTTACGCATAAATAAGCACACAAGCATCCAGCAATCGCATCAAAGCCACCAACATCCAACACTGTCACTCCTGTAGAATGCTTCAAATGTACCATTACACAATTACAGTACAATTGTTGGGCCATTCCACAAAGTTCTGTAAAACTATGTACGCTGTCCCCATGTGCATACATCCACATGGCTACGCAGGATGTGGCACGTGTAATCAATATGCGCAACCTTCACATAATAGAGGGGCCGGGGTGGGGGGTGGATGGGTAACCAATGTGAACTTGAGAATGGGATTGGATTTTTCGTCGTAGATCTAGAAAGGTTTTTTTTTCTTTTTCTTTTTTAACATGTGGGCAAGAAACTTTTCTGCTGTTTCCCCTTTATATGTGTTTCTGTTTCCCTCTCCTCACATCTTTACCACATTGTGGTCAATGCTTCTTGCACAGTGTAAAAGAGAATTGCATTGCCAATAGCGCTGAAATAAATGCCATTTCTACGGAAGCACTGCATATTTTTGGACCTCATGATCTCATAGTGGGTGGAGAACATGCCAGCAGTCTGTGTAAATTCTTGCATAATTCTGTCCATCTCCACCAACCTTAGGAGACAGTATTGGGACGAATTGGTACCGCCCCTTCATGTCAACCACACCCCACACACCTAAATGCCTATTTCCCACCATTCCATTTCCATGTCCATCATGCTCATCATGGCAGAATGTGGCATGTGCGCTGTACAATCTATAGTGAGGGCAACAGGCCAGTAACTCATGCAGAATACTTCTTACCTTTGCACTGGCATTTTTGCAGCACTCCCCCACTTGGTGCTGTCAAATTTGCAAACACGCATTCAGCAATCACATATAAGACCTCCACATTTCTGTACACCACGCCACATGTAACGTTACGCACTCTCAGTACACGTTCCGTTTCATTCCAAAGCCCCTCCAACCAGAAAATGCACAAAGATCCTGAGGCACACTCAGCATACCTTTGGCCATGCACACAGCAATACACCCAGCACAATACTGTAGATCTATACACGCAACCATTTGGGCAGCTAACATTATAAGCAAATGTTACATACGTAGCAACACTTCTACTCAACTTGCCCACACCATAAAACACCCATTCAAGAAAAAGTGTCACAATTAGCATAATCCAGAAACATACCACAGCCTGAACCACCCATACCCACTGCCATTCACAAAATAGTGTGTCACTGGCAACCTATGCACAACAGCTTCACAACATTAGGCCTACTTCAATAAATCTACACACAGTAACCAGGCACATATGATCTGCACTTCAACCATACTCACATTAAATAAACACTGCACCTTGCGGCCACACTACACCACTCACTGCACCATCTCCTGCCATACAACAAATATTGTAGCATGTTGCAACTATCACCAGAACCATAGAACACACAATACACCCTTTGCAACTCACTTGTGCTGCTGTACCACGTCCACAATGTGCTCCACACCCATTCACCAAACATTACCACCATGTGCCGACTGCTCTGTCAAACCTGCATTGCTGCAGTAAGTGTGCTCCTTGCACACATTCCCCGCACCGTATTTCAATCAGTCATATCAGCATTTCACCAAATAACACTATGCACCTACGTGCCACTGGCACCAGCACTGCAACAGTTATCATAATGTGCACACATTACACTGTCTCTGGCACCCCTAGACCCTTTCATTCACATTCTACTGTCTTACCCAATTCCACTCTGAAAGTATTGTGTCACTGCCAACCTAACCAGAAAATGCTCACAACACTATCCATACTACAAGCAATGTCACGTAGCACACTATCCAAGCACATATAAATGCCCTTCAACAACACCCTCTACCATACTGACAAAATTCACACACTGCTCCAGCAGCCACACTGCATACCTTTTCACTGCAACATCTCCAAGCACACATCAACAAACTTCACCACGTTCTATCAGTCTCCTGAACTGCGGAACCAAATATACACATATGGCAGCTCACTTCTCCTACTCTATTGCATCTGAAATGTGGTTCACACTGATTCTGTACAAGTCACCACCCTCTAACGGAAGCAGGGTGAACAATGCATTACTGCTGTGGTTGTGTTGAAGCCCTAGGCTCTTGACTGCATGGCCTACAGCCTACGCCCTCCGGCCATGCACCCAATGGTCTAAGCCTTTCACATACCCACCACAACGTAATGGTACCATACATGTCACCCTGTCACCAACTACAACAATCCACATACACATCACTGCCACCAATACTTCTACATGTGCACTCTCATTCACATACTACGGACATACCCACTTCCATTCACAAAGTATTGTGTCACTGCCAACCTACCCACATACTGTTCGCAACAGTGGCCCTGCTCCAACCAATCTGCACACACCACACTATTCAAGCACCCTTCTCGACCAGATGCAGAGGCACACATGCATTGCTGCAGTGGGTGAGCTGAAGCCCTAGGCTTGTGAGTGCATGGCCTCTGGCCTACAGCTTTCGGCCAAGCACCCAATAGTGTAACCCTTCAACAGACCCTCCCCACTTCATGCACCCATGCATGCCACCATGTGCCCAAGTGCCGCTATCCATCCGCATAGCACAGACAACCGCCTTCCCGCCCAGCGTATGGCATGTGCAATTCACTCCCATTCTGAAATTCACCTGCCACCACTCACTAGGAAAACAGGTCACCGCAGAAGCTATTGACCCCTTATACCAGCTACCTCCAATCACCACATAAAGCAGTCAGCTGTGTAGGTACCTGCAATTTTGACGCAATACACACTGATAATACAGCCAATCCTCCTTGTCTTTCCCCCTATTTAATTATGTCACATTAACCACGTCTCACTCCCCCACCCTTTCTCTCCCTTCTTGCAGCCAACACATGATGTACAGTATATTTTGCAGAGCCTTCCACTGGTGCACTGTCCTCCGATACACAATGGCAGGAATTGTCAAAAATGTTGACGCAGAGCGCGCTTCCCGCCAGCTAATCATGGGCCGCATCCAAGGTTCTCCGACAGCATGCCGTACTGCAAGCCAATGACACTTGGATCCGCGGAGCGAACTGGGAAATAGGCCCTCGGAGGGGACCCAGATATCACTAATTTGTAGAGATGTGCATTTCAGTTGTTTGCAACAAAAGTACTGCTCGGATTCCCACCAAACCCACAAAAGCACACTTTCTCACCCAAGCCCTGGCTCCTGCCGCAAATTTGCTGCAAATCCCTCCAGCCGTTTGGCCTGTAGCTGTGCTGTGCATAAAGTTTTTCCCATTCAGTCTATGGGAAAAAAAACATATTTTGGGACCCCCCTATAACTTTTCATCCCCCCAGTACGAAACCTCAGCAAAGTTGGCAAAAAAATTCAGAACAGCCCATATACTTTTCTCAAAAGTTGGCTGAGGGTTCCTCCAGAGGGAGCGAAGTTATAAGCCACCAGAAAAGTGCTCTTCCTATGAGTTAAACAACGAAACCATAACTACACGGCCACTACTCTGGGCCGTGTAATATACTGGACAGAAAAAACATATTTATAAATGATATCTTTCACATTTCCTACATGTGGAAACATACATGCACTCTTTGCAACCATGTGATTCAGGAGATGTCCAGACTTCATGTATGTACCAATACCTAACTGTGATTCCATTCCATTTCAGCAACTGGTGCAAAATGCAAATCATAGCATGTTGTGTACATCATGTAATTTTGATAATCGTTCAAAACTACATATACACTCACATAGTCAATATGTGATATGAATGCACTTAAGATACACTGCCAACGGTACCAAAAACAATTGCAAACTTACTGGCTTCATGCACGGACAGATATCACTTGGCAAGAAAACCTTCACAACTGTAGCCATAATCTACCACACAGGAGAATCCACAAATGGAGGCCACTATACTGCATACGTTAGAAAGCAATGGTCATGGTGGGAATGCAATCATACTTCCATCACTCCAAAGCACAGGCTACCTGCAAATCTTGCAAATGCCTACTTAATATTCATGAAGCCGAAATGTACTCATTGATGTACAAACGTACTATACCTTAATCCCCTGCACCAACCAGTACTTTCGTCAGTGCACAAAAAATGATTTTCCTTCCGTGCTATTGACCTAAACAAACACACTATACTGAAAGCATTGACAAAATGCATGACATTGAGTGTTTGACAATGTTATCCCCAATAAATCCAAGGAGTACAGGCACATGAACAGTACGTGCACACTAAGCACAGTACCAGTATGTTCCACTAGATACATGCAAGGGAAAGTAATAAGTATGAGAGTTCAAAACTATCATCAGTAAGCTCTAAAATCAGCACGTATGCAAATCAATCACCAGTTCTCTGAGAATAGTCATAGAACTGCAACACATATGGACGTACCACCACGTAAATCCATAATGGGACAGTTCCACTTCAAAATGTCCACGCATGTCCAAATAACCACAGGAATGCACAAGGTTCTGTACGTACCATTTACAAATGGGACACTATAAACAGGTAGAATACGCCACCTGGTATCTAACTGCAACCTGATACAACAATGTTATTTGCAGCATTTCAACTACCCAAGTCAACCTTCAACAAGTACTGTGCTACAAACATATCATCTAACACTTCCAACGTATGAGCAGTTACAGTCTGCCAACAGGTACGTAACTACCATCACAAATCTGCACTAGCACAGAACAATGACATACTACTTGCAAACCACCAGCAGCAACCAAATGCATAAACAAACAGAGGTACAAAAGGGAATCAGGAAAACATTTACAAATCACCACCTGCTACACAATGCCACCCATCCTTCCAACATGTATACGCCAAATATGGTAACCATTACATTTCCTCCTACATCAAGACTTCACCATAAAAAGGGCTGTAACTACTGCAAACGTCACACTCATTCATTGCGCACCATAGTAGCAAAGATATTCAGAAGGTTTTTTTTTTTAATGGAGCAAGGATTCTTTTTCCACACAGACCCAATGATCATGCAAAGAACCACAGGAACTGTGCTGATTGCACAGTACACTGGTTAAAAGCATAGAATTTAGGAAGTACTAGTTATGAGGGTTCACAAAACCCTCGAAATGTATGCTATGTAGGGGACTGATAAGTAACAAAATATCTGCGCTAACATATTCTGTTCTCTTTCCCCACAGATAATGCAGCAACCAGTATCACCACATTTTACACTCAGTATACAAAACACAGTGCAGGCCTTCCTCGATCCAAACAGTGAGAGTGCAATGATTGCTATTAAACTTCTCTACAATGTCCAAAGTGCAATATGTGCACTTTGATCTCCTATACACAAACCAATACCACCATTTGCAATACACACATACATTACACTATGCAGCTTGTGCCTATGCCTTACACGCTTCATTACACCCTGTACATTGTCGGGCCTCCAGCCATACAATAAACATTGTACACCCTGCCCACTATTGGCGCTGCCCTGCAGAACTATACATACAAAGATCTATCCATGCACCACTAACCCCACACATAACACAGCCACAAACCCTTAGCCACTGCAGTTCACATTGGCTACTATCTCTTCCACACAATACATATTCTTCTTACCAAAGAACAACCTCCATTCTCCTGCAATCTGAGGTCATCTCCTTACATTTCTTGTGGTTTTACTTTCTTTACAGACACATAGACACATTTTGCCATGGGTCCAACAACACTTGCTACCACTGTCAAGTTTTGTGATAATGAAACACATGAAAACAGCGTGTTTTCCCAATGGCATTTTCGTGTGTGCACCTGTACATTCACAGTATTACGTAGCTCTGAACCTCTCAAGTCACAAGGGTGGGGGAAAACACACAATTACACATAATTATGTTTTAAGCGGTTTGACAGGTGAGTCAACACTTTCTGTGGCGGGTAGCACACGCCAAATGCGGGTGAGTTGCAAGGTATGTTACTACGTAAAAACCACACACCAAGGCAGTGGGTTAATATATGACACTAAGCACTACCACACAGTTCATGGTCCATCAGGCAGCCAGCTATGAGTGCATTATACTTCCCACAAACTTGTGTCGTCTACCCTGCAACTAATACCGGCTACTTACGTGTACTCTTATTCCTATATCTGCTCAGTTATCTTGCACCTTACTGCAGCCTTCCACAATCTAATAGACGGCGGGTGGACCAAGCATTCGACGATTTCCATAAGCTATTTCTTCTCCATCGTTATTTTCTGGGCCGACCGATATGGGCCGGTAGTTCCATTTGCGGTTCATGCTATACAAACCAACCTGCAAACCTTTCTTCTGTGAGACATCCCAGAGGCAGCAGATGCTACCTTCTCTACTGTTAAAAAAAAAAATGTCTACCACACAGGCCACCAAGCACCACTACATACTCCTTTTTGCAATTTCCTACACTGAAACAGAAATACAGATGTGCACAGACGGCATTGGTAACTGGATTTTCTTCACTAATTAAAAGAGCAGTGAATGGTGCCAACTGACCCATTGGCCCTCATTACGACCCTGGCGGAAAGTAACTGACCTGACCGCCATAGCGTAAATAGCGTTTCCGCCATTGCACGATGGAGGAAAGTGCGGCTAATTCCGACCCATCGGGCACGAGCATTACGCCATGGCGGAAGTGCAAAGTCCGCGATGGCGGAAATGTCCCCAAAACGCCCCTCACCGCCGTCGTACGGTGCCCTAGGTGCAATTCCGCCACCCATCATAGCGGTCACCGTAATGAGCACTAATCGCAAAATACGGTGACCGTAAATATACGGAAACGGAAGTAAAAACATGGGGCCGGAACGGGAAACAGCACGCCGTACACCTATAAAATCAGAATCCCAACACAACCATTAAAAATCCGACCCTGAGACACATCCCAACCCGTTAGCCACCCTAGTTAAAACAATCGAAATGGGAAAAGTTGCCAAAAAAGCGTGCGACCGCAAGCGGCAGGTCCACTTCTCCCATGAGGAACTCACCGTGCTCACAGAGACCCTCCAGGAGAATGCTGCCGTCGTCTTCTCGACGCAAATGACCAGGACGGCACTTGCGAACAAGAAGGCCATATGGGCCCTGGTGGCACAGCGGGTAAGTGCGTGGGGACCGCACCCCGCAACCCACAGCAATGCAGAAAGCGATGGGACGACTTGCGGATACGCGTACGCAGCATACTATCTGCCAACCGTAACATTGCCACAGCTACCGGGGGAGGATCGGAATCACCCATCAAGTTGACCCCCTGGGAAGAAATCTGTGCCTCCACCATTGGAATGGAGAGTATAGAGGGAGTCGGATGGATGGAGAAAGGAGTGCAGACATCCGAAGAATCAGGTAGGTGGGCCAAATAAAACAATGCTAAATCCACAATGTCCAATCATGTGAAGTACCATGTGTCCACATAGTGCAACAGAAACACATGTCCAGGAGAACGTCCACATACATTGGCCTGATAGCGCACTTTAAAACTCACATTAAATACATAAATAATTAAAAATCCTAAAAATACTCTCTACACGTGCAGCATGCACACCCTAACTGCAGGCTGCAAAACAACTGCATCCTCAATCCACACAAAAATGAAACCACCTCCAAGGCCCTGACCCAAATCACCCTCAGGTACCACCCCAATGCATGTGATACATTGCCATTCCAATTTCCACAGACCCATAAATAACGCTCGCCCTCCTTTACTCCACCACAGGGTCCGATTCAAACGACGAGCTCCAGGACACCCCTACCAGCACACCTGCAAAGAGGGCCAAGACCAACGGCCAAAGACCCTCCACCTCAGCTGCACGGATCAAGACACGGCAGCAGCACAAATCAAGTGGCAGCACACAGGAGGGGACTCCAACAGGCACCCCAGCAGCCAGCATGCCCACAACAGCAGCACCACAGGTCCCCCAATGGATGCCACAGAAGGCACTGCTTCTGGTGGCAGCAGCACCATAGGTGACACTGCATTAATGGCAGCATGCTCCGACACAGAAAACGGTGCTGTCGATGTAGGACCCATCCATGACCTGTCTCAATCCTCCTGTTTGTTTTTCATCCCGTACACCATGAGGATACCACGCAGGGGAACCCACAAGACGACGACTGGCCATCCCCCACAAGCCCTGTGGCAAGGCAACATGAGGTCATCAGCCCCTCTGTGACACCACCGCAAATGGCCATGGCCCAGCAGAGGCAACAGTCCCTCGACCAGGTGATCGTGCAACAGCAGCAACTGGCCACGCTCCTCAAGGAGCATGCTGATGAATGTGGGGGTACTAAGGCAGTCATAGAAACATCTACTGAGACACTTAGGGCACAAATGGAGAGAAGTACAGAGACACTAAGGGCACAAATGGAGAGAAGCACCGAGAGCCTGAGGGTACAAATGGAGAGAAGCACCGAGAGCCTGAGGGGGGAACTGCATGCGACGTCCAAAGACGTATGTGGTGAACTTGCCGCTGTGCGCCGTGTGCTCACTGAGCTCTCACAAACCCTTAGGGACATGCATGGACGTGAGCAGGCAGAGACATCATCCGTTGCAAGTTCCGTCCAGGGCAGCCCCCAACGTAGATCTGGGAGGAACCTGCGCTCCACAGGCAGGGGTGCCCCTGATACCCGGAGAGGGGGCTTGCAATAGCGTCTGCCCACTGACAATGAGCATCTTTGGACACTGGTGTTCGGGGGGGAGGTAGGAGGGTGGAGGGGGGGTGTTGGGCTTTCTTGGGTGGCGGGTCGATGGGGTGTGTAATATAATTTCACATATGCTATAAACATTACATAAACACCCAATGAGATGTGTGGACATTGATCTTTGTGTACGAGGCCTTTATAGGCGTACATTCCACATTGTGCATGTTCCAGACACACACAGTGCCACAAGTCCCGTGTCCATGTATCAGCCACCAGGCGTGAGTGCTAGAAGCATGAATCTATGATATTCTGACGAATTTCACGGCCCTCCTGTGCCTCGCGGACTCCTTGAGGTGCTGCCACATCCCCACCCTCATCATGACCATCTTCAGGTGCTTGTAGTTCTGCGTCAGGGGGCATGGGCACATTTCTACGTACGCACATGTTGTGTAGCATGACACATGCCATGACCATCTTTGCAACCTTCTCATGGCGGTACAGGAGTGCCCCGCCAGACCTGCTGAGGCAGCGGAAACGAGCCTTCAGTAGGCCGAATGCCTGTTCAATGACTACACGGGTACGTGAGTGGGCATGGTTGTAGTCCTCCTCATGCTGGTTCTGTGGGTTCCGGAGTGGTGTAAGGAGCCATCTCTTCAGTGGATACCCGGCATCACCTCTATGTGGACAATAAAGGATGTTTGTGGAATGACATTGCTACGTACGCATCCCCCCCCCCTACCTGCCAGGTCATTTCCGCATCACATACCCCACATTATCATGCATGAAATGAGACTCACCGAGTAGCCAGGATCTGTTCCCTGCGTGTCGCTCCATGTAGCGTGGTATTGTAGAGTTCCTCAAGACCATAGAATCATGGGTTGATCCAGGAAATCGGGCACAACAATGTGTAAAGATCCTGTTGGAGTCACACACCATCTGTACATTAAGAGAATGATATTGTTTCCGGTTGCGGTACTGGGCCTCCATGGCATGTGGGACAACCAATTCCACATGGGTGCAGTCGATGGCACCAATGCAACCCGGTATGCCGGCCAGTGCATGGAATCCAACTTTTGTGTTAGTAATGTCATGCTCCGAGCGTGGTACAGAGATGTAGTCGTCTGCGTGCTTCAGGAGGGCATCGAGCACTTGCGATAGTGTCCGTGAGAACAGTGGCTGTGAAATGCCATGCAACTGTCCGACTGTGTGCTGGTAGGTGCCTGTGGCCAGGAAGTGGAGTACAGACACCACCTTCAGTAGGGGTGGGATGGCGGTTGGGCTATCTATCATGCTGACAAGGTCAGCGTGTGTCATGTTCACAATGGCGGTTATGGTGTCCCGGTCCAAACGGTAGAGGGTGTAGATCTGCTCAGCAGTGAGGTTGAACGGATGAGCTCGGAGGCGTGGGATTGCGGGCTGCCTGCGTGGTGGTAGTGGCTGTGCTGGTGGGCCTTGCTGGCCCTGCCTTGCCCTCCTCCTCCTCCTGCGTCTCCTCTGTGCGGCCGGTTGTTGTAGTAGTTGGTGTTTGTCTTCTTCTTGAAGTTGGAGTACTTGCAGTGCTATCAGGTCCCCCAGGGCCAACATCGCTAGTCCTGCCGGTAGCATTTTGGAGTGGGTGTGATTTTGGGAGGGGGTTGGGTGTGCAATTTATGTGTTTTCAGGCTGTATAGCCTCCACCTGTGGTGATTCATTCCACCTGTGCCAGCTGCAATCCCCTTTGGGCGAGCACTGTACCGAGGTTCACCGACGGGCGGGGCGTCCCATTTGTGAGTGAAGCCAGTTGCCATTTTCACACACTGCCGCACTACATGGATGAATTTGTGATTTCAAGCGGTCACAGATGCCTTATCGACGTGATGTTGCAAATGAGGAATTCGAAGGACAGCGCTTTCGGTTTTCAGCTAGCGGCGAGGAGACGCCCACAGGTCTGACTGCAAATATAACATTCTATTGTTTAATGTCCTTGGGACAGGGGCCATGGCGAGAATGCAATGATTGATATGAATAGTATGGGATGCGCAATAGCGTAGTGGACGATAAGGCAGGACGTTCCCAAATACATGTTACTTCACAACACTAGAATTCCGGGCTGGAGCACAGTGGATTTTGCAGACTGCATTACGCACAGACTCAATGGAAATTTCAAATGTGATGTGAGTAAATAATCAGGCGTTTTTATACCGGGATGAGGGAATGATGTATGGATGCATGGACAGATGATTTAATTGAGAGTTTGCCATGTACATGGCTTTTCGGGATCTATCCCCTTCCCCTGCGCTATGTGATGCAGAGCTGCCATAGTGGGACCATCGTCTATCTGCCCTTGTTGTACCCTCCCTGTCTCGACGCGCCTTCAAACACTTGTGTCTATGCACGTTACGAATCCCATCTAATGGATTCTGTCTTAACAGACGCATGCACACAAACACTCGTTTGTAATAGTGTTTTCACCTCGATTTATATAGTTATGATTCGCAAGTGATTTTTGGGTGGAAATAATCCTTTTGAGTGGGCTAGCATGCATATGGCTGTGGATTTAGTGTGATCATTGAAGTGAGTAATACAAATGAAGTTCTGATGCCCATGCTATTCTTTTTCATTTCATTTGGGTGACAGGTATCTCCTCCCCTTTTGCCGCTGCCATCTGTATGCCACTCCTGCAGATGGCTTTTACTCCCGACACCTGCTGCTTCGAGTTAATCAGTGGAGCACCATTACGATCTTATGGGACGATCGCCAATGGGCCACATGCCCTTACGCAGTACTAGTGGCTAGGAGCTACATATCAGCCTTTCAGCTGGACTAGTGCCTACCTAATGGGACGGCCCTGCGGTTCTCGGCGCTTCCATGTTGCCTTTTTGAACGTGAATGTAGCCCCTGTGTACCATGAAGGAACAGGGCGTCACACAAGGAGAAGCTGGTCATTTATTGCGGATGCAGCCCACAGTAATGAAAAATATTTTGGAGTTTATGACCTAATAGCTGTATGGGCTTGGTGAATTTGATGTGCATTAAAATTTGATTCTGATTTCAACCGTGTAGCGTTATTCTTTGCAAGTAATGTAGCATATTCCTATTTGTGGAGCGGTGTATTGTGAGGAGATCTGCATTGGGTTCCGGCTTCTGAGTATAGTTGCGTGGTACTGTACTGGCCGCGTTTGCCTACGAAGCCCAGTAAGGTCAGGGATGGGGCCTGCCATTATGACTGTTTTAATGATGTCATGCTCAGGGGCGGGGGATTGGCTTTTGTGTAACAGATGCCGGTCAGCCAGGTGGATTGGTGGAATGATGTGATTATCAGAAAATGGCTGGTCACAGGTGCCTGTGTTTGCGTGCGTTTCTTGGAGGGAGACTGAGGTCATGTCCATTGGAATAGCTTCTGTATTCGTGCCATCTGTGCCCTGCAGCTCCCATTGGCCCTTCTTGAGATGAGCCTGGCTGCTCAGTCACTCTGCCAACTTGTGTGGTACATGCTTATGCTGATGGTTGGTTTGTTTACTGGCATGAGTACAGGGCTGGTGCAGTCTCCCTCAGGATACTGCTTTGAATGTTGCCTTACACTGGTGTCAAGCGATGGGGGCCTGTTGTTGTTTTGTCTCATGTTTCAGTTCATATTGCTGTACTTGAACCTTCACGTGCCTGTGCTGCATCAGTACGGCAATGGTGCCATGCCAAATATGGATGGCCACTCACAAGGCACTTGGAGCCCCTACATTCATTTGTTCGTTGGCATGCATGGGTGACTTGTGCATTTCACTGGTTGCATTGTGTAACTTCATTGCACCTACGAGGTGTTGTGCAATGTGGGCAGGGAGTGGTGTACAGGCACTCAGTAGGGCCATTTACGGTTGGTTCGCGATGCCGTAATTCTCACCATGGCGGAATGGTACTTTCCGCCATGCTTGATGGCGTTAAGTGAATGTCCGCTAGGGTCAGCATTCGCGTACCATTGTGCCATGGTGGTAATTACGGTTTTGCATGGCGCGCGTGCGCGTACTTGGTGCAGTTTGCGTTGGCGTTCACTACGGTGTAGCTGATGGCATCGTACTTTACGGTGACGGGTCATAATCGCACCGAGCGGTATTCGATGGCGGTGTTGCATTTCCGCCATCGTTTTCGATTTCCGCCAGGGTCGTAATGAGGGCCATTGTCTTTTACATTGTGTGGCACCAATCAATGGTGTTACTAAACTATGGAAAATTCTGGAGCTGTGTACTCTGTGTGTGCATGTCTGCTTTTCCTTTTGTTTCTGTTGTTCCTTTCCAGAGCTAAGTGCTCACATGTCAAAGTGCGCTACGCTTGACACACATAAAACAAATATCTGGAGCGCACGCTGTGAGGAACGACTGTCCCCAAGTAAAGTCAGTGACACCAATGAGTGCTGCGATGGTGTATGCGATGGTGTATGCGGCAAACAGGCATAGGAAACGGAAGCGATGCACCCATTATAATTGCGCACAGAAAGAGCTCCAACCGCTTCCGTTGCTCATCTGAACTAATATGGCAAACAAAGGTAACAGTCGGAAGGGCTGCCCTCCTCTATATGGCTACAGTGAACAGCGATCATAATGTTGGTGGCTGCAAATGTATGTGTGTTGGACAGTACATATTTCATACTTTACATGTGCAATAATGATGAAGTCAATGCTCCTTCACTCTCAAAGTACAAGATATTATGACCTAGACAACATACTGTACATTAATAGTGGCAGTTCAGTCCGTGAATGCCAACAAGGCCAATAACATACACCATATGCAAGTGCTGTCACTTCACGCCACCTCTACTTGTGTATCAAGTGCAAAATGTCCTCCACAACCATGCTGTGGCAGTTACCACCCACAGTGGACATACTCATTTCCAACATTGTACGCGGGAGATATGTATGAGTTGAAGAACTGCACCAAAGAAGGCAACATTCTCAAGCCTATAATCAAAGTGAAAGTACTCTTTCTACATATGTGTGCATTCCACATACCAATATGACAGAACTCCCATACTAGCAACAATCTCCACAACCATGTAGGCAACAACGTGTACACTTCACACAAAGTACACACACAAGCCAACACTGTGAAACCTACTTGCAACCAGTGGACATACTGTTCAGTGCAAGACCTCCGACCATACACCCAAGTCATTAGGGGCTTACCACACTCAACGCACCATACTACGCACAATTCACATATCCTCATATCATGTACAATCCACTCTCCATCCCCAAGGTAGACTGCCTTCAGAAGGTAGTCACCTGATAAACTACCTGCAACTTAGTGCATTACTCGTGGACACCGTTACCACACCACCGTCAGGTTCCATCTAATGAAATATATCATATGAACCACTTTTTACTCCCCCACCCTTTCCATCCCCTCTTCCCACCACCAAACGATGCAAACCATGTTTTCCATCCCCTTTCGACTCCGCACTATCTTGGGATACAACATGGCAGTGTTACCGAAATTTGTGACGCACATAAAGCTTTGCTCCAGCCAACCACCATCCAATGTTCGCCAACAGGACGGCACACTTCTGGCCAATCAGACATTTCACTGCAGAGCGAACAAGGAAATGGGACTGTGGAGCGGTCCCAGATATCATACATTTTTTGAGACATACATTTTAGCATTTTGTAAACAAAATACTGGATGGATTTTCACCAAATTTACAAAAGCGCACTTTTGGTTTGGGCTGTAGGCATGCGCAAAGTTTTTCTCCATTCAGTCTATGGAAAAGAAAAATATTCGGATCCCCCCTATAACTTTGGCCCCCCTGGACGAAACCTCACCAAACATCCCAAAAAGATTCAGAGCGGGCCATATACTTTTTTTGCAAACTTTGATGCAGATTCATCCAGGGGGAGCAAAGTTATACGTCTCAGAAAAAGTGGTCTTCTATGGGTTGAGCAACTTAACCATAACTACATGGATGCTAACGCAGGCCATGTAATATGTATATATGCAATCCCTTAAAAAAATTAACACTAGCTTGGGGTCTGCTAAGCAAATATTTGAGCCTAGTCAGCACTGAGGTTCACTTGGGAGCTGGGACAGATTCAGATACTGGGGGCTTGGGAATCCAAATGGCTGCACCCCACTTAGTTGTGACTTGTGAAATGAAACAGTGAGTCCCACCACTCTCCACAGCACACCTGTGTGTACTGTAGCCACTAATACAAGATATAATGGCAATTTGAGTGTGCTATTCTTATACTTTCCTGGCAGTAATATTGCCATTGTAAACAAGCGTGATAAGAATCGGTTCCGACTGCTTGCTTGCAATAGGCTATTATTAACCAGTGTTCATCTCACCTTGAAGGGCACTTGATCTGAAGCAGCTGCCAGATGGGCGGAGGGAGAGTTGCCTCTGAAGAGGAAGAAAAGCTTTTCTACTTTACTAAACTGTGCCAAAAATAGCCCAGCAAGGCTGCTTTCTATTGAGTGCTGCACCTCTCCTTCCTGAAAGGACTTTTGGAAGACGTTCAGAAATCAGGCTCAAAGGCACCCTCTTCAAACAAGAAGCAGAAAGAGGGCCATAGAGCTGAAAAAATTGGTAAAAAGAATCACTACAATAGCCTTGCAAAAACCTTTCTTCACCAGTACAGCAGTGTATACATGTTTCCAGACAGTCAGTAACACATGTTAAAAAGCAGGTCTCTGGACAGACCTCTGTACACACCTCTTTGACTTATTTAAAGAGATACACACATTCCCTGTCCACACGCTCTCAGGTTTATTTAAAGCGCTCTGTGAGTTATTTGAAGGGATATACTGAAAGCAGTAAGGTAAAGGACTCTAAAATAAAGCTGTACACCCCACACTTATTGAAGTCATCTGCAAAGTTCAAAAAGAAGGAAAATTGCATGGATTCAAGGACACAAAAAGCTGCTGTTTTTATTAAAAACCACAAAGGTATTATGAGAAATAAAGTAGCCCTTGCTGTACAGTATCGGGATAATGCAGGTCACCTCAGAGTTCCACCACCTTATAAAGGCCCTTGGCCTGTGGCCTCATGCCTTTATATAGTAATGGATCTCCTGAGTGACTTGCCACAGCCTCATAACCTGGGATAGTGTGTGCTTTATCCCCTGCCTTGTGCCTTTATATAGTCATGGAACTCCTTGGTGACTTGCCACAGCCTTATAACCCGGGGTAGTGTGTGCTTTATCCCCTTACTCTCACCTTTATATAGCCATGGAACTCCTTGGTGACTTGCCACAGCTTTATAACCCAGGGTACTGTGTGCTTTATCCCCTGCCTCGCGCCTTTATATAGTTATGGAACTCCTTGGTGACTTGCCACAGCCTTATAACCCGGGGTAGTGTGTGCTTTATCCCCTTACTCTCACCTTTATATAGCCATGGAACTCCTTGGTGACTTGCCACAGCTTTATAACCCAGGGTAGTGTGTGCTTTATCCCCTGCCTCGCGCCTTTATATAGTCATGGAACTCCTTGGTGACTTGCCATAGCCTTATAATCTAGGCTAGTGTGTGCTTTATCACCGACCTCATGCCTTTATATAGTCACGAAACGCCTTGTTGACTTAACACAGCCTTATAACCCAGGGTAGTGTGTGCTTTATCCCCGGCCCACGCCTTTATGTAGTCATGGAACTCCTTGGTGACTTGCCGTAGCCTTATTACCCAGGGTAGTGTGTGCTTTATCCCCGGCCACATGCCTTTTTATAGTCATGGACCTCCTTGGTGACTTGCCACAGCCTTATAACCTAGGGTAGTGTGTGCTTTATCCCCGGCCACATGCCTTTTTATAGTCATGGACCTCCTTGGTGACTTGCCACAGCCTTATAACCTAGGGTAGTGTGTGCTTTATCACCTGCCTCACGCCTCTATATAGTCATGGAACTCCTTGGTGACATGCCACAGCCTTATAACCTAGGGTAGTATGTACTTTACCCTATGTATCATTGTGACATCTGAATGTGGCGCTTATTTTTAACAACGGATCTAGAACCAAAAGGAACTTCAGACCAGCATGTCACTCTGCTTTGACATGAAGTCAATTTTTCAGGGGGTGAGGGGATCTTAATCTCCCCGCACCATAAGTCCTTGCTCGGCACTTGGAACAGCGCTGCCATAAATGGCTTGCTCTTTGTCTTTCAAAGAAAAAGAACATTTCTTTGCAGTTGAGGGCTATTAAAATCACATAATTTCTTAAATATTATATTATGTGCCGTTAATGTTTTTGGAATTGTGTTCTAAGCCTGCGACTCAACACTATGAATGGACATATTTTCACCTACTTTTTTGCCACCTTCCTACTCACGTCCTCAACTGTTCTTGTCTGCTTTTACTTCCCCTCTCCACCTCTGCCCTCACCCTCGTGACCCCACCTATGGGCATCCTGAAGCCATAATTGGGAACCGGGTCCGGTGTAAATCATAAAAAAAAGAAACTATTGAGCTGGTCATTCAGATTTGAAGTGTCTGTAAAATGAGAGGCATTTGTGAAATGCCGCTGATTTTACCTTCTGCCTAATTCAGCATTTGGGCAATTTGGGATACAGCTGGCAGAATTTTAGGCAGACGTTTTCCTTTAAATCCAGCAATTTGAACTTTTACCTAATTGTTGAGGTGAACATTTGAAGTGCTGCACATTTTTTAAAACTTTTTTTTTACCGCTTTCATTCAATACAGTGATATTTTATTTTAAGCATAGGGCCTTGGGAAAGGTTATGCAATAATGCCCCCTCGCAGCACCCTAAACATGTGATGCATAAAAGGTTCAGACTGTATCCATATGTGCATAAAAAACATGTTCATTAGAAGTATGAAGCTCTGCTTTACATTACCACTTCCACGTTTACATTGAAGGTCGAAATGGCTGAAGAAAAGGTTTAACAAATACGGCTGTAGGTTACCACTGGCAGAGGTGGTAATTCCGGAATACACCTTGAGTATGTCAGAAAATCTGCCCAATTCCGAGGACATTCCAGAAATACCACTCGCCAGTTGTACACTCCGAATTTGAGAGATTTTCTAAAACACCACCGGAGGAGGTTTTAACTAGGTCCTGTGGTATTTGACCCACAAATTACATTAATGACATGCATTAGACTCTGCATTTTCAGAACGCACAACAATTAGACGGAAATTGAAGGTGGGACATTTTGATTGGATGCAGCTAACCATGATCAGGCTGAAAGTGCTGGCCGCAAGTATTGTCCATCAATCTTTCAATCAAAGACTAACTACTGAACAAGAGGCATCACATTCCTTCTCAGATTGATCGACTTCCCTTTGATGAATGAAACAGTGACGTCAGTGAGAAGTCAAGCCCAGTAAACACCCAGAGTGCAGAATCTTCCAAACGTAAATGTGGCAGATGCCAGTATAGTTTCACTTTGAGGAGCTTGAAGGCTTCAAGCTCCAATAGAGGGTAGGGGGCCCTACATTAAGTAAAACATTGTGAGGCAAAAGCGATGCAAATGAAATCACAGAGTGATCGGGATTGTAGCAGAACTGCACCTTTGGAAGCCTTTTCCCTTCCATTCAACAAAGGGAGGTTTATATAAGATAGTTCTGCCGCTGGTGGCTGCCCCTTGGGCATCCTCTCCAAAGATAGGCCTGGAAATTGCATCATACAAGATCCAGAATTCTGTACTTTAAAAGTTGCGTTCATTAAAAGTTTAGCCTCCTCTCACACCAATTAAAAGTATCTGAAGTTGAAGAAATAACCACTAGTGATGTTATTGTGAATCAGTAATTGGAGGTCCTTGGTAATTGCTTTACAAAGTCCATTGAGTCAATTCTTTAACTTTTTCTCCAACTTAACGAATATAGAATACAATTATACAATATTTCACCTTGAAACGTTGAAAAGATTCAAACAGCATTGCATAACTATTTGGTTTTGCTCAGCTGTGACGATTGGACAACCCTCCTAAGGAACTCTTGCCATACTGCATATACCGCAGCCCTAATTCCTAAGGATTGTGCTCAAAGGATGGCTGACCAAAACTGGTCACCAGTGATATCCTCCATTTTGGAAACTAATTTCGCATAGCCTTTCATATAACAAGTAATCAACAGAGGGCATGATGTTAATAGATGCCTCCTGGTCTAGATTCTATTCCTACACAGACGACAATAACTTTCTGATAAGGGGGAATTTGCCCAAGAACTCATCACCTCCTATGTTTGGAGCAGGTTAAAACGCAAAAGTAAAATAAATCACTTTAAAACTATGGAACAACATTTCATCAAGTAGCTGCATGGGGCAAAGAAGGGGTAACTTTCGATGTGAATACCCTTTATCATTTTTTTTTATTGTGAAGAGTTTGGACATTCTTAACACAATCCCAGAGTCTTGATTTATGTTTTATTTTTGATCCGCAATTGGTTCCAGAGTCAAGAAGGTCAGACTCATAATATAGTGCATCGAGATGCTCTTTGGCACTAGCTTGTAGTTCAGCCATACATTACACGGCCACAATAGTGTATATCTATATATTTTTTTTTAAATATTATTACATGGCCTGCTGTAGTTAAGTTGCTAAACCCATAGGAAGAGCACGTTTTTGGGTTGCTCATAACTTTGCTCTCCCTGGACGAATCCTCACGAAACTTTGTAAAAAAAAGTATACGGCCCACTCTTTGCAAAGTTTGCTGAGGTTTGGTCCAGGGGGGGCAAAGTTATAGGGGGGTGCCAAAATGTCTTTTTTTCCCTTAGAGTGAATGGGGCAAAAACTTTGCGCAACTGCAGCCAAAATCGCTGGACAGATTTTCACCAAATTTGCGGCAGGAGCAGCGGCGTGGTCCCGAAAGTGTGCTTTTGTAAATTTGGTGAAAATCCTTCCAGTAGTTTTCTTTAAAACGATTAAAAAGTAGGTCTACAAAAATTATTGATATCTATGTCCGCTCTGCGGACACACTTCCCTGTTCGCTCTGCGGGCAGGACACCGATTGGCTAATCGTCTCGCATCATGTCCGCGGACACACAAGGTGTCCACCGATTGGCTGGAGTGTATCGTGATGTGCGTCAGATTTTTCCGATGCGCCGATAGCGCGGCGACGAACAGAGGCAAAATGCAGTTTTGGGGAGTGTTTTGGTGTGCAAGAGTGCTTGGGGAGGTTTGGGGAGTAAGAGATTAGTGTATTTGTTTAGGTGGCAGGTGCTACTGATGTGTTCGCCATGTCCGCGCTGTCCGGGATGTTTGTAATTAGTGAAAACGAGGGGTGTCCTAAGGATCATATTCCTGTCCGTGGTGTCCGCAGGCAAGTTGAAACTGTTCTAAGGACACGCGCGGTGTCAGCGGACATAAAAATTGACCATATGTCGCAGTTAAAATGTTTGATTCTATGGGTGTCATATGCTGAGGTGGTTGTGGCCAGGGTTATAAGCACTGAAGTTATAAATTATAAGTCACCATGGGTGTGATATGCTGCAGTGGTTGTGGGCAGGGCCTAGAGTCTTGGGTGCATTGTATTGCACTTGTACTTAGTATTGTACTTATTTTTTTTTTGTGGAATGAGCGGGTTTCTTCGGATATGTTTTTTGTAGTTCAGATGCTGCTGATTTAGTAATTTTGTGTTTTTATAGCAGTGATGTTAATGTAGACATTGATTGTTATGTTTTTGTGGTAGCATTCTTGTTTGACATCTGAACATTGTGTATGCATGCATTTTATTTGACTATGTGCAGCCTTTATATTTTATTTACAATATGTTAGTTCAACATGCTTTGCAAATAAGTAGAATTTTAAGTGCATGAAATTCACTTGGTATTTTAAAGGTGTGTTGTAGATAGCAGACAGGTTTGGAAGTGAGAGTTGATAATGATAATACTAGATGGGAAAAATTTCAATAAGTTCATTTATAGGTAGACATGGCAACAATCGGGAGCACCTGAGAGGGAGATTTCACCACAGCAATCGGGAACATTTATTTTTCCCATAGGATTGCATTGGAGTAGCATGAATTTAGGTATGAGACAGTAAAAAATAATGTGATTTTTCAATGAAAAATCAGGAGTCTCGGACCTAAATTGAGAGGGTTGGCATTTATGTATAGGTTATGCGGGAGACAGCAAAAAACAGTGCAATTTTTCAATGAAAAATCTGGAGTCTCGCGCTTAAATCGGGAGGGTTGGCATGTATGTATAGGCTATGCAGGTTTAGTGGCATTTCTCTGTTTATATGGATGTACTGTGAATAAAATATGCATACCTGTAGTTTGTATTCATTCATGTGGATATGAATGCAGCTGTAAGTAGAAACCTTGGAGAGTTGTAGAGTAGTTTTTGTAGTAGGTGCTTTCCAATGATATGAGACTTGTACTCAGAGTGATCAACAGTACATTTGGAGTGCGGAACTCTGATGATGGAGTAAGATGTAGAGGTCTTGGATGTGATTGGTGGATGTTTGCGTGACTGCTTAGCTGTATTCAATGAGGGAATGGCACAGAGAGTGATGTGGATAGGGTAGAAGGGCTGGCTAAGAGTTACATGCCACGTGGACACCGCGGATGTCCGCGGGTAGGGCGTGCAACATCCAGGGTTTTCCTACAAATCCAGTACGGAAAGGGGACTTTAGGGATCAGCAGCTTTTGTGGACCAGGGGGCCGGTTTTATAACAAGCCACCCTGGGCCGTTTTTTTTGTGTGCAATCCTGGTTTTTATTGGTTTTGTAACTTACGTTACTTTAGGTAACATAAGTTACTTTTGCTGCCGGGCCCGAGCCAGCTCGCACTAGCATCGGATTGGAATTGATTGGCTGCAGACCTGCAGCATTCATCAAAGCAAGGTAATACACATGTTAGTTACCTTGCTTTGATTAATTATAAAGGAGGGGCTGTGCTCGCTGGCCTCTCTCAGTGGCCTGGCAATGGCATCTACCGCCGCCACTGGTGCCGTGGCTGGCGCCAGTCAGGCCGCTCCAGGCTGTGAACTCTAACACCGCAGCCGGCACCCTGGGCTACTAGTGTGGGCTGGGCCTGACCTCGCACACTGCACAGACACTGTGCTGCAAGTTGCTTTCAACTTTGCAGGTGCACCGTGCCAACAACAAATTGTTGTTGCACACACTTGCAAAGATGAAAGCAAGTATGTTTATTGAATGCCCTGGGGGCTGGGGCCTTAAATTGCCAGGCAGCACTCGGGAACAGTTAAATTCAGAGAGGAGAAGAAATGAGGGGAGAGAGAGGTGGGTCAGTGACACCTCTCCAGTCAGTGGGGGTGGGGTCCGGTGATGCCTGGGCCTGGGCATTTTCATTTGGGCGCACACACGGTCCCGGAGGCAGTACATAGCCGTCACTTGACTTTGTTCGACTTCGCCATCAGCGTGGCTCAGCAGGTGCCTGGCGCCGGCGGATGCAGTGCCTGCCTGCAGACTGCGCCGGCCCGTGGGGCAGCCAATGTGGACTCCAGTGCTAGTGGCCCACTGCTGGCCCTGGCCCACATACACACACCACTATACGGCCCGCCGAGTCCACCACCAGGCACATTGTAAATTCACTTACTTCTCCACGGTGAGCAGTCGCCATGCGAAAACGGCATATGGCAGGGACCTTTGATCTCCGGTAAGCAATACTGGATTGATGACTTTACCCAGCCCTGGACGCAGAAGAGGTGGGAGGGCATGCCCAAGGTCACATGAAGGGACAGTCTTTTTCATTCCCGGATTGTCCTTGGTGGCCAAAGCAGGAGGAGTGTCTCCCCCGGGCCGTGGCTTCAGATTGTAGCCTATGTGGGTAGCCTCTATGCCTCTCCTTTCTATTCTCGCCTCAACCGAATCTGGAATTCCAGGAATGTCCGTATCCTCGGATACACGCCCCAGGATTGAAGTTGTTTTAGGATTTAAACCTAAAATTCAAACCGGGGAGGCTCATCCCATCTGTAATCCCATCCAGCAAGGGCTACCCATTTGGTGAGTGAGTCAAGCAAGATATGTTTGTGATATTACCCTTAATATAGTAACACCCACCTCAACTATTGATGGTTTACACAAAACCAGTTATTCTGGTGGGACTCCGCATAGCTGTGAACTTTCAAAGCTTCAGTGCTTGAAGCACACACTGATCAGTTTGACAAGCATGTTAGCGCAACATGTATTGGTGTGCCAGACTATGTGACAGTTTGCTCCCCAGAAGCATAGCATCAGGGTGTTTCTCTCCCCCCATGCTTGCCCAGGCGCTAGTGCAGAACTCTTGTCAAGTCTGGCAGTGTGCATCAGAGCGCTGGTGCACAAATAGCATTTTCGTTGCTTTCCCCCTATTGTTAGTTAAGGTTTGCCCAGCACACAGCAATTCATGACAAATGGTTTGCGAGGGCAAGGTCCTCTTCAGGAATCCCCCGAAAACAGCTGCATATTAATGACGTGATACTGTTCTGCTTATCTGTGTGCATTTCAAGTCCCTCAAGTCCCTCTTTACCTATAAAGTGGTCTGCTTGTTTTTTTTTTGTTTTTTTTACATCCGGCACATTTTCTTCGCATAAAGCACAGTAATACACTGCATCTATGTTTCCAACAGTGATAAACCTACAACCATACATGTTCCCGTAATCCATTCAGCTGTGCCTACTTGACCTGCTTTCTGTCCCGTTCAGCACCATATTTGGTAATGGCGAAACAAAACCAGTGCATACCATAATTATACAAATTGCTCTGTAAATGCTACAGGCCAAGGCGTTCAATGTCATGGGTCGATCCAGTCCACTTTATTATAGTACCATTAGCGTTACAGATACAACGGAATAAGTTATGGTTCAATCTCCCTGCAACACCTCTTGAAACCTAATTTCTTGCCACTAATAACATGGCTTGTGAGTTCAGCTGACCACATACTTACGTTAGGTAGGTCGGCAGCAATATATTGCATCAGAGCAAGTAACCTCACAACTGAGATAGTTTTCATTATGCCCATTAGTTGGGATGCACTTTGTTAGACATGTTCCCTCATGTATCAGGCCAAGGATTGATTCTCTTTACTGACAGCCCATTGTTATTTTTTTAGGAGAGGGAGGGCCATGTCTATGAGGGTTAGGTAGAATTCCCTTTTAACTCTATAAAGAGTGGCGGGAGCTTGGCCTGAGCCCATGGTATGAGGCAGTACACAGATCCCATCAGGATCCTGCACTGATCCTGCATTGCGCCGGTAATAGTGACTGCTGTGAACATGTGAAGGCACTCGCATGTGGGGGAAGTGCAGGTGCATGTAGGTTGAGGAGAATGCTGAATTAGTGTTAGGCAATGTTAGGCACATGTGTGTTTTGTAGGCCGGGCAGGCCAAATCAATGAGAAACACACTGTGCTCGTCAAAATGTGTTTGGAGGTAATTTGCTATCAAATCTGCTGAGTTAAAAGCAAACTCGCTTACCATTACCATCAAAGGTCCTGTGGGCTTACCACAGGATTATGAGTGGTGGAAGGGCACAGTAGATCTCAATTTAGGGATTTTGGCAGAATTACCTACCACTAGTGATTCCTTGCTGGATGGGAATATTCCACTTTTATGCGATACTTGAAATAGTGCAGTGAAGTACGAATGGAGGTAATTCTCTTGCCACTTAAAAAGTGGTGTTAAGGATATTACTGCCACCTTTTCACCACACCGCCACCAAACTCCTAATGGAAACCTTTGAGCGTGAACACCAGAGTCGTACTAGAAAAACATGGTTTTTGAATGTAAAAGATACTGTGAAAGTGGGTATTCCATGTGAAATTTGCTGGTTCAGGAGAATGGCAAAACAATCTTAGACCAAAGCAGTGCTATGCACACGTTTTTAGCAGCAGGAGCTGCAATTAAAATTGAAAGAAAACACCTTTTTTTTAATTATTGTTATGGTGTTGACTATGCAAGGGGGCTGGATGGCACTTCGTCTGCACCGCCACACAGTGCCCAAGAAAGTTACAGGTCTCTTTTGTGAATAAGGCGACCTGCAGATTTCTTAAAGTGGCACAAGCAGAAAAAGCCCCGTCTCTGTGCTTTCTTTTAATTCTGCCAGTTCGTGAGTCTCTGTCCCACTGAGTTTAAAGGCGGTGTGCCTTTAATTCAACGTTGCTCCAACGAGACGCAGAGAGCAGGGATTTGTATGATCCAATGAGAGATGTAAAAATCCAGCAAATTCACTTACAACCTTTCAATAGTGGTTACATCCAGTGAACAGATTAATACAAGCATGTTCTCATATATACAAAAAAAGAAGACATATTTAAAAGAAAAAATAATGAATAAAAAGAATGCAATTTATGTGTACATGTGTGCATTATTGAATTGAAGTTAAAACAAAACTGAAAAAGAAGGCACACATAGTTTGCACCTGTTTTACTATGTGAGTTTAAAATGGTTTGGTGTAGCTCTGACAGGGGAGAGAGCATAATATAGATGAACTGCATTATCATCGTCTAGTCTTAGTGACCGTACGAAGTTCATGGCAGCAAGGATTAAAGCATTTGAGAAGGTTGTCCCTTAGCATGTCATGGGAGACAATGCTCAAGTTCTTATATAAACGTTCCAAGTGGTATGTTCTGTTATGTAATAAAGCAGGGCAAAAGATCAAAAAGATGTTTTAATGTTTCAGAGTCTGTGGAGTTTCTACAAAATCTAAAAGTTCTGAGTGATTTGGCTATTTTAGTTCAACGTGCAATGATTTCACGTGTGGGCCAAAGATAGTGTCCGAAGCGTAGATACACGGATCTATATGATGAGCCAGGTAACATAATTAGATATCTCTCCAAATTATTCAACGATCTATCTGGAAAATCATTTCTTTTGAAATCTAGATGTTGCATGCACTGTTGTCGTGTGGTAATCCAATTTCTTTGCCCTATCTGGATTGGTTACCAATAGATTCCTGCTGCTGTCATGATGGCTGAAATATGCTTTTTCCAGGGTTTTACATTTTTTACCACTTCAGTGTGGAAATAAGTTGCCAGGATGAATGGCAAAGAGTCCTCGATGTCATTAGTGATGCATTTTTTTATGTACAGATTAATCATTTTCCAGGTACATATCGCACTCAAGGAGAGCAGGCCAAATTCATGCCGAACTATACAAATTGGCTGACTGGGAGGAAATAGCAATATTTTCTTCCAGAATTGGCCTTAGTGTTTAGTCCAGACAATTGAACCTTACTGGGTCCTAGTCCTTGCACCATCAGTTATAGTTAGAACAACCTACTGCTTGTAGAACTTGATTACTGGCTCTAAGGAAAATGTACCATATTTTCTAAGAATTACTCTTGCTTGTCAAGGTGCAGTGAGGATTTCCCTGTCTATTTCAAGTCTATATGGCAAGTCGAATGGGTGGTTATTGGCGTTCAACCCTAGATAACAGTACTGGTTAGTGGTTTCAATAGTGTCATAAATTTGACACGTGTATTTAGTTCTTTTGACTAAATGATTTTTTCTACAAATCATAATTTTTGTCTTAGCTAAGTTGATGGTCAAGTGGTTTGGCTCAACATAGGTTTTCAAGTGCTGTGAGTAGGTTTTCTAGGCCTTTTGGTGTTTTAGATATCAAAACCAAATTCTTGACATACAGGAGCCACAGGATCGAATACTTGCCAATTCTTGGAGGGTCTGACACTACATATTTCAAGGAATGCCCAAAATCAACAATGAAGAAATTAAATAATGAGGAGACCAGTATTCACCCCGGCTTTAGACCACCATTTGTTGCTATTGACTCAGATAAATTGCTATCTATCGATAACCGAATTTCTATTGAGGTTTCTGTGTGCAGTTGAACCATTAGGGCTCGAATGTAAGAAGGACAATTGGCTTCTATCCGTTTCTTAAATAGGAGTTCTCTAGACACTGAGTCAAATGCTGCCTTAAAATGGATGAAAGCCATATAAATAGGTTAATTGGTTTGGATGCCATAGCACTTGATTGTCCATATAGCAAATAGGTTAATGGTTGTGCCTATGCAGAGAACAAAGCCTGTCTGGTAGGTATCAAAGACTCTGGCTTCTTCAACCCATAATGACAATTCCTTTAGGAGTAATCCAACAAATATTTTGGCTGGATTGTCCAGGAAGGCGATCAGACGGTAGTTTTATGGTTGTTCGTGATCGCTCTTTTTAAAAATAGGCACTGTAATGAACTTTCTCCATGTCAGTGCAACATATCTTTGATTAATGACCTTGGAGAAAATGGTAAAGGAATAGCCGCCCATTCTTCTGGGAGAGATTGTAACATGAAATGAGTTAGGCGATCCGGGCCAGCGTCCCTAGAGGTACTTAGTTTGTTAATCTGGAGCATTATAGCCAATTTGTCAAAGCTCATGCTGTCAGATGATGACCATGTACCTAATTCTGCATGGTTCTGGGGCGATGACGTGGCATAAAATTGTTTAAAATGTTAAGTCCAAATCTCTTTAGAGAAAGAGTTGATTTGGTACGAGGCTTGAGTGTTTTGATATGCAGCATTAATAATCTTCCAGATAGCTGTGCTATTCTTGGAAGCAATAGCTTCTAAAATCTGCTCCAAGTGTCGTTGATAAACCAGTGTTCGATGGGTTTTTTAACAGTCTTTGTACCTCATGCTTTGTACCTCATCTTTAAAGATCGAATGGTCTCATGACTTTCATTAGGCAGCAGATTTGTTAAATGTCTAATACTTCTGCACAATTCGTTTTTCTTATTTGCATTCTGGTTCGACCTCTTCCAAGTGTACTGTGGGTGGATGTCTACTCTAATTGCACCATTCACTATTACAAAGGAGCCACTTATCACAAATCTCATCTACTTCAGTCCAGTGACTCGTGATGGAGTGGATATTTAGATCACCTGCAAGTATGGCGTATATAATGATGGAATCCAGAGCAATGAGTTCAAGCGTTTGTTCTACGGGTTGGAAGTAGATAGAATCAGAATACCATTATGGTTCCAGTTCAAGATGGCAAGATGTCCAGCTGGAGATTTGACTTTGACCAGTTGCATATAGCCATTAGGTGTGGCTCATGGTTCAAGGGAGAGCTGTAAACACAGTTTGGCTGCTACTAAGAGACCAGGTGAAGGGCGGGTTTGATGCACGACTATTGGCTGCAAGTAAAGATAGCATATACGCATGCCAGAATGAAGGCATATTGTACCAGGTCTCCTGAAGCAGTATGATGTTGTAATTATTGAACGGGTTATGTTTTGAATGTAAGAGATGTTTAAACCTCCTCGTAATCAGGCTGGCTAACCTACAGGCGATTGTACTTGAAGGAGTGAGTTGTTATGCACAGGCCACCTTTCTCTCTTCCACCCTTTAGAGGTTCTGGGTTGAGATGTTACAGTAGCCTCTCCCACATGATCAACAGCTCCCCGGGTGCAAATCATTTTTAACAGCGGTTTAGATGGAGAGATTACAGAGTGTACAGATCTCAGAGGGGAGTGTTCCATTGCCAGGAGTTCACTATGTACATCATCTTATCCGATGTGCACTCAGATTCATGAATGTGCTTATTTCCGCATGATGCAGCTTAATTGTCTGCAGGTGATAGAGATGCTGCAGGGTCGTGAAGAGCGGCGTTGTTACTCCGTCCCTGAGAACGGCAGTACCGATTCGCATTAGTTGCTATGGCTGGTCTGTCTAAGTGCACAGTGCAGTCTGTTGCTGAAACAAGCTGGCGTGGAAAGCACAGGTAGATCAGCACCCATCACATCATTAATAATATCAGCAGTGACAGTGCTTGCATTGTTCACCGGCGTATCAGCACGCAACAGTGTGCAGGAGGGTCAAATGGGTGAAAGACTCGGCGTTGATGCAGCCGGAAGTTTACTACAGTACCGACAGTTTGGAACGTTCGTATTTCAGACTCTTACAATAGATGCTGTCGGCGGCATGGCGCGTTTTAAGGTGTAAGGTGGCTCACTTTGCCTTTCAATGCGTATGAACAATTTCAATGCAATCTTATGCAGTATATAAAACATGGTTACAATGTTAGTAATGCAGACTGATAAAAGAAGTTGTGTCTTGAATGGGGGGGTACTCGCCACCTAGCCAAACTGCCTAACTCCACTCAGCAAGGCCTCTGGCAAATGCACACGTGCAAATGCGCATGGCCAGATGCTTATGAGGGTGGCAGGAAGTAGGTAGGCGGGGCCAAGATCAACATTGCTTTAAAATTAAATCACTTGAATGTCCACCAATATAAAGCCTACAAAAGTCCACAAGAGATACTAAGAAAGAGAAGAATTGTGAAGCAGTGGTCTCACGATGTAACAGGAGAGACAAGTTAATATTTCTTCACCGATGTACCAGCCAGCAGTAGGAGTCCTTCCTGCAGGTAACTGCACTCAGCAACTACTCTGGCAAATGCATGTGGTCAGCTGCTTATGAGGGTGGCAGGAATTAGGTAGGCGGGGCCAAGATCAACATTGTTTTAAAATTAAATTACTTGAATGTCCACTGAAACAAAGTCCACAAAAGTCCACAAGTGATACTTGTTGATGCAGCCAGCAGCCAGCAGTCAGAGTCCTTCCTGCAGGTAACTGCACTCAGCAAGCACTCTGGCAAACACGCACATTGGCAAATTGGTTTCCTATAATGCGCTTCATGCATACTCCAGCCTCTAAGTGCAGTACCAGGACTGGGGACCAAGCCAGTGCTGCTCAGTGTAGTCAAGGCCAGATTGTTGCCCCCATGGAATACACACATGACTACTGGCTGAAATGCCTACTCATCTCTCACACTTCTACATAACAAGAGTGATCCTAATCACAAGGCTGAAACAAGCACTGATAAGAGATAACTCATTTTCATTGTGTGGTAATGTGGGCCGAGGGCAGGTATACACTTAAGTGGGGTGTGAATGTGAGACAGTTGCAATAAAACACTAATAGTACAACAACCAAAAATAATGTCCAATCAAGGGTCTATACAAATGTATATAGTTTAATTAAACATGCCAGTATGCAATTAAAACTGCACTAGAAATCACAATCACTGGCAGAAACCCACCCCTGTAAAGGAAGACACAGAAATGCAGAATGTAATTGTGTAAGCACTCTGCATACTTAGCAGGGAGGACAAAGGAAATAAATAACCACAATGTTCAAATAGCATACGTTTTTTTTAGGAAAAAGAGGGCTTAACCGGTCTGTAAGGTCTGACAAATGGGTAAGGTTTGCTGGGGCCTTCCAGCAGACAGTACCTTAATCAATTCTTGGTTGTTCTATTGCATCATGTCATGTTTCTTATCATTTTGGAAGCAGGTCAAGCTATGTTTGGATGAAGCATGTCATTTTGGTCCAATCAGTGAGCGGGCAGGAAGTTGTTTCAAAGCAGTACTTGAGAGCCTCTGTAAAAGCAGCATTTGAACAACGCAGCTTGAGGGACTCACCAGGGTCGATTGGAAGGTCGAGCCATTTTGGGACATTTTGTAATCGCTGGATAGGATCCATGAGTGACACTCCTTGACATGGAGGTCTGGCTAAGAGCCGAACAGGTGATGGGATAGGCTTGGTTTCTAAGCGGCAAGCCCTGTTGTTTGAGAGTTGAAATGAGTGCCCAAATCAGCACTGGTGAGTCCTGCTGGCTCTATTGTGGTAAACACAGCTCAATTGTAGCTTGATTGGTCAATGGTGATGAAACCAGGAATCATGGCTGTACTGGCTCTCAGGTTGCTCTGAGTAACAAGCCAGGGGCACAGGGACAGCATGAGTCCTTGATTTACTCTCCCAACCTGAGGGAAGATAAAAAAAAAAACACCTGCAGGATCCTTCACCTCCAGTGAGGTCTTGGATACTGGTGAAGATGGCAGTGAGGCAGGTCTTGCTCCAGCAGCAGATAACCCCTCTGTGTGCCCTGTGAGTAGTTAGGGAGCAGAGCTTGCATACACCTTGGAATACTCAAACTTTGCCTCACAGGTCTATGGCTTTGGAAAGATCAATTTTCCCAAAAGAGGTCCCAATGAATTATTCTTGAAAGTCCAAACCCAGTCCCAAATAAATCTAAGAAGTAGTGGAATTGGATGAAAGCAAGTCTGCTTTAAACGGTCCAATGCTTGTTAAAGTAAGAAGTGTTTTTTTTTTATTTTTATTTTTTTATTGGCATACAATGGTTAAGCATAAAGTGAAGAAAAAGAAAACCTTTTAGCCAAAAATCCAGATAAGGTCATCAATTTAAGAAAAAAAAGAATTGAAGCAAAGAGAAAACAAAAGGACAAACAAAGTTCATCATTCAGCTTTTTCCTTCTCCCAGTTCAGCATTTATCAGCTCATCTGGCAGTTTTTCGTCCTTAACAATAGTCAGTCTTTTAAGAACTTCAATCATGAATTGTGTTACAAGTACAGTCAACCGAATTATAGTTTTCATTTTCGCAATGATTCTATCAGGTAAAGTTAATATCACCTGTGGCGGTCTCTCACCAGCTAGCCTTTCTGCATTGAGTCTAATTATGTTAGCCCATGTATCTCCTAACCCTGCTACATCATCTATAGTCCTAACCTGTTTCCACAAATCTACGGGCAGGAGTACAGGAAATAACAAATCAATATCACTTAAGGTGAATACTGAGGATTGCAAAACAGACTCTATTTCTTTATAGAACCCTGTCGGATTGTTCCTAATATCGGGAATAGATTGCCTAATGGTGTTCACTTCCTGTCTTGAGAATGGAACGTGAACGAACTGCGACACATAATGTGCAGGAATTTCATAGGCCGGCGCACCTGTTCCAACATCTGCCCAAACCTCGACTTTCGGGACAAGTGTCGGAGGAACCTCTCTCATAGGCAACTGAGAAGTAAGCAACTCCGAACGCTTTCTAAGCAACAGAGCCAAATCGAGCGCTAAGGCAGCCGAAGAAGTGTCAAGTGAAAAAGCTCTCTTATAAATACTCAATAACTCTGCAGGACAACCCATTTTTCTTTTTACCCACTCATCCTGTAGGTACTCTACCATTGCCTTTTTCACTTTCCTCTGCATTTCTGGTGTATACTGACTATATGTGTCATATACTTCAACTGGAGTTATCGACGTGTCTGAGATCCATCTAATCGCGTCTTTTGTGCAAATTCGCGTTTCCTCAGATATCGATTTACGACAAGGGAGGAATCGCTTCTGCACACACATAATGCCCAAACTATCTTCATCCTCATTCTGTAATCTTTCCAACTCCTTTCTATACTCAAATACCCTCTCAACATGCTCTTGTACTTTCTCCACAGTGTCTCTAGAAAGCGCTAAAGTGTTTAGATCCCTCAACCCTTGTGGGAGATCGGTATTGTCTAATCTGTCACACATTATACACAAGTGGCGACCTAAACCCTCAATAAAAACATTTTTCTCAGGGAAATTGTCCATATTAGAAAGTGTGGCAAAAACATTAGCTTGATCACCCCTCCTCCATACAATGCTTAGACCATGCAATTAACTCATGTTTCTTCTCTGGAGGTACAGTATTGCGGGTGACAACCCTCAATCCCGCTCCCTGATCTACTGCAAGCAGTGCAGAACCACTTGGAAGAGGGAGAGCAAGCAAGTTCAACTGAGGTGTTATCACTGGTACAACAGGAAAGAGTGGAGGAGCAGGTGGAGGAGCAGGCGGAGGAGCAGCAACAAAAGGAGGGACAACGACTGGAGGAAGAGGAACAACAGGAACAGCAGGAGGAGCAGGAAGAGCAGGAATAACAGCAGGAAGAGGCAAACCAGCAGGAAGAGGAACATACGGAGGTGGCGCAGTGGCACCAGGCCTTCGTTCATTTAACAATTTATCGATAAGTTTGTCGGAAACATAAAAATCTTTAGAAGGATAGATTTTCTGAATGCCAAGTGATAAAGCCCTATCCATATTCCTAGCTGACTCAGACTGTTTATCTTGGTCATATAACAACGCTTTTTCGGCGTTCGTTTTATGACAGCGCGCATGTTTTTCCCTACTCTTAAACTGCTGTAAAGCTTTTTTTTACCAATTCTGTAATACATCGAATGCTGCAGGTCTAGCCTTTTTCTTTAATAAAATTGACTCTAAATACTCAATACGAGGGATTTTAAAACTATCATTGATCGGCCACTGAAGTTCGGAAGCATGTTTAGTTTGTTTGTGCCAAATATCATTAAACACTATATACCAGTGCAATGCTTACAGTACATAGTACAAGCCGGCGACCCCTCCTGTGGTGCCGGATGGCTAAATTCCAAAGATTGTCTATCGCTGCGGAATAACGCCCTGAAGCAGGTAGACAATTTCCCAGGCATATCAGAATACTGGTGTTACCTGGTCAGTAATTGTATTTGCAGATACAATGCGCCAAAACAAATTATCAGTATACTTAAGAATCGGGTCACGACTCACCTGATCAATCCTAAGGAGGTCCAATCGGATTACAAAGTTCTTCTCTAACAAATTTTACCTCGTGTTTGGTGATTTCGGCAAATCTGCCCGCCTTGATAAGTGGACCCTCGTCAAGATGCCGACTCGGACCGCAAGCTCACCGTCCAGGGATTGGGCCGTGCAGCGCTGTTGAAGTGCCGTGTCTCATTCAGAAAGGGGCCCCTTTTTATTTACACCTTCCGATCCCGGCCCGATAGCTTGCGTCAACCTTCAACGAGCTGGCATCAATCTTGAGGGTCCCTTTTCGGGCGCCATCTGTGAAATCAAAAAGAAGATAACGAGGCTGAGTACCCCAAAAGGAAATACACCAAACATGGGTTACAAAGAAAGATACAAAGATCTTTATTCTATACTGAACAGTTTCAAAGGACAAAGCAGCAGATAGCTATCGGGCCCTCAGTACAACACAGCGAACTCCAGCCCTGTTCTTTGTGCTCAGTGAGTGGGACTGTACATTAGAATAGTCGCACCTTTTATACAGTTTGAAACATGATGTCCAACCCACCTACAAGTTAATATATCACGGATCTAGGGTTCATGCCGAGTTCACGCATCTATACATTTAGGGTTTACCATTAATACATTCACCAACAAGTTACAATGGCAACAGTGTGTCTTCCGATTTCTCGTTGAGCCCTCTCATACATCTTTATTCAATGCAGTTAAACAAGTGTTCACATTCAGTATTTGAATATATTATGTTTAACATGTGCTCGCGGATTAGCTTTGTTGGCGCAGGTAATCCTCTATACACAGGTCAACGAAGGACAAGGTCTCAGTTCATGACCCCAACATGTGGCCTGCAGGCAAGTTACATATTAGTTTGTACACAGAGGTCAAGACGGCCATGTTACATTCAGAATGACACTGTCCACCATCTTAGAACACAGGGTGACTTTAGAGAGAGAATCTAAAAGGGCGGGTGAACCTAAAATGGCGGCTTACACTGATCCCAGGTCAAGACCATGTAACGCAGATTTCTTCGCAATGCGGCTTGGCTTAGGCCAATATACATATATTCATACTGTATAGGAGGTACAATTTGATTTGCCTTTCGACACAAAAAGATAGACCATTCCTCCAGGGCTTGTTTTAGCATGTAAATATTCATGCAGTCCGGTCAAGGGGCTCTTGAGCTGCTGACCTTTTTGATTATTGTTAGGATGTCAATGTAATCGATATCTTCCGGGTTCCACAATTTAATACTAGACTGGGAAGTGTATTTTTGCATTAATGCATCATACCTAAAGTGCTTCATGCAAGAGGTCAAGAGAAAGGCAACCCCAAAGTATCAAAGATCATTTGGCATACATTACCCTGGTGCGAGGCTAATCATTTTATTTATGGTGTTCTTTTGTTAGTACTGCTTCCAAGAACAGTTACTGTTGAGAGCTTCGTCGGCTGGAAGGTGGTGTTACACATTCAAACAAAGGATCAAACAGAGGCAACTCCCACTGGCTATTGTCCTGTTCGTTGCAGCAGGGACAGCCAGTCTAAGGAGGATGCAAACAGTATGTTCATAGCTGGCCTTAGTTCACAGTGTTGACATGTGTATGATTCAAATAAGATGCGACTTCAAATAATTATGTGGACTACCAGCCACTAAACTACCAGCCACTAAACTCCAAAACCAACCATGGCTTATGTTTAAAGTTTAAGATGATATATCCCCATAATTATCTGGTTGCAGATTTGAAATGCAGCATCTGCACTGCACTGGAGTGATGTTGTTGTCAAGGGACTTGGTACGTGTGACATTTCAACCTGCTCTGGACAGTAGTTTCAGCATATCAGGAAATTGATGCAGCAGGCCACATGCGTCACTATGCTTTTGACCTGGGGTCTTTCGGAGATGGAATAACCCACACCATTTTCTTAATACAAATTTAAAAAGTCAGGTCTTCTATATCCTTTCCAGGATGTGTGTCAAGTGATTGGCGTGATTGTGGTCTTTCTCTACGCGACCTGCAGACCCTACAGCAACTTGTAACTTCTGCACTGTCACTTTAAACTTCAGGATATTTAAAGACTCCCGGAAGCGAAGCCACGCAAAGTGCGTCAAGTGATTGGCGTGATGGTGGTATTTCTCTACTAACCTGCGGGTCATACAGCAAGTTGTGACTCCTGCACTGTCACTTTAACCTTCAGGATATTTAAAGACTCCTAGAAGCAAAGAAACATGAAGTGCTTCAATGATTTTTAAATGTTTTTATTGCCATTTTCATTAATGTCAGATACATGATGTTCGAGTGTGTCCTACACAAATAGCAATGACAATGCATTTTAAACTTAACATTAACATTATAACAAACAACATTAACTGTCTCCTTATTTAGTTCACGTTTGGGGGGGACTGCGGGGGGAGCTATCCAACAGCATCAGGGGGTGCGGGGGTTTTCAGGGGGGCTTGCATCCTCCACGGCTTCTCCGCTTTAGTTGGGCTTGGCTAAGCTGAGTGCGAGCTTAGCTTGAGTTCCTTGGTTCAAGGGGGCTTATCATCAGAGGGATAAAACATGTGTCTAGTGAGTTCCTTCCATGCCTCAAGCGCCATGCTGGAGTCATCAGTGGACCTGGCCACGCATTCCTCCCATGCCTTGGTCTCCGCTTGCACCCATCGCTCCGTCTCATTGTGCCATAGTTTGTACTGCGGTCCTGCAGGTTTTTTCCAGGCCATTATGATGGTTCTTTTGGCCAGTACACACGATATGTCCATGAGTCTTACTGTATGTTTGAGCTTGGCTAGTCTAGGGTAAGTTCCTAGGAGGCACTCCTCGGGTGTCCATTTGTACTTGTTCAAGCCTGCTTTTTCGCACTTCTATGTTACTTTGTCCCACTTTGTTTTGGGGCATTTCCACAGCATATTGATCAAATCAGCTTTTTCCCCCATGCACCAGGAGCAGGTTGGTTGTGCCTGCTTGTTGAATTTAGCTATTTGGCATGGGGTCAGGTAAGTTCTGTGCAGCACATTTAGTTGAATCTGTCGGAATCTGTGATTCCTGGACACCTCTTGGGGGAATGTAAGCGCTCTACTCCACTCCCCATCTGTTATTTCCCTGCCTATGTCCGCCTCCCATTTGTTTTTCATTACTATGCTGCGGGGATTGGATGTATCGCTCAGGTGGCCGTATATTTGGGATATTGGTCTGCAGCCCTCCCCCAAATTGTACAGCAGTGTCAAGTGTGGGTCTGTGTCTGGTTCTTTGGGCCATGTGTCCCATTTGTGCCGAGCTGTTGTTCGGAGTTTTTGATACCACAGAAATTGGCCGGTGTGGATGCCTTCCTTCTCCTGTAGTGAGGCAAACTCTCTGAAGGCGCCCTCCTTGTACAGATCTCCCCAGGTGTAGACCCTCTCTCCTTCCCATAGCCTTATTTGCTTCAAGACTGAGTTTGTTGTGGATAGGTCCGTAATCAATGGTATTTCTGGGGCATAGGGGCTCTGTGAGTGGGTATGCATATTCACACTGCTCCAGATTTTTCTCCCCTGGACATCTAGAAAGGGTATGTTCCCCAGTAGTTGTGGAGGTGCCCAGATCAGTTCTTTCAGTTGGAACAGAGGGATCATGGCTTGCAGCAGTAGTGTTTCTGATGTGGGTTCATCGACCAACCATTTGGTCACAAAGCTGAGTTGTGCTGCCAGATAATATTTTTCCATGTTTGGAAGTTGACTTCCACCTTGCTTGTATGGCAGAACTACCGACGATAGCGCTATCCTGTGTCTGCTTTTCCCCCATAGAAACTCTCGCACTATTGTCTCAAACAGTCGGAAAAAGGGCTTGTTGATAAAGTAGTGTACATTCTGGAACCCGTAGAGGAACCGTGGGAGGACGATCATTTTGACCATCGAGGCCCTGCCCAGCATCGATAGGGGGAGTTTCGCCCAGAAAGTCATTGATTTATGCAGAGCTGAAAGTGCTGCTTTTGTGTTGTGCTCATGCATTAGTGTAGGGGTGTGCATTATGTGAACCCCGAGGTATCGGAATGACGTAGTCTGCCATTTGATCCCCACTGCAGGGAATGTCTCCCTGTCCATGTTTTTCAGGGCCGCCAGTGGGAACAGGCAGGATTTCAACTTGCTAAATTGTATTCCAGAGACCTTAGAGTAATTGTCCAAAACCTCGAGCATGGTTGGCACATTTAGGTGTGGGTTTTTGACATATATGAGAACATCATCTGCATAGAGTGAAATGATATGGTCTACGTCTCCCAGCCTTATGCCTGCGTCAAAAAATTGCTTCCTAAAATATTTGGCTATGGGTTCCAGTCCTAATATGTACAACATTGGGGACAATGGGCAGCCCTGTCTAGTCCCTCTACATATGTCCCAGGCCTCGGATACATGCCTCCCAGATTTCAACCTTGCTCTAGGCTTAGTGTACAGTATTTTGATCCATTTAATAAACCCGGGTCCAAACCAAATTCCTTGAGTACAGCCACCAGCCACTTCCAATAAATGGAATCGAACGCCTTTACTGCGTCCAAAGACAGCAGTGCGTAGGACTCCTTGTCATTGTCAGTTTGTGCTATAACGTTGCAGCCTGCGTAAGTTCATGGATGTATTGTGGACCGGTACAAAACCGCTTTGGTCAGTGTGTACTATGTCTCCTATTATTCTGGACAGTCGCTTAGCTAAAATTGTGGTAAAGATTTTCATGTCATGATTAAGCATCGCAAGTGGGCGATAGGAGTCACATTGGTCTGCCGGTTTGTTGGGCTTAAGGATCGGGAACACAAGCGTCTCTCTCATGCTTTCGGGTAATATCCCTTCTTCGTACGCCTCTTGGTAGACAGCGTGTAGCAGAGGGGTCAGGGAGGGCTTGTATGTTTTAAAGAACTCTGACGTTAGCCCGTCAGTGCCAGGTGCCTTACATGTGGCCAGGGATCTGATGGCTTAGGTTATATCTTCAGGCGTGATTCCTGCTTCAAGAGTGTCAGCTTGTTCAGGGGACAATCTGGGGAGCCCTATCTCCTCCAATGTGTCCATTAACTGTTCTTGGGGGACCTGTTTCTAGTGGGAGTATAGGTGTGCGTAGAAGCGTTTGAAGGTATCATTTATGCTCTGCTGTATGTAGTGTGTGTTCCCGTCTTCGTCCTGTAATGTGGTGGTAGAATGTCTGGGGTGGTCCTTTTGGCAGAGCCAGGCCAGTAACCTGCCCGGTCTGTCTGCCTCTACATGCGCTCTATTTGTTTTGGCAGTGTAGTCGAACTTTTCCAGCCTGCTCCACGCATTTGCGTTCCTCTCTCTAAGCTTCTTCAGTTCCTCTTCCCCCTGTTGGGTGTTGACAGGAGTGGCTTCTATTCTTTCAATTTCCCGTTCCACCTGGTCTAATTCTTTTCTGAGTAATCTCCTAATGCCCCCTGCTTTTGTAATAATTTCTCCCCTGACCACTACTTTCAGAGCATCCCACACTGTGCTTATATGTTCTACACTGCCCATGTTAACCTCCAAGTAGGTATCAATAGAATCTCATAGTTCCTCCCTGAAGGCTGAGTCCTTCAGGGCTTCCACAGGCATTTTCCACATGGGTATCGGGGTCTGGGGCCCTTGTGAATACATGTCACCAAGAGTGGGGAGTGGTCAAAGATGGTCTCTCCCAAATATTGTGCTCCCTCCACCTGTGTTCCCTGTCTATGAGGATATAATCTAACCTTGTGTGTAAATTATGCGGGGACAAGTAGTATGAGTATCCCCACGTTTCTGGGTGCGTTTCACGCCATGTATCTGCCAGGTCCAGCCTGTTCAGCATAGCAGCCAGGGCTGTTGTCGCTGCCGATGGGCCTTTTGGTTGGGGTATGGACCTATCCAGCACCGGGTCGTGCACACAGTTAAAATCTCCTCTCCAGATGAACAGGCCGTTCCTGTGTTGTGCGATTCTGGGGTACAGTGAATTCAGGTATGTCGCTATATTATTGTTAGGGAGATAAGAGTTCATAATGCATATTGCTTCCTGCTCAATGTATCCCCATAGCATTACAAACCTGCCTTCCGGATCTATTTCTGACTTGGCCATGCAGAACGGGAGCTGTGGGTGAATCCATGTGTAGATCCTCTAGTGTATGCCAAATCCTTATCCCCCCCAGTGTGTTTGGAGTTTGGTCATGGAGTCTGCTGTGCAGTGGGTCTCCTGCAGCAGTGCTATCATCACCCCTTTGCTGTACAGGTAGGTTTTAATTCTGTTTCTGCGGAGGTAGGTACTCAAGCCTCTCACATTCCATGTTATTATGTTAATTGTTGTCGTGGTCATGATGGTTCAATAAAGATATCACGGTCACCTTGCTTCCCCATCCTAGCTGCCTACGAGCTTAGTCTAAATGTCGACAGTTCAGCCTGCGTTCGGGTTGGGGTTCTGGCCCCCCCCCTTCTCCTACCCCTCTCCTCCCCCCCGGTATAATCTGGAGACTTACCAACAAAAGTAACCTTCAATCTGGTGAATGTGAACTGTAAACTATTGAACTTTGAACTGCCCCCAGCAGTTGCTTGCTTCCAACTTGCAACGCTCAGGGGCACCCGAGCCTTTTGGGACTTTCCAGGCCTTCCGGTGCGGGTAGTGTGTTGTCAGTCAGCCTACATGTTTTCTGGAGGGGCGTGTCGACGGCATCATCGCGTGTGTGGGTCGGTGCGCTCCTGTCTGTTGTTGCTTTCATAGTGCTGCAGATCTTGGTGCGATCCAATGTTTCATACATTAGTTATGCGAGCATTGGCCGTTTTTTTGTTACTTGGGATATTCAGCGGCCTGTGACCTCCTTCTCCATTCTTTCCTTATCATCTGCGAGGTTGTTGTCCTCTAGCCACATATTTGCCGCCGCTGGAGTCGCTAGGAAGATGGCTTTTTCTTTATACAATACTTTGAGACGCGACGGGTACATTAGCATATACCTGAGGTTGAGTTTATGTAGCCTTGCTTTCACCGGCACAAATGAGTTCCTTGCTCGTTGCACAGTGGGGATATAGTCTGGGTAGATTACTATTTTGGTGTCTTGTCTCTTGATTTCCCCGCCTTCTCTCGAGAATCTCAATATCATCTCTCTATCACGGAAATTCAAATGTTTTGCGATTATTGGGCGCGGGTGTGAGCGCGGAGGAGGTCTTTTCTGCAGAGACCAGTGGGCCCGTTCTATCGAAATCCCCTCGGACAGTTTGCCGGCCCAGATTTCCTGCAGTATCATTGTCTCTATGAACTCTGTTGGGTCCGGGCCCTCCATATCTTCCGGGACCCCGAGAATTTGTATATTGCTGCGGCGGGCTCGCCCCTCTGCATCCACAGACCACGCCTCCAGCCGCGCCACCTTCAGTTCAAGTTCCTGGACCTTGGATTTGAGTTCTGTCGTGTTGCCGACATTATCCTGCAGTGTGGCCTCTAATGTGGTCACCCTTTCAGTGAGGTTGCGGGCGTCTTGTCTCATCAGCTGCATGTCTGACTTGATTTCGTCAATTCTGGTTTCAATGGCCTGCAGTATTTGCATGTTCGTAGGGTCGCCTTCTTGGGTCGTTAGTTCTTCTGTGGCCCATGCGTCTTGTTGCTGTTTGGACCTGACCGTTGTGAAGGAGTCCATTGTCACAGGTTTCGATTTACCTTTGCGGCATGACATCTCTTGCCTCCAGGTTTTTCCCCCCGGCCCATCTCCTTATGCCAGGGATATTCGTCCGGTCACTGGTTGCAGAGGCAGTGGCAGTCTTTACTGGGTTGAGTGATTATTAGGTCGCTGGTCGTACGAGGGTGTATTGACCTTCCATTGGCATGTATGTTCACTGTTAGCGTGCGTGTTATAGTTGTACACCTCCAATCCTCCCCGTGGGGGGGTGTTAAGATGGATTTCTGAACTCTGTCCTGGAGGGGCAGAGGTTCAGAAGGCCAGCCTAGTTTCTTGGAACAGGGTAACCTCTGGACAAGCCAGACCAATCAGGGTAGCGATGGCGGCGGTCAAGACTAGGTCTCAAGAGGGGTGAGGGTGACTGAAAGCCCGCAATGAGCACTCAAAGCAAGGATGCTTACAAATTACTCCAGGCAGGTGTTATATTAAAATATAGACACATTTATTACAAGGCCTTTGTAACATCGACCATAGTAAAGAATCACGATAAAACTCAAGTAAACCAACACATCACAACCAATACAATATATATCCAATACCGAGGGGTCTAACGAGTTAGGAGCACGAAATATGCAGACCACCTAGATGGGGAGGGAAACAGGCAGTGCAAGTAATCATTAGGCCCAGTTCGACATCAGAGACCACCTAACTAGAAGGAAGTCCGATCCCTACGAAGAGTGGAACCTTGTGCTCAAAAGTACCTGCACACGCGGGTGCCAATGGGCCAAGGAGTGTCTCTTCGGGGAAGTCAGGCAGTTCAGAGAGGTGAACAAACAATGGCGAATAGACCTCTGCTACTCAAGCGCAGCCTCCACTTGTGGGCAGAAGCAGGGCGCGAGTACGGAGAAAAGGGTGCTGCTTTTCAACAGCGGGGGAAAGCCACAGGCTTCTGCAGGAGGGAGACTGGTTCAGGGTATTGACTAGTCACCGGTTCCCGATGCAGGCAGACCCAGGCTTCTCCGAGTTAGTTTCTTCGCTGGCAGGTTCAGATGTGATCAGAGGGACGTCTCGGTGCTGCGTAGATTCCACGGCAGCAGAAGTCAGGGTCGAGGGTGTCCCAAACGCAGCGAACACGCACAGATGGTTACCTCAGCAGGGCAACTCGGCAGCCGCTTGTATTCCAGGCCGAATGTACACTTCTCACTTCAGACCTGGGAACGCCAAGTGTACAAAGCGTGTGAGAGTGTCGAGGGCTCGGATTTCAGCAGCAGCCAGACAGCGGTAACAGAGCAAGGTTCCTGTGTAGGCTGGTCAGTCCGCTGGATGGTCCACGGACGCTTCCGAAGGCTTACGTACAGGAGTTGGTGAAGGTGCCGAGAATAGTTGTTCCCACTATTCTAAAGGGTCAAAGCGCCAGTACAGGCCTTCTCGTACGATCAGAGGCAGAGGGGTCTCACAGGACAACAGCAGTGCAGGGTGCCAAACCTTCAGCGGGTCACCAGCGATTTCTCGACTCAGCTTCTTGGTTGCAGGATACTTGGCTCCTGTATCCTTTGTTCGTGAGAACTCGGGAGATCGACACGGTAGTGGTGTTTCCTGCCTCCTCTTTTCCAGGGTTCCCTTTGCGCCAAAACGGAGACGGCCCAATGGGAGATCTGCTCACAAAACACTCACACCATACGTGGACCTATCACGGACCACGGTGGTCCCAGGCATTCAAGACACAGTAGACTCTCTGGCACCCAGGATGTGTATTGAGACCAGACATCCCAGCCCACATCCTGGAGGCTCACAACAGGCCTGTAGAAGCCCGCGAAAGCATCTGTGTTTCGCGGGAAAGTACATGCCCAAATAAGGATGGCCCCGGGTCGGCTCGACCTGGGGAAGTTGAAGGGGCAAGACGGTCAGCGGACAGGACAAAGAACCTCGTGGTCTGGCCATTTTGGAAGCCAGGCCACCCATTTTGGCCAAACGCGAGAAGCGCGGTTAACAGGGCAAAAGGGAGTTCAAAACACAAAGAAACGATCGCTGCCACCAGTCCCGTCCATGACACACTTGCACAGTTCGTTATAAATCCATCGAGGGTTTCTAGGGCCTGTAGAATGACTAGAGACCCAAGAGAGCAGTAACTTAGCTTACAGTGCCCTCTTGTGCCACAAGCTGCAACATGAGAAAAGAACTACGGAAAACAATGTTTCCCGATACTGACTGTCTTAAGGGCATGTCAGTTTCCCCGTAAGAATGGAGCGGAAGCCCAGAGGAGTGGCAAAGTCTAGATCAGGATGTAAAACAACAGCAAAAAGTTTGGGGGTTGCCACATGGAAGGAAAATTACCTACAATTTGAAATCTTTCCTAACAGGGGGTCCCTCAGAATAGTTCAGAGGTTTGCCAGGCTCTTCGGCCCGCTTGTGTGTTTGCAGCTTTGGGTGTCAACCACCCAATCCTTTGTTGGTGACTCGAACCCCACTGCCTGTCCTTGCTGGTCTAGGTGGGGGCCCTACTTTCCCCTTCTTTCTCTTTATAGTACACCCTCAAGATAGGTGTCTTTCATTGCAGTGTGCACCTTTTGTTATTCTGCCCACTATTCTGGTGGACTCCTCGCACGGCTTGCGTCTTATTACATCTCTTTTATCGGTTTCTCCCCAACCGGGTCACTGGGTGTCACCTTAGTTGTTCCTGCACCGTTGGATAGGGTGCAGCAAGCGCAGCTAGCTTCCCTGGGTGCGACCTGGCCCTACGTTAGAACGTTAGAGGGCATGCTTCACAGCTTTGGTTGGGGTAAGTTGTTCGAGTCCCAGTATGCTTCCCTTGCCCCCCAATTAGTGCTTAGCGCGCTGACGGGGTCTCCCGCAACAGTCAATGTTGTGCTTTCACCGCTCTCTCACCTCGAGGAATTGCGGCCCCAGTTGTGGGGTGCTCCTGCGTTGGGTCGCGCTTCGCCTTCCTTCAACCTTCGTGTATTTACCGCGTCTCGTGCGGTGGTCACTGTAGATTTGGTGGTTGTGACTCGATGTCTGCCCATGCTGCTTGGATTGCCTTTTTTGGACTGACCCCCCGCTCGTGTCCTTGTTGCCTACCTTGTCCAGTGTCAGCTTCTTATGTGGATGTGTGGCCACCCTTTCGTGCGTTCCTCGGGGCCCCTTGGCAAGGCTTCCGTGGCACCTGGTGTCCTTATCGGGGTCAGTCCTGTGTTTTGGTTAGCGCAGTCTAATTGTTCCGCGCTACTGCCTACAGAGAGTCTCCGCCTGTTTACTTCTCACCCCAGCGGCAGGCCCGCTCTTCCAGCATCACCAGCCTACTGCCTCCATGCCTCTGTGCCACGGATTGCCTTCTCCTCGCATTGGGGTGCCCGTTCCCTTTGGCCGTCTTCACTCGCGGGCGCTCTGCTCACGGTCCGCTGACTCTGCTGCAGTTCCTCGTGCGTAGTCTGCCACCCGACCTGGGTCCGTTGTGTGGTCCGGTCTGCTTATGCTGCAGTCTCCACGGCGCTGCCTCCGTTGTCTGCCTCTCTTCTCTGTTGCACTGCCACAGGTGGGGCGTGTGGGCCGCCGCTCCGTTGCCTATCCCGACTCGTTTTTGCAACCCTGCTTGTTGCGCCCTCTTTCTGTTGATCGGGTTGTCGACTGCTCTGGGCTCTCCTCTTTCATCACGCCGGGGTCTCGGCCGCCATATTGGGTCTGCAGGGGCACCACTTTGTTGGCTTCTCACTCGTTTTCTGGACTCCGATTTGCAAAGGTGTTCGTGTGGAAGTGAGGGGAATAGGTTCACGCTTCCACTGATGCTTTTTGATGGCTAATTACAGTCGTTTATTCAGCGTTCGCAGGATCTATTTGAGGATCTCGGCAGGAGCTTCGCTCACACGCAGCCTCACGCCATGAGCTTAGGCCACACCCCCGAAGTGCTTCAGTGATTGTTTTGATTGTGACCTTTCTCTATGAACCTGCAGGCCATACATCACGTTGTAACTCCTGCACTCACACTTTAAACTTCAGGATATTTAAAGACTCCCGGAAGCGAAGAGACATGAAGTGCATCAAGTGATTGGTGTGATTGTGGTCTTTCTCTAAAATGCTGCAGGCCTTAGAGCAATTTGTAACTCCTGCATTGTCACTTTAAACATCAGGATATTTAAAGACTCCCAGAAGCTTTTATGTTAGGTTAATAGAATGGCTCTATGAATTGAGTATTTTATTTCATCTCTTTTAATACTGGAATATTAATTAAAGTAATCAATGAATTGTGTAAAGATGTTCTTTTCTGTTGTTGATTGTTTAACTCTTGATGTGTAAAAGTTCACATTTTGGAAAAAAAAGCAAAAAACTACATGAGCCACAGTGATGTGGTTATACGGCCATAGTGTGGTGTGGTGTTTGTAGTGTAAGGCCCACACTGTCCTAGGGTTGGCCCATACCCTCTGCTTTATTGCTTTGAAAATTGCGGAGATAAACATTGCAGGAATCCGGCAACAGCGGGCTGCGAAGTGATCTACATTATGGATTACGGACCAGAAATGTAAGTTGCATGCTGTATGCCCTGAGCTGTGGGGGTGTGTGGTTAGCACAAGTGGATACATCAAAAATACCTTTCGGAATCTAGACAGAAATAGGCTTTGGGCATTGAACTTTAAAAAAAAAGTTCTCTAAATCTCAAAACTCTCCCCTGTCTGTTATTGACTTGTATGCATTTCCTATGGAGTAGAACACATATAATGCTTTGGGCTTCTCCTTTAAACATGGTGTCTGATGAGGAAATACTGGCTTAGATAAATATGCCTCTCCCGCCATTGCCCGTGTTTATCCCAAGACCGCCTCTTTTGGAAGAGATTGAAGTAGCAAATTCTTTGACAGGCCAAACTGAGACATGAATGCCTGTAGTTCGGGCAGACTCTATTGTCCAGAAATTAAAACCTTGCTCCAATGTGATTGAAGCCTTTTTTCCATCTAAAGGGAAACCGACTATTAGAATGGTTCTGGGACTGGGATCAATTGGAAATAATGAAATGTCGACCTTACCATCAGTATCTAATTGTGCAATAAAGGTCCCAAAGGGAGCTCAGGGACAATAGTTCTCCAAAAGAGGCCCACCGTTGGGATGATACTCCCCAGATCCCAATAGTACTATGTGCCCAATTTTGACTCCTCAATCTCCTCATTTCATTCATCTGCATCTTTCAAACCAGCGAGGAAGTCTGATATTCCATTCACTTCTAACACAGGGGTTGATATTCAATTCTCCTTAAAACCTTGCTATTCAAATTTGAGAATGTCACACTTCATATGATGGGGAAAGATTTTTTGATAAATCACAATCTTACAAAAAAATAGGATGTGGGACAAGAGCAACTACCTGTAGTAAAGGAAAATATTGCACAAATACCTGTTCCCTGTGGGGGGATACTAGTACCTCTGCAGACCAAACTACTAAAGCTACCAGCATAACCAGGACTAAACGACCAGACTGCCATGAGGTCCTCTCCCCCACCGCTGATTACTGTAATATATCATCTATTGCTATGCAGACAAAGGCTGACGATCTGTTATTAATCTGTTATTAGAAGATGGAGAAGAATTTGGAAGTAATTTGCCTGGATGATATACCAGGATGCAGGAGAATTCAGAATGAGGCAATATCTACTCAGATAGGTCACCCTAATGGAAACTCATGCAAGGCAGCTAAATCCACTGTCAGCAAGATTCAAAAATTGAAGAAACCAAAGACCTGCCAAAAAAAGGTGAATTTGTATTCTTCCCTTTAATTTGTGAATTCGTTACTGTCCCAGGAATTGGTAAAATCAGTTCACTCAAACATTTAAAAAAACAGAGGAGCATAACAATCACCAACTATTGAGCAGTCTGCGTCAATACCATCCCATATATTCTCTGATTCACAGGTTAAATGTGGGCCTATGCCCACAGTTGTGAGAGCAGCAGTGATGACACACTGTTTGACTGTGCATTCAGACTCGTTACAACCTGCGGTTAGACAAAAATAGCGGTATGGCTACCTCCAAGGTCATAATGACCTCCATAGTCTCATATTATAACAACAGCTGTATGTAGGCAGAGAGAATGGTAAAGCAGTTTTAGGCACACATGTGTTTTGCAGACATGTAGAATACAAAAGCAGGGTTAGGACAGGCAGAACAGAGCACCAAAGCAGTGTTATGCTCAAGCATATTTTGTATGAGGAGAAAAATAAAGCAGTGCTATGGGCACATGTCTTCTGAAAGTGCACGAAAATGACAATTCATCACTATGTACCCATGCGTTTTTTAGGTCTGATGGATGCAAAAGCACTGCTAAGAATATGTGACTTGTGTAGGTGGAAGAGAACACTAATGCAGTGTTAGACACAAGCGTGTTTTGCAGGTGGGGTGAATGCCAATGCAGTTTTATAAACACGTATGCTTTGTAGTTGGGGAGAGAGGCTTTGCTAGGGGGGACTGAGGGGGCTATAGCCCCGAGTCTTTTGGTTGTAGCTCCGGATAGAAGCCCAGGAGCAACAACCAAAAGGCTAGCTAGCCCAGAGTCCCGACAGGCTCAATATTAGCATTGCTCCGGACCTATTCCAGCCCTAGCAACACCCCTGGTTGGAGAGCATGACTAATTAGTGTTAGGCACACCTGTGCTTTGTTGGCAGAACAGGTCAAAGCATGGAGAACTGTACATGCATTTTGGAAACACAGGAGGCCACCAATGAAGTGTTAGGAATACATCAGTTATGTAGGTGGAGAAGAGTGTAAAAGCATTGTTAGGCATACATGTGTTTTGTAAGAGGAGAGAGGAGAACAATACCCAAGCATTGTTAAGCACATGTGTGTTCTGTATTCGGGGAGAAGGCTAAAGCAGTGGGAACACAATGAAAATGGAGGAAACAACAAAATAACATACACATTTGCACTAAAGCAGTGTTTGCTACATGTTACATTTTGTAGGTGGAGGAGAATAGCAAAGTAGTGTTAGGCATACATTTGTTTTTTTGTTGGGGAAAACAACAAACCACTGCTGGGCATACTTGAGTTTTTAGGCAGAAGCGTGTTAGAGGAAAAGTCTGCCAAAGCAGTCGTTTGTGTGTTTTTGTAGGCAGGGAGAAGGCACGCTAGTTGTCTGTATGCAGGGGTAACAACAAAGCTGTGTTAGTCTAATGTGTGTTCAGTATGCACAGGTGTCCAAACCAGTGAAAACCCTGCATGAGTTTTGTATGCAGAGCAGAACATCAAAGCAGTGTTAGGAATATGTGAGTCTTTTATGTGGCAAACAACATCTAAGTAGTGTTAGGTACACATCTATTTTATATCTGGAAAACACTACAAAGCAGTTTAGGTACACACTTGTCTTTTAGGTAGGGAGCAGGCCAAAGAAGTGAAAATGCCCAGGCAGAGGGGAAAACCAAAGAACTGTTAGGCTGGGGAGCATTTCGTAGGCAAAGGTGAGGAGTGTTAGGAACCCATTTCCTTTGAATGTCAGGTAATGAAAAATCACTGTGAGCCAGTTGCCAGTTGTGCATTTTGTCGAAGATGGAGAAAGATAAAGCATGGTTAGGCACATGACGTGTGTTTTGTAGGTAGAGAAGGTGGAAGCAGTGGGAAGTCCACATCAGGTGATACAGAAGAATACCACATCAGTATTAGACACACATGGGTTATGAAGGTAGGGCAAAATGCAAAGGCATGTGTGCTTTACAAGTGGGAGAAAATGACAAACCACTGCTAGACATTTGTATGTTTTGTAGACAGACGAGATAATCACCAATGCATTGATAGGCAAACATGTATTTTATAGTTGAAGGAGTACTCCAAAGCAATTGCAGGTTTGTTGTGTGGGTTGGCGGAACACAAAAGCAGTGTTAGAAACATGTGTTACATAGGTGGAAGAGTTTGCCAAAACAAGCGTTTTTCTAGGCAGATGGCACCACCAAAAGAGTTTCAGGGATATCAGTATTGTGTAGGCTGGAGGAATGCAAAAGAAAAGGCAAACACCCTTTTCGTAGGCAGTGTGACGAATCTCCAGATGTTGATACTTCTCCCCTAGGTGGAGCCCCTTTCCATGAGGCCAGGGTGGTGATGCCACTACCTGATAGTCCCCCTAGGGTGGTACTCAGCGGGTGGATCTCATGAGAGGGGAGAAGCCCTTTGGGACCAGTGATGACTATCTAGGAAGAATGCGGTATCGCTACCCAACACATGACCCTGGTGCCCCTTTCCCAAGTTACCCCATCTTTTCCTCGTCCATTCATCTTTAAACGTACAGTCACGCCCCATCTACTTTTCTAAGGCAACTCCAGTAGAGAACATTGAAACAGGAAAGAGGACTAGTGAGTTACCATCCCAATACCCACTTAGTACTCGACGAGGAAGAAGACTAGTGAGTAACCATCTCAATAGTCTCATAGTAATGGGACTAGGAAGAGGACTAGGTAATTCCCATCTCAAGACTCAACTGGGAGTGAGATGAGGAGGAAATGCGAAGCAATACCAAATCCGCATTGGAACCACTGCCAGCAGAATAGTGGTTCCTGCTTCAGTATTGGCTAGAGCAAGGTGAACACTGATGGAGGTCTTCACAGAGTGTCAATCCCTCCCAGGAGGAACCGTGTGAGAGAAGGCAAACCCGATGGGCAGACGGCCGCTGACTAAAATGCTGTGCAAGGGAGAGAGGATCCAAAACAAGATTCCAGGCATCCCACAGGCCAGGGAAATGCAAAGGTGAATGAGCATACCCATCCCGAAAGGAAGAAACCTGCAGGAAAGAAGCTCAAGAAAGGTACAGGAGTACAGTGATTGAGATCAGCTGGCTTGAGGGAGTCAGAACTCATGGATCCCATACATCGGGGTACACAGGAAGCCAGAGGGACTTGCAGACTGCAGAGAGACTCTTGCAAACACCAGACAGGAGAGTCTGGGAATCGCACCCACACAGTACACTAAGTTGTAGTAAGGCTTGGCAGGAGATTGAAGCAAGTCTTCAGGAAGTAAGGATGCCACCAGAAAGGTGAGTCTGAGATTCTCACCCACACAGTAGACAACATTGTACTACGGCTTGGCGGGAAAGTGAACCAACTATACAGAAAGTAAGGACACTGCCGAAATTTGTCACTCGATTCTAAAATCACACAGGGAATTGTATTAAGGCTTGGCAGAGGAGTGAACAAGGACAATAGCGTGGAGAGGACATTGTGGACACATGTGGAGAGTGCAGAGTGCAGCACTTCGTGAGAGGGATCTAGGTCTGCACCCAAGGGTCAATGACAACACAGCTTAAAGAGAGAATCCAGGCAAAATGTGGAGAATGCATCACGGTCAGAGGGAACCAGCTCTATACCCAAGGGTCAAGGACCCATCCAGTCTGGAGAGAGCATCCAGTCAAAGCTTTTCAGCATGGTAGCCGTCGATGAGAAGCCAAAGCTACCAACCAGGCTCCAGGACCCCAAAGAGAGTTTCTAAGTCTACAAAAGACTGGGGAAAGAGACTGGTCCCTGGTACTTAGATGAACAGAATCAAACATGAACTTCCTTTTTGCCAGGAGAAGGAAGACCCCCCTGTGGAAACAGAAGACACCTTCTTTTTGTTTAGTTAGCTTAGTGGGCTAGGGAGAGAGTTAGGATTTTGATACTGGGCAGTGAGACCTTTCCTTTGGACATTCTGATACTAGTTATTTCTGGTTAGGCAGGGAAACCACTTTTAAAGTTAGAGCAATTTAGGGTTTCTTTTCCTTTTACCACTGTTAATTAAAGGTTATACCCAATACCACAACCCCTCCATGTCAGAGTGTTACTTCTGGACGCTTCAGTGGGTAGGTAGGACAACAAAGCATTTTGAAGCACATTTGTGTTTTGTAGGTGGAGATGTACTGGGACACCCACATGCATTGTGTAGCATTTTTCTAGCCAAAGGAGAATGGCAAAAATATTGCTAGATATCAGAGCAGCACATATTTGCTTTGAAGCTTGGTAAGGCAAAAGCAGTGAGGACTTTTAGACTCACGTCCATTTTGTAGGAAAAGGAGTACACCAAAGCAGAATAATGAATTAGTGTTAGGTACACATGTGTTTTGTGGGCAATGAGACTGCCAAATTTCACATTGAGAACAAGTCCGATTTTCATGTGGTTGTCCCCGTTCTGTAATGGTTTGACAGAGTGATAAACAATGGTCCAGAGATTTGCCAAGACCCGTGCTTGTGGTTATGATTGCTTCAAAAACTAATAGCATTCACCTTTTCGTTCTGCTTAAGTCACCCTGAGTGGGATGGGTATGCCCAGACGCGGCACCCAAACCTGCTGTGCCTAGAGACCCAACATACTCCCACCCAATGAGGCGGAAACATATCTGGGGATGCTTGTATTCTCACGCAGAAGGGATGAAATCAATGAGTTTGGGCTGGACCGAGCCTAATTTGCATATGGGATTTACCCTTCTGTAATGGCTTAGCAGGCTAAAAAAAAGATGCTCTGGAGGGTTGCCCAGAGCTGTGCCCGTCTTTATGATTGATTCAAAATGTTCCAGCCGTTACCTTTTTGTTTTGCTTTTGTTGTTCCCGATCATATCAATCAATTACAGACTCTGGCAAACTAGAGTTTATTATAGCAAAGATAGTGGTTTGCGAATCCTGGAAGAACTTAAAAGTCAAAAAATTGATATCAGCTATAGGGGTTGTAGCCTCTTTTGGAGACTATGAGACGGTCTAAACGATGACAAGGACATTTGCAACGTCATCTAAAATAGCTTCCTGGAAATCCGCAATTAGTAAACACTGAGCCTGAACCTGATTACTCTAGCCAGGGCTCACTCCAACAAACTGTGACACGTCATCACACTTTGGACATCATGATCATAGTTGCGTACTACAAGAGCAGGTGCTTTTCTTTTTTCTCTCCTTATCTCAATTTCTCCCCCATTCCTCTAACTCTGCACTCCAACCTAAATGCTTTGTTCAGGCGATGTTCCTTCTTATCTTCTTTCCAAAATCCCACTAAATAGCACTGTTTAAAAAAAAAAAAGGTTACATTGCATCCAGAAATTGGATAACATTTCCTGACATATCACCATGACAATGCAAAATTGAAAATGCCTATCTCTCACAGTTACCTGCCAGCACAGTAATGATGCAGGCTCTGACGTGCAGAGGTACTATGTGGTTTGAGGTAGGCTATTATGGTTCTCAGTGCTGTATGTTTGACTGGTAAGGATGTGTACTGCAACTGTGGGTTGCTTCAAGGAGAACTGCTTAGGTGTTTTTGTGTGATTTCAGCAGAGGATTGTTAGGGAGGACCGGATCAAATGACTGTAGAATGCAGACCCTGTATTTATATTCATTACATTCCATAAAACAGACAACATGTCATTGCATGGCTCCATCAGCAGCCAAATACAGTTAAGTTTGTCGGGTGTGCGGTATAAATGACTCAAAAATTCAAAAAATTCAAAGCACAAACCCCATTTTCCTGCTCTGGAACATTCTCTACAATTCTCAAATGTCCAATGAACATGACTCCAACATAAAGACACATCACTGTAATGTGTTCCCGAATGATTTGAATATCACCCATTACATACATTTTGTTACACCATTTATTGTCTCCTAGTACTTCTTAAAATCAGCAAACTGCAATTGTTTAACAATATATTTCTGAAATATATTTCAGATAAGTGTACTAAATTGTACATTGCATTCTTCTTCGCTTTTTCTGACAAACTGGCAGTGCTCCAGTAATGATTGGCATATTGTGACAGAGGACCATCTGGTAAGAGTGTGCAATAATACAATGATGTGGATGATTCTGTCTCAGAAAGTATGGTCTGCTAATCATACCCCCCACGCCCTTTTGCCTAAAGCTTTATGCCAAAAGCATGGTGCACTGATCTTCTCTGTTCCATCAGACTCCAGACATCTGCTCTATCTGTTCTTCAGTGGCATCGGCATGGCAGGGTTAGAGGTCACTTGTGCATTCCTGGCTGCTCCTCTAACCCAAAATGAGGGCAGAAAGACATCCACACCTCTGATTCAAACTATTATAAGGATCAGTTTAGTGGCAGGGCAAACTCTAATAATAAGCCATATTAGGTTACTCAAAACAAAGGGGGGTCTGGGAATCTCTCTACCAGCACAAGCACAGCCCAATGACCTGTTCTTGGGTGAATAACCCCTGGGAGAGACTCTACCAAGCCTTTAGCTCACTCTCCCTTTCACAGAAAAGAAATTTCCCCGCATATTAGCCTTTGTCCTGCCCAGGGGCAGTCCAGCGCCAAAATGCTAGACAATTCTCCGCTGAACGAGAGTACCATCAGTAACCCCATACACGTGTTTCAGCCTTGTTGGGCATCATCAGTGAGGTGAAACTGGTGCCTCTCTAAGAACAGTAAGCAAGGGGTCCACTTCTGGATCGCCCTGTTAACAAGGCTGAAACACGTGTATGAGGTTGATGTGGTACTCTTGTTCAGAGGAGAATTGCCTAGTATTTCGGTGCTGGACTGTCCCTGGGCAGGACAAAGACTGATATGCAGGGACATTTCTTCTCTGTGAAAAGAACTGTAACGCTCACCTGATTCCCGCAGAGGCACCGGTCTTGACTGGGTGAATGCCGTATCTTCAAAGGTGATGTGTAACACACGGTTGGCTCTTTGGGCTGGACCTCTGTGCACTGTATGTCTGACTCGAAGAGTAAGATGTCTGCAGATAGAAAATATGGGATTAATGAACTGGGGTTATTGGGTGCCTCTCTCCTCTTCCCTTTCTCTTCTCCTGTAGAACCCCAAAGGTTAACACCCTCACCTTAGGTAAGTGAAAGCTGGGCTCTCCATCTGCCTCGGGGCAGGGTGCCGTAACCAGTTTCTTCACTGGATAAGGGTGCAGGCCTCTTGACCTCAGAGGACTGCTGTCCGTCGTTAACTGCACGAACGGTAAGTTCTGGGCACTTCAAATGTCTTAAAAGTCTTTTGTAATGATATCTCTTGTTTTGCAGGGTTCCGGCGATGGCGGATGGCGGGCTGATGAGAGTTGAGGATCGAACCCGCGTGAGGAATATAGGCGCCTGGAAGCACGTAAGTAAGCGCTTGTAGCCTGCTTCACGATGCGCACTAACTGTCCCTTTTATCTTGCAGGTACAAGTTTGGAGCTTTAGAGAAGCTGAAGGGTGCTGGAATACCCACTGGATTCGGCGTGGGAAGGAGTAATGACACGTGAGTAATAAAGCTGCCCAATGCCTTTAAACGCACCTTCTTTTGTCTTTCAGATGCGGGATGCAGCGCCGAAGGCCTCCGGAGCGTGCGAAGAGCTGGTAAGCTTTTGTCTTTCAGATGCCGGAATGCAGTGCGAAGACCTCCGGAGCATGCGAAGAGTAGGTAAGCCTTTGTCTTTCAGATGCCGGAATGCAGCGCGAGGCGTTGGTGACAGCCGATGGACCAGGTAAGAGATGCGCTGCCACTGAAGACCGTAGTGCTAACCTGTTCTTTCTTTGTCTTTACAGGTGCTGCTGAAGACTGGATTACAGGATGGTAAGCCTTTGTTCCCTTAGGCCCATGATCAGAAGCAGAAGACACAATGAGCGTTCTGCTGCAGAGAATGCAGAATAACGCAAAGCAAGATTCATCCATCGGGTGTCGTTTAAATAGCCTCCTGTAGTGCTTAGGTGTCTCCTTCCACAGCCACGCCTAGGTAAGAAAAGAGTTCCTGCTTTCCAGAAGAGTTCCAGTGTTCTGAACCTAGGGAGTGGCTCCTGCCCCACCCAACAGGAAAAGTAGTCCCAAACAGAAGAGGATCAGGGGTTCAACTGGCAGGTAAGTAAGCACCATGGTCTGCTGCAGGTAAGTCCACCCAAGCATTATGAGCCCGGCGCTTCCAGCGCTGGGACTGGGCATCTTTATGAGCCTGGTGCCACTGGTGCCAGGACAGGGTCCAAAAGGTCCCAATTGGGACTGGCTGGCACTCGGAACCGGGGTTATGGGTCTGCTTCCAAGGGAGTCGGGCAAGCCCTGATCTTTTGGAAGCAGAGATCATGACAGCAACCCCCCTCAAGGCCCCTCCCAAACCGGGCTTCTCCGGGGGTTTGGGCTTGTTAGGAAATGTTCGATGAAATCTTTTGATTAGACGAGGCGCGTGGACATATTCTGCAGGTTCCCAGGATCTTTCTTGGGGACCGTAGCCTTTCCAGTCAATCAGGTAAAATAGTTTAGATTTGGAGATCTTGGAATCCAGGATGCTTTTGTCTTCAAACTCGAGTTCTCCATCAACTAGAATAGGTTTTGGAGATGTAGTTAGTCGGGTTTGAGGTTGCACGGGTTTTAAAAGAGAGACGTGGAAGACCGGATGTATCTTCATGTGAGGGGGCAAGTCCAACTTGACCGCTACTGGATTTACTATGGTAGTGATGGAATAGGGACCAAGGTATCTTGGGTTGAATGTGCGTGGTCCTTTTAGAGGTAGATATTTGGTGGATAACCAGACTTGATCTCCTACTTGATATTGGGGGGCTTCCTTCCGATGTTGGTCTGCTCCTTTCTTGTATTGTTCTTTAGCCCTTTGAAGGTGAGAAACGGCTTCCTTAAAGGCTTGGGTGATTGTAGAATGCAGGTGGTCTACTGCTGGTGTTCCAAGATCTTGGAGTGGATCCAACTCCGAGGTTCGAGGGTGACTACCGTATAAAAGAAAAAACGGGGTCTTCCCAGTTCCCGAGTGGACAGTTATTGTAGGCATATTCGGCTATCCAAAGGATATCTTTCCAAGTTTTTTCAGTTTGTTGTAGCATGCAGCGCAAATACTGTTCCAGAGTTTGATTGGTCCTCTCGGTTTGTCCGTCGGTTTGAGGGTGGTGGCTGGTCGAAAGTCTCACATCAATTTGAGCCGACCGACAGCAACTTCGCCAAAAATGAGAAATAAATTGACTACCTCGATCCGAAATTAGAACTGAAGGAAAACCGTGCAGTCGGACGATGTTTTCGAGAAATTCTCAGGCCAGAGTTGCTGCTGTTGGTAAGCCTTTGAGTGGAATGAAATGCGCCATCTTGGAGAATAGGTCCAAGATTACTAGGATCGTATTGTATCCGGAGCATGGAGGTAGATCGGTGATGAAGTCCATAGAAAGCGTATGCCAAGGGCGAGGCGGGATGTCAATAGGGCGTAAGAGGCCGGCTGGTTTTTCCTTTTGACTCTTGTTTTGGGCGCATACTCCACAGGACATTATAAAGTCTCTGATATCTTTTTTCCAAGACGGCCACCAGAAGTAGCGCTTGATCTTTTCCGAGGTCTTGGTCATACCGGGATGTCCTTCCATTAAGAGATTACCTTTTTCTGTAAATCTGTGGTGGGCAGGTATAACCGTTCTTGGAAATATAATAGGTTGTCCTTCACCGTAAAGTCCTTTCCCTGCAGATGCCAATTCTGTATGTCTGCTGGAGTTACCAGTAGCCTGGCTTTATCCTTAACTTCCTCTATGGATTGTGTGGCGATTACACCTAGAATTCTTTGTTCGGGAATGATAGGTACAGGTTTAGGATTGATCAAATGTTCTTCCACTCCCATCCGAGAAAGGGCATCAGCTTTACCGTTTTTTGTACCAGGTCGATAGGTAATTATGAAGTCAAACTCGGCAAAGAATAGTGCCCAACGGAGTTGCCTAGAGGATTGAGCTTTTGCGGTTTTCAAAATATTGCAGGTTCCGGTGATCTGTAATCACAGTAACGGTGTGTCCGGCCCCCAGAAGATAATGCCGCCAAGCCTTAAAGGCGGACTTGATAGCTAGAAGTTCCTTATCAGTAATAGTGTAATTGATTTCAGGAGGCGAGAATTTGCGGGACCAAAATGCCACGGGATGCAACTGATTGGTTACTGGGTCCTTTTGTGATAGAACTGCCCCCATGGCAAGGCTCGAAGCATCAGTTTCAACGATGTAGGGGAGTTCTGGGCGAGGATGTTTTAAGATCGGTGCAGAGATAAATCTAGTCTTCAAATTCTGGAAAGCTTGTTCCGCCTCGGTAGACCATTCAAAACGTTTGTTTTTCTTTAACAAGGCGGTGATGGGCTGGACTATTCGAGAGAATTCGGGGATAAACCTGTGGTAAAAGTTAGCGAAGCCTAACATGCTTTGAACACCTTTTACGGAGGATGGCGATGGCCATTTGAGAATTGCATCGACCTTCTTTGAATCCATACGCACTCCGCTAGGTGATAATATGAATCCCAAGAATTCAACTTCAGTCACGTTGAAAACACATTTTTCCAACTTAGCGAAAAGTTTGTGTTGACGCAATCTCTCGAGGACCATTTTCACGTGTTTCCGATGTTCAGTTTCCGATGAAGAATAAACGAGGATGTCGTCAATGTAAACAACAACACACACATCTATGAGCTCTCTGAGGACATCGTTCATAAAATATTGAAAGGCGGCTGGGGCATTGCAAAGTCCGAAGGGCATGACCTGATATTCAAATAGCCCATACTTGGTGCGGAAGGCCGTCTTCCATTCATCGCCCTCTTTTACTCGTACCAAGTGGTAGGCTCCTCTAAGATCCAGCTTTGTATATATGCATGCTTTTCTGACTTGGTCCAGGAGTTCAGTGATCAAAGGTAACGGATATCTATTCTTAACGGTGATCTGGTTCAGGGCGTGATAATCTATACAAGTTCTAAGGTCCCCTTCTTTTTTTGGAACGAAGAACAAAGCTGAGGAAGCAGGGGACTTGGAAGGACGAATAAACCCATTCGCTAGGTATTGATCCAGGTATTGTCGGAGGTGAAGATTCTCAGGCTCGGTGAGGGCATAAATTCTACTACAAGGAGGAGTAGATCCAGGTATCAGGTCTATCTGGCAGTCATAAGACCTATGAGGAGGTAGAGAGTTAGCCTGATCCTTCCGGAAAACATCTTGGAATTCTAGGTATTCAGGAGGTAACTGAGGAGCCTCCGGGGAAATTGCTGCCAGTGCAACACCAGGTCGAGGGTGACAAGTAGAGACACATTCTGGAAACTGAACCGTTCTTGCTCGCCAATCGATCTGAGGATTGTGCTTCTCTAACCAAGGAATTCCTAGAATAATCTGGAACTGGGGGGCCTTGATCACATCGAACACGATCTTCTCATGGTGTCCATCTTGACTTACTAGCGTCACTTCTTGGGTGGTATGCGTTACTGGTCCGGAGGCTATCTCCGTACCATCCACCGTAATAATGGCGTCCTTTACAGCCTTTGGACAAATAGTCAGATTCATCCTCAAAACCATTTCATGATCCACATAATTGCCGATGGCACCGCTGTCGACGTAAGCTTCAATCGCATGTAATCGATCCGGATGTTCAGGGCTAATGAGGACCATAGGTATCACGAAATGCGAGGTCACGGAACTGGTTTTAACGCTCGGCAAGAGGACCTCTATTCTTGTCGGGCGAGGTTGTTTCCCTGCTCAGAGTTTGTGACCCTGGTAACTGCAGCTCCTACTGCCTTCTTGGCTGGTTTCACCGGACAGTCTCAAAGAAAGTGCCCCGAGTTTCCGCAATAGAGGCATAATTGCAGCTGTTTTCTCCTTTCCCGCTCCTTTTGTGTTAGTGGTCCTTTCAGGCCCCCTATTTGCATGGGTTCCCCGGAGTATACTCCTTTGGTAGGAGTTGGTGGTTTGGAAAATACTCGAGCATCAAACTTGGAACGATCGGCCTTCCTGTTCTGCAGTCTGTGGTCAATTTGAACGACTAAGTCAATATAGTCCGAACAGTCTTGCTGGGGATTCACTACTTGGGCAAACACATCTTTGAGCTCTCCACGTAGACCTCTATAAAACAGCGTAATCCTTTTGTCCTCAGGCCATCGAGTTTCCACTATCAGTCTGTTGAAAGACGCAATATAAGCCAAAAGGTCTTGATTACCCTGTCGCAATGAAAGGAGCTCATTGTCCAAGGCCTGCCCCTGTGAATGTCTTGCAAACAGTTTTTCCATACTGAGCTGAAAAGCTTGAAAATCATGGAGAACCGGATCATCTTGATTAACTAGAGGGATCGACCAGTCTGCCGTATTGCCACTAAGGTACGAAAGCACGAAAGCTACCTTAGCTTGATCAGTTGGAAAGGCTGCTGGCCGGCATAAGAAGTGCAACCGGCACTGATTAATAAATACTGCAAACCTCTTTGGGTCACCAGAAAATCATTCGGGCGGAGCCAGAGGTACATTCCCAGGTAGGTTGATCTGCACTGGGTTCGTAGAGGATGTTGCGTTTTTTATGTACAATGAATTTTGCAAATGTGACCAAATGGTCTGTTTTACTAAAACATTTAATAAATTGATGAAGTATTTTTGTTGAAACTGAGCCTACCATCTCTTTATATTAGTCAAAAGATTGATGGGTTGTGAATTCATGGTTTTGGTGTGAGATCCAGATGTGTGAACTCTGGTGAGGATATGACAAGGTAGTTTGTTGGCATAACCCCCCCTCTTTTTGGTTTGTTTAATTAAAGCATATGTATATTTATAGCCATGATTTGACATTATTTTGTTTTGGAGTTTTTGTATTATTACTGTTTGAATTGCTACTGTAATCACATTCACATTCCTCTTTAGAATATATCCTGCATTTGGCCCATGTTACCACCAAAAGTGGAGCAAGACATGTCTCTTGACTGTGCCTTTTTCACCTTTTTGGTTAGGATCACTGTTGGTTTGTAGTAGCATGATTTGGCACTACTCATCCCTGTACTCCTGCAGAGCTTTCGTCACACTAAGCTGTAGAAGCGTGTACTTTAGATTGATATATGAGCGCTTCATCCTACAGAATACTGCCGAGTTCTCTGATAAATTCTGACCATCACATAACCACCATTACAAACTTACAGGTTGCACCATAAACATTACTCAAGTCTCCTCTGGTAATAATTGAAGAGTCCCTTAAGCTTTACTTCTATCTGCATGGAATGTGATGCTCTTTTAACTCATGTATGTCCTGGCTATGGTAAGCCGAAAGTAATTTATGAAAAGTGGTGAGGGTATTTCAATGGAAAGGAGAAAGAATGTGAGGTGAGATGGGCCCAAGGGTTAAGGGAAGAAGGTCGTTTGAATTAAGAAGATTGCCAACTAGGTCAGAGAAGGAGTCAGAGTAGTTAAGTGGGTGAATGCCTATATGCACATAAAAAATAGTTTATGAAGGAGAATATGAAGGGGAGGCTTCCAAGGAGGGTAGAAAGAGTTGGGTGAATGGTGGTTGTGTTTTGAAAGGGGGGGTGCACGGAGAAGGATGAGAAGTTAGAAGGTAAAGTGTTAAGTGGATGGTGGCAGTGTATTGTAGGGATGATTAAAAAGAGTGACATTAGACTGAAGGCATCTTGGTGCTCCTCACAGGAAGATGGGGCAGAAGGAATTAGAATGGATGAGTCTCCAATGCCATGCAGAAGGCATTTGGGCTAACCGTGACTCTGAGAGTATGTAGCAGGGTATTCCAGAGACCAGCACACACCACGGAAAAGGAACGTCCCCCAATCCGACTGTATTTAACCACAGGGATGGGGATTAAGGAGACATTGGCAGAGTGCAGTGCCCGGCCAGGAACATAGGGCCAGAATTTAGCTTGCAAGTATTCAACACCTTGACTATAAAAAGCCTGATGGACGAGACAGAGGGCTTTCAATCGTAGGGATGATTAACAAGAGTGACATTCGACTGAAGGCATCTTGGTGCTCCTCACAGGAAGATGGGGCAGAAGGAATTAGAATAGATGAGTCTCCAATGCCTTGCAGAAGGCATTTGGGCTAACCGTGACTCTGAGAGTATGTAGCAGGGTATTCCAGGACCAGCACACACCACAGAAAAGGAACGTCCCCCAATCCGACTGTATTTAACCACAGGGATGGGGATTAAGGAGACATTGGCAGAGCGCAGTGCCCGGCCAGGAACATAGGGACAGAATTCAGCTTGCAAGTATTCAACACCTTGACTATAAAAAGCCTGATGAACAAGACAGAGGGCTTTCAATCGGATGTGCTGTACTGGGAGCCAGTGAAGACTTCTAAGTATGGGGGAAATATGGGTCCAGCGGGGGATCGTGGTGGACAGGCGAGTAGCATTGTTCTGAAGGACCTGAAGACGCTCTAAAATGTAAAGCAGGTTGTGCCAGAAATGGAGAATTACAGTAATTCATAGTAGAGGCGACGAGGGCAGAGACTACAGGAGCACAGAGGTGCACAAGTATAAAGGGAAGAACACGCTGAAGAAGTCTGACTTGATAGTAGCCCCACTGACAAACTGAGCTAACCTGTGGCTCCATCGAGAGGGAGGAAGAGAGTTTTACACCCAGATCAGTGAAGGGTACACATAAGGTTGAAACAGATATTTTCATTTTCCTCCTTTCAAGGCCTCATGCAATTTACTGATATTGTTGCTGATTTTGCTCCCGTCAAAATCAATAATATCAAATGAAATTTGTGCACAAAAATGTTCAGTGAATCACATTCTAAAATCGCTATGGGGTCCTTATAAGTGTGCCAGCTCCGGAAAAAAGCAAGTAAAGGTTGCAGCAATTCTGTAACCAGTTACCCGATTTACCTCCAACCAAGAGCTGGAGATAAATCAGGCCCCTCCTGGTGCCTGAAATTCCAGGAATCCCCTCAATGGAGTCCTATGGCACTCCATGGAATGGGTATTTACCACTGTTTCCGACTCCTGGAATATCCTGGAGTTACTGGGATATCAAACACCAGTAATGGAAGGTATGTTTGCCTGTATCCCACTGGTAATTCTGGTGGGATACCGGCAAACTTCTAATGAACCCTTTAATGCAAAAAACAAAGCTGAAAATCGCATTGAAAATATATGTATGATATTTGTATTTGTATTTGAATTTAGTTATTTATATAGTGCTCTTTCCCCATTTGTATGGCCTCAATGCGCTTTGTGGTAGGAACGCCCTCAGTGACTGTAGTCAATGGGCTGGACAATTCGAAAAGGATTAAATCAAGAGATGCGTGTGTGCATTTTGCCGGTCTAGATCTTGGGTGGGTGGCTAGGCTCATCTAAGCAGCCCAAAAGAGGTCAAGCATGTGGGTGGTCGCTGTTGGTGGTTTGTGATAGGGTGCTATTGTCGGCAGAGTCGATGTGTGGCCAGCTATACCGAATTTCTGTCATTGCTAGTCACTGTATGCTATTGTCAGAGGTTTTGAGGTAAGTCAGGTGTTTCAGTGTGGATGGCTATTTGTGCTGCTAGACCAGGAAGCACAGCAATAGCTGCATTCTACGGCGCATGGATGGTTGGCTGTGCCTGCGGCCTGTGTCCACTGGTGTGGTGTGAGGTATACGTACCGTAATTTTTGAGTTTATACATACTGTTGTCTTTGGGGTTGATTTGGCTGTAGCGATCTTTGTCCAGAGTAGCCGGTATGGTCCCATTGTTCATGGTCTCTCTAGTGTGAGGGTCTGAGTAAGTGATGGACGTGGGTCGGTTTGTTGCTGTGTGCCTCAGCGAGGGCTATTGGTTTCCCTGGTCCCATGGGGTAGTATTTTAGGGGAGCTGCTGCGAATTCTGCCGGCCTCTGTGTTGTAGTTGTTGTAATGGTGTCTTGTCCTGATTGGTTGGCAGGACTGGGATCGGCAGAGTGGATCCGTGGTGTGAAAGGATTCTGGGGGGTATTATGGGAAGAGCCAGGATTTTAGGGCCTTTCTGAATTTCAGATGGTTTTCAGTGTTGCGAATGTGTAGGGGTAGGGAATTCCAGATGATTTGCACTTGGACAGAGAAGGAGGATCCGCCTATCCTCGAGGAATTGTGAGTTGGGACCAGTAGTTGAAATGTCGAGTGAGATCTGGGATTCCTTTAGGGCTGATAGGGCATGATTTTGTCTCAAATGAAATCCGTCCAGTGTTGTGGACGGCTCGGTGGGTGTTGCACATGGTTTTAAAGTAGAGCGTCGACCAATCAGGGCCAGTGGAGGACTTTTAGTGTGGGGCCAATGTGTTCTCTGGCAGGTAGGTTAACGAGCAGATGTGCTGCCATGTTATGGATTCTTTGGAGTTTCCTTAGTTGAGATACAGGAGCGACTAGGTAGAGGCTGTTTGCATGATTTAGGCGGGACAGAATGATGAGGTTGATGACCGAGAAGTGGTGGGGTTAGGTGAGGTAGGGGAAGATGCACCTGAGAATCCGTGGGTGAAAGAAACAGGTTTTTGATACAACTGTGTGTTGGATGAGGGATAGGTCTGAGTCGAATGTGCATCCCAAGTTTTTTACCACGTTGGAGATTGGCAGTCCTTGTCCTAGGGCTTGAGGCCATGACATAGGTTGGGGGAGGAGGGCAGTTTTTCCACAGAATAGGATTTCATTTTTTCCCGGGTTGAGGATGAGGTGGTTTTGTCTTCATCCAGTGGTCGATATCCGAGAGGCATGATGTTAGGTCAGGACTGCCCGAGCCTTGGGATTTTGGGATTTTGAGGAAGATCTGAGTATCATCTTTGTAGTTGTAGCAGGTAAGATTGTATGTGTGGATGATTCCGGGCAGGGGTTTAAGTTAGAAATTGAAAATTAGGAGAGATAGGGATGCTCCTTGTGGGACATCTTTCCTTACTGGTCGTGATGTGGAGGTAAACTGGTGAAGGTGCATGTTTTGTTGTCGATTTGAGATAAAGGAAGAGATCCATGAGAGGGCTTTATTTCTGACTCCAACTGTTGTTAGCCTGTCTAGTAGAACAGAGTGATCGATTTTATCAAAGGCAGCAGAGAGATCCAGCAGGATGAGTACTGTGCAGCCTTCTGCATCGGAGGTTCTTTTTAGGTCATCCCAGATGAAGACTATGGATGCTTATGTTCCCCTGAATGGCATGAAGCCTTATTGTGCAGGGTCTAGGAGGTTGTTGGCTTTGGCAAAGTGGCCCAGCTGTTTGTATGCCGTGTGCACCATGAGTTTGGCGATGAAGCGTGTGTTGGATATGGGGGAGTAGTGGGTCCAGTGTCGGTTTTATGAGGATGGGTTTCAACGTAGGAGGTTTTTAGGGCTTTCAGGAAAGATCCTGATGTGAGTGAGTGTTTGAGGATTGCGCGCATGACGCTACCTGCGCAGGTGGACCTAGGATGTTTTCAAAGAGTGAGGGTGGGCAGGGGTTGTCAGGTGAGCCTGAGGGGCGACTATCTGCTACGAGCTGTGTGATAGGCGTTTGTATCATGGGAGAAGATTGAGGCATGGTCAGAGGGCAAGTGGGTGGTAGGGACTTTTTTTTAATTTAGAGATGATCGTGAAGTGTCTGTCATTAGTGACATTGTGGAAGTGCAGTGATAAGGTGTCACACAGCATTTAGGATTCTGTTCCCATAGAAACATTTCTTGCATTTTTTGATTTTCAGTTTGTATGTTCTGGTTGTTTTTGCTAGGATGAGTTTGTTCTGAGCTGAAGGTCTGTTCAAGATGGAATTTGAAAGTTTTGAGTGATTTGAGATTGGCGGTGTTGGTCCTGATCTCTGGGAGGTCCATTTTGTGGAAGTGAGTGGTGTGAGGGTGTTTGTAAACCAGAGGTCAAAGGATTCCATCGCTGGAGGTCCTTCCTGGAGGACGAGTGTATCAAGAGAGTTGAGGAGTGTTTGTTCCAGATCTGGGGTAATTACTACTTTGTTCCATAGTGGAATGGTGAAGGGGATGGTTGGCGGTGGTCGCGGGTGGTATGTGACGCAGGTTGCTGTGTTCATCGGTATGCAGAAATTAATTGCTCGGTGATCAGTCCATGATAGGGGGCAGTGCGGCTGGGTGGTTATATTTGTGGTGCTGAAAATCACATCAAGGGTGTGGCCTCTTGTGTGAGTAGGTGTGGAGATGTATTGTGTCAGGTTGAGTGATTCTAGATTGTCTGTGAGTGATCGGGTCATTGGGTTTGAGGTTAAATCAAACCATATGTTGAAATCCCCTAAAACATTAAGTGCTGGATGTAGGAAGATGTGGCTGGCTAGTGCTTCACCAAGTTCAAAATTGTTGTTGTAGCCGGGGGCCATGTAGATGAGTAGGAAACTGTGGGAGGTGGAGGGTGAGAGTTGCAGTTTTACCATAGGAGATTCATACTCTGTGGTGTTGGTGGAGGTGTCCTTGCTTATTAGCTGGAGTTGGTGTTCGTGTAACATCACCAACCGGTAGCAGTGAGTGATACAGCGAGAGAGCCACCTGGAAATGGAACCTTGGACAAAGCTTTCCTATGGTGCACAGGACCAAAGTTCACAAGAAGTTATGATGTCTTCCAGAAACTCTTCGTGCGGGCCACATAAAACTTTAGTGCTCGAGCGACATCCAGCGAGTGCAAAGTCCTTTCAGCCGGCGGCGAAGGTGTCGTAAGAAACACAGGCAACACCACGACGGAACCTTGGGCATGAAGGAGGCGTGCATCCACAGCACCACCCTTGTCTCGTGGAAAGTCAAATAGGGTTGCTTGCAGTATAGGGCCTGGATCTCACCCACCCTCCTGGCAGAGGTGATGGCCACGAGAAAAGCTATCTTCCAAGAAAGGAACTTGAGATGAGCTTAATGCATAGGCTTGAAGGGGGCCCCCATGAGCCTTGTCAGCACCACATTGAGTTCCACACCTGGGCAGGAGCCTTCACCGGCGGGAACGAATGGAACAGTCCTTTGATGAACTCCTTGACAAGACGTGTGACCACAAAGAAGCATGTCCCGGAGACCTGGTGTAGCAGGAAATAGCTGCCAGATGCACCTTGATAGAGGTGTGCACCAGCCCCTCCCCATAGCCAACAACAACAAGTATGGAAGGACCTGGGGGGACATAACCCTCATAGGGTTGATCTTCTGCGACCACGACCAAGTTGCAAAATGCTTCCACTTGTGCCCCTAGAATTATGCAAATAATTGAACACAGTATTTTGTTATTTCCAAATTCAACAGCATTTTTCATTAAAAATTCAGATTGCTCTTGCCAGTTTTATAACAGGGTAACCTATTCTGTATTCTTGACCTTCATCAGGGCATTTTTAAACTCTGTATTCTTTAGAGCATATATAATGGGGTTAAGCATTGGAGTAAGAGCAATGTAGGACAGCGACAATATCTTGTTGTTTTCTAATGAGTATGATGATGCTGGTCGTACATATGTCAAACAGAGAGATCCGTAGAATAAAATGACCACAGTCAGGTGTGATGCACATGTGGAGAAGGCTTTGTGTCTCCCACCCTTAGATGTGATTTTAAGGATGGACGAAATGATGTTGCTGTACGATACAATGATTATAAGAAATGATACCATCAGCTCCATAGAACCAAAGAAGAAGGTAAGTGCCTCAATCACACCAGTGCTGCTGCAAGAAATCTTCAAAATGATTGTTACATCACAGAAGAAGTGGTTGATTGTGTGGGATCCACAGAAGTTGAGCTGAGACATGAGGAAAGTATGTGGAATTGCAACCATAAAGCTAAGCCCCCAGCATCCTGCAGTCATCCACAAGCACACAGCCTTATTCATGATGATCAAGTAGCGTAAGGGATTGCAGATTGCCACATATCGATCATAAGCCATCACTGTGAGCAGTAGGAATTCTGTGGACACCATTAAAATAAAGGAATATGCCTGGACCATACATTCTGTGAGAGAAATGTATGTACCCTCTTGAAAGAAGTGGGACAACATGTTTGGGAAGAAGACTGTGGTGTAACTAATGTCGAGGAAGGACAATGTCGTAAGGAAGAAATACATGGGGGTGTGAAGATGTGGGTTGGAGTAAATTGTTGTCATGATAAAAAGGTTTCCCACCAGAATTATCAGATAGACCAGTGAAAATGTAACAAAAAGAGGGACACGCAGCAATGGGTTATCTGAAAAGCCTACTATGAAGAATCCTTCAGCTGAACTCAGGTTTTTGTCCTTCATTTGTTGAGTGATGCTGCAGGGCCTTGTTCTCAAGAGTATCTGAAAATAAATATGAAAATAATGTAAACACAAAGGGCGTAGTGAGGTCAACGATTTGATGAACATCACAAATCCACCACATACAACATATGTTTGTAAAGAAGTCAACAATATAATAAAAGCATATTTGCACAAGCAACAGGTGTAAGAGCTCCAAACAACCGAGCAGGTGTTGGGATTCAAGTATTTCATGCAAACTTTATGGAAAAATCAATTAAATGAATGAAGATATTATATTATGTTATGTTATGTTGATTTACACCATGCACTGCTACCACCCAGGGGCAGTCATCAGGCGATACAATCATAGTGATCCGTAAAGTGACATTGTTTCTTATAGAATGTGTCTAAATGTTGCCACCAAATCATTTTCTATGTCCCTGGAATTCATACACAGCCTCCTCGTGTACATTGACTTATGCCACAATATAGCAACAACAATTCTGAATTATCACTAACTAATGTTGAAACATCATACACTTCTAGTGGCTCTGTAGATCGATTTATGAAGAGCTGCATTACACTTCAAAATGATCGGGACACTTCCCACTATATGGGCCGAATGAGCTCAAACAGATGTATATTTTCATGGGTTTTTCTGAGGCTCAAAATAGTCACAGCAAGTTTGAACTTGTGCCTAATCAAAGGCAGGTAAGTTCACATTCAGAACACTGTGCGGTTGACATTGGAAGAAACAAGAGCATCACTCAAAGCTCTGACTGGTTAGGGAAAGGAAGTTATGGAGTTGGCAGGTAGTTTGGGAATAGTAATAATGAAGGTTAGAAATAAATCAATAACAGGACAAAGGTAGAGTTAGGAAATTAGAGATGAGGAGGGAATAGTGGGCCCATGATTTGTGGGTGTGTGGGATGCTTTAATCAGCCTAGTTTGGGAGAATTTTCCTCCCACACACCACATCAGGCACACACAATGTGTATATACTGAATACAGTACTTTGTTCAAAATGGGGACCCCCAAATTAACAATATTTATTCCCTACAGCCCTCTCTCCTTTCGGGAAACAAAACATACAAGGTTGCTGAGAAAGTCGATTTATTGATGAAATAGAAAATACAAAATCAAATTAAATGTAAACAAATTATACATCTATGACATTTCAATGTAGTAGTGACTCCAATGAAGAATAATCGCTACACTGGTTAAAGATGTTCATAAAAAACACACACATCAGCATCTATACCTTTCATCTACCCTGAGAGGACATTCATCATGTCTGAAAATGAATGAGAATCCAGAATGAAGCTTTCATTTGATAAAAAAAAAATAATAACAACTCAAACCATTCCTCCCATTCTAAATTTCTTACATCTTAGTTATACCTTTCCCCAATCAATGAACAAGTCATATTTTCAAAATATGTTCTAGAAAACTCAATTGAAAGACAAGCTACTTAACATTCCCACACATAAACCACGTGCACAATGAAAAAGGTATGTTTAACATGTCTACCTATTCACTAGATTCCCTTCAATGGTGCTTGTATTGCAGAAACTGGTAAAATTGTACATTTTTGGACAACCTAAAAGCTGGAAAATGGGTAGCGCTTAATCGCCAATTCCCCTTTATCTTGAGAGGTTCAATGCCAGTAAATGAAATCTGCTTGTTGATGTAACCAGAGAATGATTTCAATGACCTTATTTTGCTAGGTATGTACTTAGTAAGATATCCTTTTGACTCCTGGAATACTTCGTATGTGCTTGCTCATTGCACAGAGAATGAGGCGAGGGGTCTCCCCGTATACACACCATAGAACCTATTCTATCCAAGCTATATTTCCAGAAGCACATCTGAAATATTTATTAATTTCTAAGGCTGTACTGTCCCTCCTAAGTACTTTCACAAGTGCTGGGATGTAATCTATTCTCTGTTAGACTACCGTTCTCCTCAAAATTGTTTCCGCTTAATATTATACTTACATCGGAATTTGCGAAATGCTGCAGTAATGCTGTTTTTTACTGGAAGTAAACATCTCCCCTTCATGCGGACAACTGCCATAGTTGGGGGCGTCTCACAGGCCACGCAGTCACGCTGCCTATGCCTGGTGTTGGCAATCATGACTGCGCGCCCCTCAGTCCGCAGGCACATATACATGCCCAGAACACCGCAGAAAGGCAGGCCGTGGTCCTGGACTTTTACAGGGTGGCACACTTCCCCAAAGTGCTTGGTGCCATAGATTGCACCCATGTGGCCCTACGTCCACCTAGGGCCACTGAGCACATCTATCGAAACCGCAAGCACTAGCATTCCATCTATGCAAACTATCCTGGGTCTACCCATGACAGTTTCATATACAGAATGTCTGCCTGAGCCGGGCCCTGGAAGCTGGAAAGCATGGCAACACAAGGCTCCTAGGTGACTACAAATGCCTGTGCACATGCATGCATGTCACACATAGATGAATACACAAACCCAACTAATCACAGCCATTATCACCTCACCAGGGGACAGTGCCTATCCTCTGCGCAACCACATGATGATGCAAATAAGGAACCCCACCACACCACCCCAGGTAAGTTACAATGCTGCCCATATTGCAACAAGGGGCATAGTGGAGCGCACATTTGGAGTGCTCAAGTCATGCTTCAGCTCCCTTGACCGCTCTGGTGGGCAGCTACTATATGCACCCCCAGTAGTGTGCAGGATCATTGTGGCAGCATGTTTCCTGCACAATGTTGTAACACGGCAGGGCGTACCGGTGGACTAGGTTGTGCCCCCACATCCCCAACCACAGGCACAGGCTCTGCCCATGGGAGGGGAAAGGGCACATGGCGAGGCAGCCCAGACCCAGCTTGTGGCCACATTTTTCACCTAAACTCCCACCCCTGCGGAGTGCACACAGGCCTGGCACATACCAGGTGACAATCGATGATGTCAACTGTCACAACCCTACCACCCTGAGAATGTTGCCACGGAAGTGCCACATTGTGTGCATCCCTAGCTACTTAAACATAAACAGTCCACTGTGACCACAAGGAACACATGCAAGGTGTACATCACACCACCCCCCTGCAAAACAGGCCATGACAATCACTGGTATGTCACCCAAACCCTCCTAACACACATCACCCTTGTCTGCCACACCATGACATGGCATGCAACAGCAAAAGAGCAAACCAAAATCCCAACACATGACCAATTAGATACAAATTGACATGTGATAAATGGAAACAGGCCCGAGACAATCACACCTGACATGGAATCAGGTCAAATGACTGACCAACAACCCCCCCGCATGCAAAGTCATACACAAATGCATGCCACCAGCGGTACCATCAACAAAAGACAGAATGCCTGTTGGCATGCACATTGGCCATGCCAAATTAGCAAATCCCTAACCCGTGTGCTGTGCGTGTCTCCTGCAACACACCGCTCAGCACACAGCACAGTGAGCAGCCATTCTGTTGGGGATACACTTTCAGCATCATATAAAAAGGACAAGCAACACAAATAACCCATTGACGCATGTACACGATTCCCAAATGGTAAGTGATCATGCGCTGCAGGGACACAGCATGCCAGAGAAGGCATTCTGTGGGCAAGTGTGGGCATTGAGGGGTGGTTGTATGTGCAGTGGAGCATTGTGTAAGTGTGTGTGTCAGTAGGGATATGCACGCAATACATGCATGTGAAAGCAAGTGACCCTCAGTGTCCTGTACACATCACATGTGAACATTGCCCATGTGTACACCACAGTATATCAAACCACAACAATCCCCTGACAACGGAAAAGTAAAGCCAACACAGGAACAGCCATTGACCAGCAGAACACATCATGTACATAGTATCCCACAATGACAATGTCAGAGAGTTCCCAAACACTGTAGCCCAAGGGTACTGTCCGACAACAAAAGCCCCTCCGTCATTTACTCATCACCATGACCATCCGAAGAACTGTGCCTGGGGTCTGTTGGCTTCTTCCTTCTAGTCTACCTGGCTTCAGGATCCCCCTACCCCTTGGTTTCCTTGTTCTACCCTGCCCCTGGCCACCTTGACTGGTAAAAATACCAAATCACAGAGAACTCCAAGTAGCCAAACCCCTAAACCTGGGAAAAAGCAGGTAGCCCACCAAAAACCCATGAAGAGTCTCCAGTAGATGACTCGAAGTTGCTGAATATGGCCAAGCACATGTCCAAGCAGAATCACAGAAGAACTACCAAGGTAGCACAGTTGAAGAACGGATCAACAGGATGGGTAGCATTTTCAGTACACAATAATCAATGAGAATGCAACAACTGATGGCTAGTGTCACAGCTCCGGTCTCCAGGCGCAGGAGTGGCACAAACCAACCACCACATACGCGGTCTGGGCGCCTGCAAGGTCAAACTTACACAGGCCTCTGAGACCCCGGCGGGAAAGAGGGTCAAGGATCTGTTGTTTTGGATAGGCATCAGTATTCAGGATAACCGGAAAGAGGGACAGGAGAGGGGAGGTGGACGGGCAATGAAAAGTAGGCAAAACACAAAATCCTACTATTGACAATTACCCATACTCAATCAGAGAAACTATGTTCCTCATGCACATTGTACAAAATGGCTCAAAGCCGAGACAAAGAGAGACTTATCTCTGGGGTGAGTGCTGGCCTCCTGCCGGTGCACTCTCAGGACCGGTAACAGGAGCCATTCAATGCTGCAAAGACAGCGTGAGTTAATATTCTGTGTGTGTTTTCCCCACACACATAACACCATTCATTCCTCAAACTTAGTGACTCCTCCCCAAATCCCCAAATATGCACTCTTGTCTGCTGCTTCGTTTGTATCCTCTTGCTTGCACCCCCGTGATCGTTCATAAACTGTTGATGTGTTATGGCAGACACACGTGGCCCTGGGGTAAATGGAAGATCATGTGGTAAGAATCACACATGATAGAATGGTCCTTTGGTGGGCTGCTAGATGCGTGTGGTGAGGTGCGACTTCAGTACAAGTTGCGTTCTGCCAGCCGTGGATTGCTATAGGTAGCGCACATGGCAATTTGCATATGCTAATGATATGCAGTGCACTCAAGTTTGTGCAGTGCTGGGTGCCCCCCCCCCTTCTGCTGTATTACTTTGTGTCTTGGAACACTACTGCACCAATAACTTAGCTTCTATGGAGCAGGGTGGAATTGAGGATATGGCTGATGCCCCCTGCGTGTGCCCCAGACAACTGGGAAAGCTTCTTGGCATTTTATCCTCAGCGCAGCTTATCTGTACTGTGTGCATCTTCCCCACCGCCTGGCTAACCTCCCGAGCACTGGCGCAACTTAGCTTGCATGTGTGAGAGGTCTGGAGGAAGGTCGGCTGGGGCATGGCCCCTCGTGCTGCTCACCTTGCTCGGAGCTCCTGGAAAGAAACATCTGCTTCTGTCGGACGTCTGAGCACAAGCCCAGTGTTTCTGCTTGCAGGTGCATGCGCACGTGTGTCCCACCCAACGTGGCAAGGGTTTAGTAGTTCTTGGACCGATGTCTGCTGGCAAAGGTAGTCTGGATGCTCCTTTTCCTGCGGAAAGGGCATAAAAGGCATCAATAAGTATTGTGTTACGCTCACCTGGCTCCCACAGAGGCGTCAGTCAGACCCGGACAGCTGCGGTCTCTACCCACGTGATGCGTAGTGCAGCGATGACTGACTGGATCTGCCCTCCTAATCTTGTCTGCTTAACCTGTAGAAATATTCTCCTGCAAGTGGAGAGATGGATTTAGCCACTTGTGGATTCAAGTGATGGCACCCCACAGTCCTCCCCAACTAATCACCTCCGAGATGCCCTCACAGCAATCTCACCTTATAAATCTTGAAAGATGAGCTCTCCATCCTGCGTGGATTTGCAGGGGCACGTCAATTCCAGTAACTTCACTGGTTTGAAGGCTCGGGAGAGTTCCGGAGAGTATTGACTCTGAGGTTCCTGGTGAGGACCAGTAAGTATTAAGTTCATAGAGTTCAATATGTCCCATGTTCACTCTTGTTCCCCCCTTCCTTTCTTGTCTTGCAGCTGGCTCGTGAAAAGATGCTCTTGTGGCAGCTGGTGGCGCTCAGATAAGAGTCTGTATTACCCGGCGCGGTCCGGTAAATGTTGCACGAGGAAAACGTGTTGTTTTGTCTCTCTTTACAGATGCGGCACGTGAAAATATGGAGAGTCACAAAAGGATGCCTCCGGTGGTAAATCAGGTAAATCTATGGTGGTAAGAATTATATTTGTTGGTTCCCTCGGCTCACCTTGTGGTTTTCTTTTGTCTCCTAGGTGCCGAAGTTTGCGAAGAAATGATGGAGGCAGCGCCGACCCGAAGGATGCTGTGAAGACTGGTGAGTATGGCGCGGCGCTGCAGCTGGTGGTGCGGCGTGTGCAGAAATTATGTTCTTTACAGGTCCGGAGACAAGATGGATCCAGAATCAGGTGTGGAATAGAAATAAGTTCATTTTCTAACCTTGTCCCTTTCTTTCCTCTTTGTTTTAGGAGCTCCGGATTCGAGACGGGAGTCGCAGAAGACTGGATGCAGGCTGCAGGCACGGTGAGTGTTACGCTGCTGGATGCAGAATAACAGGAAGCATGTGTTGCTGGTCGGGCATAGTTTAAATAGCCTCAAAAGTAGTACCAGGTAAGAAGTCCCTAGAACCACACCCGAGTAAAAAATAGTCCCTGTAGAAAAATAGTCCCTTTTAGGCTTCATGTTGGATTGGAGTCATTTGCAGCATGGTCTGCCTGAGGTAAGTAATGACTATGAGCCTGGCGCCTCAGGCGCCAGGACTGATTCCTACTATGAGCCTGGCGCCTAAGGTGCCAGGACTGAACCCAGATAGCCCCTAGCCGGGGCTGCTGAGGTTTTACTAAATGTCTAGATGCCTGCACCCGGGGCTGATGGGCTTGGTCCGGATGCCTGGGGGTAGGCATCATGAGAGCCTGAATGTTTACTGTGTGTGCCTTCATGCTTGTCAATGGGCCATATCTGAGACCTACATCCCACCTCCTCCCACAAAACCCCAGGTTCTGTACTCTGACAGGTAGAGCTGGAATTTGAGTCGAAAATAACCAAGGAGACTGGCACAACAGGATGGTTGCCCTGAAACGCAATCATTCATAGATAGTGTTAACAAAGAAAGGCAGAGACAGCAGAGGTCTTGAAAGAAGCAGAGAATATGAGATAGCCGGAAACATCTGACAGCAAGTCAAGAGCCACAAACGTCAAATAGCATTGGTAAAAGCCAACAGCCAACATGGATGTAATAGATGAAAGACAGGAGGAGTGACAGAAAGATGCTGTTGAACAGAGGACTACAGAGGCAAACCTAGGCAGTGTAAGAGTATGTGGAAATAACAGCCCGACAGACAGGCGGACACATCTGCATCAAGGACAGTAGCAGGAAGAAGAACAGGGACTAAAGGTACCAGAGTGTGAAAAATAAGTTAAAGATCAGTAGTCCAGTAGGAAAACTGCGCCCTCAGGCAGCATCAAAGTCCAAGATGGAAGACAGACAGAAAGTGCTGTCCAAAGGGAACAGAGTTTAATAGTAGTAAAGGCAGACATCTCAGGTGAGGACTGGACCCTGACGCTTGCATCTTGGGTCACATTCCTATTGCATCTTCCTTTGCCACAATCCCCAGGGGCTGAACTCAACATGCACCATCTTGACATTGGCAGCATCCGGCCCCCTTTCACCATCAGTGTGACTCTGACAGGCAAAGGGTGCAGGCTACTGTCTACAGCATGAAGTGCATCAAGCACATCTACTGGCAAGAAAATAACATACATCACAATCAACATCAATAAATGGACATTTCAATAATTTACTCCCAAAAATTGATTGCAGACATGCCGTGTAGAAAACATCCATAATCCCCACTATGGGTGTTAACACAAGTAGTACAGCAGCAGACAGGCCACAGATATGATGAAAGTCTAATGGTTGTAACACCGAACCATCCTTGCGAGCCCATGAACAGGGGAAGAAGGTGTGGCATATGTGAGTCAGGACCCCAAGCTGCAAACACATACACGAGACAAGCTTGAAGGGCCCAGCTGGATCAGACAGTGGTTGCTTTCAAAAGCCACAAAGCACCACACCGTCACATGAATGCACAATAGACACGCAATTTTAAATTTCAAAAGCAGCCATTAAAATCGGAATCAGGCGTTAAGGGTTAACGACGGCGTTAATCCTTAACGCCTGAGTTGTAATGAGGCCCATTGTATGGCAGCGAAAGGGTGACCAGAGAACTGTGTATTGGCAGACAGTGTTGATTATTGTCAATTGCATCATCTGAGTTAACTGACAGCACAGCAGATGAGAATGGGACAGTAAGCAGGACACATGATGAACCCTCAGTAGTACACCCTTGTGTGCAGAAACCACTACACCAGTTGAACAGAGTCAGGGGGCATGAAACAGGGGGAGGCCTGTGCCCCACACAGACTGTGACTCCCTAAACATGTGCGTGATGTAGGACTGAGCCAGAGTGGGCATGGAATGGATGATCAAATGCCATTAAATGTATGTCATCCTGAACATGTACTACAATGATCATCTGGGCAAGGACACATAGGGGCATGCATGGAATGCACATGGAGCATAAATGGGCACTCATGTCCCTGCGGAGCATCTGCCATCTGCACAGTCCGAGTGAGACACCCTGCATCAAGGACAAAGGATGCACCCCACTGTATGTGTCTGGCAGGTTGGCAGGGGGAAGTGTGCATGTACACAGGAGTGTTGAACAGGCCATTGCAGTACTCCAACATGATACCCACCAGTGACATGGTGAAATTGAGGTGCAGGGGGGTCGAAGGGCAAGGGAGCATGCCTACATGGAGTACCCGCATGCAGGCAGAACCCACATGCACATCAGTCATGCGATGACATAGTCCCAGTGCTGAGTGGAAAGACAGCCCAGGCTACATGCAGAAGGGCCAGTGAGCTGGAACATGGACCGGAGGGGCTGCCGGGTGACTAGTATGTGAGCAGGGTGCAGGTGTGGTGATGAGGACCGTCCCCGTCTGCTCTACATGTCCAGCATGCTGCACAGCAGGCACGCATCAGTGAAGTATTGCATGACTCGCAAATGAGAACCATGTACACATAGCATGTAGTGGCAGTCAAGCACAACACATCACACAAGCAAACCACACATGGTCTGTACAAACACGCGACAACGCTCATTGGACAGGGCATCAAAGTCCAGCATCTCTCCCACTCCTTCATACAATTCTGGTGGTATGAACTCCCCAGCGACTGACTTGTGCGGAGTGAAATCTTCCTCCACAGGTGGTGGCCCACTGCCAGTCACCAGAGTCATGTTGTAATTAGAGGCCCGTTTTAGTTTAGCGGAGCGTCAGAGGTCATCCCAACGCTTTATGCACTCATGAGCTGTGAGTACCTCATGGCCAATTGCACTGACACCCTCCGCAACATGCTTCCAGTGGGACAAACACTGGGCAGCCGTAGTGTGACAATTCGGGCCCACTAGCATATCATGGTCGTGTCCCAACACGTAGTCCACAAGGAAGTCCAGTTCTTGCTTGCAGAAAGGCTTCTTCCTCAACGTGCCGGAGGCCGTAGCCATGTCTGGGGTCCCAGCCTCTGCTGCAGATGCAACCTTCCTCCTCTTGACAGTGGTCCGGACCCTGACTGGCATATGCCGCCCTGATCACTATGGGCAGTTGCGCTGGTGGTTTGAACCGAGGGAGTGGCAGGTGTAACAAGGACAGAAGCCCTGACTTGCATCAGTGGCTGCCGGGTGCCCTTGACTTGACCCTGCGCAGCAACATGACCGGGACTGTCCTGGATGGTAGACTCACAGCCGGGGTGGTGTCGGCTGCATCTGCCCATGCACTTGCCAACACCCGGCTGCTCGGGGTAGCAGATGACAATACTGCCCCAGAGACATGTGCCTCGGTCAGGGCAGCCCTGCGTGCTCTTACTGTGTGCCTCCTGACCTCCTGGAAATCATCCTGGGACTCTTCAGGTGCCAACGCAACATGCGCTGGCCGACCCTGAGCCTGGGTGGCGGTGTCCACAGCTGCACCTGCAGCTACCACTACCCTTGGGCCCATGGCAGTCAATGAAACGGACTGCCGGGTCACATGGGCGCCAGTGCCAGATACAAAAGCTGCATCACCCGGAACCACAGGGGGTGGTTGCATGACTGCACCAACACATGGCACAACATCATGCTGAAGTGACGCACCCCTGCCTCTTCCCCCTCTGCAGCCACCCTGGACACCCTGGAGTCCCTCTACTCCCTGGTCACCCCGGCCACATCCCTGACCACGCCCGCCACGTGGAGTATGCCCAGCTGAGACACCCCTCACCTTTTGTGGCCTCCCAACCATGGCACAGATGTAGTAGTGCCAGCACAGATGTAGTAGTGCCAGTGGGAGGTGTACACGACAATTGTACTGGTCAATTGGAGTGAAGGGGGTAGGATACAAGTAGTTAACAGCACCCCTGTGCACCTCAATGCTGTATGTGACCCCGGTGATAATGTGATGGGTCACGCAACGCTCAGGCACCCCAAAACTGCAGTAAAACCGTGCATGCAACCCCCGGTAGCCCACGTGTGTTGAATGAACGTCCCGCAGTACTCAGCGGCACCCAGGGACACGAAAAACATGTATGCTACTATGACCTTGAAAACGGGTACGCGATACATAGGGGGACCCGCAGTGGGAAAAATAGCATGTGCGAATGACCGTCTGACTAGCATGATAATGAAAAACACACGTAGCCAGTACCCCCGCCAACAGAAGAGATACGTCCTTGATCTGCTGTGAAGTTGTGATGGCGCGCGAAACAACCAGAAGTAGCAACACATGACAGTCTCCACGAAAGGCACGTACAGCGAACTGCTGGCTCTGCTCACCTTTAACCCGTGCTGAGGGAAAAACCCACGCGCATCACGTCACTTACGCATTTAGTCCCTTTCCTCGAATTACATGCATTAACACGCGAACGTGCTGTTTTTTCATGTGCAGAATCACCATGCACCCCTGCCGAGGGAAACTCCTGCGTGTATCACATCACATACGCGCTTACGCGCTAAGGGCCTTTCCTCGAATTACACGCTGACGTGCTGTTTTTTCACGTGCCAAATCACTCCGTATCAAGCTGGCCACGCGACAACACACGGAAGACCACGCTCCTGCCCAAATTGCCATTTTCCTGCCCCCCCAGGACCCTGAGCAGACTCACACCTGCCATATGCTGCTGCCTGCCTGCTGGCCATTTGCCCTGCCATTTGGTGCCTGCACGTCAGCCATCTGCAGGGGTCCAGTTGCTGTGACCACCCCTGCTGGAACAAAAGACTCCCGACTGCTGTACCATCGCTCCACAGCCCAGCCCCAGGACCCAGTTGCCCACCCACACCTGCCTCGGGAGTTGCCATGTCGGGGGAAACACCATCAGACACCACTGGCAACCCCAAGCCAGAGAGGCAGAGGGCTGCCAGCTTCTCAGCAGGAGAGGTTGGCATCCTGGTTGAGCAAGTCCTGGGGTATTATGATGCCCTCTACGGAAGAAGATGCGCCGACAAGGATGGACGGGAGAGGATCTGGCTGGACATCATGGTTGCCATCAACGCGGAGGGGGTGGCAACCCGCGACATACAACATGTCCGGAAGTGCTGGGAGGATTTCAGGTCCAGGGCCCTCCGGAAGGGCCGGCCCCTCTTGGAGGCAGCGCATGCCGTGAGGCGCCGGATCCACCTTACCACCAACGACAAGAGGGTCCTGGAACGTATTAACCCAGCGCTTCACCGCCAGGTCCTCGAGAGGGAGAGCGGTCCAGAGACGAGCGGTAAGTGTCCATGCATACCCATTGGACGCAGTGCATTTTGAGGTGTGCAAGGAGTGTGCAGCTTGGACATATGTCTGAAAAGGGCGATGTATGGATATGTATGTGCAGGGACATGACCATACTGCATGTGAGCCTTGTCATGAGTGAGGCACATCAATGGTGTATGTGTTTCAAAGCATGATGCCCAATTGCATGTGGAGATGCACACATGTTGGTATTTCTGTGTATGTACTATGGCATGGTTGGGGTGTGACACATGGATGCTGGTTACACCTTAATGTATGTGCACGGCATACATATGCATCATTGGGTTGCACGTGTGCGACAGTGATACGACATGGATACATGTGACACGGACATGTATGAACCCGATTGGCAGATGTGACATAGTTGCCGATGATTGTACTGTGACAGGTAATGAAGATGTACAGATGCATGTCTGTCTGTTGGCGCGTGTGCATGTGTTCGGCACTCCCCATGTTGCTTGTGACGTCATGCTAACCTTTGCATGTTCATGCTGTTGTGTGCGTATGGATGCTGCTGCCTGCTGCACGATTCCTGTCAAATTCTGCATGTGTGTGGGTTCAAATGATGTGAGTGTTGGGGAGTGTGATGGCATCTGTGAATTTTGACACTGCCACGCATGTGCAACTGTGACATGTGTTATCGACCATTGTACAGTGCCCTGATGCCTGTGTTCTATCTCTCCCTGTCTGCAGCGTCAACTGATGAAGAGGGCTGAGACCGTGCTGTGGAGCACAGAGGAAGGGATCCCACCGCCAGCCGGAGACGCAAAGCCACGCTCTCCTCCCACGTTGTCATATCTTCCGGGAGTGAGGAGTCTGGTGCCATTTCCATGGGCGCAGCTGCAGAGGGAAGGTCGAAGAGGCGGAGGTTGGAGGTGGACTCCTCGGCAGCAGTAGGGGCAGCTGAGCCCCCACAGGGGCCTATGGAGGAAGATGGCACGGAGTCATCCAGGTTGGTGGGGAGTTTGGTTGAGGAGGAGGCCGTGGAAGGCCCACGCACGGGGCCTGGAGAGGGGCATTCCACTGGTGCTAATGGTGCAGTCCAGGGGAAGGGACAGGAGGCAGCACAGGCCGCCGCAGAAGTGCCTGTGTGTAATCCTGTCCCTGATCCTGTGACTGCATCATCCCGCACTAGCAGGGATGCCTTCGTCCAGACCCGTTTTCAGAGAGGGGATGCATGAAGAACAACTGGCCTTCCTCTCCTTGTGGACGTGACAATCCGGGACTGGGTTGAGCCGGGCCTAGCTGGGGTAGCGTTGCGTCAACGTGATATTCGGGATGACGTGCAGGGTTCTCGTGAGGACAATGCACATCATTTCGAATACCTCATTGACCACGTCGGACTACTAGGACAGGTCACCCAGGCTCGGTTCCTCCGTGTGCTGGATCTTCTAGCGACCCCCTCCTCAACTGAACCTCCTATGCACCAGTCATCCTCTGTGCCATCTTCCTGCCCAAGTATCACCTGGGCACCCTTTGGAGCTGCCCCTGAACCAGGGGCCAGGCTGGTATAGGACACATCCCTGCCACAGTCGGGAGTCGGAGGTCCAGCAGGGGTGGCCACCCCAACAACTGGACCCCAGCAAGAGGAGGACGTGCAGGCATCGACCAGCAGGGCACATGCACGGCAGCAGCAGGCTCAGGGTGGGAGCCATGATGGCTCGGGCCTTCAACATCACAGGGGCAGGCATCGGCCAGAGGGCAGGAGGACCCTGGATTGGGAGTGTCTTCCGTGTGGCAGCGGTTGGGCCAGCGGATAGATGCAGAGCGGCGGCAGGCGGAGGAGGCACGGCTCACCATGCTCACGGTGCAGAACTCCATGTGCAGAGCATTGAGGCAGGCTGAGTGCCTCGAGGCCAGGGAAGATGCCCTGGACCGGAACATCAACAAGTGAGCCATTGGACCTGCCCACCGCCTTTGTACATAGTTCATTAGTGTTAGGTTTCCTTTGTTTTTTCGTTTATTTTGGAGTTCATGGACATTGCTCCACTTCGTGTATATAGTTTTTTATTCATAGGACTCTTTTGTAGGTTTCCTTTTGTTTGCGGATCATGGACCATTTGGACTTCCATTGTATATAGTTGCAGACTTGTACGTACATTCTTTTTCAATTTTCCCATGGATCAATGGTTTTCTTTTATTTGGATTATTGATTTCTTATTGCATTGGCAATGGACCACTTTTTTATTCAATTTTTTTTCATTGGATTACCATTTTTTTCGGGTTGTATCTGTCATTGTATATTGATTTTCAAGTTTGATTTCCTCTATGTTACTTCATTATGTTTTTAATAAATTTTTTATAACTTCATGATTGGTGTTGTGGCCATCGTTGGTTTTGAGCATGTCTCAATGAACATTGCCTCAGTCATGTGTTGCCACTGTGTGGCTCTGTTGTGCATTCATGCATGGGCATGGTGGTTCTTTTAAGACTGTCATGGCATAGGTAATTTGGTAGTGGGTGCTGTGGATGTTTGCATGCTTTTTTTTTTGTTCAACTTTGTTTTATTGGCATTTTCATAATATAACAAAAGGCGCGAAACATTTTCACAAATTGTGCAAGTAACAGGCCCAACCCCCCCTCCCCTCACCCACCCCAAACGCACCCACCCCCCCCCCCAAAAAGGGAAAAACCAAAAAAAAAAAAAAACTTAGTCCTCATAGAAACGTTTTGCTGGGGAGCCACTATGTAAGCTCCAAAAGTCTGGAGCTCCAGGAAGAGCGAGAGCGTTGACTATTTGAATGGCTGATGAACTACCATCGTCCCCCGGGCCGTGGGCCCTGTCCACTCCTTGTCCCCCCTGAGGATCAATGCACATCCCAGCCCCATGTCTGCTGTGCCCCGTACCAGTTTGCTTGGAAAGAGCCCAAGTCATTGTTCATCATTGCCGTCAGTTTATCCATCAGATACTTGTTTTTTACCTTTTTTAGCCAGTCCTCCTTCGAAGGGGTCTCCAGGCTCTTCCATTTCTGGGCCAGAGCAACCCTTCCCGCCCTTAACATTGTCTCCCACATCCTAGGGTATCGGGGTATGTCCGTGTCCTCCAGGGGGAGGCCCAGCAGCATTGTCAGGGGGTTCTGGGGGAGAAGCTCTTCAGAAACTTCGGCGATCCAGCCCCTCACCTTCTCCCAGTATGCCTGGGCTTTCGGACAGTGCCACCACATGTTCCCTCTCGTACCAACCTGGTCACATCCCCTTGGGCATGCGGAGGACACTCCCGTGTACATTTTAGCCAACTTCACTATATCTCTGTGCCACCCCTGGTGTGTTCTTGAAGTTGTGTTCCATGTCCGCCGTGAATAAGTTCCCATGGAAGGCTATTTTAAATATTCTCGACCAGGCGTCCTCTGAGATCGTATCCCCTCTAAGTCATTCCAGAATGAGCGGAACCCCCTTCTCTCCCCTAGGTTAACCATGTTCAGTAGATTGTACATCCCTGATACCGCACCCTTCCTGGAGGTTGCCGAGTCCAGGAGTTTCTCGAAGGGGGTCAGCTGTCTTTTCAGGTTCTGGCCCCAGGCCTGGTCACATAGAATTCCCTTCAGGCGGATGTATTCAAATATGGAGAGGGACCCCTGACCGAGGGCGTCCCTCAGTTCCTCATATGGCCGGAATTCTCCTTCCCTAAACATCTGCCCTGCCCACTCCATTCCCAGGTCGGTCCACGACTGGGCGTTGCGGAACCCCCTGCTTCCCAGTTTGAGGGGGTGACCCCAAAGGGAGGACATCGGTGATGGCCACGATGTTAGGTGTGCCGTCTGGGGGCCCTCCCTCCAGATCGTTCAGAGGACTCCCAGGGTTGGGTGGGATTTGAGTCTGTTCGGAATAAACTTGCTAGGGGCCCAAAGGAGGTCTCGAATCTTCAGTGGGTGAGCGTCCATGTCCTCCAGATATGACCAGTAAGTGCCCATCCCCTCTTTCATGTGTTCTAGGAGGACGCGCAGCTGGGCGGCCCGGAAGTAGAGTTGAAAGTCTGGCAACCCAAACCCTCCCTACTCCCTCGGTAAGGTCAAGACCCTATTGGCAGTTCTCGGGGTCTTACCCTGCCATATGAACTCCCGCACCGCATTCTGAAGGACTCTGAAGGTCCGGTCAGGGACTACAGATGGGAGGGCGGTGAAAAGATATAGTAGTCGCGGGAGAATGTTAATTTTCACAGCCGTCATGCAGCCGTACCAAGACAGAATCATTGACCTCCACCTCCTTAAATCTGCAGTGATTCCTGACACAACGGGGTCGTAGTTAGCAGGGGCTAGATTTTTTAGGTCCCGAGTGAGGAGGACTCCCAGGTATCGAATGGAGGCCTTCCCCACTGTTATTCCTTCCAGGCTGCCGAGAGCGTCCAAGCCCGGGTCCCAGGTTCTCATAGGGAGCAAGACTGATTTGGACGCATTGATCCTGAGACCAGAGAAACGCCCGAAGGTAGCCATCAGGGAGAGGAGCGGGGGAGCGAGGATTTCGGGTCTACTAAATAAGCCAGAATATCATCTCCGAACAGGGAGAGCTTAAATTCCACCTCCCCCCTCTTAATCCCCTTAATCTCTGAGTGAGCTCTGACTGCTATGGCTAGGGGTTCCATGGAGAGGACATAGATTAGAGGGGAGAGTGGGCATCCCTGTCTAGTCCCCCGCGACAGGGGGAAGGGCTTCGACAACCCACCATTGACTTGGACCCTGGCCCTAGGGGCCCTGTATAAAGCCGCCACCCAGTCCCTGATGTGTGGACCAAAGCCCATTTTCTGGAGGGTAAGTTCCATGAATCTCCACTCCACCCTGTCGAACGCCTTTTCCGAATCTAGGGACAGGACGCTCGCGTCCAAATCTGACCTCTGGGCATAATGCAACAGGTTTATAGTCTTCCAGATGTTGTCTGAGCCCTGTCTCCCCCTAATAAATCCTACCTGGTCGCCGTGGACCAGCTTCGGCAAGACCCCCTCCAACCGTCCCCCAAGCACCTTGGCCAAAATCTTCACATCAACATTCAACAGGGAGATGGGTCGGTAGGAGGGGCATTCCCTAGGGTCCCTGCCGTCCTTGGGGAGCACAACAATAATTGCCTCCATCATGGAGTCCGGAAGGGACCCCCCTCCAGCACCGCGTTGAACACTTTTGTGGGGGGAAAGGGTCGAGCGGAACCTTTTGTAAAAGTAAACCGAGTAACCGTCCTCGCCCGGGGAAGTGCCCACCTTCATCCCTCCAATCGCGCGCTCTACCTCGTCCTCGGTCACAGGGCCCTCTAACCCCTCCGCCATCTCCCTGGTCAGGGCCGGGATCTGGATTGAATTCAGGAACCCCACCATCTCCGCCTCCTCCCCATTATACTCGGACGAATATAATTTTTCATAATATCGGCGTAAGGCTTCGCCAATGTGGGGTGTATCGTAGCCTACCTTTCCCACCTCGTTCTTGACCTCTTTCACTAATCGGCTTCTCTGCACCTCCCTCAGTTTCCAAGCCAGAATCCTATCCGCCCTGTCCCCTTTTTCATAGTACTTTTGTTTGACCAGTTGGAGACTCCTCTCCGTCTTGTGGAGAAGGAGATCCTTCAATTGGAGTCTGTAGTCGTCCAGTGCGGTCACCTGATCACGGTCTAGGAGAACCGTGGGGGGACCCCCAGGTTGGAGTAGGGCGATTTTCTCCCTGAGGTACCTTTCCTGGCCCTTCCTTTGCCTTTTTTTCTGGGCTCCCATTTTGATCAAGGTTCCCCGTAAGGTCACCTTAAAGGCGTCCCAGAGGGTATGTGAACCCACCTCCCCGTTGTCATTAAGTTCAAAGAATTCCGTGATGGCCTCAAGGACCTCCTGGGATAGTACTTCGTCCTTTAACAGGGAGTCGTTGCACTTCCATCTCCCTCTGCGTTCGTGTAGACCTCCCCTTGCTATAATGACTCGGACCAAGTCGTGGTCAGACCAGGGGACGGGGTCTACCCTGTGGCCCGAGGCAAATGGGCGTAGGGTCTCGTCTACCAGGATGTAGTCTATCCTGGAGAACGACGTGTGGATGGCTGAGTAATATGTAAAGGAGGGGGAGTCTGTTCTGGGGACGGGGATTGTGTCCAACAGGCCCAGTTCCAGGTTGACTTTTTGGAAGGTGCGCACCATGATCTCGTCCGCAGCCCTGGAAGACTGCGGGCCTGCACGTTTCCTGTCCAGGATGGGGTCCAGAACCATGTTGAAGTCCCCCCCCACCACCACCGTGCCATGGATGAAGTATTTGAGTTTGTCCCCCACCTCCTCCCAGAATTGGGCTTGGCCTTCGTTTGGGGCATAGATGGCAGCTAGGGTCAGTGGGGCCCCCTGCAGGGACCCCCCGCACCAACAGGTAGCGGCCCCCAGGGTCTTTCAGCGTGGCTTCATTCTCGAAGCCCACATGTTTTGCTACTAGGATGGCGAACCCTCTCTTTTTGCACTTGTGGGATGCACTGTGAACCTCGCCAATTCCCCCTCCCCGCATTTTGGGCTCCTTCCCCCGTGGCCAGTGAGTCTCTTGAACGAAGAGAAAATCCAGGTGCGCCCTTCTAAATTCCCTGCAGAGCAGGGACCTCTTGGTGGGGGTATTTAAGCCATGGACATTAAGTGAGCCCACCCCCAGGGCGGGCAGCCCGTCAGCCATGGTCACTATGTTCCTCTCTCTCGGTCAACTCCTTCCCTGTGCTCCTCCCCATGTGCTCCGTTGTGTCAACTCTGTGTTCCCCTTTTCCCCCCGCCCCCTCCCCCCGGGTGGGCCTAAGACAAAACCCCAACTGCCCCCCTTCCCCGAACCGTAACTGAACTTCCCCAACTCCCGTGGTCCCCCCCCACCCCCCGCCCCGGCGTCCAGCCAAGTAGTTCTGCCATCGCTGGCTTTTGGCCGAACCACCAGCCTGCCCACCTCGGCCAGGCAATCTGCATTAGAAGCTCATCTCCTTGAGCCCCCTAAGATCCCCCGCGTCTGTGACCCCTCTGCGCACCCCACCTACTTGCAGGTCGTAGGGACGTTGATAGTAGTGAATCCTCTGAGTCTGCGTCCCTCCGACCAGGGCACACCAGGGTGCCCCCGTGCTCAGTCCTCGGAGTCGTTACGTTCTCTGCCCTTTGATGGTGAGGAGGTGTTCATTTTCCTGATTTCCTCGCGCCGGTGCGCTTTCTTCTTTCGCCGGACGGACCAGGGCCGCCGGGTCTCCCGTGCTCCGGTCCCGATGGGCCCCTCCGGGGGTTCGTGTCCACTGCATATTCTTGTATGGCTCCCCTTATGTCCTCTTCCGTGATCAGGGTCGATATTTGGCCCATGTATTCAAAAGTCAGGGAAAAGGGGTAGCCCCATCTGTAGCGCACTCCCTTTTCCTTAAGCACCTGTGTGAGAGGGCGGCACATCCTACGCCTGGCCAACGTGTAGGCGGAGAGATCTTGGCATATGGAGACTTGGGCGTTGTTGTAGGTGATTTCCCTAGCCTTTCTGGCCTCCTCCAACACCTTTGTCTTCTCCGAGTAGTAGTGAAACCGGACCAGAATCGACCGGGGGGCCCCGGCCCTGCCCCCCGCCCTGTGCACCCTGTCAAAAGTTGGCTCGGTTGTCATTTCCTCCGTGAACAAGAGAGTGATGATGCCTCGTACTGCTCGGGTGACGTCCCTCTCCGTTTCCCGTTCCATTTCGGGCACCCCAAAGATTCTGAGGTTGTTCCTCCTCTCCCTGTTTTTTCGAAATCATCCATCTGCCGGGCCCTCTCCTCGTCCCTCTTCTCCAGGGCCTCCAGCCTCATGCTATATTGTATGTCTTGGACTGCTGTGGAGGATTGGTTGGATTCGACCTGTAGCAGCCTGTCCTCAATCTTATCCACCCTCTGGTCAATTTTTTCAAATTTCTGGGCAATGTCGGTGCGCATGTCCCTTATTTCCTGTAGGATCGAGGCGAAGCCCCTTTCCATTGCCGCCGAGGAGGGGGTGGCGTCCCCAGGTTGGGCCATGGTCCCTTCGCGGGTTAAGCCTTTGTCACCTCTTACAACCCCCTGGAAGCGGTATCTCTGCAAGGCTTCCCTCCAGCTCATGTGGTTCTTTCCTGTGTCCTGTCGTCTGGATCCCCGCGGCCCCGGCGGAGGGCGGGGGGTCCCCTGCTGGCCAGTCCTTCCTTACTTGGGTTGTGCGCTCCACAGGTGTCCCGAATGGGGTGACAAAGTCCGGGGGGGCGGGCACACGCCCCACCTGTTCCCAGGCAGGGGCCTCACACCCTTTTCAAGCACCTCGTGGTCTTCTGGGGCCTCCTCCGGTCTCCTTGAGGGGGGGGTGGTGGTTCAAGGGGGCCCGACCTTCCAATCCAAGGGGGGGGAGGACGTTGTGGCTCGCGCTGTGTGTCCTGGGGGGGCACCCCCGGGCGGGCACACGCCCCACCAGCTGCTGGCGGGGGTCTCGCACCCTGATCACCCCCGCTTCAGGCCGTGCTGTCCACAGTGCCCACCTTTGGTCTTCCTGCTCCTGGGGTTCCACCCTGCTCGGGCCGCTCACCTGTGGCGGGGCGAGTCACAGGCCTACCGGGGCTCCAGCTGCTCTGCTGCACTGGGCTCCGGCAGGCCGCGAGCGCCCGCGATGATGACTCCCGGGGGGGGCCGCCCCACTCCTTTCTCTCACTCCCGGGGGGGGAGAACTCCGAGTCCCCGGGGGCGCTGCTCCAGGCCCCCGGATGCCGCCTCCTCCGCTGCCCTGGCCTCCGGCGGGCCGTGAACACCTGCGTTGCTGTCCCCGGGGGGGGCCGCACCGCTCCTTCTCCTCACTCCCGGGGGGGGCGGACGCTGACTCCCCAGGGGCGCCGCTCCAGACCCCCCGATGCCACCTCCTCGCCGCGCGGGCAGCGCAGGCCGCCCCGGCGCTCTGTACTCTGGTTCGGGCCGCAGGGGGAGGGGCGGAGAGGGCTGACCCACGGCCGCGTCCCCGAAGTCCCGGGGGCCCGGACCCCGGCCGGGTCGTTCCCCACATCCTGAGGGGGGGGCTGTTGATAGGGGGAGTGAGGGCTAGTCGGGCTGGGGTGCCGTGTGCGCCCGGGGAGAGACCGCCTCACTCACGGTCCCGAGGCCGCTCCCGTCCTGCTGCATCACCCGCCCAGGCGCCGCGGGTTGCGAACTCCGGCTCCCCGGGGAGCTCGAGCTCCGCTCTTTCGCTCGTCGGGGTCCCGGGGGGGTGCCGAGTCGGTCTCCCAAGTTGTGCTTGCGAGGGGATCTCGGGGGGGCTCAATCCCCTCGGATTCCCGGGCCTCGGCGGGAGCTGTGCACTCAGGCAGCCATTGCCTGTGCGCCCCCTGGTGGCCTCCCTGTTTGCATGCTTTTACTGGGGGGCAAGGGGGATTTGGGTTGGCAGTAGGGCCATGGGGTTGTTTTGTTAGGACATGTTGATTGGTGGGCTATGTGTCGGGGGCCTGCTGGCAGGTGCCCGTCAATGGGGGTGGGTGGGGGTGTGGGGGGACATGAGTCGGGGCCTGCTGGCAGGTGCCCGTCAATGGGTGTAGGTGGGGGCATGGGGGGACATGAGTTAAAAAAGGTAAAACAAACAAAAAGGGAAAATCATCTTACTAATATAACATATAACAAATCCGTAAAGATAAAAGACATTAAATGAAAACAAAGTATCCATTGAGTGTAATTCATAGATCAAGTAAAGTGAAATCAGAAACCGTCAAACCCTGACAACAAGGAGAGCACTTCTCGCAGCTTTGGCAGAGCGGTAGTATGTTGATGGTGGTCATAAGAAGCAAAACTGACAAATATATTGTGTAATGTATTTAAAGGGGATTAGAGATAAGTAGCTAATGAAAATGTTAGTATCATTGTTGATTTTGTAGAACATGTTCATTGTGTTGTTTTTTTTCTTGAAATATTGTGGACCACTGTGAGCTTGTTGACATCATTTTCAGTTCAGTTCCATGGAGCTGCTTTTTCCTGCAATTCATGCACACTATGTTTGACTATTTTTTGCATTACCTTTGGGAATTTACAAGAGAAACAGAAAACATGGGAAACCAATAGGGGCAATTACCAGAGACATTGGTTAGGAGGTGTCATGCACAAGCCATCATAAACAGAACACTTGTTTGAATGCAGTTTTTCTTTCATAGCGGTAGGGTCAGGCAGATAGTTTAGGACAGAAACAATGTATGTATGATGTTCTGACAATCACCTTTGTGTTGTTCATTTATTAGATAGATAGGAAATGTCTCCCAAAGTAAAAGTGCAAGGTGAGGGATTTTCCTTTACTTTAATACAACTTAGAGTGTTTTCACAAACATGTCCAGATGTCCATGTCATATCTCTGCTGCACCACAATACCCTCTAAAAACAGTTAGGGAAATATCCAGAATTCTAAGCAGATTTTTGGGAGAAACCTGAGCAGACTTTCTGGACCAATTTAGGAAAGATTTCCATTATCATTGAATTATAATGAAACCCACAGACCCTACGCAGTAAACCGTGTTGAATGCTGATGATAAGGATCAGTAAACAAAACTAAATCAGCAGCAAATGATGATTTATTTTTGTTGGGAAAAACATCCCTTATCTAACTTATAGTCAAACATAGGCTCCATGACGACTGCTCTACCCTTCCACTAAATGTGAACAGGTGCAAGAGAAAACAGATAAATACTATCATACTCACACACAATCACATTGTTAACTCTTTTTAAACAATTCACGGTGTACATTAAAAACATTAAAACATGATTTAAAAGAAGCAAGTTCACTTTTCATAAGCACACTAAAAATTACAATCACACAATGTTCATTTTACATACGCATTAATTACACTTTTTATAAAGGGAATATATGGAAATGCCACTAAATTGGAAACTTTCATATACTTCTATTGTTAAAATAGTTCTCTGCACACTGAGTTGTCAATATTGCAATGGATATTTTCCCTGAGTCCTATACTAATCTAATACAAGCACATATACTCCCAACATGTTTGTGTCCCTAACACAACGAATGATGGATATTCCTCAGCGGTGGGTTTCGAATAAGGCTGTCCTTTTAAAGTCGATTGCATATTATCCCCCACCTATAAACCTAAGTTGTTTACTCCCCATCATCATGTGATACAGCTCAGGTCCATGGCCATGCTCCTGTAGAGCTACATAAACAACAATATGTATATTTGTTTACACATCTTCAAAACTAGCATTTTAAGCTGTATCCAGAATGCAAAAAGACCATTCATATTCCTAATACCTTATGGCCAGATGTAGGTACAATGCCCACAACGTGATTGCAGGTATAATCTGAGGAAGGCCCTTCAGCAGGACATCAGTATGCAGATCATGACAAAATGGCCATGTGTCATTGCAACAGCAGGATGATGACAATGGCCTTTTGAACAGAATTAGTGTGGCTACATATTAGAGAGTGTTATGGCCCAAAGTAGCATTTGATAGTAGAGTTTGCCTTTGATTTAAAGGTAACTAACATAGTGTACCCTGTTTTTCTCTTTTTTTAGCAGCACATGACATCATATTTTTGCATGCAACTCACTTTTTAGTAAGAACAAGGCATAATATTTTCTTACTTCGCAGAGCACACACACACACACACACACACAGCACACTGCAGAATGCTGCAGAAAATTGTTTGTTGCATTATATTTTGGTTTGGGAAAATAGTCGCTGGCTTATTTTTTGCAAGGGCAGCATTTGCCAAGGGACAGAGGCCCAGTTCTAGAGAGCAAATGAGATGTTATACAACTGATGTGTAAATAAATGTATATTTTTTTACTCAGAAACCTTGAGTCAGTGTTTGTTTGAATCATAGTAATTGCTGTCCTTTGTATAACTATTGATTCTGCTCATTTGCTCTTGAGATAAGTCTGGCTAATTTTGTAGGACCAAAGCTAAGAAAAGCCAGCAGAGGAGGGGGCTTGTTCTGCCCCCAGTCACAGGCGCAGGAGCAACCAAGCGTATTGGGGGAGAGTGACCCAATCAAGGAGGGCTAGGGCGGTGTGTTCTACCCTCCAGTACAATAATGCCAAGTCACAAACAATGAAAAGAAGCATTTTCCCATGCATTTTCATAATGCCTTTTCCCACTATATGCCAGTAGTATTCAAGTGTAAAAACATGTTCAGTTTTATTGGTCCCACAATTCTGGTGCACCTATATATGCCAGTATTTCCACATAAGAAAATACTCATGGTTGCTCTGCCCAAAATGCCAGTAAAAATATTAAAAACTAAATGTGTTCAAGCTAGCTCTACCAATATATGCCAGTATCCTCACATTAAAATAAAAATAAAAAATCTTCCATTGGCTTCGATTTATGCAAGTAAAGAAAAGCTATCCCACAGTAAGACAACATTTCCTTACTTGCTTCACAACACCCCGCACTTGAAATACTTGTGTATAGGTACGTTATAAATGCCTATTCATATCATATCATATCATATCATATACAAACACACAGCATGTTGTGTTTTCCCCCCCAACTCCATTAAAACATGTCATGCCATAGTAAAACAGCATTGTCTTGTGGGCTGTTCAGATGCTTCTCCAATGTAAGAACAGTGATAGTGCCTTCAACTTTACCCTCACAACACACTCTGCTTCACATAATCACACTCAAGTTGCCGTTGCTTTGTCCACAAACACCAGTAAAACATGCAATTCCCCTGTTAATATATGTCGTGCTCCAATGCCCCTCCACGGGCATCAGCCTTGCATTCAGAAGACAGACATAGTCACATGCAGATACTCTCTCTTTCTCACACACACAGACAAACACAGACACACAGAGTTACACATACACACACAGATACATACACAGAGATACAGACACCCACACGCAGATACTCTCGCAGATACACAAACACACACACACACACGTATACACATTCACCGAACAATAAGGCACCTGTAAAGCTTCTCTGTCATTCAAACAAGCACCCAGAACATGCACACTGCATTCACGCATGCACTCGCACCCATGTACACTGATCACACTGCATTCATTCAAATGCATGCACTTACATAACCCCTTTACATGCATGACTATATACATACATGCATACATACAATCATCGCACACACACACAAAACATGTTTTTCCTTACCTGTTTCCTTCTATAGCTGATGCCACCGGCACCTCCTCAGCTTCTCCATAAGCCTCTGACACCCGCTCCCTCCATGCAGACAGCAACCACGAAGCAGAGAGAAATCCAGTTCCTGAGAGAGTGAACCCTGTGTCTCAGAATGCAAACAAAGACACATCTGTAAATGTCCATGCATCATTCTCTGCTCTGTGTGGGTTGGGCCTTGCCCACTCAGATCCTACAGTGTCTACATCTCTGGAGCCCTGTGGTAAGTATGGTGGTAATGCCACAAGGCATGGTATGCGTTTCCTCCGTGGTGTCCAATAGAATTACCACCACATTACAAGTGGAAGGGAGCACCCAGAGACCATCAGCAGTAATGGTAACTCCGTCTGGCAGAATGAAAGCCAAAAAAAGCATTTCTGCATGGTATATCCTCCACATATCAGCGTAATTACCATTATTGCCAGGAAAATTCAGCAATGTCACTGGCACAATTACATAATGGTAATTCTGCCAGTGGAATTAGCACCAGATGGAAATAGTGGCATGCCGCAAATGGGAAGTTCATCGGCAGCCATCTTGAACATTACACTATATTCTTAATAGCGCATTTCCTGTAGCCATCCGACCTTCCTGTAGCCATCCAAACTTCACATGAGGGCGATGGCTACCCCCATGTGCCCACATCCATCATTGAAACACCCAAATGCCAATCAACTGACACAGGAAACACCCAGACAAATGATTAGCCCAACACGTATAAATTCCAAATTGAAAAAGCCTCTGCCAATGAGGGCCTGCATACCAGGCAGGGACAGTCTTCATGTTGCCTCACCCTACGATAACCTTCCAGGGGAGGTGTAAGCTACCCAGCGATCTATTGTGCCCACGTCCCCTGCTCACCCGACTGTGCAATTCACAGAACACACTTCACACCTAACATCATGCTACATGAAAAACAACCCTCACACCATGCAAGGTGTGTTTGTCGGTGAGGCAATATGTAGAAAATGTATGCTACACGTCCTGCATTACATTAACCCACTGTAACACCATGTGTCACAGTGAGCATCCATCATAGTGTCTCTTGCTATTCCATGAACAATTACACATGATACTGACTGCACATCATTCATACCCAACAGGGTCACTGAACACCCAGAGGGACTAATCCGGTCAAAGTACATCACAGCGAACACCCAGCAGTGCAAGCACCTCTGCCTCCACCCCTGTGCCCCACAGCAATATTACACTCAGGAAGACACCTGCAAGTAAAGCTCCTACCGCAAGCAGCAGCATGAAGCAGTCACACTGCCACCATCCCAACAAGTGTGGCTATGGACCCCGCCAACAGCATTGATGATGCCACTACTGTCCCACCACCTGCTTCCAGTTTAGCCTTCACAGCTGCAGGTGCTGCACCCAAACCAGCTGCCGAGACCACTCCTCAAAACATTCCTGTGGAGACATAGGCAGACTTCCATGCCACCACAGCACCCATGTGGTGTCATAGGCACCCACTCACCCAGGCCCTGTCTCCTCCTCCTCACCTGATCCATCTATCCAATGTCACCAGCATCAGGAATCTGACACAGAGACTGATGAAGATGGCATCAGTGGCGTCTCCAGGAATCAAATTTAGGAGGGGCACAGAGGGGGCCAAAGACAAAAGAAGGGGGGCACAGACAAAAGTAGGGGGAGAACATGGTCACTGCTTGTCTTAGGTAGGGGGGGCACAAAGGGGGCACAGGGATTCACAGGGGGGGCCCTGGCCCCCCCAGTCCACCCTAGCGACGCCACTGGATGGCTTTGTACCAGTGGATGCAGGAGGTAGGGGAGGTCAGATAATCTTGCGTTAGCCTCAGAGCTGTACACACCCCTGAGAGTGTGTCATACCGTTCCCTGGATGCCATGAGGAGGAGGCTCAACATAATATAACAGTATTGAAAGCCAGGCAGAGCTGGAGCTCCAATGATTCTGGGCCTTCAGGGATTTGGCACAGGGCTCATTCTGCAGGATTGCAAGGCACATGGACTGGCAATTCTGCCACCACTCTGTGGCAACTGCTGGCAACACAGTAGTGGTCTGTAGGGTCAGGGAGCTGACATAAGACATCCCTTATGTCATGGAGGTGCTGAAATCACGTGGAGTACCCTGCTCCTCACCCTACAGCTCATGCAGGAGCCAGGAGTCTGAGGCTTCCAACTTTGTTACCCTCACGGAGAGCCCATCACTGTTCAATTAGGAATGTGGTTTGTACACCCTGAGCAAGCTGCCATGGCCAAGAGGGTATGGAATTGAGACTACATGTGACTTGGCTTTCAGAACAGGCACAAGGGAGGAGGAAGGGCATGGGTGTTGGTGATTGAGGGAGGTGGGAGGGCATGGGTATTGGGCATTGAGGAACATTGGAGGATATGGGTGTTGGGGATTGAGGTAGTGGGTGATAAGAGGTGTTTGATTCACTACAGAACAGATGTGAGGATAGTGATATGTGAGTGGGTGTGAAAAATTGAATACATGCATACGTACACATGTGTACGATAAGGTCTATCAGATGCATTAAAAAACATTCACTGAGTTCTTGCAACACAAGACACCTGCCCCTGTCTTCTTCATACTCACTGTGTTGCGTCAATTGATCCCTGGCATGTGTGTCGTCACCTTCTGGGGGAGCTACATTGACATCTGTGGGCAGGAGGGCTTGTCGCCTGATACACATGTTGTTTAACATGGCAGACACTACTTCCTTCACTGGCGTATACATCACAGCATCTCCTCTCAGATGGAGAGACTGTAAATGTCCTTCAGCATTGATGCCCACCCTGGCCAACGAACAAAGGGACCAAACCTGGTTTGGCGTGCAGAAACAAACACAAGAAGGACCTTTCCTAAAATAAATGGTGAAAAAAGATGACCGTGGTCTGTCTTGGGCGCCATATTTAAAAACATGGCTGACCCGATTTTTAGCTACCGTTGTTAGCGGTCAGGAAAAATCATGGTAGTTTGATCTAAACCACTGCCACCAGCCATTTAAAGTAGGAATGGGTAACATTTGACTGGCACATGAGTGTTTTGACTCAGTTGAAGCTAGGCAACCCCTCCACCACTCTATAGGAATATAGTGTGCGCTGGGTCAGTAAATTTAAAGAGGCTAGTAAAGTCAATTTAATTTTACATGCGTTTGGAGACAGTAGTCAGTCCTAGAGAAGGTATTTAAACCTTGGGAAGTCTGAAAGACCTCCCTGTGCCACTGCACTGAAGGTGCTGTGTGACACACAGAAAAAGATGATGCCTATGGAGTTGTGTTAAAACTCCATAACCAAAGAACACAAAAGTAAAACACACATCAAAAATGAAAAGTTCAAAGTCCTAAAATATAGCAAAAGAGCTGGAGGGCTCTAAGGTAGAGGGAATGTAGCACCTGTGTGAGAAATATCCCTAACAGGGGAGCACACATACAATGCAGGCAACCAGCAGGGCGGGCAGCACACAGACAATGCAGGCAACTAGACGGGGCCAGCACATACAGACAAAGCAGGAAACCAGAGGGGGGCAGCACACACACAATGCAGGCAACTGGGGGGGCAGCACATAGACAACGCAGGCATCCAGAGAGGGGACAGCACACAGCCAACGCAAGCAACCAGAGGGGGGACAGCACACAGACAATGCAGGTAGCCAGAGGGGGGCAGCACACAGACAACACAGGCAAACAGAGGGGGGCAACACACAGACAACACAGGCAACATGAGGGTGGCAGAATGAGGGTGGGGAGCAAGGTTGCACCGGCACAGTTGATGGGGGGTGCCGGTGCAATCACGAGTTATGCTCGCGGGTGCTGCACGGCCTGCCAGGTCAGACCTGGTGGGCTGTCAATCACCCACGAGCCGAACTCGTAATTCGGCGGTACGGTATGAACGGTGCCGGTACCGTATCCGCCAACATTATAATGGTGCCCACTTTCCTTAGAAGTGGGCCGTTGACTGATGTGCCGGCTACCACCTCCCGGACCTGCCGATTGGCTCACAAACTGCAGGGAGCCAATGGTAGGGGAAAGGCAGCAAAATGTGCACACGAAAGTAGCCATCTTAGAAGAAGGGGATGGCTGTTTAAAACTAAACAAAGCTTGCACGTTGAGCAACTTTACGCACAGCACAGACAAAAACAAAACACGTGCTCCCACACATGTGCTTCACAATAAATGCAGCTGAGTTCAAACACAATGAAGAAAAATAATGGTCAGATTTAAAGATCGTCTTTTCTTTGGTCGGAATGCACAGTTTGATGCTGGGGGCATGGGGCAATGAGTGTCAGCCACAGAGCTTACGTAGTTCAGGTAGTACGCCCAGCTGGGGATGGCTACAGGAGTCATGGAACAGCTCAATGAAGAAAAGGATGATGTGCGCGAGAGCGCAGTCAGCTGTTCATGGAGAGCATCGACATGGGTGAAAAAACTGTTGTGCTTCTGTTCCTGCCTCTGCACCTCAATGTAGAGCAGAAGGTTCTGTATCTCGAGATCGGCAGCATAGTGTGGTGAAGTGTATTTGGGAAAGGTGTGACCTTTAAGTACCCTTTTTGAGTCCAGTGGGTGCACCTGCGGCTTCATTTGACTCACTGACTTCCCTGTACCTCCTCCTTTTGGGTGGAGGTAATCACACTGTGGCTTTGGTGGAAATACTGTCAATTTTGGGGGTATTTAGGCAGTATGCTAATTTATAATATGGTGGTATTACTGTTGTGTATGCTAACACTAATTCTGTTTGTTGAATTACCGCCACGCTTAATCTGCATGTCTTTGGTACTATTTCCGCCGGCGGTAATTCTATACATACAAAACCTCTTGAATTCTGAAACACAATCTCCATCAATCTCCAGCCTCACCTCTCTGACAGGGCTTGCCCACCTAACTCTGGCTATGCATGTGAGATGTTCTGCCAGAACCTCCATCTCGGTGCAAATTCTATTCAAGATTGATAGCTTGCTTTTGTGTATGACTTTCAAGTTCTTCCTATCACATTTTATTTCTACTTTACAGCATTGCAATGGACAGATGTCACTGGGATCCAAGTCAGTACTACTCATTTTTTCAACTGCTGGATGATGAAAAGCAGAGACTGCCTTGCTGGTGATCCTAATATACCTGGAGTTGGCACTTAAAGGTAATCTGAATGTGAAGTATGGAAGTTGAAAATACAACTAAAGGTGTCAATGCAGGCAAACTACCCTTCACCTCTCTCAGCTGACATCATTGCTTCTGGAGTACTCCACTTTTTCAAAACTATGCACACTGCCCTAGACCACGCTCTGCAAGATGCAGCGTTTTAGTCAAAGGCATTGTGAAATCATGTATATTATTTGTAGATTGTGCATTTTGGATATCCAGGGCTAGAGAACCAGGTGAAATGTGATCAAGAAGGCCAGCACTGGCTTTGCCATCTCTGCATTCTGTCCTTCTGTTTGTTTTCCTTTGTACATGTGTAAAGGCATGCAAGAGAAGTGTGTTACTCATCGTGTGCCACAGCCACACATCTTGTTGTTATGCATGCTGTAAATAGAATGTGGAATCCCACAACTATGGGAGCACTAGTGTTGGTGTCTACTAAGCAGTCAGCACTGAGGTTTACTGTGGCATTCTGGAGTAGGGACGGTTTCAGACCCTTTCAAACACCAACTGGGAAATGTGTCAAGAGAAAGCACGAATCAATGCACACGTGCATCTAATGCATTCCTTAATACAAGATATAAGTGTGCCTTCTAAATGTGCTGCTTAACTGAAACAAAGAGACAATGAAACACAGTAACCGCAGCCTCCATTACACTCTGCTGGAACACCCCCTTAACTCATGTTGACAATGTTGTTTTGGGGGGTTAACCCCTAAAATAAGCCCTTACTCCGCACTGACCCCCAGCAAAACCAATTGCAGGAATTGCACTGCGGTAAATGGCTTGTTCATTGTCATTAGAAGAATACAACACGTTTTGTTGTATTTTTTAATTCATGTCAAATTATTTCATAAATATTATACAATATTCTGTGATTTGGTTTGGATGTTTATAGTAAACATGTGACCCATTACCACGAATGGATATATGTTATGGCGCTTTGAAACACAATTATGTTGTATAAAGTGCCTTACAAATGACCAACAGACAAATACATATATTCACCCGCTTCTTTCTTATCCGCCTACTCATGGCCTCTGCAGTTCATGTCATTTTTTACTTCCACTCTCCACGTCTGAGCCTCACCCCTGTGCCCGCTGGGCAGCCTGAAGCCTTATGCAAATAATGAATTAATAAACTATCAGGCTCGTCATTCAGATTTTGGCAAATAGCACCAGTGGTATTCCAAGGGAATGTCACTGGCGGTGTTTTAGGCAGACATAAATTCAACTATTTTGACATTTTACCTCCATCTCTGAGGTAGAGGCAACAATGAAATAGTTGATGTATTTAAAAAAAACTGTATTTACAGTACATAAGGGGAACACAGGCGACTCCCTTCAAAACCGTGAAACTTTTATTTACAAAGAACCAAGCTAGGGGGTGAAAGGTTGGGCATTTCTCTTACTACCTTACTCATGCACTTCATAAAATGTTCACAATGTACCCTTTTGTGCATAATAAAATGTACATTCGAAGTCTGAACCACTTCTGTACATGGCTGAAAAGCATGTTTATGAAATACCTTTTTAGGTTACCACTGGCAAAGCGGGTATTTCTGGTGGTAGTCTACCCAATTTAGACGGTATTTCAGACATACAGCCTCCACCAGAGGTACTCTCTGAATTGGGCATATTTTCCACCGGATGAGGTGGTAACTGCCTTCTGTGGTATCATAATACATTCTGGTCAGCTCGAATGACCCTCTAAATTACCTTACAGAGCCCCCTTTTAATCAAATGTGCATCTTCAAAATGCACAACAATAAGACTGACTTTGAAGGTGGGACATTTTGATGGCATACTAACGAGACATGTGCTGGCTGAGTAAAATAATTATCACATTTCTACTGAAACTGCTCGACTTACCTTCAATGAATGAAAACAATGACGTCAGTGAGAAGCCGACTCCAGTAAACACCCAGAGGGCAGAATCCTACATTTGCGGCAGGTGTAGCCCCCCAAAAGTCCATGTGGCAGATGCCAGTATAGGATCACTTTGGGGAGCGTGAAGGCTTGACGCTCCAATAGAGGGCACGTGGGCCCTACAGTAAATAAAACATTGTGAGGCAAAAGTGATGCAAATGAAATCACCCAGTGATCAGGATTGTAGCAGCAATGCACCGTTGGAAGACTTTTCCCTTCCATGCAACATAGCGAGGTTTATATAAAATAGTTCTGCATCTGGTGGCTGCCCCTTGGGGATCCTCTCCAAAGATAGGTCTGGAAAATGCATCAGACAAGTTCCAGAATTATGTCCTTTAAAAGTTGTGTTAATTAAAAGTTTAGCCTCCTCTCACATCATTGAAACTTATCCGCAGTTGAAGAGAAAACAAGTGATGTTAATGTGAATCTAGTGCATCGATAATGGGACGTCATTGGTAATTGCTTTACAAAGCCCATTGAGTCAAATCTTTAACGTCTTCACTCAACTTAGACACACTTTAAAGTTAGTGTCATTATTAATTGCTGTCCAGATGTATTCATGTCTGTTTAAGTAGTTGGCAATGAGAGCAGAGTGCAGACATGGGTGTGATAGTTACAGCAAAAACTCAAATCTTTCGAATTTTAACCCATTCCAATAGGTACATATTTTTCAGCTTTTTTTCTGAGGTTTGAGAAATGAGTTACAATCGAGTTTGAAATTGCGCAAACGTAGGGGCATTCGGGTAGAAATGCGGAAAACGTGTTGTATGGAGATGGAACAGGCATGAGTGACAGTGCAGAGAGTTGGCACGCTAGGGAGAGGAATCTGTGTAGTTAAGTATGTTAGGAATAGTAACGATACAGATCAAAGCAGTAGTAATTTGGATATAGAGTTAGGAAATTGTGGTAGAATTGTGTTTGAGGTTACAGAGAATATGATTTGTGGGTGCAGGCGGTGCAAACCAAACCAATGAGAGACAAGCTGTGCTAGGCATTTGCAATTTTTACGCAGAGACGGCCAAATCAATGAGGCTCCGGGGGCAGCCACAAGTTTTCACTAATAGCAAATAGAATGGGTTCAGTATAATTGCTTTTGCCCATTTTATTTCAGTGCTATTGTACTATTGTGTGTGTGTTTTTTTTTTTTTTTTACCCTGTGCTTGGCAGAATCATATGCAGTACCCTTTGGGAACACCACACACTATTAAGACTACAAGTGACAGTACACATTCACCTTTGGTACAAGCCTGTACTACACAGTAAAAGTGGTAGCGATGACTGTGCAGCCAGACTTATCTCAAGAGTAAGTGAGCCGTATCAAATAGTTACACAAAGGACAGCAATTACTATGATTCAAACAAACACTGATTCAAGCTTTCTGAGTAAAAGAATATATATTTATTTACACATCAGTTGTATAACATTTCACTAAAGTAAAGCAGTGGGAGCAAAATGGCACTCTAGCAATTAAAAAGAGAGGGAAAAACAAAGTTAGGCAGAAATTGAGTAGCACCAACAGGTAGGTAAGCAGGGCAATCTAGAAAGAGGAACTCCAGTGATGGGACCAAATCAAATAGGCTTAGGGCCAAAGTCAATAGGACAAAAGTATTTTGCTCAAGATCACACAGTTCAGGGTAGTTTGTGGTTAAGTCTTTGCCAAGAGTTCCACAGGAAGTTGGTCGGCAGACAAGTTAGTTTAAAGAGAAGAGAAGGAAAGCCCTCGAGTTGGCGAAATGTTTCACACACCTTCACCGCGGCTGAACGAAACGCACAACCGGATTTGCACAGTACCTTAAAATGGAGAACAAGCTGGAGCTGAGGCAGATGTTTCTGGTAGTTCCTGCAGGCTCACAGTTCCTGAAGTGACTGTCAGACTGACAAGAAGTAGGAAGACTGGAGGGTCCTGCACTACCCAGGGAAGAAACCAGCAGCAGAGCAAAGCAACAAATAAAAGGTGTGCGCCTTAAAACCCAAGCAGGGTCGACCTTCCTGGCTATCCAGCCCACTGAAGCTCTGTACAGTGAATTCAACCAGAGGAGGGAGTCCTGGCTTGCAGTTTGGGTGAAATGGTTGGTCCCACCAGCTCAGGGGAAGAAGATTCCTGGAAGATCTTCTCTGGCGTTGGAGTCTTCGGACCTGCAGAAGAGCTTCTACGGTCTGTTCAGTCATGGTAGGGGTCCTCTTCCGTCAGCTCCTCATTGGTTCTTTTGTTTCAGTGGCGACTCTGCCTTTCCAGCCCCAGAGACCTGTTTTTTATGCAGTTTTCCCCCATTCACACATCCTGGCTGTCAATCACACAGCAGGGTGGCTGTCCCGCTGGGCCAGTCACCACAGCCAATCATTTCAGAGTGTGACATGGGTCTCCAAGGAGACCCTGTGCAGGGAGTCCTAAACCCCTCTCTCAAATCCTGTCCCCCTCAGACATACAGGCGCCTAAGGAGGGCTTCTGCATAGAAGCCCGCTAAAAAACGGTGAACAAAGGAATCAAACCTGGTTTGGCACGCAAAGTAAAACACGAGAAAGACTTTTACAAAAAGAAACAGCGAATAAACCCAGCCGGAACCCGTAATAAAATATGTTCTAGCAGGTTTAAGTTTGAGGCTACCAAGATAGCCTAAAACAATAACAAGGTTTTTAAGATAACCGCGTTAGGAAAAATAGGGTAGTTACCACTGCCACCAGCCAAGTCTTGATAAAAAGGGAGCAAAACAATGCTCCAAGAGAAACAGACAAAAAGGGATAAGTATTAACCCTTTGCAGTACTCCATATAAGATGGTTTGTACTGGGTCTGTGGTTTTACAGAGGCTAACAGTTCATGGCAACTTTATGTGTTCTGGGACACAGTAGTCAGTCCCTGAAAAATGGAGTCTGAGTTTTGGAAGTCTAAAAGACAACCCTTTGTCACTTCACTGAAGGTGCTGTGTAACACACAGTAAAAAGATGATGCCTGTGGAGTAGGTGAGGCTCCACAGTCTATGAACACAAAACATGTTAAACACACACAGCAAAACACATGTAAGAGTGGTAAAAAAGGCTCACACCCTTACAAGGTGAAAAAAATAAATCCTAGAAATCCAGCAAAGCTGCTGAGGGACTCAGCAGGTAAGGGAAATTAGCCATTCTGGAGAATTCTCCCTAACACCCTGAAATATATCTGGCAAAATAATTGGAATAGTGATTTAGTTAGTTTGGTTAAAAAATCGTGTCAGATTCAGACATATGTGTCTTAACTTCATCTAAATGTATGCATTATTTGGTCGTAGCAGGTATCCCTGTGACGGCACTTTGTTGTCTGTATTTCTTTTCTAGATAAGTAAACAAAATGGGAACAGGAAATAACTGGACCTGCTGGGATAGAAACAGATGCTTTAATCTGAAGGATGAAGGCTCAGGGTCCCATAGCTCTTTTCAGGACAACTCCGCAGAGTCTCTGGTAAAATTGCCCCTCCCTTCTCAGGACCTCAAAGAAAGATAGTCAAAGAGGTAATGGGACAGGGGTCAGTAAGTGCAGGGCACTTGAAAAAAGAACTAGCAACTGCAAATGTGTTCAGGAAAGTTGCAAATGGTGGAAGACCCTCCAGCACACACCATGCTCACCAACATTAACAGTACAGCTTCTTAAACTCTTGAACTCCTGCCATCATCTAACATGATTTAACAAACATTCAGTTCCCCATAGAGGGCTCATTTAAACTGGAAAAATTGGGAGAACTCAGACAAGCTTTAGAAGAACAAAACGGTAACATAAAACACCCAATGGAGGGCCTTTGCGACTTGGTTAGAAGAAGCAACAATGGGGCACACTAACTGCAATATTAGGGGATGGTGAGAGGTTAACAATAGGTTGTGAGGACAGATACGAGTTCAAAGGGCCAGGGGATTATCTGAGAAATCGAAGCCCCTCTGCCCTCAGATTATGCAGAGGAAGATGGGCAGAGAGCAGGATGATTAGAACACTGAGACCGGCAAAAACATTGCAGAATTTGTCACCAGTATGAGGGCTGCAGCGAGAGCAGACCATCGACAGATGTGCTAAGGGGCGTAAGCACTGAGTGCGGTCTTGCACACCAATGGCGATACCACCCCAGCATACTGAGCTCTCTGAACCAGGCTTTCTGGAATAAGCACTCTCGCTGCACATGCCTCTTGGGTCACATTCCTAATGCATCCTCCTTTGCCACAATCTCCAGGGGCTGAACTCAACATGCACCAACTTGATATTGGCAACATCCGGCCCCCACCCACCATCAGTGTGACTCTGACAGGCAAAGGGTGCAGGCTACTGTCTACAGCATGAAGTGCATCAAGCACATCTACTGGCAAGAAAAGAACATACATCACAATCAACATCAATAAATGGCGCGGAGTGAGCAGCAGAGTGAGGTCGCAGACAGTGGCAGACCGGAGTCTTTCTGCTGTTTCTCCACTTTTCCCAGCATACCTGTGTCTACAAAGGGGCCTCCCACCCGCGGAGCGGCCGCGGAGTGAGCAGCAGAGTGAGGTCGCAGACAGTGGGAGACCGGAGTCTTTCTGCTGTTTCTCCACTTTTCCCAGCATACCTGTGTCTACAAAGGGGCCTCCCACCCGCGGAGCGGCCGCGGAGTGAGCAGCAGAGTGAGGTCGCAGACAGTGGCAGACCAGAGTCTTTCTGCTGTTTCTCCACTTTTCCCAGCATACCTGTGTCTACAAAGGGGCCTCCCACCCGCGGAGCGGCCGCAGAGTGAGCAGCAGAGTGAGGTCGCAGACAGTGGCAGACCGGAGTCTTTCTGCTGTTTCTCCACTTTTCCCAGCATACCTGTGTCTACAAAGGGGCCTCCCACCCGCGGAGTGAGCAGCAGAGTGAGGTCGCAGACAGTGGCAGACCGGAGTCTTTCTGCTGTTTCTCCACTTTTCCCAGCATACCTGTGTCTACAAAGGGGCCTCCCACCCGCGGAGCGGCCGCGGAGTGAGCAGCAGAGTGAGGTCGCAGACAGTGGCAGACCGGAGTCTTTCTGCTGTTTCTCCACTTTTCCCAGCATACCTGTGTCTACAAAGGGGCCTCCCACCCGCGGAGCGGCCGCGGAGTGAGCAGCAGAGTGAGGTCGCAGACAGTGGCAGACTGTGGCCAGAGTGTGGGCCTAAGGGAAAAGTCATCAGAATGGATATACACCCGCGTATAGATGAGCCTGAGAGGACTACCCACGCAATGAATACTGTGAACGAAACGCTAGCTGCAAGGGAGGAGTTACCGCAACTACAATCAGGAGCGGTCACAGGTACGGGTGCGGTACCCCATACCTATTTTATTCGGGGTGTGGAGGGTTCTGTAAAGGGTCCCTCAGCCTTAGACTTTTCAGCCCTCCCCGCTGCCTGCCCTCCCTCTCCGTCTCCTATTTTGGAAAAGTCTCCCTTTCACGATACCTGCTTTCCCGTTACCTCACCTAATTCCCTTGTCCTCTCCCCGCCTTCCCTCTCCCTTACCTGCCCGTTCACGGAGGTTGAGACTGCAACAAATCATCGGGTGCTCAGACCGTTGAAGGAGGCCTGTCCGGGAAGAGGAAACCCCCGGAAACGCGGAGAGAAGATTACAGCTCTCAAGCGGGTGCCGAAGCGCACCATTTCATCTGATCAATCCGAGTCTCCTGTGACACCCAAATTCAAGAACGCGAGGCTGCTGCTGAGTAATTCCAGCGACGAAGTGCTCTCCCTCATACCGGAAACGGAACAAGTCAGGCCACTGCCTTCGGTGGACCTGAGAGGCGACTTGCTAGTGGAGGCCCAGTTGGCAGGAACTACTGAGCCAACGATGCCGGCCCCCCGACCCGCACGTGTGTGCCGAGAAGGGGAGGGGAACCAGACCATAAGAAAACCCACAGTCCACGTTGCATTGCCTGTTGCCGTTACGAACTGTAGTAACCCAAAGGGTGAAAAAGATCAAACTGAGAAACACGCTGGTCAATGTACAAGGATGGCCGTCGCCACCAATGGAGAGTTTTCTGAGCCTTCAAATAACAGAGGCAGCGTTCAAGACGCAATGTCTAAGCCGTTAGGGATCGCAACGAAAACTTTATGTGCTGCGCAAATCCATAATGCATTAGCAGCAGTAAATCTAGAGAGTCAATTAAAGGAACCCCGGCCGATACAAACTGTGGCCAATGAAAAGTCTGGAGAAGTACTTAATTGTAAAATTCCACATCGAAACCCGGCGGTCTTTGTCCCTGTAGTGGATGGAAGCACTGAGGATATTGAAACCGTCATTGAATTGGGCACTGCAACTAAGATTCTGGAACAACCGACAGTAGCATATTTCCAAATGAAAACCCAATCGAAAAAGAAAAAAGAGAAAACGGGAGCGGATAACGAGTGTCAGAACACCATACCCTCAACGACAACTTGCAAACCGCACAGATATAATTACAATAAAGTGAGAAGTAGAATGACCCCAAGACCGAAAGCTCTCTTAAAAAAAAAACTGGGGCCAAAAACCGGTCCTATCAAAGGCTGCACAGTGGCAGCCATGAATGATTTTTTCAAAAAGAAGATGGAGCTAAATTTAAATCAAGGTCAAGAGCTGTCAGATTGTGAAATTCTCGAGAGTCTAGGTGAAGCAGAAATAAATACATCAAAACCAGACTGCCTCACAGTAGAGGGCCCCGTAAGTTCAGAATTATTGAACAGTACATCAACCAAGATACAGAGAGGGATCGTCCCTCCTCTAAGATGGCACTTGTCAAGTAACCACAAGGAGACGATTGAAATTAGCGAATCAGTGGGAAAGATCACTGAAATAAGCGCCCAAGCTTCACCTGAGGTTGACTTAAGGATAGATACAGAGATCATTGAAGAAGTGGCTTTGATTTTAAAGCCCAATACATATCTGCACGAAACTACATCTATAGAATGCAGTTTTACAAAAGAGCCACGAGATATGGACTCTAAAAGTGAAAAGAATAAGAGATCACAGGCAGATGAGAAGCAAGTGATGGATATCGGAGCATTGACGCCTTTAGTCGAATGGGGCTCAATCACCCCCCAAAAAGAAAACGAGATCAACAGGGGAAAAACAACTGTATTGCATTCCGCCCCAGTCGCAACGCGGAGATTCGAGGAAACACAACAACCACCTCCATTAAATCTCGTGCAGCAAAGTACGGATCTATCAACATTAATGTCGTCAGTGACGATAGCAATGGCGCCATTTACAAAGATGTACGAGACTATAAACGATACACTCCGGGACCAGGTGTCTATGCTTACCACAATGCAATCTAAACTGCAATATTTGGAAGGCTACATTATGGGGGCCCAAAATTCTGAATCGGATGGAAGAATGCAAAAAAAAAGGCAGCCCGAAACCTGCCTTTGTTGTCACGCTCATGGATCCCATCCGTCAGTTGATGAACTTGAGAACAAACAATCACAATATCCTAATATAGATCAGACAGCTGCATCTGTCACAAAGGATGAAACCGCAAGGATACAGGCTCATGATGAAAGAGTCGCCAACATTTCCAACACCGAACAAGGGGATGAGCCATTGGATGCCATTATAGCCATTCTTGAGGAAGGAGATAATCATACGGCGACGGAAAAAGAAGCAGGCACGTACTGGGCAGCTCAAGAAACATCTAATCCCTTCTCCTATATCCAGACTGGGGAAAAAGTCAGGAAACCCAGTAAAGACATTAACGTAAAGCCAAAGAACTTTACATTTGGAATATTCTCGCAACAAAAATCAATTGTCAATCGAATTTCGAAGAAGGTCGTGAGCAGACCAACTGCCTCACTGGTTCCTCAATCAATACTGAAGCAGCAAAAGGTCGCTGTTAGGAAAAACGGTTCTTTAACTAAACCAGAGATGAAACCTACTGCTCGTATTACTGACGAGAGAGAAAAGCGATCTAATTGTGCAAAGGAAAAAGGGCCCGTTCTTGTGGTGGCGGAGCAGTCGGATTGGAGCATTTTGACAGTGGAAGAGACAGGATCCGAAAATCACCCAACAAAATCATCAAAGAGAAATGCTTATAAAGTGATTACTGATTCTCCGAAAAACGAACCACCACACAAGGTCCAAATGTATGAAATTTCTGACTCGCCAGCAGAAGCAACAGTGAAAAATCTAAGATCGCAAAAAGCTGAACCCACGTCTACCATGAACCCAAGGCCTAACATCCAGGAAGAACAAAGATCAAATGAGGGACGTAGACACGTTACAAACATATGGAAGGAAAACAAAAACCGGTTTATTCCGGCTTACACCCGAGGACAGGATGACAAAGGGGAGCGGAAAAAGCTTCGCAAATTCAGCCATGATAACAAAAAAAAGACATCTGATTCTTACCTCCAATACATAACTGAGGTGAATTTGAAAAAAAAAGAAGAAAGTAAATTAGAACAAGATCAAGAGCGGAAAAAAGCATCAAAACAAATTATAAGTGACCATATGCTAAGACTGAAAAACATCAACTCAAAGCAAGATGATATAATCATGAACAGAACTAACATCATTAAAATTTTAACTCAAATTACAAGCCTGCAGCATATTGAAAATAAAGATCTGTGGATAGTAGAACCAAGCACCACAGGGAGAACTGATTATTCTTATATACATCTCTCTTCGGAAAACACCAAACGTTACCTACTGAGAGAATCCGAAAATCTATTGTCCATGGGATTTGAATTATCCGACCCCAAATGTGCACATGAAAAAGAGGATCTAATCAAACGAAGCGACAGAGACACGAGAAATCAAAAGGCCACCCTACAAACGAATACTAGATACATTAGTAAAATGCCTCATGCGCAGCCTGTTCAGATGAATCGAAGACCATACAATTTAGGAACAGGAGCAGTTAACCAGAAAGAAAGAAAAAGATCAGAAATAAATCTTCAAAAGGAACCTCAACGGGAACAAAACCTTCATCGAAACAAGAGACTTCATCAACCCAATTGCAATAACCCATCTTCCAATAATGATGGTAGATTAAGATCAAATGAAGTGGAATCATGGACATGGCATAGAGCTGAAGCACCAGATCGAAAAGACCATTAGCAACGAACGACGGGAAAGAAGACCTCTTTTCATTTGGGCAAGCTCGAAGTAAAGGAGAAACAAATTCCATTGCCAAGCCCACTAAGAATTGCCTGCTGGAACACGAGAGGCTTTACTCATCTAACAAAAGAAACCGATGTCAACCTGGGAAATTTTGATGCACTCTGTTTCCAGGAGACCTGGTTAACCACTAAACCTCAATTAGATGGTTACGATATAATATTCACGTGTGCCAGAAAAGGAGTATCGGGAAGACCGTCAGCAGGCCTTATTACCGCCATCAAAGCAGGGTCAGGCCTGGAAATTTCCGAAATACTAAAATCTTCCCACTGGATACAGGCCTCGCTTCTCACAAGAAAATCTCTCACTACGAACCAAAAGGAAAGTATGGTTCTCTTGGTCAACGTCTACTGGAATCCCCAGGTAACAACTAATGAAGATTTCATTAATGAACTTCAAAATGTTTTTGAAGGAGCACAGAAGAGACGGATTGACCACAGTACCATCATAAGCGGAGACTTCAATGCCATCTGCGAAGGAATCGGAAACCGCTCTACATCGCTAACCCAAAAGTCTCCCGCGCGGGAGAGAGGCAAATTCCTTGAAAAGATCATGGCTGACCGAGATATGCATAACCTGCACTGGCAGCGAAATAAGGCAAATCTGGCAATCCCATCATGGCAAAGAGACGAACAAACAGGAACGATAGATCATATATTCGTCTCGAGAGACATCCTGCCAGAGATCTGCTCCTTTACAATCAGGCCAACAATTTTTAGTGATCACAATCTCTTATTGACAGAAGTTTGGGCAGCCAAACCTCAAATGACTTTGAATTACTTGCCATTGGAGACAACAGAAAAAGGCAAGCGAGTCAAAATATCTGCAAAGGGCATACGGGAATTGGAAGCCCAATTCGTAGGTTCTCAATCTCTAAGATCGACAGAGCAAAAAAGAAAAGAGATTGACCTGGACTATACACCCCTACTAACTAGATTCCTAATGGCCCCAGCAAAGGCATCGGCTGCGAAGAAAGATCGTTCTCATTCTCATGCATACAATAAAGATCTAGTAGAGAAAAGGAAGGAGCACAGAAAACTTAAAAGACTAGCACAAAGGGATCCATCCCTAGAGAATAACGAAAAATGGCTAAAATCGGCACGGCATTACAGAAGCTGGCTTCAAAACTATCGCCATCAGCTGTATTTGAACGATTCCCAGCAAATGCTGTCGACCATCTGCGGCAAAAAGCCTAAAGAGTTCTGGAACTTGATCAAAGGAACACAAAATAATGTTAACGAGAATATCCAGAACAACGTGGGTGAAGCACGTTGGATCGAACACTTTTCAAAACTATTCGCACCTATTAGGACAGTGAACGTAATTGAAATCTCCAAGAGTGATCGCCATAAAATGACAATCCCATGGTCAATTCCTGATGACAAAGAGTCTATCTTAAACAAACTTAAGAAATTAAACAACTCGAGGGCTCCAGGACCCGATGGGATCAGTAACTTGGAACTGAAAAAAAATCCTGAGTGTTGGGCCAACATTATGAGTGAGCTTTTCGCAAACTGTAATAGAAAAAGAGCAATACCGTCAACATGGCGAAAAGCTAACATTGTGCCCATTTACAAAAGAGGTGCTACCGACGATCCGAATCAATACAGGCCCATTGCCCTCCTGGACGTAATGGGAAAAGTATTCGCGTCTCTGGCCCTAGACGCGTTCCAAGAGTGGACGCGCTCGTCAAAAGTAGTGGATCCATTCCAGAACGGTTTTATCAGAAACACTGGAACTTCAACGAACATCCTACTTATGAGTGCTTTAAAGGGAAAGGCTTTTCAAAGTGGTAATTCAATCTATGTTGTCTTTATCGACCTGGTCCAAGCGTTTGACCAGGTAGATATGGAGCGCCTCTGGGCGAAATTGGAATTAAAAGGTTGTCCGGAGTCAATCCTAAATCCTATAAAGGCTCTACATCAAGGGACCTCAATTCGAGTTCGCCTGAGTGCAGATGGTCGACTTTCGGAAGAAATCGAAACAGCTCGTGGAGTTAAGCAGGGTTGCCCTTTGGCCCCATCGCTGTACAACTCTTACATCGCAGACTATGGAGATACCACCCACACGGTTAGACATTTTCCCCCGACGATGGGAGGGGAGAAGATAGATCGCCTATTGTACGCGGATGATATCATCCTGATGGATTTAACACCTATAGGCCTTCAACGCCGATTGGATAATATGGTATCATATATGTCTGAAAACAACTTGCGTTTAAATAACGCAAAGACAAAAGTGCTCATTCTGGGCAGACCTGCAAAATGGAATTCTAAATTCACCTGGCACTGCGATGGTAAGAAGCTAGAAAGAGTGGAAGCCTTTAAATATCTTGGGATTATAATCAGCAACGATAAAGATGAAAAGACTATGCTTGAAACACTCTGGGCAAAGTTAAAAAATCTCACAGCCCAAGCTAAGGCTGTGGACAAGAAACACGGTCGTTTTTCGATCGTCCCTATCGTGAGATTTTATAAAGCTAAGGTCGTTCCGGCCTTAATTTACGGTATGGATGCAATGTTGCTGGCTCCGAATACCATCTGGGAGAAATTGGAAGCTTTTTTTTGGCGAAGGGTCCTTGGTTTAGCCCAATCTACACCAATTGCATTAATAAGACGAGAGTTATGCACTTCCTCAATGTTGGCAATAAAATTGAGAGCCACCTTGATGTTATACCGCAAGGTAATAAATAATCCAGAAGCCCGAGTACTGGACCTCATACGGAAAGAACTTTCTGAGGGCGACAATCGGACGCTTGTAACCTGGGAACAATCCAATCGGAGAATATTGAAAGAACTAGACCTGTCTGTAGAGACACTCATACACAATCCAAATCGAGTGTCAAAAAAACTTTTCGAAGCCGACTGGATTCACACTCAAGAAGTGGCTTGGTCGTATTCCATCGCAGCAAAGTTACCAACTGCTCCAATGAAGCTTAATGCTACGCGTGGCTATTTACTTAGGTTTCCAGATAAGAGCCTGAGTCGTTTGTTTCTAAGATTCAAGCTGAACCAAATAAAAACCAACGAGATTTTGGCTATGCGTAACCAAGTACCATTGAGCACCTGCCGCTTCTGTCAGTCTACAAACGTTATAGAAAGCACAAAACATCTGCTAATGGAATGTTCTGGTCTAAAAACGGAAAGAGCCAAGTTTCTTGCGGACCCGCTGAAAAATCATTCAACCCTCGATGAGGATAACCTTTGGTCATTGTTGACGAATGGGAACAACACTAGATGTGTTATAGGAGTAACACTTTTTCTTAAATCCCTGAATCTTGAGTAGGAGGAATTCCTACAATGCACTAGTTTACTGAACCAAAAACTGTCTAAAAGGAAGTTTGCTGTCTGATGTCTGTGGACTACCTACGTCTTAATTTTGTAAAAATTGTGATACAATTAAAACAAAAAAAATAAAAAAAATAAAAAAATTAATGGACATTTCAATAATGTACTCAAAAAAATTTATTGCAGACATGCCGTTGAGAAAACATCCATAATCCCCACTGGGGGTGTTAACCAAGTAGTACAGCAGCAGACAGGCTACAGATATGACGAAAGTCCAATGCCCTTGTGTAAATGGTTGTAACACTGAATCATCCTTGAGAGCCCATGGATAGGGGAAGCAGGAGTGGCATATGTGAGTCAGGACCCCAAGCTGCAAACACATACACGAGACAATCTTGAAGGGCCCAGCTGGAACAGACAGTAGTTGCTTTCAAAAGCCACAAAGCACCACACTGTCACATGAATGCACAATAGACAAGCAATTTTCAACTATATCAACTAATTAAACTAACTATAAGAATCAAAAATGGGCACGCATGACCCGGGGGGAGGCACCCAGGAGGGGGGAGGTACAGGGTGCACCTCAACACCCACATGCAATGATGTTGAGATTAAAAAAAAAACCTCCATGGGCTCAACGCCTGCACGGCCCGACCTATGTGGGAGATAAATCGTCGTGCTCACCCTGTGACTCAAAAGGTGGAAGTGGCACAGTAATCTGACCACACCTATGTGCAGCTTGCCACTCGCCGGCAGCAAGTCTGCGGGACCGGTGAGCCTGGTTCTGTGCGACGATAACACGTAGGTCAGCATGCAGAATCTTACATGATACGCGTGCTTCCTCTTGCAAGGTAACACGTGTAACACGAAGTTCTTCCTGCATGGCCTGGCATGACATCTGGAGCACCTCCCGGCAAGCACGTAGCTCAGTCCAGATGGTATTCTCAAGCTGCTCTGTCCGCTACCTCTGGGACATCAAGAGCACACCCAGAGTAGATCGGAGGGAAGCATGGTCTTCCCTCAGGGCCTCCCTGTGTGCCTCTGCATGAGCAGCAAGTGCTTGACGCAGAATACCATTTCAGCCCGGCGTTCCCTGTCCGAGGACGCTATGCCCAGTCTGTGCGAGCGGGCCGTGGACTGTGCTGCCTGCTGCTGGAGATCTACCTTCCTAGCAGGGGGGAGCACGGATTGGGCCACAGGTTCCATGCGCTGAGCAATATTATCAATTGCTGCCCCCTGTTGTTCGGAATTGGCAACCATGGCTTGCTCCCACTCAGTATACCCCGGTGGTGCACAGCCACCGTGTTGCTGGGCTTGATACCCGCGAGGCCCAAGGAGTCGCATTCCTTGTTGGGTTGGCACCGCCCTCGGCTCCAGGGCTATATTCCTACATTGACGTGATGCCCCAGGCACATCAGCAACTGATGTGGAGTGTGACCGTGTGTCCCGATCCACTACAGGCGGAGGTCCCACCAACGTCTGGCCCCTCAGTGCAGGTGTCGTGGACAGAGGATCGTCCACATCAGAATCACTCACCGTTGAAGAATGGACATGACGCGCATCCAACTCAACATTGTCGTCAGAGTGATCGTCCGGGCTAGACTCATTGCCAGCCCTAGACACGATGGTCTGGAGCACAAGTGGGTTCTCATGGCCTACCACCCCACGACCCCCACTTGTGCCGGGTTGCTGGTGTAATAGCAACCCTGTATCTGGAATGACATCACCATCCTCTGCCTCCATTGCGTCATCATCTGAAAAGTGGAAAAAACAAACATGAGTACACATGTCAGAAGCACATAACCCACACACACATAGACATCACATCGACAGCCAATACATGAAGCAGACAAGTCACACACAAATGAGAAACAGGGATGCATCCAGTGGCATTGATATGCAAACACATCCCAAAAGCAGAAATTGATGTGTCTAAATAGCAAGGCCTACACAAGTACAAAATGTAGTATATCACCTCCATCAGACACCACCTCTGTCAGGCACATGTCACAGGCAGAAAAGACAGATGGCAACAAAGAGATGGCACAAACCGTAAGCATGTCTGAACTGCAAATTGACCACAGCTGCAAGTGAATCCAAACACACAATGACACACGTAATATGCATGCACACATGGATCCCTAAACCATCATCACCAATATAGCTTCATCCATCTGCAGCTCGGCCCGTACCGGGTGTCATGGGCCATGTAGATATAGTGAATGTCCCGAGCAAAGCAAGGGCATGCAACCAGGCATGAGGGACCATAACGCCCAGTACGGTCTGAGCTGCAGGCCATGAAGCCTCCAGAACACCCCTCAGGGCCTGATTGAGCACATTGTGCTATGAATGTGCCCTATTCCATTATCTGTGTGTAAATTGATCAGGGCCAGTCCCCACCATATTAGCTAAGTGGGCCGGGCCGTACACATACTGCACAACAGTGCACCTTCAGGATTATGCCAGTTCAACATAACGGGCGCAATGCTGAAATCTCACCACCATTGACGTCAATCAACTACATATTAGTCAGTCAACAAAAAAGCTGCGGAAGACACATGTGTAAATGAACACTTTCACACACACACATAAGTGAGTAGCCGCAATGTTGCACTACACAACGTTGAAGCTGCTTGCATATGTACATGTGAAAGCGTTAAAAAACACCCTTTCCCTATACACCTGTATTGTGAACATGAACAGCCTCCAATACAGCAAAGCAAGCAGCTACAACGCTGCTTGCTTTGAAGTATGTGAAAGTGTACACATACACATGTGAAGGCAGCTCCATAGTCATTACAACCTGATTTGCAGGCTACATTCAATCTGTGCCCTATATTAGTTGGTATAGGCCGCAGATTGACCAATCAATTTTGCTAAACACCCACTAGGGAGTTTCAATACTGAGTACATGTGTCACAGTATGCACCTGTGCCCGGGGCATTCATGACAGTGAAGGGATGAAAATCTGACCATACATGATATGATATGATATGATATGATATGGCATTTGTAACGCGCCTATACACAAGTGTTTCAAGGCGCGACGAGGCAGGGGGGGAACAAGGGGAGACAGACAACGATCCTACTAGGCCAGGTGTCATTCAGATCGCGCAAGTGCAAGGGTAGGGGGACTGGGAAAAGTGCAAGGGGAAGGGGAGAGGGGAAAGTGCAATACATGGTTAGTAGAATACAAGATAAATAATAGGGCCAGCTGGTGGCAAGTGCAAGGCGAAGAGGCAGGAAGATTTAGATAGAGGCTGTTACAGTAGTCCAGGTCACTTTGACATTGCAGCAGTGAGTAGGCATGTAGAACAGTGTAACACGGCTCAGAAGTGGGTTGATGCAGTGCAGAACATGTGCACATTACCAACTATCTACATGAAGAAGTACATTATGATGTCAATCAATAAACACAAAGGCAGTGTAAGGGAAAGTTCAGGCATCACGTGCAATGTGCATGCAATGGGTTGCATGGCTACAGGCAAACTCCCCCCACCTTAGTGAAAATGCAGGGAGGCATTGCATGGCAGCGAAAGGCTGACCAGAGACCTGTGTATTGAAAGACAGTGTTGACTAGCGTCAATTGCACCATCTGAATCAACTGACAACACAGCAGATGAGAATGGGGCAGTAAGCAGGACACATGATGAACCCTCAGTAGTACACCAATGTGTGCAGAAGCCACTACACCAGTTGAACAGAGTCAGGGGGCCTGAAACAGGGGGAGGCCTGTGCCCCACACAGACTGTGACACCCTAAACATGTGTGTGATGCAGGACTGAACCAGAGTGGGCATGGAATGGATGATCAAATGCCGTCAAATGTATGTTATCCTGGACACGTACTACAATGATCATCTGGGCAAGGACACATAGGGGAATGCATGGAATGCACACGGAGCATGAATGGGCACTCATGTCCCTATGGAGCATCTGCTATCTGCACAGTCCGAGTGAGACACCCTGCATCAACGACAAAGGATGTACCCCACTGTATGTGTCTGGCAGGTTGGCAGGGGGAAGTGTGCATGTACACAGGAGCGTTGAACAGGCCATTGCAGTACTCCAACATGATACCCACCAGTGACATGGTGAAATTGGGGTGAAGGGGGGTCGAGGGGCAAGGGAGCATGCCTACGAGGACTACCCGCATGCAGGCAGAACCCACATGCACGTCAGTCATGCGATGACATAGTCCCAGTGCTGAGTGGAAAGACACCCCAGGCTACATGCAGAAGGGCCAGTGAGCTGGAACATGGACTGGAGGGGCAGCCGGGTGACTAGCATGTGAGCAGGGTGCAGGTGTGGTGATGAGGACAGTCCCCGTCTGCTCTACATGTCCAGCATCCTGCACAGCAGGGCAGGCACGCATCAGTGAAGCATTGCATGGCTCGCACATGAGAACCATGTACACATAGCATGTAGTGGTAGTCAAGCACAACATATCACACAAGCAAATCACACATGGTCTGGACAAACACGCGACAACACTCACTGGACGGGACATCAAAGTCCAGCATCTCTCCCACTCCTTTGTACAATTCTCTCGGTATGTACTCCGCAGCGACTGACTCGTGCGAAGTGAGCTCTTCCTCCTCAGGTGGTGGCCCACTGCCAGTCACCAGAGTCATGTTATAATTAGAGGCAGGCTTTAGCTTAGCAGAGCGTCAGAGGTCATTCCAACGCTTTTTGCACTCCTGAGCTGTGCGCACCTCATGTCCGGTTGCACTGACACCCTCCGCAACATGCTTCCAGTGGGTCAAATGCTGGGCAGCCGTAGTGTGACAATTTGGGCCCACTAGCATATCACGGTCGTGTCCCGACACGTAGTCCACAAGGAAGTCCAGTTCCTGCCTGCAGAAAGGCTTCTTCCTCAATGCGCCGGAGTCCGGAGCCATGTCTGGGGTCCCAGCCTCTGCTGCAGATGCAACCTTCCTCCTCTTGAGCAGCGGTCCGGACCCTGACTGGCAAATGCCGCCCGATCAGTATAGGCAGTGGCGCTGGTGTATTGAACTGAGGGAGTGGCAGGTGGAACAAGGACGGAAGCCCTGACTTGCATCAGTGGCTGCTGGGTGCCCTTGACTTGACCCTGGCAGCAACATCTGCTGTGCTAAGGTCATTGACCGGGACTGTCCTGGATGGTAGACTCAGAGCCGGTGTGTTGTCGGCTGCATCTGCCCTTGCACTTCCCAACACCCGGCTGCTCTTTGCAGCAGATGACAATACTGTCCCAGGGACATGTGCCTAGGTCAGGGCAGCCCTGCGTACACTTACCTGTGCCTCCTGACCTCCTGGAAATCATCCTGGGACTCTTCTGGTACCAACGAAGCATGCACTGCCTGACCCTGATCCTGGGTGGTAGTGTCCACAGCTGCACCTGCAGCTACCACTACCCTTGGGCTCGTGGCAGTCGATGAAATGGACTGCCGGGTCACATGGGCGCAAGTGCCAGATGCAAGAGCTGCATCTCCCGGAACCACAGGGGGTGGTGGCATGACAGCACCAACACGTGACACAACATTGTGCCGAAGTGGCGCACCCCTGCCTCTTCCCCCTCTGCAGCCACCCTGGAATCCCCCGACTCCCAGGTCAGCCCGGCCATGTCCCTGACAATGCCCGCCACGTGGAGTATGCCCAGCTGAGGCGCCCCTCACCTTTCGTGGCCTCCCAACCATGGCAAAGATGTAGTAGTGCCGGCACAGATATAGTAGTGCCAATGGGAGGTGTACACACCAATTGTCCTGGGCATATTGGGTGAAGGGGGTGGGATACAAGATGTTAACAGAACCCCTGTGCACCTGCAAGGCTGTATGTGACCCCGATGATAAAGTGACAGGTCACGCAATGCTCAGGCACCCCAAAACTGCAGTAAAACCGTGCACGCAACCCCCGGTAGCACACGTGTGTGGAATTAACCTCCCGCAGTACGCGGTCGCACCCAGGGACACGAAAAACACGCAGGCTACTATGACCTCGAAAAAAGGTACGGGATACAAAGGGGAACCCGCAGTGGGAAAAATAGCATGCGCAACTCTCCGTCTGACTAGCATGATAATGAAAAACACGCGTAGCCACTACCCCTGCCAAAAGAAGAGATCCATCCTTGATCGGCTGTGAAGTTGTGATGGCGCGTGAAACAACAAGAAGTAGCAACACACGCGTCGGTCTCCACGAAAGGCACGTACAGCGAACTGCTGGCCCCGCTCACCTTTAACCCATGCTGAGGGAAAAGCCAGCGTGCGTCACGTTACTTATGCGCTTAGGCCCTTTCCTCGAATTACATGCATAAACACCCAGACGTGCTATTTTTTCACATGCTGAATCACTGTGCACCCGTGACAAGGGAAACGCCTGTGCGTGTTACGTCACGGATGTGCTTATGTGCTAAGGGCCTTTCGTCAAATTACACGCTGACATGCTGTTTTTTCACGTGCCAAATCACTCCGTATCAAGCTGGCCATGCACCAACACATGGAAGACCACGCTCCTGCCCAGAAGGCTGAATTACTGCTCCCCAGAGCCCCAAGCCGACTCCCACCAGCCATCTGCTGCTGCCTGCCTGCTGGCCACGTGCCCTGCTATTTGATGCCTGCACGCCAGCCATCTGCTGGTGTCCAGTTGTTGTGACCACCCCTGCTGGAACAGAAGACTCCCGACTGAAGTGCCATCGCTCCACAGCCCAGCACCAGGACCACACCTGCCTCGTGTGTTGCCATTTTGGGGGAACACCATCAGACACCACTGGCAACCCCCAGCCAAAGAGGCAGAGGGCTACCAGCTTCAGTGCCGGAGAAGTTGGTATCCTGGTGGAGCAAGTCCTGGTGCATTAAGATGCTCTCTATGAAAGAGGACGCGCCGACAAGGATGGACGTGAGAGGATCTGGAAGGACATTGTGGCTGCCATCAACATGGAGGGGGTGGTAGCCCGCGACATACCACATGTCTGGAAGCGCTGGGAGGACTTCAGGTCCAGGATCCTCAGGAAGGCCCGCATGCAGTGAGGCGCCAGGTCCACCTTACCACCGACGACATGAGAGTCCTGGAATGCATTAACCCAGAGATTCACCGCCATATCCTCGAGAGGCAGAGCAGTCTGGATTCGAGCATTAAGTGTCCATGCATACTTATTGGACGCAGTGCATGTTGAGGTGTGCCAGGAGTGTGCAGCTTGGACATATGTCTGAAAAGGCCCATGTATGGATGTGTATGTGCAGGGACATGACCGTGCTGCATGTGAATCCTGTCTTTTGTGATGCACATCAATGGTGTATGTGTTCCTAAGCATGATGCACAACTGCATGTGGAGAGGCACACATGTTAGCATTTCTGTGTATGTACTATGGCATGGTTGGGGTGTGACACATGGATGCTGGTTCCACCTTCAGTACGTGCACAACATACTGGTGCGTGTGGGTGTTTGACATGTGTGCAAATGTGATATGCCATGGATGCATGTGACACAGACATGTAGGAACCAGATTGGCAGATGTGACATAGTTGCCGATGATTGCACTGTGACAGGTAGTGGAGATGTACAGATGCATGTCTGTCTGTTGGCGCGTGTGCATGTGTTTGGCACTCCCCATGTTGCTTGTGATGTCATGCCAACCCTCGGATGTTAACGCTGTTGTGTGCGTATGGATGCTGCTACCTGCTGCACCATTCCTGTCAAATTCTGCATGTGTGTGGGTCAAATGATATGAGTGTTGGGGAGTGTGATGGCATCTGTGAAGTTTGACACTGCCACTCATGTGCAACTTTGACATGTGTATCCGACCATTGTACAGTGCCCTGATGCCTGTGTTCTGTCTCTCCCTGTCTGCAGCGTCGAATGATGAAGAGGGCGGAGACAGTGCTGTCGAGCACAGAGGCAGGGATCCCACCACCAGCCAGAGACGCAAGGGCCATCTCTCCTCCCACGTTGTCATCTCTTCCGGGAGAGAGGAGTCTGGTACCGCGTCCATAGCCGCAGTTGCCGAGGGAATGTCCAAGAGGCATGGTTGGAGCAGCAGCAAGTGGGGCAGCTGAACCCCGCAGGGGCCTATGGAGGCAGATGGCACGGAGTCATCCATGTTGGTGGGGAGTTTTGTTGAGGAGGAGGCTGTGGAAGGCCCACGTACGGGGCCTCGAGGGGGGCATTCCAATGATGCTAGTGGTGCACTCCAGGGGAAGGGACAGGAGGCAGCACAGGCCGCTGAGGAGGTGCCTGTGTGTAATCCTGTCCCCGATCCTGTGACTGCATCATCCCGCACCAGCAGGGATGCCTTCGTCCAGACCCGTTTTCAGGGAGGGGATGCGCAAACAACAACTGGCCTTCCTCTCCCTGCAGACGTGGCAATCCGGGACCGGGTTGAGCCTGCCTAGCTGGAGTGGCGTTGCGTCAACGTGGTATTCGGGATGACGTGCAGGGTTCTCGTGAGGACAATGTATGTCATTTCGAATACCTCATTGACCACATCGGCCTACTAGGACAGGTCACCCAGGCTGGGTTCCTCTGTGTGCTGGATCTTCTAGCAACCCCCTCCTCAACTGCTCCCCCTATGCGCCAGTCGTCCTCCATGCCATCTTCCTGCCCAAGTATCACCTGGGCATCCTGTGGAGCTGCCCCTGACCCACCGGCCAGGCTGGTGGAGGACACATCCCTGCCAAAGTCAGGAGTCGGAGGTCCAGCAGGGGTAGCCACTCCAACAACTGGACCCCAGCAAGAGGAGGACGTGCAGGCATCGTCCAGCAGGGCACATGCAAGGCAGCAGCAGGCTCAGGGTGGGAGCCATGATGACTTGGGGCCTTCAACATCACAGGAGCAGAAATCAGCCGGAGGGCAGGAGGACCCTGGATTAGGAGTGTCTTCCGTGCGGCAGCGGTTGGGCCAGCGGATAGATGCAGAGCGACGGCGGGCGGAGGAGGCACGGCTCACTATGGTCAGGGTGCAGAACTCCATGTGCAGGGCATTGAGGTGGGCTGAGTGCCTCGAGGCAACTTGGTGGGAGTTGGAGGACGCCATGACTGCATCCCTGCGAGACCTTGAGGCCAGGGAAGAGGCCCACCTCCGGGACATCGACATGGAGTTCGATGATGCCCTGGCCTGGAACTTCAACAAGGGAGCCGTTGGACTTGCCCGCCGCCATTGTACATAGTTCATTAGTGTTAGGTTTCCTTTTTTTTTTTTCTTTTATTTTGGAATCAATGGACTTTGCTCCTCTTCATGTATATAGTTTTTTGTTCGAGGACTTTTTTGCAGATTTCATTTGTTTTGGGGATCATGGACCCTTTGGATTTGGACTGTAGATAGTTGAAGACTTGTACATACTTTCTTTTTGACGTTTCTTTTTTTTCCATTGGTTTACCATTTTTTGGTTATATCTGCCATTGTATATTGATTTTCAAGTTTGATTGCCTCTATGTTACTTCATAATATTTTTAATACATTTCTTTATAACTTCATGATTGGTGTTGTGTACTATCATTGGTTTTGTGCATGTCTCAATGAACATTGCCTCACTCATGGTTAAACAATACAAAGGAACTATTTGTGGGGATTCCAACTGTGTGTTGCCCAAAATCGTTGTCACACTAAAGAAAACACAGTTATATCGAATGGGACGGGTTTCAAGAAGCCAGTTGGTCTGACTGCGCTTTCCAAATCGTCTCTGGTGCACTGTGTTGTGCTAAAAAACACATGCTCAACCACCTTGGTTGTTGCATGTGCTGGCTGCCATACAGATGAAGGTTTAGTTAATTTGAATGGGTTTTCTCCGTGTTGGCAGGTGCAGGTTTTGTCTAAAAAAAAGGAAGGGATTTCTTCTGTAAATTTCCCTCTGGAGTGTATTCACCTAAAACAGGAAGTAACCCTAGGTGCTTAGTCTAGAGATCCTTTTACAGAACGATGTAGACCTGTGCGGGTAGCACTTTGCACTAGATCTAGTCGTTCTATAGCCGACCGGTTTCTGTGGAACAAGGTGGATTAGCCACATTCATCAGGGCTAGTCCTGGCATCACAGTATATGCCCGCTGTTATTTAATTGCAGCAGCGGTGTCTGCTTAACTTCTGTACCTCTCCCTGTAGGGATGACAGGAGGGAGGGGTGAGAGATGGAGCAGGAATACATTTCCAAATTGATAACCTCAAATGTAGGTCTGTTCCAAAACACTGCATTGCATTATCAGTAAAGCAAAGGCTTACCCTCTCCGTGTGGTATGGATGCTCTCCACGGGGGGGTGAGACGGCCCGGAACCTGGGGGCCAAATGACACTTATTACTGTCAAGTGTGATGCACTCGTGCATCTAGGATAGGAAAGCAACAATACTCTTTGTATAACTATCGATTTATAACCAAATTGCGTGAGTTACACTGTCAAGCTGCACGCGCTCTGCGTTGGAGCTTCAAATTCAGCAAGTGCACAACAGAAACGTCAAGTAGACCAAAGCGGTGGAAAAAACAAGGACTTACCAGGACCCGAGGTGAGCAGCGCCCCACATACCGCCGATAAGGCGAGTGGGTTTCTGACAATGGCAGCCGAAGAGCAGCCACTGACGGACCCTCTGTGGGCACGCTGCAGTGCCGAGGACCGGGAGGAGACGAGTGCATCGGAGCAGTTGGAGAGCCGCGAAGAAGGAACTGCAGGCTTGCCTTGCCCAGGGTGGGCTGGGAGGAGTCCAACGCGAACGGAGAGCGAGGAGGGACGAGGCCGCGAGAAATGCCGAGGGCTGACAGATATCTCCGAAAAGCAAAACGAAGCGGTGTCGACAGCGGAACTTACAAATAGCCTGATATTGGAGCAGGAGAGGGCAGCCGCGGAGAGGGACAAAGTATCACAAGAAAGGGACGGAGGAAACGATCCCGAACATCTACAAAGGAAGAACTCTGAAACGGTTGCATGAGCAATTGTCCACATGGACCCAGTGTCTGCAAAATCTGCTGAGGAGCCAGGCAGAAATGAAAGTGCCATAGAAGAAGACAAAGGTCTTAAGGAGAAAAATCAGGAGACAATCAATAACCCCTATAGACACGATACTAAAGAGAGCGGAATAGAGGAAAGTACGAGAGAAAGTTAAATTGTAACATCAGATTCGGACTCGGAATCAGAGAGAAAGGCGCCAGCACTAAAACAGAAAAAAAGGAAAACTGCTAACAAAATAACAACACAAAGAAAAAACCAAGAAGAGAAAAGATCAGTATAACAAAAACACCAAAGAATACCCAAGAAAAAGGTTGCATGCAACTAGGAAAACTGAAAATGGTAGGAGAAAACAGAAAAACGAAACCACAAAAAAAAAATGAAGAAACACAAAAAGGGCCGCCGCCAGCATCCTTGTCAGGCACATTGAAAGCATTCTTTTTCAACCAACAGAAGTGCAAATTAGACTCGGAAAACGAACTGTCGGACGCTGAAATGTTAGAAGCGGTCCAGGAGAATTCCACAGTGAACAGACAACGGACCCCTGGAACAAATGTGGTGCAAGAAGGCCCTTCTGCCGTCGGTCTGTCACAGCTCTTTTTGGAAAAAAGAAATGCGGTTAAAGCAATCCGGCGCCAAATAGAGGAAAGAGAAGAAAGTCGTAGGATAAGCACTTTGAAAGAACATCAGGAGGCGGCCCCAGAAGGGGGTGAGAATACATTAAGAACCGATGATGAAGATCTAAGTCAGGAGCTGGCCCGAGAGAAGCACCGACAGAATCAGACGAAGCCGATAACAAACCTGCATCCGAAATCTTCGGATGAAGGCCTCAATCAGCAAAAACAGATGATCCAACCAAAAGATTCCCGGCGAAATGCCTCGTGTGAAGACTGGACAAAAATCCATCTGAATTCAGGCCAGATATTATGCATCCCAGAGAAAGTAAGAGACCTTCACGGATTGAACCATCAAAGAGAAGGCCTGAAAGAACAACCCAAACGCTCAGTGACAGAGGAAGAGCCACACAGAACCAGGTTGAGCGATAGCTTGTTCATGGAAGCAATGGCAACTCCGGGAAAAATAGCAAGCACACCGAAATCGCCGAAAAACAGACGGTTAAGTGAAATATCTACATCGACGCAAAAGGAGTCCCCAAGCAAAAAAACTGATTTATTAACAATTATGTCGGCTATAACGATTGCATTAGCCCCATATTGCAAATTGTACGAAGCAATTAAAGAAGGAATACAAGACAATACATCAATCTTGGCCTCTATGTCTACAAAAATCACTCACTTAGAAGGCTACATTACAGCTTTAGAGGAAAGGAACAATGTACATCAGAAAGGCTGGGAAAAAGAACTTGAGGACTTAAAAAAACAAATTGAGCACTTACAAAGGGGGTGGGACCATGAGGACTTGAGAACTATAAGGACCCAGTCAGAAAGACAGAATGGTGAAATCGTCGATAGCTCTGAAAAAGAGCAAGAGATAAAGGAAGTGAACGAGGAAAACCCTAAACCCCCACAGTTATACCCAATCAAATCAGGACTGCTTAATGAACCTGTCATGCCTGCGCCATGGGCGCATACATTGGCGATCAATATGGACTAATTGTTATTCATTTATCCGCGGAAAACTCTTGGATCAACCATATTCACTTCTTGGACCTTATTTCCCATTTGCAAGACTTTGGTGCTTTTCTATTTTTCCCAACAAACTACACTTACCACAATGCACTTGGCTATAACTATCTATACCTGGCTATTCCTATTTGTCATCATCAGAACTACAATCCCCAGAAGCCCTAGGGATCAGCTCTGCTTCCACCATCTCAGGAACAGAGAGGGAGGAGGCAGATTGTATGCAGGTGTGCTGATCCAGGTGCGACCAATTAGCCTGCCTCTATGCTGGGCAGGGCGGTATAAAAGCTGCTGCCTGCAGGGGCTCAGTCTCTTGCATTAAGAGTCCTTCCAGCACCTTTTTGCTTCAAGCTACGTATCTTTGTATAGGGTTCCTCCTTACTCCTGCTTTGGATCCAGTGCCCTGCCGGGCTCTCTGCATAGCAGCCGATCACGCTCTGCTGCTTTCCAGACTCCACCTTTGCCCTTCCGGGCTCCTGCCTTGCAGCCGATCACAATCAGCTGCTGCCTTCCGCCCTTGACTTCCAGGCTCCTGCCTTGCAGCCGATCACGCTCCGCTGCTACCTTCCGCCTTGCCTTCCAGGCTCCTGCCTTGCAGCCGATCACGCTCCGCTGCTACCTTCCGCCCTTGCCTTCCAGGCTCCTGCCTTGCAGCCAATCACGATCCGCTGCTACCTTCCGCCCTTGCCTTCCAGGCTCCTGCCTTGCAGCCGATCACCCTCCGCTGCCTTCAACCTACAGTCTTCATCCACTGGGCTTCCAGTCTAGCAGCCTTCTACAGTCCTCTGCAGCCTTCTACAGTCAGCGGCCCTGCTCCTCTGGGCTCATTCCTTGCTGCCCGGCCCTTCTGGGCTCCTTGCCGTGCAGCCTGCTTCACTCTGCTGCCCAAAGCCCTTTCCCTCTGGGCTCCCTTCCTTACAGCCCTACTCCTTTGGGGTTGCTCATTGCTTTCCTGCTCCTCTGAGCGTTCTACCTTGTACCCTACCGTCCTCTGCTATCCACAACAGTTCACCTACTTTATTCGTACATGCCAACATTCTGTGACCAAAAATCTGTAGGAATCTTAAAGTTTCAAAAATGTAATTAGCAAAATGTCACATGAACTTTGATCTTATGACATGAAGAGATCACAGGAAAGGACTTCTTGGTGTGGCCTATCCCAGATCCTCGTGAAAAAAGTGAGCTCTCAGCACTGTGACCAGCTTCTTCCTCATTAACACATAGTTTCCTCTTCAAACATACCCGCTGATTATCACGATCCAGCAGGGAGCTGAAACACGAAATACCCACCGAACAGCTATACATCTCTCTATTTCAGCAAGGGCCTGCTGTGGAGGAACCAGTGTGAAAAGGCAATGAGTTGATAACACTTCTATATACCCCAAGGGAAGTGATCGCTGCAAGGGCTCCTGCAGAAGCAGCTTATAAGGTGAGCGTGCAAAGTGCACATTTTAAGCCCCAGAACAAAAGTAATATAGATATATTGTCATGTTATAAAACTGCTGACTGGCAACATGGGACCGTTGCTGTCCCCCTCCCTGAGGCTCATGCATGGCCCCTTTCAACTGAAAAGGTAGAAAGGCCCTGATGCTGTCCATGCCCTTGACAGATCAATTGTCAAATATTTAAAAATGTATAGCGGTGTGAAAAAGGCAATGAGGTGATAACACTTCTGTATACCAAAAGGAACTGAAGGCCGCAAGGGCTCCCGCAAATGCAGCTTGTAAAATGAGCGTGCAAAGTGTACATTTAAAGCCCCAAAACTATCAAGAGAAATATATTGTTGACTGGCAACATGGGGCCGTTGCTGGGGGCCCCCTGAGGCTCATGCAGGACCCCTTTCAATTGAAAAGATGGAAAGGCCCTGATGCGATGTGATTATGGTTCCACCTTTGTAAATGCCTTGTTCACATCCAGTGCCCCTGAAACAGAGGATGCACTAGTGTAAGACTGATATAATATCGGACATTCTCCATCTGGATTATCTTGAATGTGCACTAGTAAACTTTCTTGAAGGCTCTTTTTGGTAAAGACTGCAGCGACTACTACTCCACAGCACCGAGCAGGCCCTTGCTGATTTAGGAATCACAAGTATGGTTCTTCCCAGTTGACAAACTATAAAGTACCTAGGCGGTAACTATTCAACATGGCTGCCAATTCTTTAGTGTCACCATACCAGATGTTACACTGGTTGCTGTATATTATCACAGGATTACCATACTGTGACATGCTTTAAGTCACAGCGGAGAGGTCAAGGACTGAATGAGCGTGGAGTTTGCATTTTACACCACTTAGTCAGTGTGATTCACACTTATATGCTGTACAGCAGCCTGTTGGAAATGTCTTTCATGAAGCAGGTGTGGCTAAGTGGAACGCGGAGTAGCTGCGTATCCTCAGAGCTCCAACATAAAACCAATCAGACCCCACTTGAAATGTATTAAAAGGGCCGTATGAGAAGAGTTCAAAAAGTGAAAATGCCCAGAAAAGAAGAATGTAATTTGGGAAATGTTAAAGACAGGCAGGCAAGTGATCCCCAGGAGACACCGTGAGCACGTACAACATGAGCGCAGGTAGAGTAAGTGTAATAAAGTGTGCAAAGCATAAGTAACAGAGTGATTATTGATGCCCAAAAGCTGTAAAGTGCGGCACGCAGCAATCACAGAGTCTCTGAAACTCAAAAAAGGAACCTCACAGGGAGTAGGACTCAGGGGCAAATCCTGGAACCATATTTTAGGGGTTTGGAGGACCACGTGGGTCCACATGCAAAAGTGGTTGGGGGCAACTAAAATGTGTAAGACAAAATGCTAATGGGAAATAATGAAACAAACACCATTTATAGCCTTGCCTCTCTTCCCGTCATCAAGGTTCCAGTCAAGTCATAACCCATGTCGTTTCAGACATGCAGGTTAAACACGAGATTCTTTCATATCTGTATCAAAAAAGAAGATTATGGGCCTCATTACGACCCAGGCGGAGGACCATGGTGCTTTTAGCACCATGGTCCATGCCGGTGTCCGCCATGCGGGGCGGGGCGGTAATTCCCCATGCCGCCATGGCCCTTCCCCATTCCCATTTTTGCCCCATAGGGCTCAATGGGAATGGGGAAGGCGCTAAGTACGGTGGCACCGTAATTAGCATCGGGGTCCCTTTGTGGCACCCTACTTTAACAGCTGGTCTACACCAGCCGTTAAGGTCGGGTCCCGCAAAGGGACCTCTTAATTATGCACTAATAGGTTAACGGCACAGCAGCCTTTTACGGCGCCGTTAACCCATTAGCGCCTGGGTCGTAATGAGGCCCTATATGTTTCCAAACAGCGCACAAGACCCCGAGGTCAACAACAATTTCGGTTCTATTGAAAGTCCAAATAGCATCCAAACAATTAGATGTAGTTCATTGGTGCCACAGCCGACGCGTGTTTTGACCAATTGGTCATCCTCAAGGCAAATTTGTCATGCGTATTATTCCTAATGATGCTTGAGTGAAACACATTTTCTTACTGCACTTAGAGGTGACCTGACACGGTGCAGTCCCATCTTCTATAATTGTTCAGGAGACAAGGATCCATCAACTATCCCTTGAAGTAATAGCCATTTTTAAAATTTCCAATCTAAATCTTGTTGTGGCGCTAGCTGAAAGTTCTGCTCAAAATGTCCAAAATCAATGGTATCAATACCAGAACGTGTGATACTGAGGGGTTAGATCCCACGTTGCATACAATGGCACAATTCTTTCATATCTGGCAGGAAGAAAGAACATGTAGTCCCAGGGGGATAGCTCAGCGGCAACACAACACAAAGCAACACAGGTTCGATCCCTGGGTCCGCGCTAATATGGAACTAAGACAAAAAAAACAATTACGCAACTAAAAAAAACAAAAAACAATTCCTATAACAGCGCCATTGATGCCAGTGAGCGCTTTAAAAATGCAAAAAATAGATAAATAAGCAATGTGATTTTTACAAGGACATTTATAAAGAATCGCTGCAGTCACACTCAAGCTACACTAATTGAAGACAACAACCTTATTTTGTTCCTATACTTGGGAATTAGGGATCCTAAAATGAAGGCCTTTGTCCTAAAACTGTGCATTCCCACAGCTTTTTGTATTGACTTGATTCTGGGAAGTTATATTTCCTATTTATCAATCACCTATTATTCCAGTGCTTTAGAAGCAGGAGAATTGCGTCGTGGAACACATCATAAAAATGTTACATTATTAATTTAAACTATGGTATTTAAAAATGTCGGTAGGAGACGAGGGGAGGGGGTTGGATGGCAGATATCACAAACTGCATATTTCATCAAACGTCATGCTGTACTCCGAGTGCACTGCTCAGTGAGGCGAAAGCATTAATCAAGTTCAAATCCACGCTGGCCTTACAAGGCTGATCAATTGTCAATAATTGCACTTGTTAAGGCGCATAGTAGCAGAAAGAAAGGGCCTGTAGCGCTACATAGAAACCTATGCTAGTTGGATACTGGGAAAGCTATGCTTCAGTAAAATCCAAATATGCACTATTATGGCATGTACAAAATGACAGGTCACAGAAACACACAACCATCCATTTAATTGTAGGTAAAGAGTGACAGCTGTGTACTGCATACACACAAACCCTGCTTTCCTCTTGCTTCAATCTTGTGACTACGGCACGTCTGCCACTGCAGGAGAGCCAACATCTATGTGAAATGTGCCAGGGGATTATGGTTGGAATTCCTTACTGCAGCACACACTAACTGCCCAGTTGCAGAGATTTCAGCTTCTTAAAGTGGACAAGAGGGGCTTCTTCTCCAGCTCCTGCTAACTGAATGGGGGAAGGGGGTTCAAGGGAAGCACACGTGATGAAAGGGGAAGGGGACCCATGCACTCCTGCCCCTCCATAGAGAAACCAGTGGCAGGAACATAAAAATACCATTAGCTGATGCGATGAGTATTACTCCACAGCTCCACAGCACTGAGAAACCGCATGCTGAGTGATGCCATGTGCAAGTCCATTGGGGAGTTGAGGATGGGTCCATCATTTAGTGGGCTGCAGGGGCAGGAGACATTGCCAGCTTGGTGGTGGGCACAGCATTTTTCAGAGGGTTATGTATGGCACAGAGCTGCTTGTGTCTGACATAGCGGGGCTGAGCTTTCGGATGGGTGAACGTGGCCTTACAGAGAGCTTGGACTGTGGGACTTCGCCACTGTACACATGAAGTCAAGTGACACCAGCACGACCCTGCCCTCAAACAAGTTACAAAGTAATTTTACCTGCAGAGATTACGGACGACCGTTTGCAGCAGCTAGCGAGCTGTATGTACAGCAGGGCTGAGAGCACAGACGAAAGTTCAGAAGAATAGAGATTGGGAGCTCACAGCACGTCGTGCAGGACAGACAGCTCTGCTCAGAGAGAGGCACAGAATCTCATAGCAGCGTCACGCTGACGCTCTGGCAGTACAGACTGCCTGGACCAGAGTCTGCGTGTCGGTTTCACGCCGGCCAGGCACTAGCCATCAATCAAAATTATGATGGGCCATTAACACGCCCCTTGAAGGATGCTCGCAGTGCTCTGTTCTGGGCCTCAGGCAGCCAGGCCTATAAATCCGTAGTGTTGACAGGAAAATCGGTAGGCGGTAGGACTGCTTAAAAAGCGGTATCCTACCGCCTAAATCGGTAGGGTTGGCAAGTATGCTTTATTTACTTTCAGTTATTGCAGTCCCCATGTTTCCTGAGTGCTGCTCCCTTGCTTTCTTCCTTGTTTTCAACCCTCTGTTCTTATCCCTATCCAATCCTGTTATACGGCTTTCCCTTAATTTCCTTCTGCTAGTTTGCTATCGACTTCTTTTTTCCTGGATTTGTCAGTTAGTATCTTCTCTTGTACTGTTTGTAGACCCCTTTGTACAGAGCTTGTCTGTTGGTTTCCGTCAGGCAACCTCTGCCCCTTCCTTTGTCTCGTTTCTGCGTTACAGACACCCATAGCTGTTGTTCCAAGCCATGAGCAAACAGCGTGGGCCTCTGTTATAGCAAACTGTGCAGAAGGCTAGAGTATTTCCTAAGGTCCGTGGAATACTCTTTTCCTATATCTGCATACACCCCTAGAGGGAATCCATTCTGTTGTACCTGATTTCCTTGCTACACTTGCTTACTCTTCGTTCTCAGTACTTTCAGCTGTGTGTGTACTTATCTGTCCACCTTATTTCGCCACCCAAAACCCTTCCTGGGTGTCCTGTGCCACTCTTTACAGAGTGCCATCCGTGACACAACCTCAGAGAAAAGTCCCGGTGGTATTAACACTAACTAACAACGACAAGCTTCAGAAACTTATACCGGGAGAGAAGGTGAAGCAGCAGGAACCATCAAAGCTAAAAGAAAGAAAAGGAAAGAAAAATAAGGAAACTTTAGAAAACACTCCGAGATTGACAAAAAGAGATAAAACGAGGAACTCTCCACAATCGGTAGAAGACTTCATGAGTGATACAAACCTGATGAATTTGTCCCAGCATTGGGAGTCCGCCTCTAACAACTCAGTGATTGAGGTGAATATAGACCAACAAACGAAAAAACTGAAAGAATCAGAGAAAGAAATAGAGAATGTAGAAAGCCCAAAAGCCCAAACAACCAAAGTAAGCCAAGACGCAATTGAGAGCCAAAGGACACCAGCAGCAGAGGAACAAAAAAAGAAAAGGGAAGACGAACTTAAGTCCCCAAGAGAGCAAAGAACAAGCCGGCACATTCTACCACAGCGAACAGAGGTCACCAAAAGCTCAGATGATTATCGAAGAACAGATACTCACAAAGCAGAAAAGCAGGGACGCATATTCAAAGTTGAACACCTTGACCCAAAAAGAGGCTATATGATTCTGAACAGGAAGACAATCTTGAAATTAATGAGCAAAATTAATTAGCTGAAAAAGATAAAAACAGAAGACATTACGTTAGTGTAACCATATCACAGAGGAAACAACGCAAAGGCGTACATCCATGTTAAAGAAACAATTCTGCAACATACGGATGATAACGCAGTTAGAGAAAGGGACCAAAATGGGTTTGGGCTGACTGAAATAAAGAGAGATACACCAAGAGAAAAGAAAGTCCATCTGTATAATTATAAAGGAGAAAGACAATACCACTTTACATCACGAACAGAAGAGCGCTACCGAGCCAACAGAATCGGCAAAGACCTAGAGGATAAGGTTTACGACTCGGAAAGGGAGTATGTACGAATGGATGATAAAAAATACAACCAAAGACGGTACAGGGACGAAAAAAACAAATATAATACGCAACCAAGGAATGAACACCAGGATATGGTCCCAGACAATTACAACCCACGACCAAGAGCAGAAGTCTGACGCTTCCATAGGCAACACAGTCCAGAGGGAATCCCGCACCACAACAGAATCGATAGGGCATACAAACCACCCCCGGTGCAAACAAAGGACACGTCAGCAGGCACAGGTCCATTGGCATGGCTAAAAGCAGCATTAAATCTCAAAACAGAGAACTAGCAATCAAAGTTGTCAGCGACATCTACGTTGACCGAACAAAGTAACGCAGAGCAAGATGAAAGTAAGAAATGTTTCGTCCTGGGGTCATGGAACACAAGGGGGTACGCTCATTTAACCAGACCTGTTGATGTTGACTTAGGTTCACTAGACATTATATGTTTACAAGAGACCTGGTTACAAGAAAAACCATGCCTGGACGGCTTTGTAGTAGAAATATCTCAGGCAAGAAAGGGCATGTTAGGCTGCCCGTCCTCAGGCTTGTTGACAGCAACAAAAATGGGAGTAGGCTTGGCAACACCGACAAAGCTACACAAATCTTACGAGATGTTAGTCACGCTGACCGCATGGACCGACCAATCAGAACTGAAGAAGAAGGTGTATAGTAACCAAATCATCGTAATAAATACTTACTGGAACCCGCAGAAAATGACAACCGAAACTTACTGCGCAAAAATGGCGAAGTAATAGACTCGCTCGCCACAGAGTATGAGAACGCTGACATCATTGTGTGCGGAGATTTAAAAGCGGATTGTAGTGACAGGAACAAAGAAACGAAGTTGGAAAAGTCTCAAGGTGCGACCAGTGTGAGAGGTATCGCATGGGGGGCTTTGATAAAATCAAGAAACCTTCACAATATCGCAGCTCTATTCCCGAAGCAAAATAACATACCAACTTGGGAGAACTTGAACTGCAAAGCAACCTTGGATTATATTTTTGTGTCAGCTGAATTCTTACCCATGATTCAGGAGTACAAAGTACAGAGAACTATGCACAGCGACCATAATCTCCTTACATGCAAATGACGAGGAATACAAATACAGAACCACACATACAAGCATAACCTGCAAGTAAACCATCAACAATCGAGAGTCCGCCTGTCGGAAGAAGATGTTAAAAGGATAACAGCAAAATACATACTTCCAGACGCAGCAAAGTTACAAGAGCCTGTAAACCGACCAAATTACTTACCATTATTAGTTCCATACAGAAAACCAGCTGGGAGTCAGCCAAGGAAAAAGCCAAGCTCAACTCAGGCCTATGATAAACTGGTGGTTGAAAAAAGTAAAGTGGTGAGGAGATTAAGAAAAATTGCAAAAAAAAGAGACCATCAGGAAGCCTGGGAAAAATGGCGTATAGAGGCAAAGAGATATAAACAGTGGATAAAGCAACATAGACTACGGTTGTACCAACAAGATGCTGAAAGTATGTTGAAAAGACTCAGCTCAAAGAAATCAAGTGACTTTTGGACATTAATCAAAGCAGCAAACCCGTCCAAACCACCAGAATTGGTAAACGCGGTTTCTGAGACAAGTTGGAAAACATACCTAACGGCCCAATTTGAGCTCCCCAAAAAACACAAGGAATCAAAGAAAAAGTTGACCCGACAGCTTCTTGGGTGGACGTGGCTAAGGTTGCCGAGATTGAAAGGACCATCAAAAATTTGAAATCATCGAGGGCCCCCGGCCCGGATGGCCTGATGAATGTGGATCTGAAGAAGTCACCGAACGCGTGGGCAGTGATAATAAGCAAAATCTTCACACACTGCGCCCAAACTAAAATGGTCCCAGAAACATGGCTAAAGGCCATAAATGTGCCAGTGTACAAAAAAGGTGGAAGAGACGATCCGGAAAGCTATAGGCCCATAGCCTTGTTAGATATTGTGGGCAAAATCTACGCAACGTAGCTGCTGGACCATTTTAGAATTTGGGCAAAAAGCGCACCCTGCTTCGACACCTTCCAGACAGAATTTCAGAAAAATGGAAGCACGACAATAAATATTCTGATGCTACACATTCTGAAAGCGAAAGTAAGAGAAGGAGCTCCTAGAGTCCACCTGGCCTTCGTAGACTTATCGAAAGCATTCAATAAAATTGACCGAGAAAAACTATGGTCAAAATTGAGTAATTGGAATTGCCCAATGTCCATCACGGGCCCGATAAAAGCGCTACACGACAACACAAAGATCAGAGTGAAACTGAGCAAACAAGGCATCTTGTCGAAAGAGATTGCAGTCCAGCGATGTGTTAAACAGGGCTGTTCATTAGCCCCAGCCCTGTTCATCGCTTTTCTGGGGGACTATCAGAATGAGGAGGAAAAAATAAGAGCTTTCCCACCAAAAATTGGCAACAGTACCATCCCGCGACTGCTATATGCAGACAACGCGATCATCATCGACCAAACCCCTATTGGGCTGCAACGAAAACTGAATAACCTGGCAAGCTACATGACAACAAACAATTTGGAAATCAATGCAACAAAAACTAAAGTGCTGGTTTTTGAAAAAAACTTAAAGAAAAGGTCGAAGCAGCACAATTGGCACTTGGAGGATTCAAAGCTGGAAGTAGTCGACAAGTTTAAATATCTAGGGGTGACCATGGATGGATCATCTGTTGACAAAGCAATGCAAGACCAGCTATGGGACAAAGTTAAAAGACTTACAGCTCAAACAAGACTGGTCGACAAAAAATTTGGGAAATTTTCCATTGTCCCAGGAATAAAGTTTTACAAGGCAAAGGTAGTTCCATCTATAATTTATGGTATGGAAGCCCCCTTCGACATACCAAACTCAATATGGCAAAAACTGGAAGTCAGTACTAGGTCTACCAAAATCGACCTCCATGCCAGCAATTAGAAGGGAACTAGGCCTGGTCTCACTGGCATCTTCAGTTGAACAGAGCAAGATGAGACTGTACAGAAAAATCACAATGGCTGACTCGTTACCAATATACGCTGTGATTGAAGAAGAACTCAAAAACGGTACCTGTAAGGCACTCAACAACTGGGCAACAACAATCCAAGAAACCCTGAGTGAAATATCATGCTCAGAAGAAGATCTAAAAACAAACCCAGACCGAGTGAAAACAAAAATTGAACTCTTGGATTGGATTCGGACTATGGATACCGCGAGGGCTAATAAGCTACTCACCCACCTCCCTCCGACTTTCAATAAAGTGAAAGTGCCACGGAATTACTGAACAAAATTCCCAAATAAAAAAATGCGAGGAACATTTATGAAAGCTAGATTAAACCTCCTGATGACCCACCAAATCTTAGCAATTCGAACACCGAAGATGGACAACAGTTGTCGTTTATGTAAAAACAAAGAGGAAGTGGAAACACTGAAACACCTAGTCCTAAAATGCCCGAAAACAAGGATAAACAGAGATAAATACCTACAATCCTGTTTGCAAGGGGCGATCATGCTGGACGAAGAGGCGGTGTGGAATAGGTTAATCTCAGGAGAGACAACGAGATGGACCATCGCAGCAGTGAGTTTGATAGATCTAGCTTTCGAAATGATTCCTAACGCAACGACTTACATATCAACATCTGAGGAGGTGGGGACTTCGACATCTCTAAACCCTCCTTCAATCTCTGCAAACAGTTAAGGAGCATCATTCATGAGACAGATGGTTCAGATGACCTTAACTCGAGACTTTTATCTCCGCAAACACAGTATGAGAGCGCATAAGTGCATCTGAAGAAGAAAGGTTCTTGTAAAAATCGTTAAAAGCTTTTCGATTAAAATCAAGTAATAAAAAAAAATAAAAAAGTAAACTGTTACAGCAGGTGAACACATAGTGCAACATGTGACAAGAGCCCTCATTACAAGTTTGTCGGTCCGGAATTAACAGTGCCGGTAGTAAAGCAGAAAATAAATTTGTGTGATTTTAAGTAATGTTTATGCCACGTGTTCTACACAATACATTAACTTTACATTCTCAGTACAAAAGTCAGTGTGCAAGGTCAATGCACATGCAGCTGAGAAAGGGGTGAACCAGTTCAGTTGATCCATAACTGATAAAGACATGCAGGGCAGAGTTTGAAAAGTAGCCCTTCCTGGAATGGTCCAGTTATGTTCATGAGCCACTGTGGGGCAAGGGATGTCATTTCACCAAAATGCCAGGGGTAGCGGAAGTGACATCACATGACCTTTGAACTCTGATGGCATCATAGGAAGTGATATAATTTGACCCCCCACCTCAAAGTGACATCACGAGAAGCGATGGAACACAACCTTTCACCCCTTGACTAAACAGGAAGGGACATGACATATTGTTCCTAAGTATACTACGAGAAATATGGTTGCAATATCACTATAATGTTATATACATTTCATAGAAGAATGGATCACTATACATATCGTTAATATCAGTGCGTATAGGCCCATATTACCAAATTACTGTGAATGCAAGCAGACGTTCAAGGCCTAATGAGAATTACGCTTAAGCGCTTATACATACAATATCACCCAACCTGTGTTGGTTCTCATTTACCAACCCCAGAAGGGTCAAATTCTGAGTTGAGGTGTTTACGAACAGGCTAAATCAGTGACTCACCACCTGAAGTGTGCCTGGAAATAAACCTTTATGAGTCTGCCAATTATTGGATAGAATTCCAGAAAGACTAATTATGTGTTATTCCTATTCTTTCTTTATTTAGCATCACTGCTCAAAGTGATACACTTGTGGAACCCCGTTTTTTTTGAGAGGCCTGATCAAGAAAGTAGGCCACTCCAAAAATAAAGAGACACATGACACTGGCCACAGCCCATGAGCTTACATTTAAAAAAATTAAAAATAGTTAAAAAATATAAAGATTACAATTTTTTCTTTCATGGGGTAGCAAGGGAGACCCCAGGGGTAGCAAGGGAGATCTCAGGGGTCGCAATTGCGACCCGTGGCGACCCCCAAATGACGTCCCTGTGTGGGGCACGCTTTGGGGTGACTGATACATGTTCTCCATGTTTATCTGTTGCGTCATGTCACCGCTCCAAATCACTGTAAAGGTGTGATATAGTGGGGTTACAATATGAACACCTCCCTTGCAGTGGTGGGGAGACAGGCTGTAAAACAATTAGTAAGACCTGCAAACACACATGTGTGTACATTTGCGTATACATCAAAGTGTGATATGAATGCAGAGGCTAACGTGCTTCCATTTACACAAAGTGCCTGCACTTCGGACCACAGTATGTGCCCAGTCCGGAATGTGGATTTGCGTCGCATGAGCTAAATCCCCTCTCGCATGTGTAATGAAGTGGGCAACACGGTGCAGCCCCGCCGTGATGTATACGAAAGAAAGAAGTATTCTTCACCCTTCACAAAAAGTCAGTGTATCTCGTGATTTAAAACTATGACACAACATTAAACTGATTCGCAGGCCTTTCGCTTCAGTTCATGGAGACTATGATGGCATGTCACATGGTGATGGCAAGGCTGAAAACCTAATCTCAAATGGTTCATGTGACAGATCCTGATAGATTGGTAGCCATGCTTAACCCAGGCATGGGTGACAAGTGGGCCAGGTTCCACACATTGTAAGTTTGAAGACATATTTCACACCCTGGGAATCGTGCCATGTTTCTCTGGTAAGTCAGAAAACACCATGAGTTTTGGCAACAGCGACAGTCACCATGTGCACTGGTCAGAGGGAAGTAAACATGCCTTTTACATGAATCCCATTCCATTCCATGTATGCGAGGTATTGTCTCCACTATACGGATCAGAATTGAGAGAGGAGACACCCGTGCAGACAGGCTACTGAGAGGCCAGAACTGGCAGAACACAGGACCGAAAGAATGGAGGGGTGCTGGCTGCTGACTGGCTGCTGACTGAACCAATGCCTGATGGCCGTCCCACTCACCGCCGTTCTTATCACGCAGCAGAGCGACGCTGCACTTGGTTGCTTCTTACAGCTGTCTCTTGCAGGAGTTCAAGGGTTCAGTTAACATGTGAATTCCTTTTCGTGGAAAGAGGACAGCATAGTTTTAATTGAAATGAAGCCACTTTTATTCCAAGTAATTACATTTGTCTGCACAATAGCTGTTCCTACTATACACACTTATTTGTCAGGTGCTTCTTAAGTGGTAGGAATTGGCCCTGAACATATTCTTAGTTCAGCAACTCATCAAAAGGACTATTTGAGGACCAACATCCTGTTTACAATATCTGTCTGACTGTCTGAATAAAGATGGGGGTGGGGGGTCGTGTGCCTCACTGGGAGAGAAAGCCCTTGGAAACCTCTGAACCAAAACATACTGAGGCACGTCTACCATTAAAGTATAAGAAACCAATGCACTACACATACCAATAAGTATAGGCAATTTCAATGTTGTTCTATTTCTATCTATCTAGTATTACATTTGCCAGAATAAACCCACTCAGGGGAGCAGGGGGGGGGGGTATGAATAACCTGTTTTCCTTCGTAATAAATTGTTGTTAAAATGACTGAATCATCACACCTCTGAGAATTCGTATGGTGCTTTGTTCCCTTTGCTGCTTAGTTTGGGCTGTTAGGTGTTGCTTGGGACGCCCATGAGCTTAAACTATGGCATGAGAGTACAGCTAGGGAGACATGGCATATGTAGAGGGACACACGCAGTGTGTAGGTGTCGCTTGGCTATTTGCCCACTCATTGACTGCCCAGGGCCATGCAAGGCCTATGGCTAGTCCCACCCAGTTCCTATCCCACTCTGCCCAAAACAACTCCTCATGGGAACTCTTTGAGCTGCTCTAATCAAGCCTTACCATCTAAATTTGCACTTCAAGTGCCTGCCAGGTTTTTTTTCCAAATCAGTCTTCTTAGCGTTAATGACATAATTGGAGTTCTAAACCCTGCTACTGGTCTAATAAAAATGTCTTAACCAAGTCTGCCTTCAGCCATTCAATTTATAAGCACTCGGCATGTCCTTCATTGAAGTCCTATTTAAAACAAACATTGGCAAAGTCAACATTTTTGGCTTGTGTATAAGTATTAGGCATTTTCTAGGCACTGCTATTAAATCTATTAAATGCCCAGGCGCTCACACCCTTTTGCACTTGCTACCATGAATGGCCAGTTAATACCACTATGGCATTGCCCGGCAAGTGCATTTGCCATGCCTACACAAAAGCCCAAACTGTTGGCATTGCCAATGCTTGTTTCATATGTTACCTATTCTGAATAAAATGGCATTGCAACATAATGTCTTAATTGAACATTGTGTCTCTTCCAACACATGGTTTGCACTGAGGGTCTCTTTAACGAATTCAATAAATCATCTAATAATGCAAACACTCACCACAAAGGCACAATTATTAACCTCAAATCACAATATTGTATTCTTCAAAAAAACACTGTTCCAATATTCCTGTAACTTTGTGTATTTATTATTGTTTTCAAATATACACTGAGATCAGTTATTGCCTGTACCTTCTTTTTTAATAACTAACTTTTTCCCAAAAGACAATTGCAAACTGAATTGTATCCTTCTTAAACAATATTCACTGTTGGATTTTAATATCCTGTCTTCATTTACATTGTTTGTGCCAACTAATAGTTACCCATTTGTGGTAAAGGTGCAAATTCAGCACTGCCAAAGGGGGCACACCTATGATATACATAACGGATGGGGGGATGCTGCAGGGAAGGGGTGGGGGCACTCATGGGGGTGAGGGCATCCTTGACTACTGCCCTGTGTACCTTATGCACAGATGCAGCAGGAGAGGTACATGGGGGCGAGTGGAATTGGCGTATAGAATGGGGCATGAGAGATAGGGGCAGGCAGAGTATAGGGAAAACGGGCATGGGTAGTGGGTATAAAAACGTAATGTAGCACAATGTAAACAACACAATAGCCATTTGGGAGTACATGCCTCAGGTAAGTAAAACATTTGCCTTTCAAAAGCCACAGGCCTTATTATCTGGGTAACGTTGAATTTCACGGTCGCTCAGCTACAACAGGGTGCTGGAGGAATGTTGCAAGTTGGCCGTGACCAGGAGAATGTAGCCCGGTGAATGGTACAGTTATATACTTTTGAGGCCAGTGAGCTAGCACCGCACTGGGAAATTGTAGGGAATTAGAATTAAATGCAGTAAAATAAAATCCAACCTCAGTGAGGTACTGACTTTAAAATCACCCTTTGTCATATGGGCATGAGAAGATGGCCGTGGGTCAAAGGAATGTGTGACGGTGGGAAAATCACAAGGAGAGGTTTTGCTGTCCCTATGGTGCAAAAGTGTTCGGTGTCCTTGCTGATGTCTGCGTGGCCCTTCATTGGTCGGATGCTCTGTGAATGTCTCTGCTTTGCCAAGCTCTGTTTCTTTTGTGTGTTCACCGAGGGCTGACCAAGGGAGGATGAATAAAGTTCCATTGGTCAGCCCAATCACATAATGCTTTGAAAAGTAATTGTTGGGTGGTGTGGGAAGGTTTGTGACATCACAATGGGTGGTGGTGGACAATGGGGGCCAGGATGGCATGGGCCAATTACAATCATACAAAGTATGACTGGATACAGATACAGGGGACTGACATAGTACCGCAAATCAGCTTTGTAAATTGTTTCACAAAATGTTTCAAATGTGTGTATGTGAATTGTGCTGTTTTTGCAAAAAAAAAATGTTTTCCCACTGTTAGTGGTATTGACAGCTCACTTCACTCAGTTTAGTTTTACATGACTGATTGAACCATGCTTTCCCAGCTGCGTTCTGGGCCTAAGTACATTTTGTTACCCACTTGCAATCCTTTCTGGATTACTTTGATGTTCCAGTCGTTACTTGCCTTGGAGGACCCATGATACACATTTTTACTTAATAGGATGTGGAATGGTCAACTGTTTCAGATATTACCTTTTTGTTTTGCTTAAGTCACCCCGACTGGGACGGTAATGCCTAGGCATGGGTCCCAAGACGGCTGAGCTCAGAGACACAAGCGAGTCCTCACTGATGACGCCCAAAGAGGACCAAACTTGTCTGGGGATGTTGTGATCTGTGCAAAAGGGATGTGACCTAGCAGTTTGGGCTGGACTGCCCCTTTTTGGGTGGGACCAATCCTGATTTTCATATGGTCGTTCCCCTTTTGCAGTGGTTTGGCTGGTTGAAAAGCAATGGTCTGGAGCTCTGCCCATGGTTACGATTGATTCAAACCCTCACAGCCATCACCTTTTTGTTTTGATTTTGTCTGTTACATGTCATATCAATCAATTACAAACTCTGGCTAACTAGAGTTTACTATAGCAAAGAAAGTGGTTTGAGAGATTGGGGATCCTGGAATAACCCAAAAGTCAAATAATGAATATCTTCTCGGGGTTGTAGCCTCTTTTGGAGACTGTGGGAGGCTTTGACGAGATCTGCTAAGGATTTGTGTGTGTGATTGCAGTAGAAGATCTTTAGACAGCACAAGTTAAATTTACTGCAGATTGCCGACCCTGTGTTTATATTCCTTACATTACATAAAACAGACAACATATCATTGCATATCACAGACCCTATTATTCTGCTATGCACCTTTCTCTACAATTCCCAAATGTCTAATGAGCATGACTCCAACATAAAGGCACATCACTGTAATGTGTTCCCGAATGATTTGAATGTCACTCAGTACATACATTTTGTTGTACTGTTTATTGTCTCCTAGCTCTTCTTAAAATCAGCAAACTGCAATTGTTTAACAATATATTTCTGAAATATATAGCAGAAAAGAGTACTTAATTGTACATTGCATTCTTCTGCGCTTTTTCTGGCAATCTGGCAGTGCTCTGGTAATGTTTGGCCTATTGTGACAGATTCCCATCTGGTAAAGGTGTGAAATAATAAAATGGTGCAGGTGGTTTTGGCTCAGAATTAATGTTCTTCTATTGCTCTTCTAATCAGAGCTGACTTGCATAAAGCTTCATGCCAAAAGCATAGTGCTCACGTGTGTTCGCTGATATATCAGACTCAGTCTGACAGATTGCCATCTGGTGGGGGTGTGAACACCCTAGAGATTTTAATTTATATCAAATAATGAAATATTGTGGGTGATTATGCCTCAAAAGGTATGGTCTGCCAATCAGACCCCTCTTGCCAAAGCTTTATTCCAAAAGCATGGTGCACACATGTTCTCTGCTGCATCAGTCTCCTGACATTTGTAGTGTCTGCTCTTTAGTGGCACAGGCCAGGTTCAGAGTCACCTGTGCATTCCTGGCTGCTCCTCTAACCTGAGGTCACGCAGATAGATGCTGAAATCAACATCTGCACGGCTGATTCAACATATCGTAAGGATCAGTTTGGTGGCAGGGTGAACTCTAATGATCAGCCATATTAGGTTTTGGTGCTGACTGATAAGAGCCTACAATTATGAAAGTAACACTCAATGTGGTATCATGCAAGTGCCAACTCTGTGAAGCCCAGGTCAGCTATGTGAGGGTTATGTGGATTCATAGCCTCCCTATCTCCACCTCAGCAAATGAAACAACAGGCAGAATGGTGTTCTCATTTGATTCTTTTGGAGAAAGGGTAACATCTCCCATTAATCCCATGAGCTCTCACCATTCTTCAAAGAGGCCCACACATAACAAAGGTCAGTATCACACCAGGATGTCACACACCAAAGGCCTTTCAAGCCACAGCTTGGGAAGGTGGCAAAGTTAGTATAGTCGGAGTGGGGAAGTGGAAGCGGGAAGGCATTCACCCTCTTGCATTTCTCTGGGCCCCTCTCTCCTACCTGTCTCTCCACTTCCTGGAGAACAACCGTACTCTGGGTATAATGGAAGCAGTCAGAGGTCACTTCTCATACTGACAGGGATTGGGCCCCTTACAGAAGGCTTGATCTGGTCAATCCCCTTTTACCTTTTTATCATTATAAAGAAGTGGTCTCCCACTCATTCCTTTTATCACTTTGGACCTTTAACAAGATGAGAATTTGTTGGATGCATATTGAGAGTGCAGTCCATTCAAATGTTTGAAGAGAGTGACGTGAAAATAAAGTGTTTCCAAGGCAGAGGTGTCTCTATCCCCTCACCATACCCAGGGACCATTGGAGATGAACAGTTGTAGACCAAAGTCTTCACTCTGCTAACTGCACTGGAACCAGGGTCCTCATATGAGGTACCAGAACACCAGCAGATACCAGTCAAGCTTCCTGGAGTGAAGATTAAGAAGAACTCACCTTATCCTGGAGTATATTGAGTGGGACTCAAAATCTGCTTAGATGGTATATTATGCTGCCATTAAAGCAGCTACATCTTTGTTTTTTGCTAATCACATTTTGACTGCTTCCTTCTCTACTTGGGAATTGTTCTGTGTGGCTAGGGAACTGTCTGTGCCAGTAAGACCACCAGCTGACTTTTTGCATACACAGGTTCAGTGAGATTTAATTGGTTTATATTTTGGTGATAAGGTCCATAAGATCCCACAGTCTATTGAAACTGCCCGACTGGGTTCACTGATCTATGCAAAGCGACTCAACTTAACACAGAACATAATCGAACCAGCTCTTTTCAATTTGCACCTGTGACCATGACTCTGGTTCTGTCTGCTTTATCTAAATTGAGATCAGCCTCTCCCTCAGTTCCGATTCCCCTCTATGTTATTCAATCTTTTCCAGAAGAGGCTATGGCTTTATTTACAGCAGCTCGTCATCTTTTGTTGGTAATGGGGATGATCCCCAAGGCCTTAACGCATGCCATGGTTTCTCCGCTTCTTAAAAATGATCACCTTGACCCCTCACTGGTGGAAAATGATTGGCCCATTGTTATGAAGCGGCTTCATAGACGTCTTAGGTTACATGTAAGATCTTTATTTTAAGTTACATGAGATCTTAAGCATAGAAAGACCACCGGGTCCCATCACCCAGGTTCAACTGACAGCATTGGAATCCTGGAGCGAAGCTCATAGGCAAACATTCCACAAGCTCTCACAGAGTTCCAAGCCATCTCATAATTATGCATTAAGTAACATCATAACGCATCTCCCTTTCTAATGACAATGCAAACACAAGATGTCCAACAGAGTCATCACCATAACACATCTCCCTTTCTGATGACAATGCCAACACGGGATGTTCTTAAACATCTTCATGTTCCTAAACAACCAGATCACGATGGAGAAAAACCCTCTGCCTAATTTGAAGACGCTGGCCATTCGTCCCCAAAATCCATCTTCTTCCTCACTGGTTGGCCACTCAACCAAACGATGGCAGTTTCAGAATAGTCAAAACACTATACACAGTGCTCGCATAAAGCAAACAAGATAGGTCCAAAATCTAAGAGAAACAATATAAAAACATAACTTAACTCATCACCGGGAACACTTCTAACACTTCCACTATTAGACAACTTATAGGGCGTCCCCTGTCAGTCATCTTCACCTACGAATGAAATAGAGCAGATGCTCTTCTGTCCCTTACAGATGAGTACTCTGAAACAATTTTCCCCGTAGTGCAGCACACTATTAAACGCTAACAGAGGCGCTACCTGTCAGTACAAACAATTATCACTGTAATGCATCACACTCCTAAATGCTAACATAGGCGCTACCTCTCAGTACATTAGCCACTGTAGTGCACCACACTCACTTAATGCTATCAGAGGCGCTACCTCCCTACACTTAGGTGCCTACACACAATGGGGTGCTATCCCCACACACCATGGGACGCTATCCCTACTCATAATGGGATGCTATCCCTATTCATAATGGGACGCTATCCCTTCTACAATGGGACGTTATCCTTACTCACAGTGGGACGCTATCCCTATTCTTCAAACAGGATGCTATCCCTACAGCATACGGGAGGATATCCCTATTCAAACGGGGCGGTATCACAATACCCTACCTGTCCCCACCTTTCTGCAAAGGCGGGTCACTCCTTCTACATGCAAAAAAAAAACATTTGCACTTACATATTCTCATAACTGTAACTTTGCATAAACATATATATACCTATTGCTTTTAAGTCCATGTTGCAAAGCAACGTAATTCTAAAGGTCCATGCTGGTTTCCAGCTGCAAACCTAAAATGCTTCAAAATCATTAAGTCTAGAGACCCTGGGCCTCATTACGACTCAGGCGGTAAGGGGTTTACGGCGGCGTAAACAGCGCCGGCCCTTACCGCCTGAGTACGAGGTCCCTTAGCGCCATGGAGGTTTTAACACCTGCTTTTAGCAGGTGTTAAAATCCATGGCGCTAAGGGACCATGGAGTTAATTACGCCACCGTAATTTACGGTGGCGTAATTAACGCCTTCCCCACTCCCATTATGCCCTATGGGGCAAAAATGGGAATGGGGAAGGGTAAATGGTGATTGGGGACTTACCGCCCCGCCAACCTCGGAATGGGGCGGTAAGTCCGCCTACCACCATGGCGTAAACATAGTTTACGCCATGGTGGTAAAGTCACGGCCCAGGCGGTAACTTACCGCCTGGGTCGTAATGAGGCCCCCTGTCACCGCACTGATCACTCACTCTCTTTCAGAAATTGTGCATATTCAGGAAGTCCAGCAAGTTCAAATGAGTTCACTTTTACCCTAAAAGCCTCAAAAAGGGTTAAAACTAATACATGTCCTACCTCAAAATCACTTCTTGCACACCTCCATCGATACAAATACCTTTAGTGTAATTCACATGTACGCTTTCATCAATAAGCTGTTTATACATTTCATTTCATCGGCGCATACATTTATATCATATGTTACGCCTAGTGATAAAATAGTAAAGGATACGCGGCGAATCTCCTCTGAATTCCCAATTGACAGAATTGTCACTACGAACCCCGGACTTCTCCTTCGTGTGAACGCTGCCGGAGAAAACTTCATACGCACCTACTCCTCTTCACAATACGATAAAGAAGAAAATTATGCATGTGCGTTGCTGACAGAAAAACAAAACACAATAAAGGATAGTTCTATGTTCACGAAACTCAGAAATGTCTTCCACCTTCATACAGGGCCGCTTTGCTCCTCAATTGTCCCATTTGTTTTTTCGTAGCAGCGTCCCATTTGTTCTTTGCTACTGGGGACGAGCACTTCAACTTCACACTTGTCTGCCATTATCCGGAATCCCAAGCTGCTCTCCCGGCTTCATACTTCATGTTTTTTCGTAGCAGCAGACAGTTTGCTCCTCGATTGTCCCATTTGTTCTTTGCTACTGGGGACGAGCACTTCAACTTCACACTTGTCTGCCATTATCCGGAATCCCAAGCTGCTCTCCCGCCTTCATACTTCATGTTTTTTTTCATAGCAGCAGACCCTTTCATTCCCGATCCGCTTCAAGCCCTCTTTGCTTGGCACCACACTGCGGTCATGTCGTTCGTTTTGACATGCAACCAAATGTGCTCTTCAGTTACGTTGACTCACGTTACAGGGTCCTTTACTCGGACACGCCGCACTCCAATAATACGGGACTTCATTAGTAAACGCAGGTCATTCATGATAAAGCTTGCCAAACGGATAACGTCTACATTCCTCGAATGAACGCAAACCCAGGGTTCTATGAGATCGCCAACTCTCCAGGACACACCCTGACATCATCATTTCCAACTTAGCAGGCAAGCTGTCTTAACTCCAGGTGCCCAACCGTCATCCATTCACGGGCCCCCTGTGCTCACAGTCTTCAGTTAAAACTTGCTATACATTGAAAGCTGCCGGCGCTTCTGTCAACTATCAGCTTTAACTCTTAGGGGTGTGCTTCAATGCTAGGTCTTGCACTGTTTTCCCCAATTACAACCGCTCCAATAAAACTTATTTTAAGATATGGGCTACACTTTCACGTGGGGCTTCACAGCTATCCCAAGCTACTTCTTCTACTCGCAAACTTCTTATCTTCGCGCAGTGTGCCCTCAACTTCACCGCTTGCTTCAGCAAGGGGCCTCCCTTGTCTACTTCAAAGTCTTTTGCGCTCTACTTGACATCTGCTAAAATTACTTCAAGCTTTATGCTTCAACCTTGCGGGGCCAGCGCATCCCTCTTGGGGTATGATTGTCTTTTGGGGCGTCACTTCAATTTCACTTCTTCCCCTTTATCTTCTCCTTCTAACCCCTTGCGCTCTTGGGCCCCCCTGGGTGATGGGACTTACTTCTGAGATGACTGGGGGAAGTGGTCTCTCTGCTTCTTCTGCTGCTCCCCACCACAGCTCATCTTTCTTCCTCTCTTGGGTTCTTGGAAATCCTCGTCGCCAATGTTATGAAGCGGCTTCATAGACTTCTTAGGTTACATGTAAGATCTTTATTTTAAGTTACATGAGATCTTAAGCATAGAAAGACCACCGGGTCCCATCACCCAGGTTCAACTGACAGCATTGGAATCCTGGAGCGAAGCTCAAAGGCAAACATTCAACAAGCTCTCACAGAGTTCCAAGCCATCTCATAATTATGCATTAAGTAACATCATAACACCCATCTCACTCCTTATGAAGCTGATGGAGGCAATTGTTACACCACACTGTTCCAAATGTCTTGAAGCCATTGTCATCTTTATTATTTTCAGTCCAGATCCATCCCCTGATCAGCATAGAGTGATGATTTTGCTTCTTGACCCTATTTTGCTTTTGCAAAGTCATAGAGAGGTCAGAGTTTTGATTCTCCTTGACCTCTCTGTAGCTTTTTATACTGTTGATCATGGGATTTTACAACAAAGTCTGGAAGGGATTGGTATTACTGGCTCTCACCTGTGGTTGTTTTCGTGATTATTAGCTGAGAGATATCAGTCAGTGTCACTCCCACCTTTCAAATCTGTCCCGTTGGCTCTTACGTTTGGCGTCCCTCAGGGTTCAGCATTATTCCCACTGCTGTTTAACTTATATATGTGCCTTCTGGCCAACCTGATTGCTGATCATGTGGTTGAGTGTTACACCTATGCAGATGACACACAGTTTATTTTTCACCTCAATGCTCCAACGAGTGAGCACCCCTCCAAGCTCAGAAATTGCTTGGCATTCAATGGATAATGGATGATGCTACGCTGGCTGAAACTAAACAGCGACAAAACAGAGGTACTTGTGGTCAGGTAGGCCCCTATGGGGGCCTCATGGAGTGCAGTCTATTGGTAGGCTTCCCTAGGGCCCTTCCAGAGCATGTCCAAGTCGCAAAAAGTTTAGGGTTGAAGCTTCTTTCTTCAGGATCTAGAGAGGCTCAAATATCTTCAGTGTGCCAGATGGGCTTTGTCAAGCTAAAATAATTTGTGACCCAGGAGCATAGCTCAGAGGCAACGTGCTTGCCTTGGAAGCAAGACGACATTAAGCACCACAGGTTCGAGCCCCGGGTCTGCGCTTAGAAACCTCTGGATATTATGTGCATTATAAATAACCTATCATGTCATATCATACCTATCATATCATTGAGGTAAATTCTCGGATTAAGTATGTTACTTACTCAATTATGGGTTCCATTGATTAATGCAATGGGATTTATTTAGGACAGCCCACGGTCCTACTTCAGCGACTGCAGATGTTACAGAATGCGGAAGCTCGATTGGCTCTTGGAGCCTTGAGTTTTTTTAACTCTGTGGACTTGATCCACCAATTGCACTGGCTGTCTATTCGTAGCCATATTAATTTCAAAATTCTGTGCCTGGTGCATCCAGCTATCCATGGAATTGACGCAGAATACCTCTGCTCTAAACTTGTTCCATACAAGCCTGTTAGGCTACTTCGGTCCTCCTCCCAAACCTGGCTAAAAATTCCAAACTACCACAGGGCTGCGAGCAGAAGGAAGATTCTTTCTGTTCTTGCTCCCACTATGTGGAACTCTCTACCAGCAAATCTTAGAGATAGTGTTGATTATTTGCATTTCTAAAAAAAATAACCTGAAAACACACCTTTTCTGAGCTTGACCTTATGATTTGTTTCCTTCCTCATCAAAATCAGTGTTTGCTAGCACCTTGATGGATTTGGGCCATTTGTTTGCACTCTATACATTACCTTACATTGCATACAAGTATGGTATGCCTTAAGAGGAGCATATCCCAATACACCTAACATACATTCGATAATGGCACAGACTATGAAAGAAGACAAAAAAACAGCACAAATACTTCAGATTCAAGAGATATGGAGGGCTGAGACAGGGAAACCATGGGATAAGACCATAGCAATATATTTTCACATGCTAAAAAAGGGGGTTCCAAAGGAGGTGTGTAACAGTTTATATAAGGTAGAGGGCACAGATTCAGGCAATTTAGTACATAATGTAGGCCAATGCAGGAGAAGGAAGTGATGGACAATGCACAAAAGGCTGAAGCGAAGTTAGTACAGAAGAAATTAGCGAAGTTGAGCATAGATGGAGCAGTGATTAGGGCACTCCTGTACGTCAGGAAGAACCGTGAATTTCACTGGTAGAAATGATAGTGGTGCCAGAGTGGGCAGGAGGTTATGAAGGCTATCCAGATAACAGAGGGTAGCATGGTGGGTACCAAGGAGGTTATCAGTGAGTGTAATATGGACATTATAGAAGGATTCCATGGTGGTAGAGGAGGATTTGGATGAATAGGGCCAAGATTTGGAGGACCAGGACCGTGTTGGTCAGGTGGGAGAATGGGCCACTTTGTGCAAGAATGTAGGAGTAGGCAAGCAGCTGTGCACAAACCCCATACACATCCCAATGGACCGGAGACCCCGGCCCCATATCCACAACAGTTTGGTCTGATACCCCCAATTCCCCTTTATGGTGTGCCATCAGCACAGGTGCCCCAGCAGGGCCAAAAGACCCACTGTCAATACCAGGTGCTAGCACCACTACAACTTTCAGCACCCAATAGCACACCAGTGTATGCGCAGTACAGTCACAACAGCCAGCACCACAAGTATGGGATGTTTTTCCACATGGTAGAGTGACACCATATACAGGGGCAAGCGTGGTGGGTGGTAATCTTTTCGTGTTCACAGAGTCGAACACCTACTCAGATAAGGAAAGCCCAGAGAGAGCCTTGGCATGCCCAGTCATATCAGTAACTGCCGACGCAGAAGTGGATCCCCTGGCAGGTGTGGAGACAGGTAATAAATCATTTGTTTTCATGGTTGACACAGGAGCAACACAATCATGCATAAGAAGAGAGTGCTACCCCTTATCAGGGACAGTAACGGGCATGCAAGGATTCTATGAGGCAATAAATGTGGTATAACTGACAGAAGGCTTACTCATAAAGTTAGCTAACGAAGAGGTGTAGCACCATAACTGTTTTTAACTGCAACACCAGTGGACTTGTTAGGCAGGGATCTGTTTAGCAAGCCAAATATGACAATCTCATTCTCGGAAGAAGGGACGGTGTGCTCTACACCAGCAATTTGTTATGGTGGAGTTCTGGCAATAACACAAGCTGTGTGCAGTCATGGTACCACAAGAGGAATACCTTTGTCCCAGATTTGTTTATGCATGGAGTAACTGTGTGACTGAATTGGGTGCCAGGCAACAGTTACACACCATGGAGAGAGTCCTTGGAATGTTTGTTTATGCCAGCAGTGCCCCAAGGTCATGCTCAAGGAACCATTACTACGTTAGATTTGGAAGGGGTGCTGATTGCAGATTATAAGGTAGTAGTGATAGGGTCGGAAAAAGGAGAACATGGGTGGTGTACAGTTTTATGTATTGACCTGGCTCAATCACTGAGTCTGGTATCATATGGGCAGTTGTTTGAAGATGATGATAACGGTGGTGAGATATTGCAGGTTTGTATCCCATGTCAAATAATTATCCTGCTTAGGAATGTCCCTTGTCCTATACTTATTGCTAACTGTATACATGCACACTTACAGGAAGACTTGAGAGATGTTGCAAGCACTTTATGGATAGGCAGTCCGCGTGATGCAGGTCCCTTGAAGAGCACAGGAGCAGTATGCATCAAGCTGCAACAAGGCACAGTGTTACCTATAGTACAACATTATCCATTGACAAGGAAGGCAGATGAGAACATTGAGGCGTTGTGGCAATAATGTATTATAATACCACTTTTGTATGTACACAGCAATATACCGATCAAAAAAGCAAATGGTCAAGTTGGTGCACCCATTGAATAGCATGTTTAAGCTGCTTTTCCAGTTGAACCAACAACTGCCATGATTCTTTGCAATATACCAACTGAGGCCACACTTTATACTGTCATTGTCATGAAAAATGTATTCTTTTCTATCCCATTGCACCCCACTTCTCAATAACTCACTGTGTTTAACTATCATGGGCAAAGGTTCCAACACACCAGACTTCCTCAGGGGTACTGTGAGCCCCCCAATATTTTGAACTGAGTTTTCCAGTGGTATTACTGTGGTTTGCTGCCCCCTTTGTGATTTGAATGAAGGAGTTGCAGATTTGGGTCCACTTATCCGATGGTGAGAAATCACCCGACACCACTCCACTTTCTCAAAAGAGTGACCAGCTTGCTGACCAATATTAATGTGTATCTTGCAGCACTTTTCTTTATGATATTACAGTTGATCAATCTGCTTACTATGTTGAAGAATTTGCATTATTCTGAGTGGTTGTCTGTTTTTTCTCTCCCTCTGCAGGTTCAACACTACAACCGTTGTCTATTATGTATGTTATATATCTTGTTGGATATCTTGTTTTCTTTTTGGAGTAGGTATAATGTTTTTGTGTGTTTGTTTTGTATGGTTTGGGCATATAATATAAGCATGGTTTGGGAATAAAATAGATGTATTTTTTGCGACAACATGAAAAAGGAGGAAACAGAGGAAGAGATATAGTATAATTAATATAAAGGGGTAATTTTCTACACTGTTGATGATGTTAACCACCTCGAATCAGATAACATATGGTATTATCACATACATGAAGTGGGAATGGCGAAGTCAGTAGAGAGCTGATATGTATGATGGCTGATACCTCATGTGACATGCACACTCAAATTGTTTATGCCTCACAAAATGCTGCCTCTTGTAGCTCAGTGTTTGGTACACTTTGCCTTGCGCAGAGTACAAAGTATTTAACAAGGAAACACTGTACACATGGTAGTATTGATCACAGATGATAAAGAATGTGCCAAAAAGAAAGAACAAGCTTGTTTTAAAATAAGACCATTGCTGAAGATGGAAGGAGCATTGGGCCATTGCTGAAGATGAAGGAGCATTGTTTTGCAATGATAGATGAGTGGCAGGAGTCGTGAGCTGTTCCACAAGGGGGCTTACTGGGTTTTTTGGAAGATGAAGTGGCATGTGTAAATCAGAACTTTGGCATGACATGGGTAAATTATGTGCCAAAATTGACATGGATCAAGTTAAGTGAAACACTAGCAAAGGTACTGAGGCCAGCAGAGTATTTAATTTGCTTTCGAGGAAATGGCACTATAACAATAGGAATGAACAGTCACTGTAATAAGACACTTTTCATCCTAGACCTGACTGAAGGCACAGCAGCGTTGAACGATGTGTATTGGGTGCATGGACAATATGCATACGAACATCTCCCGCCATCATGGAGAGGTGTATGTTAACTGACCACTCTGTATTCAGCATCTTTGGTAGTTCTTACCTCCCATCGGTCAGTTATAAATGTGCTGGCCCATATCCAACAAACGTGCCGAACGCTCACCACAACTTCATCATCAGAAGAGATCAAATTACCTGTCCAATGACTCCTCTGATCAACTAAAGGCTATCCCGGGTGAACACAGATCATTTACTAAAACTGAGACTTTTTGTACTTCACTCCTGGTGCCAGATATCCAGACTGCAGCAAACAATAAGTGACTGCTAGGTAGGAGATGCTTCAGATGGCGAACCATACAGAACAGGCTCTTAATTCGATTGAGACTGAGTTATGTGCAATCAGGCGTATTCACCTATAGAACACATACATTCTGGATTTGCTCAAAGCCATGGAAGGGGTCATGTGCAAGAACATTGGTCTGTCTTGCAGCACATTCATCCCCCAAATGATACAGAAAAAAGGGTCCTTGTCGCATGCTAGGAGCATTGCACAATTTGGAGATTACAAGACACGGGTGTGAACGGTGATGAATGGTTTGATTCAATGTTCTCATGGGCCTTTTCCTGGTTAGAAATAGCTGTACTCCTGTTGGGTGCCATTGTGGTTGTTCTGCATGTGCTTTTTTGGGCATGTCAGATGATCCTTAGGTGCTGCATGAAGATGTTTGCGAAGAGCGCCATGATGATGGTGTCAATAACAGCAGATAGAGCTCCTCCTGTCAAAAAGCAAAAAAACTCCAAGATTTATAGATGGGGTGAGGTTGTAAGACCATGAATGGGGAAAATATAGCAGGCTCTGGAACCCCTGGGAGTCTTTGACCACAACCCCACCAGACCCAGACGACTATGTGGAGTGGTGGGTTGATTTAGCAGGAGATGGAGGGTGTTGCTCTATGATAGGTACACCAGAAGAGTACACCCAAGGGGGGAAGTTTACATCATGTGTGTAATGCATGGGTACCCAAGAATGATGACTATAGATGGAAGGAGGCATCCAGGTTAGTTGATGGAGTATTAACTAGAGGGGGGGGATGTTGGGATGCACATACAGCATCCCAGCCAGGTAAAAAGTTTCAGGTTGAGAAAAACCTGATAGCATAAACTATTGTGGGAACAGACAGAGGTTTGCGGATCAGAAGGCACAGGTATTGTTTTTAGTTAGGTTTGATAAATCTTAGATACTTACATATAGCAACATAGAAAGGGCAATCAAGGTACTACCATTGTGGTTGCAGAGACTATAGAAAGAGCCGTATTATAGGCCCTGTGTTTAGTTGTTCTAGTCAAAGTTACTGTCCAAAGTGAGGTATACAGGAAGAGCCGAGACAGGTTAACGATGGAGTCAGAAATGCACTGTGGTAGAAGCGAGGTGAGTGTGTTAATATGGAAGGCGTGTCGCCATTTAGGAAGTCAACACCTGGTACTCTATGAACAGAATAGAATGCAGGCCCTGATGTGGAGCTGTGGCTCTATGTAGCTCATCTCCAAAAACAAATCCCCTTTGCTGACCCCCAGGAGAGAAACTGAGGTCAGAGGTACATAGATAATTGCTGATTGTATCCAGCTGCAAGGCCTAAACGTGGTAGTAACAGAATGTGAGCTGATAGGGATCTGACCTTCGAAGGACAAACACATGAGAATAGGGCGTAATATATTTTGATGCCAAAAGGCTAAGAAAATATTTAGAGCACTACTGCCCTCCCCAATGAGTGGTCATCCATTATGAATTACAAGTAAAAACAAAGAAATCCCTGAAATTCAGACTCAATGGCAGCGTCCCTGTCACATCATTACTGGGCACCCAGCATTCCAAGGAGCCGTGTACGGAACATCCTGTGAATTGGGATAGGAGAAGCAGAGGGGATGTCAATACATTAAGTACTAGGTCAGGGAGGCAGCTTGTGTGCGCCTTAGTGTCTGGTATGATGTGAAGATCTATTGTCATATGGAAAGCAGAGTTGTTCTTGTCAGTTTATTTGGATTGCATCTGAATAGAGGGGTGCACATCATGTGGCTGTCTTGATGTATTAATGTGTCAACATGTTTGAACAACCAATCCCATACTTGGATTTACTAGTGACGAAGTAGGGGACCACATGTCTAGGGGAATGGGTTTAGATAAACACAGCCAATCGGTCCATGGACTATAGGGGGGCATTTGCATGTTCTATAGACTGTAGCCAACGACGGTGGTGGGATAACATTGTAACCTGCATAACCAAATTCTGCAGTTTACCGCTGTATAACCTAAATTTTTGCGTTAAGGGACAAGATCTGTGTCAGGTAAGTTCTATCGGACCGCCTAAGACCATTTGCATGTAATAAACCTTGTTTTTGCTTTGGATTATTTTTACTGTTCAGGTTTTGGGATGCTATTTTCTTTGCATCCTAAAGAAACATCCTTTTTCATGTGACATTGCTGCAGTTTCTTGTTTAGTCACCCCATCTCCATTTGCTATGTGCTATTACCTACCAATTCTGCATTTGTGTGTTCTTTCCACAAAGCTGGGTTTTATGTGTGCTTTCGGGGATAATTATTTGCATGAGTGTTAAATTAAAGCATAAGTATATTTATAGCCTACATTTTACATTCTTTTGTTTTGGAGGTTTTGTATTATTGCTGTTTGGATTGCTACTATAATCACAATCACAGTCCTCTTTAGAATATAGCCTGCACTTGGCCCATGTTACCATCAAAAGTGGAGCGAGACAAGTCTCTTGACTGCACTTTTTTTCACCTTTCAATTAGGATCACTGTTGGTTTGTAGTAGTGTCAGGCTGAGTAGGATGATTTGGCACTACGCATCCCTGTACTCCTGCAGAGCATTCGTCACACTTAGCTGTAGAAGCTTGTAATTTAGATTGATATTTCTATTGCATTACCGCTTAACCATAAGTGCTGCATCTGACAGAATACTGCTGAGTTCCCTGATAACTTCTGACAATAGTTTACATAACCACCAGCACAAACCTACCTGTGGCACCATACACATTACTCTGGTCTCCTCTGATAACAATTGAAGAGTCCCTTGATCTTTAATTCTATGTGCATGGGAATTAATGCTCTTTTAACACATGGATGTCCTGGCTATGGTATGCTGAAAGTAATTTCCAAAACGTGCTTGAAGTCTATAGCAGTGTCGATTAGGCACTATATAAATGAAAAACAACATAAAAAACATATGGTGAGCGTATTTCAATGAAAAGGAGAAAGGATGTAAGGTGATATGTGGCCATAGGTTGAGGAATGAAGGTAGTGTGGTTTGAGAAGATAGGAGAGAGTCAGAGTAGTTAAGTGGGTGAATTCATAGATGTGGATGTAAAATAGTTGATGGGGGAGAATAGGAAGGGTATGTGCCCAAGGAGGGTTGAAAGCATTCAGTAAATGGTGGTTGTGGTTTGAGAGACTGATGTGGACACAGAACGTGGAGACGTTAGAAAGTGGGACCTTAAGTGGAAGGTGGCCGTGTAGAGAGAAGGGTAGAGAGAAGGTTGAAATAGATCTATTTATTTTCCTCCTTCAAGGTCTCATGCAATCTCTGCAACATTTGCAAATCAAATCAAATGTTTTCACAAGAATGTTCAGTGAACCACATTCTAACATCAAAGCTAAAGTGGGTCATTATAAGTTTGCTGATCTGATAAAAGTGCTAGTAATTCTATGACTGTCACATGTCCCAGGCTTGCAAACTGTAAGTTTGCTGGTCGGGGTTACGGGATTTACCTCCAGCCAGGAGCTGGAGGTAAATCAGGCCCCCACAAGCAAAGAACAGCCGGAATGTCTGGAACGGTATTACCAATTGTGAAATATCTAGAAATCCCTCCATGGTGTCCTATAGGACTCAATGGAAAGGGTATTTACTGCTGTTGCCAGCTCATGGAATATCCCCTAATTACCGGGATATCAGTTACCGGTAACAGTAGGTCCATTTTCCAGTCTCCCGCCGGTAATTTCGGTGTGGTACCAGCTAACTTGTCATTACCCATTTAATGCAAAAAATAAAGCTGAAAATGACATTGAAAAATATATGTGAATAATTGAACACAGTATTATGTTATTTCCAAATTAAACAGCATTTCATTGACAATTCTTATTGCTCTTGCCAGTTTTATGATAGGGAAATATATTTTTTTTCCGGGAACTTATTATGTATTCCTAACCTTCCTCAGGGCATTTTTAAACTCTGTATTCTTTAGAGTATATATAATGGGATTAAGCATTGGAGTAAGAGCAATGTAGGACAGCGACAATATCTTGTTGTTTTCTAATGAGTATGATGATGCTGGTCGTACATATGTCGAACAGAGAGATCCATAGAATAAAATGACCACAGTCAGGTGTGAGGCACATGTGGAGAAGGCTTTGTGTCTCCCACCCTTAGATGTGATTTTAAGGATGGACGAAATGATGTTGCTGTGCGATACGATGATTATAAGAAATGATGCCAACAGCTCCACAGAACCCAAGACGTAGGTAAGTGCCTCAATCACACCAGTGCTGCTGCAAGAAATCTTCAAAATGATTGTTACATCACAGAAGAAGTGGTTGATTGTGTGGGATCCACAGAAGTTGAGCTTAGACATAAGAAATGTATGTGGCAATGGAGTAATAAAGCTAAGCCCCCAGCACCCTGCATCCATCCGCAAGCACACAGTCTTTTTCATGATGCTCAAGTAGCGTAAGGTATTGCAGATGGCCACATATCAATCATAAGCCATCACTGTGAGCAGTAGGAGTTCAGTAGAGACCATGAACATGCAAAAATATGCCTGGACCATACATTCAGAGAGAGAAATGTGTGTACCCTCTTGAAAGAAGTGGGCCGACATCTGCGGGAAGAAGACTGTGGTGTAACTGATGTCAAGGAAGGACAATGTTGTAAGGAAGAAATACATGGGGGTGTGAAGATGTGGGTTGGAGTAAATTGTTGTCATGGTAAGAAGATTTCCCACCAGAGTTATTAGATAGACCAGTGAAAATGTAACAAAAAGAGGGACACATAGCTGCGGGTTATCTGAAAAGCCCACTATGAAGAACCCTTCAGCTGAACTCAGGTTTTCATCCTTCATTTGTTGAGTGATGCTGCTGGGCCCTTCTCTAAAGAGTATCTGAAAATAAATATGAAAATAATGTAAATAAAAAGCCTGTAGGGCGTTCAAGGATTTGATGGACATCACAAATCCACCACATACAACATGTGTCTGTAAATAAGTCACCAATATACTAAAGGCATTTGAACACAAGCAACAGCTGTGTGCATTTCAAAACAACAGAGTAGTTGTTGCAATTCAAGTATTTCGTTCACATTTTAAAGAAAAACGTGTAAATTAATGAAGATGTATAATGATAGTGACCAGTAAAGTGAAAGCACTTTTTTTCTAATGACGGATAGAAATAAATCAATAATAGGGCAAAGGTAGAGTTAGGAAATTAGAGTTGAGGCAGGGTTAGGGGGCACATGATGTTTTTGTATGTAGGAGGTTATAATTGGGCAACACGTAGTCTGGTGGAATTATCCACCGACACCAAATTAGGTGTGCACAATTTGTATTTAATGAAAGTACTTTGTTTGAACCGGGGACCCCCAATTTAACAATATAATTTCTTCTGGGTGATGTAACCAGGAAACCATTTAAATGATCGTATTTCACTAAGCAGGTACTTAGTAAGATATCCTTTTGATGCCCAGAATACTTCTTCTGTGCTTGATCATTGCTAAGAGAATGAGGCAAGTGTCAACCAGTATACACACCATAGAACTTATTCTATCAAATCTATATTTCCAGAAGTGCCTACATCTGAAATATGCATTAATTTCTATGGCTGCATAGTCAAATTCCATACACTCATCAGTACTTTCACAAATATAAAGGGCATTGATTTCATCTATTTTCCGTTTGATTGCCATTCCGCTCAAAAATATGTCCCCTTCATACTATACTTATATTGGAATTTCTTGTGGCTGTCTCCCAGAAAGGTGGGCACCCTCTTAAGGATAGGTCACATTCTTCAGCCTATCAGGAACTCAGTCAGCAAGACAGTGTCTGCTTCCATGTCATACAGTGAAGAGGACTGGGGTATACATTCCAGGTAGGGTTCACATGCAGTGTTCTCTGTTGTTGCCAATTCTGCTTTATCTCCTTCTTTTAGTCTGTCAGTCAGTCCATACCAGTCAGTGAGAGAGCAATTGATGCCTAGAATCTACGGGTTTGAACTTTTATAGATCAGAAATAACTCCCTTTAGAAGTGTGCATCCGGTATCGAATCTTATTGGTCAGTCATTGGACATTGTTCCAAAAGTGACCTCACACTAAACATTCAACTCCTTACTGATTGAGCATATTAATTAAGAGGGTAGTATAATGGGAGGGGTGTCTAAATCCAGATTCCCTCATATCTTATAAGAATGCCTTCTATAAACATTCAGCTAATTTGCATATTTAAAATAATATAAAAACCTTGTTTAACGTTCGCTTATAGAGCTTTCCAGTCTAATCATGTTTTTAATGACGTCTCTACGACCTTCCAAACAAAGGTTATTTACAAATCTGTGATTCCAGATTTAATGTTCACATAATACAATTTATTTTCTTAAGTCACAATCTATACTAGCATACCATGACCTGCTTGAAAACAGAACATCTAAAGTCATATAATGTTAGTTCCTTTGAAGCAGAAAGCTGCTCATTTATGACTCCCTATAATGCAGGTTGTCATCGTGCAAGATCTTTGAAGTTAGGCCATGCATGATCCCAGCAGGGACAGGCCTTGCTGATTAAAAGATCAGATTATTTGAGCATATACTTTGTATTTTTTAGTGTTCTTAGCCTAGTCTCAGAGACAAATGGGGAGCATTTGTTTTGGCTGAGAGGCCTGATTCCTGAGAATCAATTCCTGGCAAAGTTTTTATGGTGAGATTCAAAGTCAGTGTTGACTATTTTCTCGTGGGAAAGCAGGCCACCCCCTCCAGTAGCTGTGTTGCTGTGGCTTGGGGAATGCATGCCATTTGGCTGTCCAGGTCTAAAGCCTGTTTCATTCACAACTGCATCTTTTATAGTTTCTTTTTCCCATGCTTTTACATTTTCTCAGAACCGGACAGCATCATTCATTTTGTTGACTCAGACTTGTGTCAAAAGACAAATATCTTTAATATCTCTGTATGTTATTTATACAAAGCTGATTCTCAGTCCAATAAAGGAAAATACACACAATATAGAGCCTAATGAGGGCTTTCGCTTTCCTATGAAATGCTGTGCTTTTCACCACAGATTGGACTGTTTTTCCAAAAAGTTTGCTGTATTACTTCTGGTAATTGTAAACATTCATTGTTGGGCTTTAGCAGCTACTTTGGACAAATATAAATATTCTGGTTGTTGATGGGCTGCTAACATCACACATATTCTTGCACAAGTCTTTTTCAGGTGATGTACGCCAAATGTAGCTCATTTACATTAAGCCTTTCATGACAGCAAAATACAAAAATACAATTATACATTGAAAGCACATCAAGTTAAACCCATTAAATACATTAAATGCAATACAACTAGAAAATGCTCATTAAAATGCTTCAGTAAACAGCAGTGACATAGAACTACTTAAAAAGGATGTGCACATATCCGTCCGGACTCAAGGCTGAATGCCATGGCAGAAGAGCAGGGTGAAAAAGAGAATATAGATAAATAACTTCCATGCTTGCAGCCCCAGATCCTGGCCATGCTGAAAAAAACAGAACTCAAAGACTACCCATCTTATTTGCTCTCTGTCCCCAATCCCATTGTAGAAAACATGCAGTTGCTTTGGTGATATGTCTATCGAAGTCACGCAAGAGGAAACACAAAGCAACACTTTGACCAGTCGAACGTCTCTCCTTAGAAAGGGATTGATACTTGGTATTCTTGCTCTGCCTCATACATTATGCATGTTGAGCTTGGTGAGCCACTCCATTCCTTCTTAGTGAAAGTTATGGATAGAGTATCAGCTCTAGCCAGAGGAAAGAGGCACCTGTTTTGAGGATTTACAAGATTAGACACGTACGGTTGATGACCTCCACCTGCTACGAATATGTTTTCCTAACCTAAGTGTGCCAGGCAAGCCAAGTCACCTACCTGCGCCCTCTTTGTTGTTGCTTCTTACGCTTCTTTAAAGTTTGTCAAGAGGGACCCATCAGAGACCATGGGCTGCTGAAAGGGTTAAAAAATAGAATGTAGGCCAAAATCAGTGAGATCTTTTAGTGCATGTTTCTGCCGAGGGAGATGAACCATTAGGTTAAGTGTTCCTGCCAGGTCAGGACCACCAACTCTCTAGAATGTGAAGCCACTCTTTTTATAGCATACCTGGCCGGAGCGTCCATCACCATTCTCTGTTGTTTAGAGAAGCCAACATCTACATATAGAGCAGCAGATGGGAAACGTGTTGGCAGGCAGAGGAGTTATTTCTAAAGTATGCATTTGCTTATGCCAACTTGAACAACTGACTTGGTCTACCACCCATACCTCTGCACCATAAGCAACAGTGCCTCCAAACTTCACTCGTCAAACCGTCTCTATTTCCATGCCAAAGTTATTCCTGTGTTTCAACACAAATTGATTATTGATCACCCTGCTATTGCCGCTTTTCTGGTTACTGTCTGCACTTGAGTTTTCGTGGAAAGATTTGACATATTGACAGCACGCAGAAAGGTAAAACATTCAACCACCTTGGCTGTTGATGTTTAGATGAAAGGTTTTGCTGCAAATCCTTTTCTTTTGCATAGATTTCCCAACAAGTGAAATGAGAATATAACAAACCAATGAGAGATAAGATGTGTTAGGTACATGTTTAATTTATAGGCAAAGAGAAAGCAAAAGGAGGGAGAACTTCTCAGACATGTTGTAGGCTGGGAGAATGCAAAAACAATGTTAGGGGCACACTTATTTAGTGGATGAGAAGATCAGAAAAGTGAGAAAATCACATGTGATTTGTAGACAGAGGGGAATGCTAAATCAGTGTTATGCCCACATTCATTTTGCGGCGGAGAAGAGCACCATCACTGTGTCGCGCAACATTTGGTTACACAGAGATGAAGACCAAATCTGCTTGAATCCAATGTGTATTTTGCAGGTGGAAGAAAGACAAAGCATGCTTCTGTAGCAGAAGAGAATACAAAAGCAATGATAATCACGCAGGAGCTTTTTAGTCACAGCAGAAGGCAATAGGAGTGACACCCCTGCATGCATTTTGAAGGGAGATGAGAAAGGCAAAGGAGTGTTGTGCCACATGTATATAACAGGCAGAGGAGAGAGAGAACACTGTGTCATGCACAACCCTGTTTTGTAGGCAGAACTAAAACCCAAAGCATTGAGAACCTCACATGGAAAATACCAAAGCAGTGTGTCTTTTAGACATGGAGAAACACAACACAATTTTAGCCAAATGTGTGTTATGTAGATTGTGGAAAAGGCCAACGCAGTGAGAAGCCAACATGTTTTTTAGGGGGAGGAAAAGGAAGAAACAATATTATGGCCTTGTGTGTTTTTTGGGCAGAGGAGATTGACAAAGCAATGCTAAGTCCACAGTCGCGTACGTTCTTGACACGCTAACTAGGTAGTGATGACGATGCACTGAAATTCTGGCTTGGGAAGTGGTCAGTGCGGCTTTTTGTACTTGTTCAAATAGCAGTGGAAACCCTAAGCGATCCTGATCTAGTATGCAGGTGAACAGATATTGAGGAGGATTTTCCATTTGGTGGTTTTTTAAGCATCACTTTGTAAGATTCTCTGAATTTTTGGTGGTTTTAATAGAATCGGGTCTGTCATTTTGGTGAGTGAGTTTCCTTTTTTAACCTCACTTATCACTCAACTAATTTTTGCGGCCTCCACTGGCATAACGGGGGCTCCCGCAGTTCATTTACTGTGCATTCATAAAGAAATTATTTCTGTAACAGAAATTATTTCTTTATGAAGGCACAGTGACTACAAAAAGAAACTTTGTTTTTGAAGTCTGAGGGCTCCATACACCCCATGGCATGGAAGACCCTAGGCTGGAGGCCTCCATGTCATGGGGTGGGGGGAGCCCTATGACTTCAAAAATAAATAGTTTATTGTTTAAGTCTTTCTGCCTTTCTTTTTGAAGTCATAGGGCTCCTGTCAACCTCATGATATGTGCATGTGTGAGTGTTTGGTGAAAGAGTGCACACTTAAATGTATAGGTGGCTATCTCTGGGAGTGTATGGTGAAAGGGTGCACACTTAAATGTACATGCGGCTGCCTGGGTGTGCGTGTATGATGAACGGCTGCACACTTAAATATATGTATGGCTGCCTAGGTGTGCCTGTAAAATGAAAGAGTGCACACTTAAATACATGGATGGCTGGGTGTGTGTCTGTGTATATGGTGAATGGTGTGTGTGCTTGCTTTCAGGGGTGCAACAAAACCTACATTCCTTTTCAGTTACCTTCAGCTCCACAAGTTCTGGGTTAGAGATGTAATATTCTACAGTAAAAAGATATCATTGTATAGCATTGTTGTTCTTTCAAATTACATGTAGGTATGGCTATGCATTTCAAGGTAAGGGATTACCAGATTTAACAGTGTGCATGATTTTACGTGACTTGAACACATTTTCAGTGGCCTGTCTAGAAAATCAGTCTCCAATATGTGACCTGGTTATCTCACAAAAATAGCTCATTTCTCCATCCAGTCAGATAAAAAGTCATCCAGTTGATTTCAGTTCTGCTCCCCATGAGCCTATCCAGAAATATGTATCAATATGTATCTCTCCATTTTAACCTCTCTATTCATCATGCAAGCTATTTTATAATCTTCAGCTCCCCTCCTCATCATGTGTCTTAATAGGGCTCTTCCATGTCTGCAAAGGTGGGAGTGAATGTGACTCCTACACATGTGGAGAGGCATTTTTTTTTTAATGATGATAATTATTGTTTCTACTTTTTAAATGTATTCCACTTTATGCACTAGATGATATACATATAGGTTAGCAGATATATATTTTTACTGACACAATGCATGTTGGTAGATGCTTCCATGATGGAGATATGCATTTTCAAATGATAACATTGTGGGCTTAAATTGTAACACATGTAACTTTCCTATTTAATTTAGAAGTGAAGAACTGCTGACTTCGGCCAACAGAGGTCATGATGTTACTATATGCCCAGTCAAGGGTTCTCTGCGTGTTCCTGAGATCCTCTGACTTTAGCTAATATTATTCTATTAGGGACCTGGATTTGATATACGTGAAGGGTCTCTTTGTACTTTGTCCATTTGCTGGTTATTTGGCAATGTTTTATGAAGCCTGGGCTTGAAACATGTTTGAACACAATGAATCAATGGGCCTCATTACGACCCAGGCGGTAAGTTACCGCCTGGGTCGTACCTTTACCACCATGGTGTAAACTACGTTTACGCCATGGTGGTTGGCGGACTTACCGCCCCATTCCGAGATTGGCGGGGCGGTAAGTCCCCAATCCCCATTTACCCTTCCCCATTCCCATTTTTGCCCCATAGGGCATAATGGGAGTGGGGAAGGCGTTAATTACGCCACCGTAAATTACGGTGGCGTAATTAACATCAAGGTCCCTTAGCGCCATGGATTTTAACACCTGCTAAAAGCAGGTGTTAAAACCTCCATGGCGCTAAGGGACCTCGGAATCAGGCGGTAAGGGTCGGCGCTGTTTACGCCGCCGTAAACCCTTTACCGCCTGAGTCGTAATGAGGCCCAATGCCTTACTGTAGCCTCATATCTTGTTCTGTGACTGATCAACTCCAGCTACATGTACCATGGAGTAGAGAAGTGAATACACAGCTTTCCATTTTACAAGACTGTAAATCAATTCAATACGTTATACACATCTAATTTCAAGTAAAATACACAGTGTTATTCAATGCGAAGTAAACTGCATGACAACATATAATGGAACTTTAAATTATGTTTGGTTATGATCCAAAAGTACATCTTCTGCCAACAATATTAGAACTATTATTGGAATTGTTAGTACATTTTTATACGACTCCAACAAATATTCGGAGGCATTTTGAATTCTTTTGGTGTGGCAAACATGCTCTTTTCACATGCGCATAGTTCACACATCCTTTGTGCATTTCTCTAAATAACTTCAAATACTGATCAGGCAATAGTTGAATTAGTACACGTTTTGCATGTGTGTCTTTAAATCATGAAATCAGTCCTTCTTGCTTGTGTACATGCAGAATGTTTCAATCGAAATCAGTACAGTTTTCAGCATATCCTTAGCATTGACAAGCCACTTTGTGTATTCAATTAGTGGTATTCACTTTTACTTAGTTGAAAAAAATTCTCGGGTATGTGCGCAACTAATCACATTTCACAGGGGTACACTTCTTATCATGGCAGCGAGCAAGATTGGAAATCCAAAAGGCAAAAGTTTGTGGGCACTGCCTCTCTTGCTCTTTCAAAAAGTATTTCTGTTGTCAGTGCAATGTAGGCAATTATCCTTTGGTTCCAAAGTTATTGCAACTTTACAGCTATATCTACTTTTACACTCTGACTGGATGAGAAATCTATAAACTGAGGCATTCATTTACTTATGTGAGGTTGAGGCAAAGCATTTGGAAAACATTCTGACCAACCATGTAATTGAGCATGAGTCTATTTTGTCTATTTTGAAGATAACCTTGCGTCACATCTAGATAGAACTGTGAAGATTAGCATGAGTTTCATCTAGATAGAATTGTGAAGTTTAGCATGCACCACATCTAGATAGTGATGCCATTCACTAACCCTACTAAAAATATCACCCCTCTGCATACACCTCTAATACTCAAACCGAACACAACCAATTAGTCAAGCGCAACAAACTGCATGCACTTCACTACACCACAACAACAAAACAAAGCACACATCATCTCGCACAGAATCACATGACGGCAAGCAACTGAAAAGCACACTTAAGCTCAGCAAACAGTGTTAATCGAACAGATGCTGTCAACAGCACATCACAGCTCTCTTTCCCTTATCCCGCTCAGTCCTACTAACCCACCCCACCGTCTTTCCCTTTCAGATCCGCCAGAGCGCCAGGGGACCACTCCTGTGGTGATAGTGTGCAGTATAAATATCATTTAGCTTAACATAACATATTTTTCAAAGTAACATGCACCAAAGGTACAATTTCAGTTTCACTTAATCATGCAATGATGCGTGAAGTTACACATGCATGAAATTAAACACATAAAACTCAGAAGCTGGAATGTGGTGTAGATATTTAAATCAAACATCCTCAACGTGTGTGAAAGTATGAGTCAAGAAAGCACTTTCAGCAAGGTAGTAGGCCCTTGAGCGGTCACATGCTTTCCTTGGTGTGACATTTTACTGAGAGTACACATTGTGTTGCCACACTTAGATGAGTTTGTTGTCTGTCACATAGTGAAACACATGTGTAGCAAAGTATTTCTTTTCATTCTATTATTATACCTATATTGTTAGATAGGGCTATGTAGTATGCATTTATGTAGATTGAGCTTTGATGATGTAGTTGTTAGTTGTGGTAATGAGCACAAGGTCTGCCATTTTAGAATAGGCCATTGTTAAAGGTTGCAAACTTTGCCATTTAGTGTGCTAGGCTGCATTTCTGAGCTATGGTTATTTAATTGAAGTTTATTTCTGCTATTAGGCAGAGAGCTCCAAGTAGCCAATGTCAGGGAGAAAAGGGATGCAGAACAGAGTTCAGCTAATTGTTGTGAGGCAGAAGGTTCTCAGGGGCCTAGAATGAGACTCAAGACAGCTGGTGCCTTCCAAGATCATAGACAAATGAATACATAATGGTTGTGAAGGACACAGTGAGGTACGCGAGATGGCCCAGGCAGCGCAATTGTGAAATGAAGAACTAAGATGTGAGCACAGTGCCCCATTCAAAGTTAAGGCCCAATGGTAAAGTGTCTTGGTAAAACAAATAAATAGGAGTAATTAATTTCCAAGAGCAGGGCCTCAGTTAAGTTTGTTCATGCAGCTATTCATTGTGAGAAGACAACTAGGACTTTGTTTCTAGGTTTGCCAAGAGGACCAATTATGGGGACGAGATTGTGGTGTTGCAGAGGTTGCAGGTGGGCAACCACACACATTTTGAAATTATTTCTTATCACAAAGATTGCTAGAATGCCGACAGACGTTTGGCATTTTAAGATATTGATGCATTTTGGATTCATTATTTTAGGGGTACATTTTTTTGTAATTGAACTGCGAGCTGCAAACAGCGTTTGACTACATAGCTCTCCAAGATAGTGTTGCCTGCAGCCTGATATTTCATTTCTGGTCATCACAAAAGCATAGCCTAGGAGGAATGTGTATGTTTGTGTTCCCAACTTTCAACAAAAATGTACATAAGACTATTTGAGGGATCACTTTGCTTGTAGCAGATAATGCATGGTCAGACAATTCTAGCATGTCTGCTCGCATGAGAATTAAATAAACTGAGCAAAGTACTGGTAGTATTGATGTAAATATCCTTTAAAAAACGTGGCTTCACAGCTGTCCTCTCACTAGAGATCTGCATACAAAAAAATGGTCAACACAATGTAGCAAATAGATTCTGGCCATTATCAGAACATTTTATGTAACTCACTTGATATAAGCCCTTCCTGTTAATCAACTTACCTGTCTCCGTTTAACAGAAAAAGAGTTAATGCAAACTCTGCATTGGTCTTCAATCATTCCAGTCTGTACCACACATATATTCGCCATTTAAAAAACGCATCAAAATATATGGAGCGCGAGGTTTAAAATGGATGGAGAGGCAGTTGGGGTAGGGGATAAAGAATTGTTGAAAGGGGGGTTTGGTGGGGGAGCTCGCCCAAAATAAAACAATTAAATACTCAATTGCTTTTTGCCGTAGGAAATTATTTCAGAAAAACGTATGTCGTCAATTGAGCCTAGAACCATTTAAACTGTATGGCGGTCATTACAACCTTGGTGCTAAGTGCACCAACTTTACCACCATGGTGTAAACTCCGTTTACACCATGGTGGATGGCGGATTTACCGCCCCATTCCAAGGTGAGTGGGGCGGTAAATCCTCATTTCCCATTTTCCCTTCCCCATTCCCATTTTTGCCCCATAGGGCATAATGGGAGTGGGGAAGGCGCTAATTACGCCGCCGTAATTTACGGCGGCGTAATTAGCACCATGGCGGGTTAGCGCCATGGATTTTAACGCCTGCTAAAAGCAGGCGTTAAAATCAGAATCAGGCGTTAAGGGTTAACGGTGGCGTTAACCCTTAACGCCTGAGTTGTAATGAGGGCCTATGTGTGTTGCATATCTTTGCAACATTTTCTTCTTTTGTTACATTTATCATAAAATCTGCACTGACTGCCAAATGTGTTTACTGTTACTTTATGTGAAAACACTAAAAACAAATAAATAAATAACAGTACCAGTGAGTGATTTGAGCAACAGCAAATTAGCAAAATGCACTTGTCCTCTAGGAAGCCAGACTTTGAATGAAAAAAGTGCACAGCATCCACTGTAAAGGTATGTAAAGTAACCCGAAATAATGCAGAGTGATACAAAACTAATCAAAAATAGAGTACACAAATTGCAAGAAAAAACTGCTCTTTATTTGCAATATACGGCAGGGAGAATTAGATAGCTCTGTGGAACTGTACTGCGGACAATTTCGACATGCCCACTTGGGGCTACAATATTTAAAGCAAGAAACACCAAAATTAACATGTTCTACAAAAGCAACATCAATTAGAATTCTTACATTCCCATTGGCTATAATAAGATAAAACAAACTCTACCCTAATCGGACAGGGACACCTGAGATAGCTTGGACAGTAGCATCCCACTGAGATGGACCAATCTGGTGAATGGAAATCAGCAAGATAAAAACGTTGTTGCATCCCCTGAAACAGCAGTATGATATGGGGGTAATTTGGCGCACAAGTGGCGCACATGGCTGGCGCACAGAGTGCGCGTGCGGCAGTCTGTGCCAGCCGCATGCGCCAAAACCCATTTCAACGCACAGCGTATTCATGGATTTCAACCTCCATAACCAGTCGTGGTGCAGAGCGGCGAAGCGACCCTGCAGCAGTGCCAGTAACGCCCCCAAACCTGCTCTGTGCGCCAAAAACATTGCACAAATCCCCTACATGGCGCAAAGGCCACTGGACCAGCATACAGCCCCCCAACCATGAAAATGCATGGAAAAATCCACGCGCACCCCTTGGAATACACGTACCCCGCTCGCGCCAGTGAAAACGCATGTAAAAGTCCACATGCACCCCTCAGAATACTCGTACCTCGCCCGGCTAGCAAAAACATGTGTAAAAGTTCATGCGCACCCCTAGGAATACGCGTACCCCACCCGGCTAGCGAAAACACGTGTAAAAGTCCACATGCACCCCTCGGAATACACGTACCCCGCCCGGCTAGCGAAAATGCATGTAAAAGTCCACACGCAGCCCTCAGAATACATGTACCTCACCCTCGCTAGCGAAAACATTTATAAAAGTCCATGCGCACCCCCGGAATACACGTACCCCACTCGCGCTAGCGAAAACGCGTGTAAAAGTCCACGCGTACCCCTCGGAATACACATACCTTTCTCACGCCAGCGAAAACGAGTGGAAAAGTCCACGCGCACCCGCGGAATACACATACCGCATCCCACAAAGAGCACGTACAGAGCGATGGAAACCCACGTGGGACCTTCAACCAGTGGCGAGGGAAACACCTGCGCGTGTTACATCACAGATGCGCTTACGTGCTAAGGGCCTTTCCTCGAATTACACGCTGACGTGCTGTTTTTTTCACGTGCCAAATCACTCCGTATCAAGCTGGCCACGCGACAACATACAGAAGACCACGCTCCTGCCCAGAAGGCCGAATTACTGCCTCCCAGAGCCCTGAGCAGCCTCCCACGAGCCATCTGCTGCTGCCTGCCTGCCTTCTGCCACCGTGCCCTGCCATTTGGTGCCTGCACATCTACCATCTGCAGGGATCCAGTTGCAGTGACCACCCCTGCTGGAGCAGAAGACTCCCGAATGAAGTACCATCACTCCACAGCCCAGCCCCACCTGCCTCGGGGGTTGCCATGTCTGACACAACACCTTCCGGCACCAGTGGCAACCCCCAGCCAGAGAGGCAGAGGGCTACCAGCTTCAGTGAAAAGGAAGTTGGTATCCTGGTGGAGCAAGTTCTGGGGCATTATGATGCCCTCTTCCCACCATCGCGCGCCGACAAGGAAGGATGGAAGAGGATCTGGAAGGACATAGTGGGTGCCATCAACGCAGAGGGGGTGACACCCCGCAACATCAAGTCCAGGACCCTCAAGAAGGCCCGGCGCCTCTTGGAAGCAGCGGATGCAGTGGGCTGCCGGGGCCAGCTTACCACCCAGCAGATGAGGGTCCTGGAGCGCATTCTCCCAGTGCTTCACCACCAGATCCTCAGGATGCAGGCACGTCTGGAGTCGAGCGGTAGGTGGCCATGCACTCATGTTTAAAAAAGGGCATGTTGCAGTGTGCTGGTAGTTAGTTACTTGGCTGCATGTTTGACATGGGTCATGTTTGGATGTGTGTTTGCAGGGACATGATGGTGCCACATGTGAATTCAGTCAGGCGTTACCCACATGGATGGTGTATGTGTTACAATGCATCATGCGGAGCAGAATGCGGAACACACACATGTATGCATGCCTGTGTCTGTAATTTGACATGTTTGGGGTGTGAGAGATGTGTGCTGCCGTCATGGACATGCATGACATACATGTCCATGTGTCTGAGTAGTGTGTGCGCCATGGATGCATGACACATGTCTGTAACGATATGTTGATTCACTGATACAGCCTAGTCATCCCTGTATCCACTGTGTCTGGGGGTATACCGGGCCAAATGCATGACCCTCCGGTGATGTGTGTGCATGTGACCAGCATGTCCCATGGTGCATGTGGGAATCGGCCCACCATTGGATGGAACTACGGTGCCTTGGACATGGATGCCGATGTATGTTGCATGTGCCATGCCTGTTCCTGCATGTGTGTTGCCTGCAATGACCCATGTGATGTGGAGGGACATTATGGAAGTGATGTTTGACAGTGCCACTCATGTCCCATTGCTTTGTGTCTAGGGGATTATAGTTCAGTACCCTGATGCTTGTGTTCAATGTCTACCTTTACACAGCGACGAGTGAAGAAGAGGGTGAAGACGGCGCTGTGGAGGAAAGAGGCAGGGATGCCTCCACAAGCCGGCGACGCAAGGCCCAGTCACCCTCCCAGGAAATACCATCATCCAGGAGTGAGGGGACTGGTGCCGCGTCTGCCACTACGGCTGCAGCGGAAGGGGCAGATGAACCCCCACAGGGGCTTGCAATGGCGGAAGATGATGCAGAGCCATGATGCAGAGCCATCCAGGTTGGTGGTGGGTATAGAGGAGGAGGAGGCCACTACAGAGCCGCACATGGGGCCTGGTGGGGGTGGTACCACTGGTGCAAGTGGTGCAGTCCAGGGGCAGGAGACAACACAGGTTGCCGCGGAGGTGCCTGTGCATGTGTTTGTCCCTGACACTGTGACTGCATCACCATGCACCAGCAGGGATGCCCCATCTCAGACTCGTCTGCAGATAGGGGGGAGGTCCACGTCATCTGGCACTCCTATATCTGTGGACGAGGGGACCCGTGCCTGGATGGAGTCCGTCCTGATTGGTGTCACATTGCGCACACGTGACATTCGTGATGACGTGTGTGCTTCTTGGGGGGACCACGCACGTCATCACGAATAGCTGTGTGCCAACGTGGCCCAGTTGGGAGGGTCCTTGGTCGGGGGTTTCCTCCATGTGTCGGTCAGTCTTGCGGCCCTCTCCTCCTCTGTGCACACTATACACCAGTCGTTCTCCCTGCCGTCTTCCGGCCCAGATGCCACCAGGGCCCCCTGTGGATCTGCCCCAACCAACGCAGCCAGCCTGGTGGAGGTCCCATCCCTGCCACAGTCGGGAATCGGAGGTCCAGCAGGGGTGGCCACCCCACCAACTGGACCCCAGCGGATGGAGGATGTGCCGGCATCATCGGGCAGAGCACGTGCATGATGGTGCCGGTGGATTCCATTATCCCGGATGCCATTGTGGTGGCAGAGGCAGTTGCGTCGGAGGCAGAGGCAGGCTCAGCGTGAGAGGCATCATGGATCGGGGCCATCAACATCAGAGGGGCAGGCATCGGCCGGAGGGCAGGAGGACCCTGGATTGGGAGTGTCTTCCGTGTGGCAGCGGTTGGGCCAGTGGATAGATGTGGAGCGGCGGTAGGCAGAGGAGGAACGGCTCACTATGGTCAGGGCGGAGAACTCCATGTGCAGGGCATTGAGGTGGGCTGAGTGCCTAGAAGCAACTCGCAGGGAGTCGGAACAGGCCATGACTGCATCCCTGCGAGACCTCGAGGCCAGGGAAGAGGCCCACCTCCGGAACATCGACATGGAGTTCGATGATGCCCTGGCCCGGAACATCAACGAGTGAGCCGTTGGACTTGCCTGTCGCCATTTTACATAATTCATTAGCGTTGGTTTTCCTTTGGTTTTTTTTCTTTTATTTTGGAGTTCATGGACATTGCTCCACTTTGTGCATATAGTTTTTTCTTCATAGGACTTTTTTGTAGGTTTCCTTTTGTTTGTGGATCATTGACCATTTGGACTTCCATTGTATATAGTTGCAGACTTGTGCATACTTTATTTTTCAATATTCCCATGGATCAATGGTTTTCTTTTATTTGGATTATGTTTTTCTTATAGACATTGGCAATGGACCACTTTTTTATTCAACATGACGTTTTTTTTTTCTTCATTGGATTAACATTTTTTTTTTAAATATCTGTCATTGTACATTGATTTTCAAGTTTCATTTCCTCTGAGTCAGTTCATTATGTTTTTAATACATTTTTTGTAACTTCAAGATTGGTGTTATGTTCTATCATTGGTTTTGTGTTTTTGTGTCTCAATGAACATTGCCTCAGTCATGTGTTTCCACTGTGTGGCTCCATTGTGCATTCCTGCATGGTCATGGTTGTTGATTTAAGACTATCATGGCATCGGTAATTTGTGAGTGGGTTCTGTGGATGGTTGCATGCTTGTACTGGGGGTGCACGTGGACTTTTACACGCGTTTTCGCTAACGCGGATGGGGTACGTGTATTCCGAGGGGTGCTCCTGGACTTTTACACGCGTTTTTGCTAGCACGGGCAGGGTACGTGTATTCCGAGGGGAGCACGTGGACTTTTACACGCGATTTGGCAGTGTGGGCCCTCCCGGGTGTGCCCTTTCCCCCTCCCCATGACCTGCAGGCAGCCCATCACCCTGACCATGCCCTGCAAGCAGTCCACACCACAGGGGAATACCCTACACCACTGGGCATGCCACGCGGGCAGCCCACATGGCACCATGCATTTGGCAGCACCGACTCATGTCCCCCAGCCACCCACTCACTCACCCAGCAGTAACAGGCACCTGCCAACAGGCCCCGACTCATGTCCCCCAGCCACCCACCCACCCAGTAGTGACGGGCACCTGCCAGCAGGCCCCAACTCATTTCCTCCAGCCTTCCACCCGGTGACGGGCACCTGCCAGCAGGCCCCGCCTCATGACCCCAGCCACAGCAGTGATGGGCACCTGCCAGCAGGTCCAGACTCATGTCCCCCATCCACCCACCCACCCATCCAGCAGTGACGGCCACCTGCCAGCAGGCCCCGACTCATGTCCCCCACTCACCCACCCACCCAGCAGTGACGGGCACCTGCCAGCAGGCCCCAGACTCATGTCCCCCAGCCGAAGCAGTGACGGACAACTGCCAGCAGGTGTAACGCTCACCTGATTCCCGCAGAGGCGCCGGTCTTGACTGGGCGAATACCGTATCTTCAAAGGTGATGTGTAACACACGATTGGCTCTTTGGGCTGGACCTCTGTGCACTGTATGTCTGACTCGAAGAGTAAGATGTTTGCAGATAGAAAATATGGGATTAATGAACTGGGGTTATTGGGTGTCTCTCTCTTCTTCCCCTTCTCTTCTCCTGTAGAACCCCAAAGGTTAACGCTCTCACCTTAGGTAAGTGAACGCCGAGCTCTCCATCTGCCTCAGGGCAGGGTGCCGTAACCAGTTTCTTCACTGGATAAGGGTGCAGGCCTCTTGACCTCAGAGGACTGCTGTCCGTCGTTTACTGCACGAACGGTAAGTTCAGAGTATTTCAAATGTCTTTAAAAGTCTTTTGTAATGATGTCTCTTGTTTTGCAGGGTTCCGGTGATGGCGGATGACGGGCTGAAGTGAGTTGAGGATGGAACCCGTGTGAGGAATAGAAGCGCCTGGAAGCACGTAAGTAAGCGCTTGTTGCCTGCTTCACGATGCACACTAACTGTCCTTTTATCTTGCAGGTACAAGTTCGGAGCTGCTGCAGGGTGCCGAAATACCCACTGGGTTCGGCGTGGGAAGGAGTAATGGCACGTGAGTAATAATGTTATCCAATGTCTTTAAACGCACCTTCTTTTGTCTTCAGATACGGGATGCAGCGCCGAAGGCCTCCGGAGCGTGCGAAGAGTTGGTAAGCTTTTGTCTTTCAGATGCCGGAATGCAGTGCGAAGACCTCCGGAGCACGCGAAGAGTAGGTAAGCCTTTGTCTTTCAGATGCCGGAATGCAGCGCGAGGCGTTGGTGACAGCCGATGGACCAGGTAAGAGAAGCGCTGTCACTGAAGACCGTAATGCTAACCTGTTCTTTCTTGTCTTTATAGGTGTTGCTGAAGACTGGATTCAGGATGGTAAGCCTTTTTCCCTTAGGCTCAGGATCAGATGCAGAAGACACGATGAGCGTTCTGCTGCAGAGGATGCAGAATAACACAAAGCAAGATTCATCCATCGGGTGTGGTTTAAATAGCCTCCTGTGGTACTTAGGTGTCTCCTTCCACAGCCACGCCTAGGTAAGAAAAGAGTTCCTGCTTTCCAGAAGAGTTCCAGTGTTCTGAACCTAGGGAGTGGCTCCTGCCCCACCCAACAGGAAAAGTAGTCCCAAACAGAAGAGGATTAGAGGCTCAACTGGCAGGTAAGTAAGCAGCATGGTCTGCTGCAGGTAAGTCCACCCAAGCATTATGAGCCTGGCGCTTCCAGCACTGGGACTGGGCATATTTATGAGCCTGGTGCCACTGGCGCCAGGACAGGGTCAAAAAGGTCCCAATTGGGACTGGTTGGCACTCGGAACCTTGGTTATGGGTCTGCTTCCAAGGGAGTTGGGTAAGTCCTGACCTTTTGGAAGCAGAGATCATGACAGCAGGCCCCGACTCATGTCCCCCAGAACCCACCCACCCAGCAGTGACGGGCACCTGCCAGCAGGCCCCGACGCATGTCCCCAGTTACCCATCCCAGCAGTGACGCGCACCTGCCAGCAGGCCCTGACTCATGTCCCCCAGAACCCACCCACCCAGCAATGATGGGCACCTGCCAGCAGCCCCCGACTCATGTCCCTAGCCACCCACCCAATGGCACCCACCCACCCAGCAGTGACGGGCACCTGCCAGCAGGCCCAGACTCATGTCCCCCAGCCACCCATCTACCCAGCAGTGACAGGCACCTGCCAGCAGGCCCCGACTCATGTCCCCCAGACAAAGCAGGGACGGACACCTGCCAGCAGGCCCTGACTCATGTCCCCCAGCCACCCATCCACTCACCCAGCAGTGGCAGGCACCTGCCAGCAGGCCCCGACTCATGTCCCCAGCCACCCACCCACCCAGCAGTGGCGGGCACCTGCCAGCAGGCCCCGAATCATGTCCACCAGTTACCCACCCACCCAGCAGTGACAGGTACCTGCCAGCAAGCCCAGACTCATGTCCCCTAGGCACCCACCCACCCAGCAGTGACGGGCACCTGCCAGCAGGCCCTGATTCATGTCCCCCAGCCACCCACCCACAAACAGTGATGGGCACCTGCCAGCAGGCCCAGACTCATGTCCCCCAGACATCCACCCACCCAGCAGTGATGGGCACCTGCCAGCAAGCCTGACTCATGTCCCCCAGCCGCCCACCCACAAACAGTGACAGGCACCTGCCAGCAGGTCCCGACTCATGTGCCCCAGACACCCACCCACCCAGCAGTGACAGGCACCTGCCAGCAGGCCCTGACACATAGCCCACCAAACAACATGTCCTAACAAAACAGACCCATGTCCCTAATACCAACCCTAATCCCTCTTGCCCCCAGTACAAGCATGCAACCATCCACAGAACCCACTCCCAAATGACCCATGTCATGACAGTCTTAAATGAACCACCATGCCCATGCAGGAATGCACACCAGAGCCACACAGTGCCCTTTCCCTTCCCCATGCCCTGCAGGCAGACCATCCACACTGACCATGCCATGCAGGCAGCCCACACCACAGGGGACTACTCTTAACCCCTGGACATGCCCCGCTGGCAGCCCACATGGCACCATGCACTCGACAGCACTGACTCATGTCCCCCAGACATAGCATTGACGGCACCTGCCAGCAGGCCCAGACTCACGTCCCCCAGCCCGCAAACCCAATGCAGTGACGGGCACTTGCCAGCAGGCCCTGACTCATGTCCCCCAGCCAAGGACCCACCGACCCAGCAGTGATGGGCACCTGCCAGCAGGCCCCGACTCATGTCCCCAAGCAGTGACGGGCACCTGCCAGCAGGCCACCACTCATGTCCCCCAGTCACCCACCCACCCAGCAGTGACGGACACCTGCCAGCAAGCCCTGACTCATGTCCCCCAGACACCCACCCACCTAGCAGTGATGGGTACCTGCCAGCAGGCCCAGACTCATGTCCCCCAGGCACCCACCCACCCAGCAGTGACGGGCACCTGCCAGCAGGCCCTGACTAATGTCCCCCAGCCACCCACCCACCCAGCAGTGATGGGCACCGGCCAGCATGCCCTGACTCATGTCCACCAGACACCCACCCACAAACAGTGATGGGCACCTGCCAGCAAGCCCGACTCATGTCCCCCAGCCGGCCACCGACCCGCCCAGCAGTGACGGGCACCTACCAGCAGGCCCCGACTCATGGCCCCCAGCCACCCTCCCATAGCAGTGATAGGCACCTGCCAGCAGGCCCCGACTCATGTCCCCCAGACACCCACCCACCCAGCAGTGACGGGTACCTGCCAGCAGGCCCAGACTCATGTCCCCCAGGCACCCACCCACCCAGCAGTGACGGGCACCTGCCAGCAGGCCCTGACTCATGTCCCCCAGCCACCCACCCACCCAGCAGTGATGGGCACCTGCCAGCATGCCCTGACTCATGTCCCCCAGCCACCCACCCACAAACAGTGATGGGCACCTGCCAGCAGGCCCAGACTCATGACCCCCAGACACCCACTCACCCAGCAGTGATGGGCACCTGCCAGCAAGCCCGACTCATGTCCCCCAGCCGCCCACCCACCCACCCAGAAGTGACAGGCACCTGCCAGCAGGCCCCGACTCATGTCCCCCAGACACCCACCCACCCAGCAGTGACGGGCACCTGCCAGCAGGTCCTGACACATAGCCCACCAAACAACATGTCCTAACAAAACAGACCCATGTCACTAATGCCAACCCTAATCCCTCTTGCCCCCAGTACAAGCATGCAACCATCCACAGAACCCACTCCCAAATGACCCATGCCATGACAGTTTTAAATGAACCAACATGCCCATGCAGGAATGCACACCGGAGGCACACAGTGCCCTTTCCCCCCTCCCCATGCCCTGCAGGCAGCCCATCCACACTGACCATGCCCTGCAGGCAGCCCACACCACTGGGGACTACCCTAAACCCCTGGACATGCCCCACTGGCAGCTCACATGACACCATGCACTCGGCAGCACTGACTCATGTCCCCCAGACATAGCATTGACGGCACCTGCCATCAGGCCCAGACTCACGTCCCCCAGCCCGCAAACCCAATGCAGTGACAGGCACCTGCCTGCAGGCCCCAACTCATGTCCCCCAGCCAAGGACCCACCGACCCAGCAGTGACGGGCACCTGCCAGCAGGCCCTGACTCATGTCCCCAAGCAGTGACGGTCACCTGCCAGCAGGGCCCGACTCATGTCCCCCAGTCACCCACCTAGCAGTGACGGGCACCTGCCAGCAAGCCCTGACTCATGTCCCCCAGCCACCCACTGACCCACCCAGCAGTGACGGGCACCTGCCAGCAGGCCCTGACTCATGTCCCCTAGACACCCACCCACCCAGCAGTGACGGGCACCTACCAGCAGGCCCCGACTCATGGCCCCCAGCCACCCTCCCATAGCAGTGACAGGCACCTGCCAGCAGGCCCCGACTAATGTCCCCCAGACACCCACCCACCCACCCAGCAGTGACAGGCACCTGCCAGCAGGCCCCGACTCATGTCCCCCAGCCAAAGCAGTCACCCACCCAGCATTGACGGGCACCTGCCAGCAGGCCACGACTCATGTTCCCCAGCCACCCGTCCCACCCACCCACCCGCCGACCCAGCAGTGACAGGCACCTACCAGCAGGCCAAGAATCATGTCCCCCAGCAACCCACCCACCCAGCAGTGACGGGCACCTGCCAGCAGCCCCCGACTCATTTCCTCCAGTCAAGCAGTGACGGACACCTGCCAGCAGGCCTTGACTCATGTCCCCCAGCCAAAACAGTCACCCACCCAACAGTGACGGGCACCTGCCAGCATGCCCCGCCACATGGCCCACCAAAACAGACCCATGTCCCTAATGCCAACCCTAATCCCCGTTGCCACCCAGTGAAAGCATGCAACCATCCACAGAACCCAATGCACAACGGAGCCACACAGTGGCAACACATGACTGAGGCAATGTTCATTGAGACAGCACAAAACCAATGATAGAACACAACACCAATCTTGAAATTAGAAAAAATGTATTAAAAACATAATGAACTGACATAGAGGAAATGGAACTTGAAAATCAATGCACAAGGAGAGATATCACAAAATAAAATGTTAATCCGATTAAGAAAAAAAAAATACGTCATGTTGAATAAAAAAGTGGTCCATTGCCGATGTCTCTATAAGAAAAACATAATCCAAATAAAAGAAAACCATTGATCCATGGGAATATTGAAAAAGAAAGTATGTACAAGTCTGCAACTATATACAATGGAAGTCCAAATGATCCATGATCCACAAACAAAAGGAAACCTACAAAAAAGTCCTATGAAGAAAAAACTATATACACGAAGTGGAGCAATGTCCATGAACTCCAAAATAAAAGAAAAAACAAAGGAAACCTAACACTAATGAACTATGTACAATGGCGATGGGCAAGTCCAACGGCTCACTCGTCGATGTTCCGGGCAAGGGCATCATCGAACTCCATGTCGATGTCCCAGAGGCAGGCCTCTTCCCTGGCCTCGAGGTCTCGCAGGGATGCAGTCAAGGCCTGTTCCAACTCCCTGCGAGTTGCCTCGAGGCACTCAGCCCGCCTCAATGCCCTGCGCATGGAGTTCTCCACCCTGACCATAGTGAGCCGTGCCTTGTCCGCCCGCCGCCTCTCCGCATCTATCCGCTGGCCCAACTGCTGCCACAGGGAAGACACTCCCAATACAGGGTCCTCCTGCCCTCCGGCCGTTGCCTACCCCTCTGATGTTGAAGGCCCCGAGCCATCATGGCTCCCACCCTGAGCCTGCTGCTGCTGTGCATGTGCCCTGCTGGTCGATGCTTGCACGTCCTCCTCTTGCTGGGGTCCACTTGTTGGGGTGGCCACCCCTGCTGGACCTCCGACTCCCGACTGTGGCAGGGATGTGTCCTCCACCAGCCTGGCCGCTGGTTCAGGGGCAGCTCCACAGGGTGCCCAGGTGATACTTGGGCAGGAAGATGACACAGAGGATGACTGGCGCATAGGGGGTTCAGTTGAGGAGGGGGTCGCTAGAAGATCCAGCACACAGAGGAACCCAGTCTGGGTGATCTCACCTAGTAGGCTGACGCGGTCATTGAGGTGTTCGAAATGACGTGCATTGTCCTCACGAGAACCCTGCACGTCATCCCGAATAGCACGTTGGCACAACGCCACCCAAGATAGGACAGTCTCAACCCAGTCCCGGATTGCCAAGTCCGCAAGGAGAGGAAGGCCAGTTGTTGTTCATGCATCCCCTCCCTGAAAACGAGTATGGACGAAGGCATCCTTGCTGGTGCGGGATGATGCAGTCACAGGATTGGGGACAGGATTACACACAGGCACCTCCGCGGCGGACTGTGCTGCCTCCTGTCCCTTCCCCTGGACTGCACCACTAGCACCAGTGGAATGACCCCCTCCTGGCCCCATGCGTGGGCCTTCCACGGCCTCCTACTCAACCAAACTCCCCACCAACCTGGATGACTCCGTGCCATCTTCCTCAATAGGCCCCTGTGGGGGCTCAGCTGCCCCTACTGCTGTCGAGGAGTCCACCTCCAACCTTCGCCTCTTGGACGTTCCCCCACCAGCTGCGGCCAGGGACGCGACACCAGGCTCCTCACTTCCAGAAGAGATGACAACGTGGGAGGAGAGCTGGGCCTTGCATCTCGGTGGGATCCCTGCCTCTGTACTCCACAGCACCATCTCCGCCCTCTTCATCAGTCGATGCTGCAGACAGGGAGAGACAGAACACAGGCATCAGGGCACTGTACAATTGTCAGGTACACATGTCAAAGTTGCACATCAGTGGCAGTGTCAAACTTCACAGATGCCATCACACTCCCCAACACTCATATCATTTGAACCCACACACATGCAGAATTTGACAGGAATCCTGCAGCAGACAGCAGCATCCATACGCACACAACAGCATGAACATCCGAAGGTTGGCATGACGTCACAAGCAACATAGGGAGTGCTGAACACATGCACACGCGCCAACAGACAGACATACATCTGTACATATCCACCACCTGTCACAGTGCAATCATCGGCAACTATGTCACATCTGCCAATGGGGTTCAGACATGTCTGTGTCACATGCATCCATGGCGTATCACAGTTGCACACATGTCATACACACACATGCACATGTATGCCATGCACGTACATGAAGGTGGAACCAGCATCCATGTTTCACACCCCAACCATGCCATAGTACATACACAGAAATGCTAACATTCGTGCATCCCCACATGCATTCGTGCATCATGCATTTGAACACATACACCATTGATGTGCATCTCACATGACAGCACTCACATGCAGCACAGTCATGTCCCTGCACATACACATCCATACATGGGCCTTTTCAGACATATGTCCAAGCTGCACACTCCTGGCACACCTCAACATGTACTGCGTCCAATCAGTACACATGGACACTTACCGCTCGACTCCGGACTGCTCTGCCTCTCGAGGATCTGGCGGTGAAGCATTGGGCGTATACGTTCCAGGACCCTCATGTTGTCAGTGGTAAGGTGGACCCGGTGCCTCACTGCACCCGCTGCTTCAAAGAGGCGCCGGGCCTTCCTAAGGGTCCTGGACCTGAAGTCCTCCCAGCGCTTCCGGACGTGTTGTATGTCGCGGACTGCCACCCTCTCCACGTTGCTGGCAGCCATGATGTCCTTCCAGATCCCCTCATGTCCATCCTTGTTTGCGCATCTTCTTCCATAGAGGCCATCATAATGCCCTAGGACTTGCTCCACCAGGATACCAACTTCTGCGGCACTGAAGCTGGTAGCACTCTGCCTCTCTGGCTGGGGGTTGCCAGTGGTGTCTGAGGCAACCCCAGAGGCAGGTGTGGGTGCTTAACTGGGTCCTGGGGCTGGGCTGTGGAGCGATGGAACTTCAGTCGGAAGTCTTCTGTTCCAGCAGGGGTGGTCACAGCAACTGGACCCCTGCAGATGTCTGACGTGCAGGCAACAAATGGCAGAGCACTTGGCCAGCAGGCAGGCAGACAGCAGCAAATGGCAGGTGGGAGTCTGCTCAGGGCTCTGGGGGGCAGGAAAATGGCCTTCTGGGCAGGAACATGGTCTTCCGTTTGTTGTCGCGTGGCCAGCTTGATACGGAATGATTTGGCACATGAAAAAACAGCACGTCAGCATGTAATTCGAGGAAAGGCCCTTAGCGCGTAAGCGCATATGTGACATGATACGCGTGGGCGTTTCCCCCGTCACGGGTGCATGGCGATTCAGCACATGCAAAAAAATCACGTCCGTGTGTGGATGCGTGTAATTCGAGGAAAGGCCCTTATCGCGTAAGTGACCTTACGCATGCAGGTGTTGCCTTCAGCATGGGTTAAAGGTGAGCGCAGGCCAGCAAAACACTGTACATGCTGATCGTGGAGACCGACGCGTGTGTTTACTCTGCTGGAATCACACGCAATTACTTCACAGCGTCTGAAGTCCGTACCTCTTCTTTTGGTGTGGTGTTGCCTACGCGTACAAGCCTATGTTTTCCATGCGTACGTGTTTTTTGTTTTCCTGGGTGCCACACCGTACTGCTAGAGGTAATATTCACACACATGGGCTACCGGGGTGGCGTGCACAACATTTTTTTTCCCAATTTCCTGTTCTTATATTGTTTTTTTTTATTTTATTTTTTTGAAATTTTTCATTTTTTTGGGGGGGGCCTGAGCATTGCGTGACCCGTCATTTTTCCCCAGGTGTCACAGACAGCCTTGCAGGGGCACTGGGGTACCTATTCCATCAAGTACCATGCCCCTCTCTAGCCAATTGCCCAGGACAATTGTTGAGCCCATTTTCCATCGGTGCCATGGTTGGGAGGCCACCAAAGGCTAAGGGCGCCAAAGCTGGGCGACCTTCCAGGGCTGGACGTGGTCGGGCACGTGGGCACGGAGACCAGGGAGGACGGGGAGTCCAGGGTGACCAGGGTGGCTACAGGGGGGGAAGAGGCAGGGGTGCCCCTCCGGGATGGGATGCACAGCCACATGCTGGTGCAGACATGCCACCAACCTCTGTGGTTCCTGTTGATGCAGCTGTTGCATCACAACCTGGCACCCATATCACCCAACAGCAAATTACATCTCCAGTCACGGGCCCACCGGTGGTGGTAGCCGCAGGTGCAGCTCTGGACATCTCCACCCGGGCTCTGGGTCAGGCAGCGCATGTTGCGTTGTGTGACGAGGACTCCCAGGACGATTTACATCTTGTCCAGATGTTGGGCTCATGTGCGTCCACTGTGGCTGTGACTGTGGCACGCATATCTGGGGCAGTTATGACATCTGCTGCCCTAAGCAGCGGGTGGTGGTAACTGCATGTGCAGATGCAGCCAACACCACCCCGGCAGTGACTCAGACCCAAGCCAGACCTTCTGTCCTCATACCAACACCCACTGCCTTGGTCCAGTCCACCAGCACCACTGCCCCCACTGATCAGGGCCACATTTCCCCTTCAGGGTCAGTACCACCGTCCAAAAGGAGGAAGCGTGCTCCTGCACAAGAGGCTGGAACCCCAGACCCGGCTCCGGCCTCCGACACGTCAAGGAAGAAGCCTTTCTGCAATCAGGAACTAGACTTCCTTGTGGACTACGTGTCGGAACACCAACTCGATATGCTTGTGGGCCCACAGTGCCATACAACGCATCACCAGCGTTGGGTCCACTGACAGCATGTTGCGGATGGTGTGACATCCATGGGATTCCAGGTGCGCACAGCTTAGGACTGCTGCAAGCACTGGAATGACCTCAGACGCAGTGCTAAGCAAAAGTGTGCCTCCAATTACACCATGTCTCTGGTGACTGGTGGTGGGCCACCACCAGAGGAGGATGAACTCACTCAGCATGAGGAGATCGCTTCAGAGTTCATCCCGGAAGAACAAATATGTGGAGTGGGACAGAGGATGGATTATGATGCATCATCTGGTGAGTATTGATGCGTGTAACTCAATGACTTGTGTGTTTGGCATGTGTGACCCGCCCAGCTACAAGTTGGCTCTTTCCTATCTTCAATCTCCCTCACCAACTGTGTTGTTCACCAGGGGCCTGAGCTTTTGGCCCCAATTCATGGAGAGCAAGTGGCAGTTCTTGACTACTGCATTATCATTTATTTGTGCAAGTTCCGGTGCTATGCTGATGACAATCAACTCATTTCCTGGCTGCCCTTGGCCATGTTTGTCCCTCCCTTATTTCTGATAGCCCCATTGCCATTTGCTTTTGGTGTACTACCAACGGTGTCTGTTGGAATGCCAGCAAGACTGGCATCCTCCTCATCGATACACCTTTGCCATCCTTTGCCATCAATCTCTGGCCAGCCCCACTTGGCCCTTCTCCTGCTTCCACCTGCAAGGCCAAGAACCTCAGGGTCACCTTTGACTCAACACATCCCTTTTACGCACTCATTTGTGACATAACTTAAGATGGATTAACTTCTTTCTCCACCTCCTCAAGGGTGCTGTGCCTTTCCTAACATTCTGCTACATGCTCACAGTCTGTCAAGCTCTGGTTTACTCAAGGTTTGGGTACTGTGACAGTCTCTTTCAATATTCGACCTGCCTCGACACTCCACCCTCCACCACTAATCCAGTACAGGAATACAAGACTTGTCCTTGGCCTCAAGTCCTGGGATCCCATCTTTCCAGCTCTGTGACCCCTTCATTGGCTACCAGTGGATGCAAGGATGTACTTCAGACCCTCTGCATTGTGCACAAGGTTTTTTTGGGACTGCATAGAAAATACCTTCAACAATCCCTCTACAAATTCCTCCCCTCTTGAGTCCTTTACTCCTCTACCCCACACTCTTAACTCAAGGTCAGTTGTTAATTTAATAAATAAGGTAGGAGCAGATCTATGTGTACAGCTGGGAGCTCACTTTTGAACAGCCAACTGGCCACGTTGAATCTTGAGGAGAGATATATCTGCTTCTGGAAGCACCTCAACACCTTCATACTTGCTCCTGCATTAGCCCCTCTTCTACCCAGCTGAACAGTTTCCTCTGTTGACACTGTGCCCCTGCACACACTCTGTCCATCGGATCAGGTACCTGCTCACCCTGCCTCCCTGCTGCACTGCCTACAGGCCTCCCATATCAATGGGTCCAGCACACTTTGTCTGCACTCATCAGATTTGCCCTGTCCAAATCATCTTGCACTTGCCACTTGCTGGCTGCATTACCACTTTTTGAATGGACATTCTATCATTGGACTTCATTTTCCTTCTTTGTTCTCCGCTGTTTGGTATGTTCCCCTTCTCCCCCTTCCTGGGTCTTCAACCCTTTATCCCTTCTCCATGCGCTAGCATGTTCTGTATGTCACTGTGCCCAGTATGATAGTTGTTTTGAATTCCTTTTCTCCCTTGTTCCCCTCCTTTTGCTTGTTTGTGCTCTGAGCCACTTGTGTACAAGTGCAATCTTGATGAAATGTCACATCATGTCATACACATACTTTGTTCTTGGTGCAGTGTGGCTCACTCTGAGTGTGCTGATACCAGTGGCTCCCCATGCACATATGTGCAGGATCATGTTACATGTGCATTCCATGTATGCCCCTAGGTGTCCTTGACCACCTGCTTGTTGTTGTATTTGTCCAGGATGATCTAAGTGTCATCTCATTTGGACAGACATGTCATGCTCACTGTAGGTTTGCGTGTCATCACTCACATCTTTAGGCTGTGCACATCTGTATCATGGCCATGGCTCCCCCAGTTACAGGCCCATGACCACTTTTCAACTGGTGTTGTCTTCTACATGCATGGATGTACCATGGATGGTTCCTCACCTCTCCTCCATCATGTTCACTTCTCATTGGCTGTAGTGACATTTGACTGACGAAATGCAATAAACGCATGCCTAAACTGTCTGGCAATGCACAGTTCTGCGTGGAACATGTCTTTGCCATGCAGTGCCTCCCTGCTATTGGCCAGATGGCGGGTGTTTCACAGAAACCATGCTACCTGGTGCATGCCATTTGCACATGATGGCTGCAATTGGTGTTACAATGCCATAATGTTTGAATATTGTCATCACAACTTACGTCTTGATGTTGTAAATTGAGGGGCTACACATGCATTGCAACGCACACACCCACTCCTGTGCCAAGTTTAGCCCTTCAACTTGCAATCATGATGGTGCTGTGTGATGTTGACCTGACATGTATGTACCCATGTCCCTCCTCTCACAGTATGGAAATGCACTAGTGTAGGTGCCTCCTATGATACATGTACTGTGCATAGTTGATTGTAGTTGAGTGCTGCACAAGAACATGCATGTTACATGTATCCTGGTGTGTTTGGTTACATTTCTAGCTGTGTCTATTTGTTTGTTAACACATGCTTATGCTAGGTGCTGACTATTTGTTCCCATCTCTCATTTTGGCAATGGATATATGCCTTCTCGAGGTTGTGTATGATGCAGGTGATGTGCAACATGCAATACATGTGTTGCATTCAATTGCATTGGCCCAAGTCTTCTCCTGAACTGTCCACTTGAGGACCATATTTGGCTCCTCCCTGTAGTGCTCTTCAGTCTCCTGCCATGCCAGCACAATGTGTTCCCTCTCCACGACACCTTAGTGCACCTGTCTGTCTACCTCTCCTTGTTGCTGGCATACCATCACCTCGCCTCTAACTACAGAGTCTACATACTGTGGCACATTCTACAGGATTTCTTGAAGTGTAAGTGCACCTACAATATCCTCCTGATTTGTGATGGTAGACTAAAACCTCCCCATGCATTTTGTCAAATCCTCCCACCACCTCTGGCTCATTAAAGACTCCCTGTTTTGACATGGCGCACCCTGACAGGACTCACTCTTCCATACCCCTCATCCTACATGGCCCATTCAATGAGTCTTACTCATCTACCTCACCCTTATAAGGCATGTCCCTCTCTAACAGGCTTGACTCTTCACTCACCATACCCCAAGAAATCTCCCTTTCAATGGTCCTGACTGAAGAAACTCAAGAGGCCTTAATGGAAGACGAATGATGACATCACGAGGGCCCAGACAAAACGCACAGATGAAGAATGACAGCACAATGGATAAGAGTATCACTGACATGGAATAGAAAAGAGGTTGAAATATAAAGAAATGTAACCAGTAAGTAAGATGAAAACATGCAACTAGCCAACGCCTGTATATAGGTTTGTAACGTAAGAAGCTAAGATACAGTGCGGCTTGCTATGCTTAGTAGAAGAATAGAGTGGCAAGCGCCAACTATATATATATATCTACCTCAATGAAGCACATTATATAAGTGCAGTCCATTTTAGACGAAAGTAGAATTAAGCCCAGGATGATAGAGGTCATACAGGCTGGATTCATATGCAAGCACAAAACCAGACGAAAGAGCAGCATTGAAACTTAGCAAGAAGCAGCTGATGCCTGGGAATTCGAGGTCAACCTAAGGAAGGGAGGAGAGTGGCAACTTCTAAGAATTGAAACTTCAGAGCATAGCAGCCTGCCCGTGAAGGTTGAGATAAGGAGGCCCAGGCAGGTGGCAGGGCCGAAGGGAGAATCAAATACAAAAATAGAAGGAAAATGAAGCAGATTCATGGTGTACTAACACGTGACCAGCCAAGCGCAAAGAGGTACCAACGTCTGATGTCACCCCAAACCAGAGGATGCCATAACTTTTCCCGATAAGAAGCTACAGTTTCGAGGCCAACCTCAGCCAACTAATTGACACATAGCCCTAAAGTATTGATTGATGGAAGGGAGGCAGGGTGAATCGTGGGGCACACCGCATCTCGGTGAACATTTTGCATGCTGCTAATTAAAGTGGAGATATATCACTGACCCAATCACAGGGGACCAAATATTCTAGGGTCCTATAGTTAGTAGAACCAATGAGACGTCGTACTTGTAGTGACGTCTAGCACGAGTGATGTAGAGGGATGGGTGTAGACGCCCACCCAATAAGAGTTATCCAATCCTCACACTCTCTTACCATATACAGATATAGCACCTATACTTAAGTTTTCTTTTAACCAATAGAATTGCATGACAAACTTTTGAGTGTTACACATCAATGATGACGAGAATTTACTATAACTACTGCTGTCTGAATGAAGAATTTGGAAGTTGAAGCGCGACGGGCGATCGCATCACTGTTGATTTGCTAGTATCTTAAATTACTCGAGGGTGAGCTCTGATCCCATGAGACCTTCAGAGGTCGCTCCGCCCTCGATTACACTTGGTAGCAGAGAGGATGGTTTTGACCATCAATTATTGGTTATTGATTAAAATAAGACACCTATTGACCATCGACACAAAGTAACTATAGGTCTTCGGCAATATCACGAGTCCTTTGCCATTCAGCTGAGTAGACTGTGAAGCTTCCCGTGGACAATGATAGTTTAAATGTATCCAAAACGGCAGTGGTTCTGAAGGGACCAGTTTTAAAAACATAAACCCTTCCATTCCTATGGGCAGCGGAACAGGCGAAAGACTGAAGAAGGCGGTAACAGAGGTGGTGATCCCGAGGATCCAGAGAGGAACGATGTGAGCTGTGAGTTAAACAAAAATTGAATGCTTTGGCAAATGTCATAGGCATTAGAACAAGTAAGGGAAAAGATAACGGAGGGTTGTGGAAAAAATAAAATAATCAGAAGTAGAGAAGACTGTATATATAAAAGGCGATAATGACTCGAGAACAATTGAATAAATAGAGGAGACCGGGGTAGACACCCGAGATGAGAGAGGATACCAGGGCGGACACCGAGAAAGAGAGAGGATATGCCTTATTTATGCGCTTTAATATAGCGGTCAGAAGAAATGTGAACTCAGAGCCCCACATAATAGGGGACGATTAGGCTACTACCACGTTTAAAGACGTTGTAAAAGGGGTTAGTTTAAACTCCATGTCGGGGTACTAATTAAAGGCAGAGGTATTTGTGTCCAGCTGTTGTCTGTCTAGTCTGTCAAGTGTCTGTCATACGTGTTCTGTTGTATGTCACATGTAAAGAATGTTGCTGTTGTTGTTTAGAGCTAACTAGGATTTGACGCGATTCTGTAGCCAAGAGGGAATCGCACACAAATTGATGTTTTTGGGTAAATTGGTGATATAAATGTTTTGGCGGGAAAATTAGATTGGAGCTTGCAGTATTTGGTGCTCGCTCATGTTGTTGAGAGTGTTGAAGTTGCATGAAAGTATTGTTAGAAACAGATTTAAGCATGGAGGACCTTACTCCATTAGCACACTTATGTAAACAACTACCGAAATATAGCACCGAGTGGGTTAAGGGTACCGCCCACAAGATGTTTATGCCATGGCCACAAAATGGGTCCTTATCTAAAGCTTTTTTACAGCATATGACGACTTACTTGCATGCCACATATACAGGCAAGAAGCTAGAGAAATGCCTTGCTGTTCTAGAACTTTGGAAAATGTTCGAACAGTCGAAGGAGGAAGGGCCACCTGCAGACTGGATATTAAATATATGCACGGAGGTGGGTGAGACGCCTACCGCGCCACCTGCCCCGCCTGAAACAGTAATTGAGGGAAGTAAGACTGAGGGACTCTACCCATTAACAGAGCTTAAAGCAGCTAGCGGGTACAGCAACCCCACATATCAGTCACCTACATATAGTAGTGACGAAAATCGAGGGAAGGATCAGATCCAGAATATTACCTCCATAGTACAGAGAGACAAGGAGAGATGCGATGATGAGAGGAAGGATCAAGCACAGATTAGTACATCTCTCTATAAGGAGAGAGGGAAAGAAATGGAAAGGAATTGAAGACAGAACTGATGAGATAGCAATTGCAAAAGACGAATGGAAGGGAGGACAAATACTATTGAAACTCGATGGGAAAGGAAGTGATGATGTGAGACCTAAAGAGAGGTTAGATGAGGCACAGAGGAAGGAGAAAGAAAAGGAGTCAAGGGATGAAAGGATAAGAAGGAAAGATAGGCTGAGGCGAGAACATCTATATACCGAAGAGCAAGAGAGACAACTTGATCGCAAACAGAGAGCAGTCAATGACCATGACAGACAGAAACAGCAAAGGTTAGAGGAGAGCAAAGGATATGTGAGAAAAGGATAAGGAGACAAAGGGATGAGGAAGTAGTTCGAACGGAAAATGAATGTAGAAATGAAAGGAGAAGGGAAGAAGATAAGGTCAGAGAAGAGGCGAGGAAGTGCAAAGAATTTGATGAGGATATTGAACGTAAGCGTAGACAGAGAGCACGCGATCTCGAATATCTGGAGCGGGAAGATAAAAAACCTGATCATGTTGTAGAATGGGAAGACATTGAAGAGTTTGTTCCTGCGTGCGATTCAGTAGAAGACACGCCTAGGGCAAATATTGAAGATGACTTCGACACCAGAAGCATCGGGGAAACGATCGATAAAATATATGATGAAATGGGGTTAGAACAGATATCCCGAGGGGAAAGGGAAGATGAGCACTTGGAAAGCACTTAGCTGTATGACACTGAGGATGTCACCCAAAGTAGTGGGAACAGGAGACTGTCCCTGGACAGATTAGAAATCAGTAAAAACGATGTTGACACAAGGAGTTGCGTCAATTGGGAACAATCAATGTCCGACTCCAGAGAGGAGACGGAGTGCAAGACAAATAAATAAGGGAGACGGTGCGAAGAGCGGCTCCCAAGGGACAAGGTGGTAAGATGGTCAGACGCTAGAGAGTCTGCACCAAGGACATCAGAGTCAGCCGCGCAGTCTGACCAGCATGAAGGAACACCCCATGGTCACAAGGGGGTGTCAGCACCCGGCTATGTAGACAGGTTGAGGACATTGCCAGGCAGACGGCGATGTGGGAATATCACACCTACAATAGACATGAGAGCTATGAGAGAAGAGAAAGAGGGCTGCACATTCCAATTTCCGCTACTAGAAAAGGGGGGAACAAGACCATATTCCATGGCCGCACATGGATCGAGAAAACCTGAAAAATAAGCTTCCAATGTTGACATCGGGAGCCGGGAAGTGGATACATGAGTTAGAAAAAATGACAGAGGGAGTCACGTTCGCTATAGGGGACATTAAAGGTCTCCTGATCGCCATAATTGGTGAGAGAGCAGGCGATGTGTGGACACAGGCATGGTACACTGGTGTAACCATAATTAACAATGTACACAACGGAGCGCCATTTAACAATTGCAGAGCAGCAGTATGGAAAGCGCTACGAGTGCTGTACCCGAACACTTCCGATATGGGAGCTATAATGACTCAATAAATGAAGGAGTCAGAAGATCTGCTGATTTATATCCAGAATTTCCAAGACGCATGGGTGCTCTAAACGCATGAATTTTGGATGAAATCTATAACGGTGTTTTACCACATATTCTGCCAAGGGTTGCCAGAAGCAGTACAGAAACAGCTCAAGAAATTGGTAGGGGTTGAGGCTAAACCTTGGGCATAAATACAGTTAACTATCGCACATTACTGTAGATTGTTGCAAGAAAAGAATCGGAAAAAGGAGGCAACACGAAAGGGTGATGAAGCGAAGCTAGTGCAAAAGAAATGATCAAAATATGCTATTGAAGGAGCCATGCTAACTAGCCCAGCTGAACAGGACACACAACAGTTGGCTAACCCACAGCAGAATAACCAAAGTAACGTAGGACAGTACCCAAGGGGAAGAGGATTTAGAGGAGGAGGATGGTAGAGTAATCAAGGAGGGTTCCAAGGCAATCAAGGAGGCTTTAATAACGTGCAAACGGGCAGCTCAGATATGTCAAATGGACACATAATCCGACCACCGCCAGTATGTTGGCTGTGTGGAATGATGGGCCACTTAGCACGCATGTGCAGAAGTCAAGACGCATGGCAAAATGGCCAAGGAATGGGAGCAGGCACAGCGAATCCACCTGCAATCTCACAACAGGGCGGTGAACAGAATCACACAGTGCAGCAGCAAGCACCAGGTGTGCAGCAGGGTGCATAACAAGGGGTTCAACCCCCGAACATGGGGAATTTGCCACAAGGGTAATTTCAACAGGCACCACCGCAAATGTCTCAGGGTACAAACTCCGGAAGGGGAGGCAACCCAGGGAATCGAGAGAATCCACAAGTGTACAATGGACCGAACGTATATATGAACTAGGACAGCTCACTGAGAACCCTGATGTGCTCTATCCTATCAGTGACACCAGACCCTAAAAGGGACCCGGGGGTGAATGTCGTCATAGTGGGTAAAGAATATTCCTTCTTGGTTGACACAGGTGCAACACGCTCGTGCATACGAGAAGGCAAGTTTTCCTTGTCCAGCAAGGCCATAGATACTCAGAATTTTACAGAAGCTCACAGTCGAGTTCCCTTTACAGACGCACTCCCAGTCTCCGTAGGAGAGTGCTAAATTAATTTACCTTTATTATATTGAGGTCAGACCCCAGTAAACATTTTGGGTTGAGATTTAATGACAAAATTGAACATGACAATCTCGTTCACGGAGGAGGGCATAGTATGCTCCACTCCAGGAATGCATTATTCAAACGTATACAAAATGATCAGGGCATACTCAGGACACATAGCCATGAGAGCTATACAATTAGAGCCAGATAAAATCATGAGAGCCCCTGATGAGTTCTTATTCAGACTCAGAATACTGATGCATGAAGAGGAGGGACAAGTATTTCCCTTAATGATACATGCTGTAGCTATGTGAAGGAAAGTAGCATTGGTGGAAGGGTACGACGATGAAGGCAGACAACGGTGTGCGATTATAGCCGTCGAAAAAGGGTATCGAGTGACTGACGTCACCGATGACGATCTGTTTGAAGAACAACCTGGCTCAGAAGAGACAAGGGTGGAAGTGAGTCTCATATTTTGGATAAAAATTATCAAAAGAGAAGTGCCTCAGAGAATGATGTTGTCACTGATACGTCTGGAATAATTTGATGATGACATGGCCCAGATGCCTGTCTCAGTATGGACTACAGGCCCATATGACGTAGGCCTCCTAAAGGGGGTGGGAGAAGTGAAAATTAAACTGAAACCAGGAGCAATTTTGCAGAGAGCGCAACAATATCCCATGTCCAGAGAGGCGACGAAGGGATTGCAAAGACAATTTCCACCATAATGGACCAGGGGATCTTGGTGACGTCAGAGTCACCATGTAATACAGTGATTTATCCTGTCAAGAAATCAAAGGGAGGGTCTTGGTGTTTCATCCAAGATTTAAGAGCATTAAACAATATTGTTGAGGCCGAGTTTCCTCTAGTCCCTAACCCATCTACAATCCTATGTAATATATCCATTGAGGCAAAATATTTCACAGTAATTGACTTGAAAAATGCTTTTTTCTCAATCCCGTTGCACCATGACTCACAAGATCCGACGTCATTCACATTCAGACACATGCGTCTGAAAAGCATAAGGTTGCCACAGGGGTACTGTGAGTCCCCATCCATCTTCAACAGAGTCCTACAGATGGACCTGAGCAATATTGCAGTAGAAAGTGTTGTCTTGCAGTATGTGGATGACATCTTAATATGCAGAACTACAGAGGAGCAATGCAGGTGCGATTCTGTTCAGCTATTGACTATACTGGCTGAGAAGGGTTGTAAGGTTGACAAAGAAAAACTACAATATTGTCAACAGGTGGTGCTATACATAGGCCAGCTGATCTCACATGAAGGCAAGAAGGTAACCCCAGAAAGGGCTGAAGCCATATTGAACACAGCTAAGCCACACACGATAAAGCAAATGCAGAGCGTTCTAGGCCTATGAAACTATGTTAGAGCGTGGGTTTTCGATTACAGCTCATATACCAAGCCCTTACTCAGGCCCTGAAGAAGGCCCAGATGACAAAGGAAAAGATCGAATGGTCTGAAGCGATGGAAAAGGGGTTTGCAGAACTCAAGAGAGCAATTTGTACGGCTCCAGTTCTCGGGATTCCTAATTATGCAGAGGAATTCTATCTGTTTTATTTATGCACACAGACGGCAGCATTATGACAGCAGTGGCCGCTCAAAGAACCTCGTTGGGGTACAAGCCCCGGGCATATTACAGTGGGAACCTGGACCCAGTAATGAGAGGCCACTTCCCATGCGAACAAAGCTTGGCTGCCGCAGCGTTCGCCAAAGAGAAAGCGACAACCATTGTGATGGGATGTTCTATGATGTTATACGTCGAGCAATCATTGTTCGCCATTTTAGAGAAACCAAAGGGTACGTTGACATCTCAAAGAGCTTCTGCCTATGAAGTGATTATATCTAATCCATCGATCAAAATAGTTTGATGTAAAACAGTGAACCCAGCTACATTCATAGCTGAACCAGTCACTGAAGGAGAGCCGATACATGTCTGTGCAAACTATGAAGAATTCTATGATGAAATCCCCAGGGTGAAAGAAAATGCCCTGGCGGGAGGACGGGAGGAGAGATTGTTTTTATTGACGGATCTTCGAGAATCGACCAAGAAGACGGACAAAGATATACAGGCGTTGCCGTAATGAAACACATAGCAAACGGAGAATTTCGAGTACTCGTCAGTGCACGAATACCATCACATTATTCAGCGCAGGCTGCAGAATTATTGGCATTGCTAGTCGCCATTGAGAATCACACAGACCAGAAAGTTACGGTGTACAGTGACTCTGCCTATGTGACGTCCACGGTGCAGGCAGGACTAGCACGCTGGAAAAGGAGGGGCTACCTCCAAGCAGATGGCACGCCAGTGCAGCATGCAGCCTTATTTGACAGGCCGATTAAGGCACTACAGCTCCCATTGGGCATAGCGGTCATGAAATGCGCCACCCACACCAAAGGGACAGATTTCGTGTCACGCGGAAACCACGCAGCAGACACGGAAGCCAAGCGTATGGTCTCCAAATGTAAGATGGTCATGGAAGTGGAAGTGGCATGTACCCATGAGAGAATCATGGTGACACGTGACATGGTCGGGCAGACTCAACTAATGGAGCTTCAAGGGGAGGCACCACAAGACAAGAAGAACCTATGGAAACGTCGACGGAGTTCTTTAAACCCCTCTGATGGATTGTGGAGACAAATCAGCACTGGTAAACCAGCAATGCCTGTAGCCCTACTAAAAATAGCATTGGAACAATTGCATTACCCATTACACATTTTGAAAGAAAATCTAGCAGCAACGCTCGCAGAAGACTGGTTTATACCGAATTTAGCAGAGCATGTTGCATTCTTTATGGTGAACTTCATAATCTGCCAGCAATTCACCGCTGGGCACACATTAAAAGTAGTGAGAGGAGTCATCCCCCGGACAAATGGGCCTTTTCAGTCAACATGATTCAAGTGTGTAACAGGTACAGATATTTAATTGTAGTGGTGTGTCCATTCTCTAGATGGATAGAAGCAGGTCCATGTACACACCCAGACTCTACCTGTGCGGCCAAATTCCTAGTGAGGGAAGTGTTCCCTAGATGGTGGGTGTGTGAAGTGATGAGATCAGACAATGGGGCTCATTTTGTAAATGCAGCCTTTGAACAGATTATCTTGTTGCTTGGTATAAAGCACAAGTTCTAGTCGGCTTATCATCCGGAAGGTAATGGTATTTGTGAGAGTCGCAATGGCTTGTTAAAGTAAAGGATAGCCAAGTTGAAGCTTACTCTAAAGAGTAAGAGTACTGCCTTCCACTGGCATTGTATGCTCTTCGGAACCAACCAGGCTCCGACCATCATCTTAGGCCACACGAGATAGTCACTGGAAGGCGAATGAATACTTCCCTAACCCCTCGAGACAGAGCTAGATGTGATGCTGACCCAAGCAGAGAGGTCCTGGGATGCGAAATGCAGAAATACCTGAACTGCATGACATCCAATCTTACAGTAATTTCAGGCCAACTGCAGAGACGATGAAAAGGGTGCAGCGCAGCACAAAACCCAGCAGGAGATACTGAAACAGATGCGGTTCAAGGTCTACCTGTTCCACTCATCTTCCCTGGAGATGCCGTGTTGGTGAAAAAACGTACAAGGAAAAAGTGGAACGAACCGAGATTCAATGATCCTTTTATCATGGAGGACTGCACTCCTTTAGCTGTGAAACTGCAGGGCAGGAGAGCATGGATTTTTCTCAATGGCATTAGACCCTATATCGGAAAAAGCCCTCTAGCTGCACCACACCACGAAGAACCCACAGACAACGGGGAAGAACCTCAGCACGTGCAGACGAGATCCATGACGAGGAAGAAGGACGCATGAGCAGCAAAGCCAAGACAAACAACTCCTTGTGCAAGTTGTGGCTTAAACTGGACATTTCCTTTAAGCAAAAGGGGATAAGGACATAAACGGACACTCTGTGCATCCTAGTTGCAGGGTGAAGAAGAAAATTGTGCATTTAAGCCACAACACGTTTTGTTGACACAAACTTGTAAATCAAACCACACTCAAGCATTGTTGAAAAACAAAACTCTAACAGACAGTGATCAAGGACTTTTACTTTAAGAGCAAAACACAGTATCCTGAATCATCAAAATCAAGACTTAGTTTGGCAGCACTTATGGTGTCCCCCAGTAGAGACATCACAAAGGATGTGCTAAACCACCTCCATTTAGTATTGGTATCATATCCGTCACTGGTAGGGAGGGTCACCAGTGTCACAGACTTTATCCAAGAACCTGCAAAAAAGAAAGTAATCTGGCAACTACTTACCATCATCGTGGAAGCCTTCATTGTACTACCTGAGTACAGTGAAAAGGACACAAATGCTTCCACCACAGGCGATTATAGATGAACTTGTCAATACGCTTTTCTTTCGCATCATAGAGGAGTGCCCAGCTATTGTTGGGAGAACCACAGACACTCTCACGTTTATTCGAGATCCAGCAAACTCTGAACATTTGAGCCAGCTGTGGAACAAACTCAGTTAATTAGTTGCACTCAACGCATCAGGAAAGTGCAAGGACTGCTCACGTCAAAGGAAGAGCCTGTAATCCTGAACCCAGCAAGGCAGGACAAATGTCCCTGTCACCCGAAGAAAGCCGACTGGCTCATGATGTCCTATTTCGCCTGGTGATTGACTTTCCAGAGATGGTGGTGAGACCGATCGAGGTTGACATCCTCACATTCATCAGAGATCCAGCTAACGTCGCACAGATAGGAATGCTCCTCCATGGTATCATGCTTCAGGTGGAGCTGTCCAACTTTCAGAGAGACTATATGAGGATATACCAGTGAAACTTTTCACCGAGGGACGGATCTAGGGAGCAGAGACAAGAACTTCACCTTTTATTGTTTGATTACCATTTTTCCCATTTCTTCTCAGTGACCAGTGTCCAGCATGTCCTCAGGACTGAAGCAGATTCGGGGGGTGGACTGGGAACTCACCTACTTTGAGCATGCACAGTAGAAGTGACTTACTGAAGTATTAGTGTACACTATTTTTCCATAGTCTAGCAAAGGAACTGTATCCTGTATTAAGAAACAATCGTCACCTGCAAGAGGGGGGACACTTGTGAAGCACCAGACACTTTATGATACAAACTGTTCAAGAACAATATTGAATCGGGGGAATTCAATAACATTGACATTGAATAAATGATCGGGATGGGGGCCCAGAACAGTAACCTGGTTCTCCCATAAGTAGAGAGGCACTCTCGCTTCTCTGGGAGAAAATGCTGCCGCCTCACTTACATCATATATTTATGCATTGTGTTTATCATTATTTTGTTGTCATTGACGATCAGAACTGCATTTTTTCTTGGTGCACAAAGAGGTCCAATATCAGTGCACCCACCTGATGGTGTACGAATGAGCCCTACAAAAGCACCCAGACCCTACATAGTAATTCCAGTCCCGAAAAAATCTGATGGTTAGGTAAACGAACTGAAAATGAATGTAATTAGCGGTGATACATAAACATTTGAGGCAATGAATGAATGAGAAAGCCATAGACAGGGTCGGCACGAGAGGCATGAAAACATAGCACTGACAACTACACGCACACACACACTGAATGCACACGAACCAGGGCATGTGTTAATGGCCACAGAACCTCAAGCGAAGGCAACAGACAGCATGAGACTGTCTACTGAACAATCAGTCCCAGAAAATAATTAAAGAAGCCGAAAGGAATCGAGAGAAAGGCCAACGAAGGAAGACTTAACAAAAGCCCTTAAGAAGACAGAAGCAGCTGTAGGAGAATTCACTGCAAGGACACAAATGTTAATAGATCAGTTATTCCCATTTATAGCTAGAGCAAAGAAACGGCATGAGGAACTGAAAAATAAAACCACAGAGACTGTATTGACGAGCACACAAGTTCCAAAACAAGGGACAAGTACCAGGCCCACGATGCAGCCATATACTGGGCCAGTGACAGGCTTGTGGTGGATAAAGGCACTTATAGAGGGCAGAAAAAGAATGCAAGAAGAGAAGAAGAGAACTGCAAAACCTCCACCTACCTCATCGATGCAGATAAAGGAACCTGCTCTGTGGATCAGGATGCCCGAGAGTACTCCAGCAAGGAAAAGCCATACAGATGAGTTCAGGGATGCAGTTATAGCAAACTACAGAAAGACACTAAGGATCAAGAGAAGCCTGCATGAAGATAACAGTGAACTGAACGACTACCTGGACAGCACAGCACATCTAGGAAACAACATTTGGTACTAACACATGAAAGAAGTCGGAAGAAGGGGATCAGAAGGAGAATGCTTCATTTGCGCACTTCTACCGTACAGCATGGGAAAATCCAAGATCTTCGTGGCTGTGGAAATTGATGTCCCGACAGCACATTGTCTTTCACACGTAGCAATGTGCAACACCAGAGGACAGTTTATGGGGAGAGATGCCTCATTGATATGGGCAACTGAAACGGATTACCCTGATGAAGATGGCTATGTTCAGGACGTTAACACGAGAAATAGAGCTCATACTAGGAATCATGTGATCAGGTACGAAAGACCTGAAGTCAAAGGAGCTGGAATACTATGGGAAATAAACACGAGACTGAATATCCAAGGAAAGACACCGGAAGAGGCTCGAATTTGGAAGAACAGAGGCCAAATGCAGATTTGGGGAACAGTGCTTTCCCCCGATGGATGGGAAGAAGGAGTGGTGATCTGCCAAGCATGAATGGTCCTTGGAGCCTGTAAAGAAGCAATAGAAAACTCACAGAGGTTGTGCAAACCTCTATTGCCGAGACTCGCAAGATTACTGACATGGGTCGAAGACAGAGAAGGACCCCTGCAAATTGTGCTACTGGAAAGCCCAAAACTGTGCTTCAAGAACAATGGCACAGGGAAGATGGGAGAGAATCATTACTGCAGAAACATTTTTTGAAGCTCCAGCGATGACTCGCGGAACTGCAGCAATTATGGATCATTACTGGGCATGTGGATCCAAAGCATACATCAGACTGCCAAAAGACTGGGGAGGCATTTGCACAATAGTGAATGTCTACGTTCCAGCACTAGTGATCCCAAAAAGTGACATGAATATTGAGAGTTTCCCGAAAGCAGATGCTCACCTGAGGAAAAGGTGAACTGTGAAACTGGTATCCCGAAGGAAGAGAGAGAATTACTTCTCTGCCAAATCAGAAGAAGCATTCCATGCAATCCCATATGAACACAGGCTGTTCAGCCTCACTTCACCTGTGTTCACAACAATCATCATGCCAAGATTCCAGGTTGGAGCAAATATTAAATGGTTGCAAATCACCAGATGGGAGTTATTGCGTACCATTAACACCACCATAAAAGGATTCAACGCGATTAAAGAAGAACTAAGAGCAATCCGATTGATGACTCTATAGAACAGATATGTGCTTGACATGATCACAGTGATGGATGGAGGAGTTTGTGCAAAAATCAGAGAATCATGTTGCACATTTATACCATCTCACGACGAGGAAAACGGAACCTTGACAGAAGCTATAGAGATGCTAACGAAGCTACAGAACCAGAACCAGATGATCGACGAAACCGTCGAAGTTGATGATGAAAGCTAGTTTGGAACACTATTCTCGTGGGTCCCACAATGGATGGCAGACATATTCAAGTTTCTGGGAGCCCTGCTATTGATAATACTGTTAGGATTTTGTGTTATCAAGATAATCATCTCACAATGCAAGAAAACTGCAAAGAAAGCCATAGGGATGAAGATCATGATTGATGTCAAACCAGGTTGGAAGCCCAGAGATCTGACTGATGTAAAAATTAGAGACTTTGTGAAGGCCAGCAATTTTGCACCAGAAGGAACAAAGTTCCTGTACCCCAGGAAACATAGAAATTATGAAGGAAAATTGATCTACTGTAGCCCAAATGGACAATGTCAGCTAATGACCTGGAACAAAGACGAACAGGTGAAAACAGCAGGATGTTTGAAAGGAGTGATAAAAATTTGGACCTCAAAGAGACACTCCTTCACACCATCATGTACAAACCCAGAAGATGAAGAAATGGATACAGAAGAACCATGTAAGACAAATCCAAAGGAGAAAGCAGAAGTGGTCGATGAACTGGGGGAGTGTAGAGGAGGTCCCAGGTATGACCTGCACTCCAGCCACCCATATTGAAGCACCAGGAACGTACACACCAAGATATGTGACGTATGCCCAGTGCCCATCAGAAGAGCAATACCCGTTGAAGTGCCAATAATCAGACAACCATGGGCAGCGATGTACCCATTGAGACACCCGTACCAGCAGCTGACACTAAATGAAGACTGCTTACAAACGGTCCCAGAAGAAACTCAAAAGGCCTTAATGGAAGACGAATGATGACATCACAAGGGCCTGGACAAAATGCACAGATAAAGAACGACAACACAATGGATAAGAGTATCACTGACATGGAAAAGAAACGAGGTTGAAATTTAAAGAAATGTAACCAGTAAGTAGGATGAAAACATGCAACTAGCCAACGCCTGTATATAGGCTGGTAACGCAAGAAGCTAAGAAAACAGTGTGGCTTGCTATGCTTAGTAGAAGAATAGAGCGACAAGCGCCAACTATATATATCTACCTCAATGAAGCACATTATATAAGTGCAGTCCACTTTAGATGAAAGTAGAATTAAGCACAAGATGATAGAGGTCATACAGGCCGGATTCATATGCAAGTACAAAGCCGGCGGCCACCTAAGGCCAACATAAGGCCGCTTGCCCTGTTTGCCCCTGTTCGCCACGGTTCGGCGCAAGGCGCTACTGCAAATCGAACGCTACTGCACAAACTTTTCATCCATCTAGTCACAGGTACCTGCCTACCTGATGTAAGCAACACATTAACTCTACCATAACCAATTACTGTGACCTACTTTATGCTTTTACACTATAGCACCCATCCATACTCTATCCTGCTCAATTAGCATCCTATCCTTGCTCATGCCTGCATGCCGGCATAGGGCCTTCTTAAGCTCTACTAACTGTGCCCTGCCCCATACTACAACCCTGTACCAGGTGGCACAAACATGCCTCATCTATGTACCTCTCCTCTAACTACCTACGCTGATTGTCCTATGGCGCTTCAAGGTCCAAGTGGCTCCCTACCAGCACTCTGTCCACTCCTTGATTGCTGCATTTAGCCTATTTTGCCCAATATTTGATTGCTGCATTTAGCCTATTTTGTCCTATAACTGATTGCTGCATTTAGCCTATTTTGCCCAATATTTGATTGCTGCATTTAGCCTATTTTGTCCTATAACTGATTGCTGCATTTAGCCTATTTTGCCCAATATTTGATTGCTGCATTTAGCCTATTTTGTCCTATAACTGATTGCTGCATTTAGCCTATTTTGCCCAATATTTGATTGCTGCATTTAGCCTATTTCGTCCAACATTTGATTGCTGCATTTAGCCTATTTTGTCCTATAACTGATTGCTGCATTTAGCCTATTTTGTCCTATAACTGATTGCTGCATTTAGCCTATTTTGTCCAACATTTGATTGCTGCATTTAGCCTATTTTGCCCAATATTTGATTGCTGCATTTAGCCTATTTTGCCCAATATTTGATTTCTGCATTTAGCCTATTTTGCCCAATATTTGATGGCTGCATTTAGCCTATTTTGTCCTATAATTGATTGCTGCATTTAGCCTATTTTGCCCAATATTCGATTGCTGCATTTAGCCTATTTTGCCCAATATTTGATTGCTGCATTTAGCCTATGCTGCCCAATATTTGATTGTTGCATTTAGCCTATTTTGTCCAGTCCCTGATTGCCGCATTTAGCCTACGCTGCCCAATACTTAGCCTACTCTGCCTAATATCTAGCCATATGCTGTCTAATATTTGATCGATACATGCTATAGCAGGCTCTAGTTCGACTAGCCATAACACTATGTACTCTTACTTGCCAACCCCAGTCCATCGAGCATCATTCACTAACCTGATAGCACTATTTATTACTACTGTCTATATCACCATGCCCTCCATACTGCCCCCAGATGGCGTAGGAGCCTCTCATATGCAACTCATCTCTAAATCCCCTTGTAGCACAGCACAGAGAAAGCTCAGACTCCGGGCACGACTACCCAAAATATTCGGACCTGGTAACAAATATAACATTAACTTGGATCACCTTTGACCGACACTACTCCCACCTTTGGAAACCACCATTCTTTCTAGCCGCAAACCCCTCCCTAAAAGAAATAAGACCACCACTAACCGACTTGCCACCACTAACCGGAGTCCTACACTACAGCTAGAACCCGACCTGAAAGGTGCATTAATCAATGCTAGATCTTTAGTCGCTCATGCTACAGACATAGCAGACACTATCCTGGAAAAAATGACCTTGACTTCATCGCCATTACTGAATCCTGGCTCCACGAGGCAGCAGGTCCAGCACTAACGCTAGCAGTTCCAGACAACTACACTATCCTTAGAGCTGATAAACTAGATGCACGAGGTGAAGGAATAATGATCATCGCCAAAACCAATCTCTCCATGAGAATCACCTCTACACCCAACCTTAAATCCTGCGAGTCTCTCTCCATTAAACTACCCACTGCCAACTCTCAAACATTAAATATCCATCTCCTCTATAGACCCCCAGGCCTAATCAGCACCTTCAATGAAGACATTACCAGTGTTATCTCTGAGAAGCTAAAAAACTCCTCACAAACCTTAGTGCTAGGAGATTTTAACCTAGGGTACAATGATATCAATGATCACCAGGCCACCGCCGTAGCCAACATCCTGACAGAACTAGGCTTCACGCAGAAAGTGAACATGTCCACCCATACCAAAGGGAGAACTCTTGACTGGATTGCCAGTTACAACTGCATCCTCTCCATTACATCCATCCCCCCCCAAATATGGACTGACCACCACTTAATCTCCTTTACTCTCAATACTAAAAGACCAACTGCTATAACACCCCCCCTCGCTGCACCTACATTAACTAGAAACAAGAAAAATATCACAGCAGACAATATCTTACACCATATCCTACCGAATCTTAACTCCTTACCAGACCATACTGACCCAGGCCTTCTAGTGGAGGAATTCAATAATGCTATGACCTCGACTCTCGACAGCATTGCTCTACTTAAACTTAGGAACAGTAAACCAAAAAAGCATCTTAACTCTTGGTTTACACCCACCTAAAAAAACCTAAGATTACAGAAAAGAAAATGCGAAACGGTATGGAACCTACATCCTACCGCAGAAAATAAAACTAATCTAATAAATAGCTCAACGCAATACAAAAAGGATATCATCCTGGCCAAACAAGAAACGTATAACAATAGGATTACCCAAGCCAACTCCAGTATGAAGGAGCTCTTCTCTATTCTAAAAGAATTGGAAACCCCTATTGCAGTACAGGTTGACTCCATTAAAGATAAAACCTGGTGCACAGACATACAGTTGGCACTAACCAACAAAGTAGCCAACCTCCAAACAAAAATTGTTCTAAAGAAAGCCTCATTATCATCCCAAACCAAAATTCCCCTGAACAAAACACCAATACCTAAACCCAAAGAACTTACCCAATTCAACTTCTCTAAGGTCTCAGTGATCGAGGTAGAGAAAACCATTCTTGGACTTAAACCATCCAATTGCAAAGGCGACCATTGCCCAGCACAATTGATCAAGGACGCTGCTAGAGATCTAGCTCCCTTCATCACAAAACTTATTAATGCCTCCTTTACTACTGGCACCATCCCGCGCAACCTAAAGGAATCCTGGGTACTCCTCCTTCTGAAAAAACAAACACTGGACCCCAACATTCCCACAAACTACAGGCCCATCACCACGGTGCCATTCTTACTAAAACTACTAGATAAGGTAGTATACACCCAAATTCAGAACTTCCTCGAGGTGAACCATCTCCTTGGTGCCCGCCAATCTGGCTACCGCCCTCAACATGGCACAGAGACGCCATTATCGATTTAAAGGCCCAAATAGACTCACTCAGAGACTAGGGTAAATTAGCACTCCTCCTCCTACTAGCCGGTCAAGTGGCACAGCGAGTAGAGCGCTCGCTTTGACATCCGTGCAGAGCCTGCCGACGCAGGTTCAAATCCCGGCAGGGCCAAACTCAGCCTTTCATCCTTCCGAGATCGATAAATGAGCACCACACACCGTGGGTAATAATAAGCAGCGCTCAGATACCTGAGGGTTCGTAGTGCTATATAAATGCGAAATTATTATTATTATTATACCTCTCAGCCGCCTTTGACCTGGTGGACCATAGAGTCCTGTGTAATCACCTGGACTCTGTGGCACACTTTTCAGGGGAGGCTATAGTGTGGATACAGTCATTGCTCAGTGACAGGACCATGAGGGTGTTCTCCCCCTCAGCGGCAGCAGACCCGATAATCATTACTTGTGGAGTGCCCCAGGGATCTTGTGTCTCGCCAACACTTTACAATATCTTCACCAAGCCACTCTTTGACGATCTTGACAATCTGGGTATCACCTATACCAATTATGCAGATGATACCAAGATTCTCCTACCACTTACCGGGGATTATGGGGAAGATCTGGCTTTGGTGAACAGAGTCTATAGCATCGTTCAGGCATGGATGGCCAACCATGGCCTATGCCTGAACGATGACAAAATGGAGATCATCATCATGGGCACCGCAGCTCGCATTTCTAAACTCAACCCAAATTACTCAGCATTCATCATCGATGGGAACACTATCAAGGTCGCCAGAGAAATAAAACGCTAGGTTTTTACCTCTACTCGACCCTATCCCTCACCAAACAGGTAAACTCACTGGCCTCATCCACGGCCTATACATGTAAATTAATACGAGCCGGGAAACAATTCCTATCAGATGACAGTTGCCTCATCCTATCCGGAGCCCTTATCCTATCTACATTAGATTATTGTAACTCCCTCTACATAGGGGCAACTAAACAAACCATCAACAGAATACAAGTGCTCCAAAATAATGCAGTTAGAGCGGCCCTAAGTACACATTTCTGAAATAAGACCGAAACACAAATGGCTCTCTACCCGGGAAAAAATCAACCTCAAATCTGCCTCCCTCATCCACAAATGCTTAAATAACAAAGCCCATCGTTACCTAACAGAACGTTTTACTAGAAAAAACTCCACTAGACCAACAATAACAGTCAGTCCCAACTGCCTGCTAGTACCCCGATTTAAACTGACCACTATTGGAGGGTCCAGCTTCCCAGTCAGGGCAGCTCAATTGTGGAACTCCCTACCTCACGCTCTTAGATCTGACCAAACGTTTAACAAATTCAGAAAGAACACAATAAAATGGCTCACTGAGAATGCTATGTAACCCGCATTCTCCCCATGTACCTACCGCATGTACTGTACCTGATATAGATTTGCTATTATATAAACGTCAGCTATATGATGACTTGCTGTCTGCATACCGTTTGTATATATACTTTACTGCCTTACCTTCACCCTGTGGAGCCAAGAATATTGCTTTTACCATGCTCCGGATATTTGTAACTTCTGTAACCAAGCTGTAAGCCCTCTTGTCACATGCGCCCTGCTACCTCAGGGTTCGGTGCGCACAATAAATAAATAAACAAACAAACAAACAAACAAAACCAGACCAAAGAGCGGAATCGAAACTTAGCAAGAAGCAGCTCATGCCTGGGAATTCAAGGTCAACCTAAGGAAGGGAGGCGAGTGGCAACTTCGAAGAATCGAAACTTCAGAGAATAGCAGCCTGCCCATGAAGGTCGAGATAAGGAGGCCCAGGCAGGTGGCAAGGCCGAAGGGAGAATCAAATACGCAAATAGAAGGAAAATGAAGCAGATTCACGCTGTACTAACACGTGACCAGCCAAGCACAAAGAGGTACCAACGTCTGATGTCACCCAAAACCAGAGGATGCCATAACTTTTCCTGATAAGGCCAACATCAGCCAACTAATTGACACATAGCCCTAAGGTATTGATTGATGGAAAGGAGGCAAGGTGAATCGTAGGGCACACTGCATCTGGGTGAGCATTCTGCATGCTGCTAATTAAAGTGGAGATTTATGCTTGGGGGTGTAACTGACCCAATCACAATGGACCAAATAATCTAGGGTCCTATAGTTAGTAGAACCAATGAGACGTTGTACGTGTTGTGACGTCTAGCAAGAGTGATGCAAAACCTCAAAGCTGAAAACAATCTATTGAAAAAGATGGTAACAGCCCGAGAACCAGAAACCCATGAATTGCCCCCTATTGCACTCTCCTCGGGTAAATTTGACAGATCTCCTCAGAGACTTAAGGAGTTTCTGGATGCCTGCAAAATATACTTTATGTTCAGAAGACACTTACGCCACTGACCACGTCAAAGTGGGGTTTCTGATTTCAAACATGTCAGGGAATGCCTTGGCATGGGTTACCCCCCTGGTTTCTGGAGCTGATCCTGTGCTCCAAATTATGGGGCGTTCATTCAACTCCTGAAACGTACTTTTGAAAGGTCAGAGATAGCTCTTGCTGCGGGGGAAGAACTGTTAGATGTCCGCCAAGGGCAGATGGATGTCCTAACTTACATTTCTTCCTCCAAAGGACTGGCTACAGAGACTGGATGATCGGAACAGTCCCAGTTCATACTTTTCAGACGTGGTCTCCGAGAGAATCTTAAAGACGAGCTAGCAAGATCACTGCATCCTGCTTCTCTTACAGAATTGATGGCAGCTGCCCTTCAGATTAAATTTAGGATGCAAGAGAGAAAACGCTGTTTTCACCTGTCTTTCACAGGAAGCACCTCTCCTCCTCCGTCACCTGCCACCAAACGAACAGACGAACCCATGCAAATTGGTGCTACCCAGCAATCTCTAACACCTGAAGAAAGAAAGGGAAGGAGAGATCAAGGACTTTGTGCCTACTGTGGGTCAGACAAACATCAGATCCGGAACTGCACAGGGACCACCCCCTCGGCAGTCGGAAACCGACAACCCTTGATCCTAGAAGGGACGGGATATTTGTCCTAACAACATACTCGAAGATTCCCGGCTGATGGTGCTCAGCGTTCATTTGAAAATAGATGAATGTCAGGTTGAAGCATTGGCATTGCTAGATTGTGGTGCCGCTGGTAATTTTGTGGATACGTTATGGGTGGACAAGGTGGGTTTACGCCACAAAGACCGCAAGGAGGATCAAAAGGTGGAAAGAGTGGATGGCAAACCGTTGAGTTCAGGCCTCATCAATCAGACTACAGAGACCTTACAACTGACCATCCAACAACATACCAAAGAAATCAAATTCGACATCATACGTGCAGCTCATTTTCCTCTTATATTGGGCATCACCTGGTTGGGTAAACACAACCCACACAAAAACTGGGCTGCCAACCAGCTGGGATTTGAATCTTCATTCTGCCAAAAGAATTGTTTACAAAACGTACAGTTTCAAAAAAGCTCACGCATTGACAAGTACTCTGAACACGACAGTAGGAATACATTCCATTACAACCCTCTTGACTGAGTATGAGGCAGTATTTGCAGAAGACACACCATTGGCATTACCGTCTCATAGACCCGAGGATTACTCCAAAGACCTGGTATCTATTGCATTGGTCCAGTTCAGGACAATGTTTGCGTTGTCCCAAAAGGAGAAGGAAGCACTTAGATGAAAACCAACACAACAGACTTATTGGACCATCAAATCCCCCAGCCGGAGCTCTGCTCTTCTTTATACCCAAACGAGATTCCTTTGACCTCCGGCCATGCATTGACTTTAGAGGTCTCAACAAAGTTACAGTGAGGGATCGCTGTCCCAGCTTTCTTTGTTTTTTTTTACGCCACTCTTCGCTTTTTCCCCATATATTGTCCCTCTCAAGGAAGTGGTCACAAGGTAGGCTTTCTGACAGGCCTTCACTGTGGCTTCTCTTCGAGGGAGACTCTGTCAACAAGCTAGAAACAAGAAAGACTACCGGGCAAGAAGATCACTATCACCATTCGTCACAGACATCGATCTATCAGGTGAGGAGGAGGGGGAGGGAAAAGGGAGAGTTTAAGACGATCAGGGCGCTGAAGCTGACTGAATATGTCAAAACATCCTTGCTATGCCCAGGTACAGCCTAACAATCCGAAGTATAGACATCATATCCCAGAAAAAACCTCATTGGCATAAGTCCATCTGCCCATTTCCATGATCAGCGCCATGAACACAGGTTTAACGCTTATGTATCCAGGCATTTGCCCAGATGACCATATATAGCCAGAATAGCTCCTTATGCCCATTTCCTGTCATAAATATCAGGCAATTGGCACAGGTTCAAATTGAAGTGAACATCTACAACCTCACATGGTGAGATACAGGTACCCCACATGCATATTTGCAGGCCCTTTTGCCAGAAATTGCTCCACTTGAGTGAGCTATGCTTCAAATGCCTAGGTACTGCTTTGCCCAGTCTGAAACTAACTGACATGCAGGTTCCTGCGTTGCCATCAGGCACCCATCACTTCACGGTCCTCATTACTGTGCTAGAGGCAGCACAGGGAAAGCGCACACTTCCCTTTTTCATTAACAGCCCTCTATGACCCATGGCAGAGTATCATGTTCGGATCAATCGGCCCTGACAACAAGCAGTTGCAATGACCCATGCCACTGACCCATGCCACTGACCCATGCCACTGACCCAGGCCACTGACCCAAGCCACTAACCCATGCCACTGACCCATGCCACTGACCCATGCCACTGACCAATGCCACTAGCCCATGCCATTCACCCATGCCTCTGGAGCTGCAAAGAAAGGTGAATGGGATTAGGAGTATAGACTTCATGAGGGGTAACATTGGCAAGTGGATCAGTCTAAGTAATCTGGGAGGATAGCTCAGGGGCAATGCACTCGCCTTGGAAGCAAGACGACCCAACACAGGTTCGATCTCTGGGTCCACGCTTAGAAACCTCTCGGTATTAAGCGCGTTATAAATAACCAATTATAATTATAATAATAAGGTATGGAAAGCCTGCAGCTGTCTTACTTGTAGCCACTCAGCAACAACATACATGTGCTGAGAACTCCCCAGAGCATAGGGGACCAGGGTGACATGGGGAGATGCCAAACAGGAGGCACAGAGGAGTAACACCAACCACTAGGGCTGAGCAAAGCCACTGCAAGGGGTCCTAATGAGGTGACCCAAACCAAACATCAGAATGGGTGATGAGGAGGCACCACCCAGACCTGGAGCAGAAATGGAGGCATGTGGGTGAATGTAAGAGGCAAGAAAGAGGAGACGGTCGAAGATTCAAATACAGAAAAGCATCAACGTGACCTTACCCACATGTTCGGGTGCACTGAGAAAGCCAGATCGAAAGGCAATGCTGCATGCAACATGCTAGACTGTAAGTCCCTAGAGTGAATTGAGAAAGCCACGTTGAGAGTCAACGCTGCATGCAACATGCTGGAGTGTAAGCCCCTAGAGTGCATTGAGAAAGCCACATTGAGAGGTAATGCTGCATGCAACATGTTAGAGTGTAAGCCCCTAGAGTGCACTGAGAAAGCCACATTGAGAGGCAATGCTGCATGCAACATGCTAGACTGTACGTCTCTAGAGTGCATTGAGAAAGTAACATTGAGAGGCAATGCTGCATGCAACATGCTAGACTGTAAGTCCGTAGAGTGCATTGAGAAAGCCACACTAAACGGCAAGGCTGCATGCAACATGCTAGAATGTAAATCTATAGAGTGCATTATGAAATCCACACTAACAGGAATTGCTGCATGCGACATGCTAGACTGTAAGTCCCTAGAGTGAATTGAGAAAGCCACATTGAGAGGCAATGCTGCATGCAACATGCTAGACCGTAAGTCCCTAGAGTGCATTGAGAAAGCCACATTGAGAGGCAAGGCTGGATGCAGCATGCTAGAGTGTAAGTCCCTAGAGTGCATTGAGAAAGCCACATTGAGAGGCAATGCTGCATGCGACATGCTAGACTGTAAGTTCCTAGAGTGCATTGAGAAAGCCACATTGAGAGGCAATGCTGCATGTGACATGCTAGACTGTAAGTCCGTAGAGTGCATTGAGAAAGCCACATTGAGAGGCAAGGCTGCATGCAACATGCTAGAATGTAAGTCCATAGAGTGCATTGAGAAAGCCACACTAACAGGCAATGCTGCATGCGACATGCTAGACTTTAAGTCCCTAGAGTGCATTGGGAAACCCACATTGAGAGGCAAGGCTGCATGCAACATGCTAGACTGTAAGTCCCTAGAGTGCATTGAGAAATCCACAATCATGCTAGACTGTAAGTCCCTAGAGTGCATTGAGAACGCCACATTGAGAGGCAATGCTGCATGCAACATGCTGGAGTGCACATTCCTAAAGGGCATTGAGAAAGCCACATTGAGAGGTAATGCTGCATGCAACATGCTAGAGTGTAGGTCCCTAGAGTGCATTGAGAAAGCCACAATCATGCTAGACTGCAGGTCCCTAGAGTGCATTGAGATTGCCACATTGAAAGGAAATGCTGCATGCAACATGCTACACTGTAAGTCCCTAGAGTGCATTGAGAAAGCCACAATCATGCTAGACTGTAAGTCCCTAGAGTGCATTGAGAAAGCCACATTGAAAGGCAATGCTGCATGCAACATGCCAGACTGTAAGTCCCTAGTGTGCATTGAGAAAGCCACAATCATGCTAGACTGTAAGTCCCTAGAGTGCATTGAGAAAGCCACATTGAGAGGCAATGCTGCATGCAACATGCTAGACTGTACGTCCCTAGAGTGCATTGAGAAAGCCACAATGAAAGGCAATGCTGAATGCAACATGCTGGAGTGTAAGCCCCTAGAGTGCATTGAGAAAGCCACATTGAGAGGTAATGCTGCATGCAACATGCTAGACTGTAAAGCCCTAGAGTGCATTGAGAAAGCCACATTAAAAGTCAAGGCTGTTTGCTGGAAACTGGAATGAGAGATTCTAGGGTTCCTCCAGAAATCTTCATAAAGCTGGGCCCCTAAACCTGCTCCAACACAGGTAGTAGCAGTGAGAGCCCCCTCGCACTACAGGGTAACGCAACCTCGCCCCTTGACATCTATTTCTGTGGCTAAAAAACTACACCATTTTAAACACCAACATCCATGAACTCCAGCATCACCTCTCTAACAGGACTTCCCCCATCACACTGGTCATGTATCTAAGATGTTCTGCCATCACCTCTGTCATGTGTCAAATTCTTTTCAAGAATTATAGTTTGTGGGTGTGTAGGTTCCTCCTACTACATTATTACTACCTTACAGCATCGCAATTAACAGATGTCACTATAACCAAACTCAGTGGTACTCATTTTATCAACTGATGAAGGATGAAAAAATGAGGTTGCCCTTCTGAAATTCATAAATACTGCTGCAGGTTGCACATAGCAATCATCTGAATTTGAAGTATGAGCATGAACAATTCCATTAAAGATGAAAATACAGGAACAATATGAATCTGTTTTGACGCACTTCTTTTGTAAACAAGCGCTCTATAAATACGCAATTACAGTAACAATTTACAATTACAAATTGCAAAACTACAGCTCGCGTTTCTCAGCTGACAGAACCACTTCTGTCATTTCTCAAGATGCACAGGGCCCGAGGCCACATTCTGAAGCATCTCTCCTTTTGGTGCCCGTCATTGTGCAAGCATGAGCACGTATTTTCTTTGGAGGTGTTTGGCTTTTAACGCGCCTGTCTACTGCACCACAGCGTGCACGTCTTTGCACAATGCACAGACATGCCACAGAAGTATGTTAGTCATGCTTTGCCTCAGGCGCACATATTGTTATTCATGATGTGAATAAAATATGCAGCCCCACAAAAACGCGGGCACTAGTTTCGGGGTCTAATAAGCAGATATCGGCGCCTAGTCAGCACTGGGGTTCACTTGGGAGCAGGGGCGGATCAGAGACCAAATGGGGGCTTGGAAATCCTAATGGCCGCACCCCACTTATTTGTGACTTGTGAAATGAAACAGTGAGTCCCACCACTCTCCACTGCACACGTGTTTTTACTGCAGCCCCTAACATAAGATATAATACCAATTTGAGTGTGATATTCTTATAATTATATGGCAGTGTTATTCTTATTACAAAGGAGTACATTTCACTTGTAAAAGAATCGGTTCTCCAATAGGCTATAATTATTAACGAGTGGTGATGTCACCTGCAGGGCCACTTGATCTGAAGCAGCTGCCAGAGGGGCGGAGGGACGGCTGTCTGTGCTGAGGAAGAAACGCTTTTCAACTTTACTAAACTCACCAGGGATGCTTTCTATTGAGTGCTGCACCTCTCCTTGCTGGAAGCACCATTTGGGAAGACGTCCAGACGTCAGCCACAAAGGCGCCCTCTTCAAACTCGGTGCTGAAAGAGGGCCATAGTCCAGCAGTGTTTCCATGTTTCCTGACAGTTGGTAATACATGCTAAAAAGCAGGTCTCTGGACAGTCCTCCGTGCACAGCTCTGTGACTTATTTAAAGTGATACACACATTTCATGTCCACAAGCCCCTAGGTTTATTTAAAGTGTTCTGTGAGTTATTTGAAGGGATTCACTGAAACAACAAGGCTAGGACCAAAATTGACTTCAGACCAACATGTCACCCTGCTGAGACAATTCCTAACTCATGCTGTCAATATTTCAGGGACTGGAGGGATCTTACAGCCCCCCCCCCCACCCCACCCCATAAATCCTTGCTCTGCACTTCCCTGGAGCAATAACAGAGCAAGGAATAGCAGTGCTGTAAATATCTTGTTCTTTGGCTTTCAAAGAAAAAGACAATTTATTTGCATTTGAGGACTAATAAGATCACATTATTTCTTAAAATATTTTAAGATGTGTAGTGAAGGATTTCGGAAATGTGTTCTAAGCATGCGACTCAATGCCACGAATGGACATATTTTGTTTGCTACCCACCTACTCATGTCCTCAACTGTTCATGTCTGCCTTTACTTCCCCCTCCACCTCTGCCCCCACCCCAGTGGCCCCACCTGTGAGCAGCCTGAAGCCATAATTGGGAACCTGGTCCGGTGTAAATCATAAAAAATGCACAATTAAGCTGTTCATTCAGATTTCGGCATAGACTGTAAAATTAGCAGTGATTGTGAAATACCAGTGATTTTACCATCTACTTTAGGCAGGATTTGGGCAATTTGCAATACTGCAACCAGAATTGTAGGTTGAGGTTTTCCTTGCAATCCAACATTTTTTACCTTTTACATACTTGTGGAGGTAAGCATTGCAAGTGGTTCCCATTGTTTGAACCTTTATTTTACTGCTTTCCTACAATGAAGTGATTTTCTTTTTCGCAAAGGGCAATGGGAATGGCGTGTAAATGATGCCTCCTCGCAGCACCTCAACCATGTGATGCATACAAGGTTCAGAGTGTGTCCTCAAATCACCTAATTTCTCTCTGAGTGGGCAGACCTCTCCTCCTCCCTCCTGGCCTCTACCACTCAACTCCTCCTCCTCGGTGACCTCAATATACATTTAGACTATCGTTGCTCCTCCTCTGTACTCTTCCATGACCTCTGCAACTCCCTCTCCCTGTCCATCCTCCCCTCTGGCCTGACTCACTCTGCAGGGCACACACTTGATGTCTTGATCTCCTCTGACCACCCCCTCTCCATCCCTCTGACCACTCCTCTCTCCTGGAGCGATCACTCCCTCCTCTCCTCTCATCTCTCCCTCTCTTGCCCCCAAGCCAAGCCCTCTCTTGCCCCCAAGCCAAGCCTACCCCAACACTGCCACCTATCTTCTCGGACATCCGGCCCATGAGGCGTGTGTCAGTTGAGGCTTTTGCTGACACTCCCCCCCCCAACCTTTGGCTGTCTCACATCCTGACACAGTGCTGCCTCTGTTCTACTCTTCAATTTCTGATATGTTGATGCTCTTGCCCCTGTCATGAGGATCCGTTTGAAGTCCAAAGCCAAGTGCAATTCCTGGTATGGCTCTGACCGAGCTACATTTAAACGTAAGTGTAGGGCGGCTGAGAGGAAATGGAGGACTTCCTGTTCATCCTCTGACAAACTGGTCTGTCGCCTGCTACAAAGGCAATACCAACTCTCTGTCCTCACCAAGAAGAGAGTCCACATTCAAGCACATGTCTATGTGGCATCTAACAACACGGCCAAACTCTTTAAAATCTTCAAGGTGCTGGCCAACCCTGCTGCAGTCTCTACCCCTCCTGTTGCCTCCCAGGCTCTTTGCAATGCACTTGCCTCTCACTTTATTAAAAAAAAAACCAGGACATCCTGTCCACCCTCTCTACCCACACCTCTCCTCTCCCCTCTTCATCTGTGCTTGCTGACCCTCCTTTTGCCACCCCCCACCATCCATCTCGTCCTTTCCTCTTTTCTCCTCTGGCGAGGTCGCTAGACAAGTCCAATCTATGAAAGCCTCATCAAAACAGGTTCCTCCCTGTTCCTCTAAAACGATCAAGGACCACATGGACACCCTCGCTCTGGCCCTTGTTGATTTTTGCAACCACTCCTTTGCCTCGGGATCCTTCCCCTCCCCTCTGAAGCACTCCTTTGTGCATCCTCTTCTCAAGAAACCCACAGCTGATCCTTCTTGTCCCGCTAACTATCGCCCAATTTCCATTACTCCCTTTCTGGCCAAACGCCTGGAAAAGTTGGCCATCTCTCAGCTTAACCTTCATTCCAATTCTGTTGGCTGTCTCCCTGACCACCAATCTGGCTTCAGAGATGCCAGAAGCACAGAAACTGATCTTCTGAACATCCGTGAAGATCTGCTCTCCAACCTTGACTCTAACATTCCCTCTGTCCTCATCCTCCTCGATCTCTCTTCTGCCTTCGACACAGTCAACCATACCATCCTGCTCAACCGTCTCTGTGAAAACCTGGGTATCACTGATCAGGCTCTGGCCTGGCTGACCTCTTTCTTCTCAGATCGACCCTCCCAGGTCCAACTTGGGTCTTTCCTTTCATCTATCTTCCTTTCTACCTGTGGTGTTCCCCAGGGGTCTAACCTCTCATCCTGGCTTTTCAACCAATACCTGCAACTCTCGCCCACTGCATTGCCATTTTCTGCTCAAATTTCCAGTGCTACGCTGACAGCACTCAACTCATTTCAGGCTGCCCTCTGACACCTCGTCTCCCTCTCACATCTCTGATTGCCTAACTGCCACTCAAGATTGGTGTGCCAATGATCTTTGTCTGAATGCCAGCAAGACGGAGATCCTCCTCATCGGCACACCTTCATCATCCTTTCCCCTCACTGTCTGGCCGGCCTCCCTTGGCCCTCCTCCTACCGCCACCTGCGAAGCTAAGAACCTCAGGGTTATCTTTGACTCCACCCTTTCCTAATCTGCCCACATCTCTGAGGTCTCTGAAAAGTCAAATTTCCTACTGTACCTCCTCAGAGGTACTCTGCCTTTCCACTCCTTCCCGCAGAAGCTCATGGTATCCCAAGCTCTGGTTCTCTCTAGCTTGGATTATTGTAGCAGCCTCTTTCTAAATCTACCTGCCTCTACCATCCGCCCTCTGCAACTAATCCAGAAGAGGACTGCAAGACTTGTCCTTGGCCTCAAGCCCTGGGATCATATCTCTCCACCTCTGAAATCTCTCCATTGGCTCCCAGTTGATGCAAGGATTAAATTCAAAACCCTCTGCATTGTCCACAAGGCTTTCTGGGGCCTAGGTCCAAAATACCTTCAGCTATCCCTCCGCAAATACCTTCCCTCTCGAGCTCTTCGCCCGTCTACCTCCAACTCCCTCAGGGTCAGTCGTTTTTCAAAGAAACGAGCTGGGGGTCGATCTCAGGCTTCGGATGGGACCTCCCTCTGGAACAGCCTCCCTGCCACTCTAAAACTTGAGGAGAACGATCTCTGGTTACGGAAGCACCTCAAGACCTTCCTCTTTTCTTCTGCCTTCTCTCCCCCTCTCCACTGCTGATCTGTTCTCTCTTTGAACCGTGCACCTGCCCACCCTCTGTCCTCGGGGCCCAGGTACCTGCTCACCCTGCCACCCTCCCACACTGCCTCTGGGCCCCCCTTGCACTGGGGTCTGTATTTGTACCCATACAGCCCCCCCTTTTTCTTCCTGCACTTATCAGACCTACCCTGTCTGCTGCCTTAAACCTAGCACTTGCAAATTGCTGGCTGCACTACCACTGTTTGTTGCCTTTATTATTTATTTAATTATTGTTATTTATCTGTTTCTCCTCTGCTTCGCACTTTCCACTTCTCCCCCTTCCATGCACTTTTCCCCTCCCCCTCTCCCATGCACTTGCGCATTCTCAATGTCACTGGGCCTAGTAAGATCGCTGTTTTGTTCTCCCCTGTTTCCCTCCCTTGCCTTGTCGAGCTCTGAAACACTTGTGTACGAGCGCAATAGAAATAAAATATCAATATCAATAAAACATGTTCATCCGAAGTATAAATCTCTGCTCTGCATTATCCACTTCCACGTTTACATTGAATGTCGAAATGGGGGAAGAAAAGTTATAACAGATACCTCTCTAGATTACCACTGGCAGAGGTGGTATTTCTGACAATCTGCCCAATTCAGAAGGGATTCCAGAAATACCACCTCCCCAGTGCTACACTCCGAATTTGAGAGATTTTCTGAAATACCAACAGAGGTATTTGACCCCCAAATTACCATAATGAGACCCATTAGACTGGGCATTTTCAGAACGCACAGCATATAGACGGACATTGAAAGTGGGACATTTTGATTGGATGCAGCCAACCATGTACAGGCTGAAAGTGTTGGCTGCCCGTATTGGCCATCAACATTTCTATCAAAGTATAAATGCTGGACCTCAAAATCCAGATGAACCCCATGAGAGGCGCAGGTAAGCTATGCATCCTACTTCTATTAGACCTGTTAGCCGCATTTGATTTGGTGGACCATGACAAACTTTGTAATACTCTGTCAGATAACTTCCATTTCTCGCATGAAGCCACCTGCTGGGTTAAATCCTTTCTTTCAGCAGGGACCTCAAGAGTTCCAATAAGAAAGGAAGCCGCTGAGACCATACTAGTCCCCATAGGGCATGCTGCAAGGCTCATGCCTTTTGTCCACCCTTTAATGCCCTCTCTCCAGCCACCTCCTACACCGCCAAGCTCATTGTGTTAAGTCGTCGATTTCTGACCCCAGAAAACTATATTAACATACTACTGCTAGGCTCCTCAAACACTAATCTGGCTAAACTCCAACTATTGCAAAATAAAGCACTGCAAGCAGCACTTGGCATAAAAGGAGGTAAGCACACTGGCTACCATTAATGCTAGAGTTATCTTTAAAACTCTCTGTATTACCCACAAATGCCTCACAAATGTCTCACCAAGACTGCACCCATCTACCTTAACAATGCATTTACCCATTACAGGGCCATACGAACACTGAGATCAATTAAAGTTCCCAACTCCTTGTTCCACGATTCAAATTAACAAGGGTGGGGGAGGGGTGCAGTTTCCCAGTGATGGCACCTAAAATCTGCAACTCCCTCCTCTTGCACACCGGAAATTAGCCTTCCCACCAGAGATTTTCAAAGTCGCTAAAAACCTGCTTTTTAACAAATACTAAGCAGTGGCAGGTACTCCTGCCTGACAATCTAGCCAACCCTTACCACGCGTGATCTACTTCCCCGACCCATTTGTCTGATAACTTTACTCGTGGTATATTTATACTGTGAATATATCTGTTTCTATTTGTAACTGTATCACTGTAACCAGAGATTCAAGTGTGTAACCCATGATGTGTCTTTTTTTTCTAACCCTAACACATCTGTATGAAAAGTAACCTTTTTCTCACTATAAGCAGAGATTCAAGCCTTCTGTAACCTACGTCGTGAAAACCCCGAGTTTGGGCGTATAACAAATGCAATAAATAAATAAATAAAAAATACTGAAAAAGAGGCATCATATTCTTATTGAGGCTGGTCTACTTACCTTTGATGAATGAAAACAATGACGTCAGTGAGAAGCCGAGCCCAGTAAAGACCCAGAGGGCAGAATCCTAATTTTCTGCCAGGTCTAGTCCTCCAAAAGTAAATGTGGGGGATATACTTTGGGGAGCTTGAAGGCTTGAAGCTCCAATAGAGGGCCGGGGTGGGAGGCCCTACTGTAAATAAAACATTGTGAGGCAAAAGCGATGCAAATGAAATCACCCAATGATCAGGATTGTAGCAGAAGCCTTTTCCCATCCATCCAACATTGGGAGGTTTATATAAGACAGTTCTGCAGCTGATGGCTGCCCCTTGGGCATCCTCTCCAAAAATATGCCTGGTAATTGCATCATACAAGTTCCAGAATTCTGTCCTTTAAAAGTTGTGTTCATTAAAAGTTTAGCCTCCACTCACACCATTAAAACTTATCTGTAGTTGAAGAGAAAACGAGTGATGTTATTGTGAATCTAGTGCATCGATAATGGGACGTCATTGGTATTGCTTTACAAAGCCCATTCAGTCAATTATTAAACATTTTCTCCAATTTAGATGCACTTTAAAGTTAGTGTCGTTATGTATTGCTGTCCAGATTAATTATTCTATGTATAAGTAGTTAGCAATGAGTGTAGTGTGTTGGCATGGGTGACACAGTTCCAGCGAACTCACATGTTTCAATTTACCCTGTTTAACCATGTCCAAGTTTTAAAATATAAGTTCCAATCAGTTTGATCCTGCATATCTAGGTTTGTATGGACGGAGAGCTTCAAAGCAGCATTCAGAATATTTGTGTTTGTAGGAAGGGAGAACCCCATGTTAGTTGTGTAGATGGGTGGGACCATCAAAGCAGTGTTTGGCTCACATGCACACGCATATTGTGGTAACATGGGAATTACAAAGCAGTTTTAGCAACATGTCAATTATGTTTTTAGGTGGAGAGGAAGGACACACCAGTGTTAAGCATATGTGTTCTGAGGGCAGGGAGAGTGCCACACAGGTGTGTAGTAGGAAATATAGATAGCCAAAGCAGAGGTATACATAGTTGTGTTCTGTAGGAGGAGAACACCTCAAGCCAAAGGACCACATCCCTCCAGCCTCAAAATGTCTCCACTGGATCATGGTGACTGTAAGGATCAAATTCAAGAGCCTCTGCTTCATCCACAAGGCTTTCTGGGGCCTCGGACCCCACTACACCCAACTTTCTCTCCCTAAATACCTCCCTGCTAGAGTCCTTCGGTCCTCTAGCTCCAACACTGTTCTGATCAGACATTTTGCCAAGCAGAGATTGGGGGCAGATCTCTTTCTTCAGCAGGAGCCTCCCTCTGGATCAGCCTCCCTGCCTCTCTCAGGCATGAGCAGGATCTCCATAAGTTCCGGAAGCTTCTCAAGACTTTCCTTTTCTACTCCTCCTTCCCTCTCCCCCTCTCGTGCTAATGTCCCCCTGCCGCAGTGACTCATGCCTTGTCCCTTATGAGTCTTACTGAGGCCAGACCCTCCTCAGCCAGTCTACTCCAGCACACCAAATCAGCACTTGCTCTCAGGCACCCTTCCCAGACCAGCCTCATCCTGGTCCACCCTGTCCCCACACTAGCTGATCTCTACCCCTGGATTCCCCTTGCACCTGCCTTCCTTGTATTCCCCTTAGTACTTGCCCAGCACCTGGGGCCCATCCTTCCTGCACTTCCCCCTCCCTCCTCCCTTACCCCAGGACATGCACCCCCTGCACTTATTGTCACTGTACTTGCACTGTTTGAATGTCACAAGGCCTAGTGGAACAATGTATTTTTTTTCCCCACTGACACCCCCTGCCCCTTTGTCTTCTGGCACCTGGAAACACTTGTGTATAAGCGCCATACAAGCACCCAATATATAGAAATTAAATAAATAAAGAAACACCAAGACAGTGAGAAGCCAAAGGGATATGCCCATAATGCATTTTGTTGGTAAAGGAAGAGCGCCAAAGCAAAGATGGGAATATGTGTACTTTGAAGCTGAGAATAAATCCAATCCTGTGTTATACACTTATGTACTGTAGGCAAGGAGAATGCCAAAGAGGTCTTAGTCACATGGGTGTTTTATCGGTGAAGGAAAAGTACAAAGAACCACCCCAAGTGTGGTTTGTTGGCAGAGGAGACTGAAAAATCAGTGTTAGACTCTTGCATGTTATTTGGGTGCTAGACACATATGTGTTTTGTAGGGGGAGAGATATTGAAAACAGTGTGATGCACACTTGTGTTTTGTAGATGTGGAGAACATTTGCTTTCACATATGGCTTAAAATCAAGGCAATGTACCCTTTTATAGTCGACTGCTCATCCGAAGAAAATGGGCGATGTACAAATGAATGAATCGTAGTACCTATGGCCCTCATTCCGAGTATGGTGGTAGTCATGGTGCTATTTGCGCCATGACTGCCTCCCATACCGGTACCGACTCCGGTTTGGTACAATGGGGACTTACCAGTCCATTCCGACCTTGGAGGGACCGGTAAGTCCCCATTTACCAAACCATTCCCCATTCCCAATTGAGCCCCCATAGGGCTCAATTGGGCCGTCCTTAACACGTGGTCAGACCAGGCATTAAGGAAGGGATGCTCGTAGTAGGGCGGTAAGGGATTACCGGCACCGGTCTCCTTACCCGTGCCCGGTATCCCTTACCGCCCTACTCGTAATGAGGGCCTATGTAATGATCCAAATGAAATATAACTCTGCTGTTTATCTTATGCAATATTGTTGGTCTATTAATCTAATTTTGTAATGTATGTATGGGTATTTTATGTGTGCGAAAGAAGTTAATGCTTTCTAAATGCACAAAAAATAAATAACAGCAGATGGGGAGAACACTAACACATTGTTACGCACTCCACCATTATCCCCTGCATCTATCTCCCACTTTAGTCACATTAATACTGACAATGTGCTTTCTCTACTGATGAAGGATAACCCTTCTTGTGCCCCATCAGACCCTCTTTTGCCTCAGCTAGTCAAGCCTATTGCCCCGTTAGTGGCCTTCTACCTCACTGAACTCTTCAAACTGTCCTTTCGACTCTTGCTTTCCCTCTCTCTTTTCATAACAGCCACTTTCATCCCTCTCGAAAAGGAAGGGGCTGACATGAACCTACCAGCTAACCTTTTCCATGTGTCTCCCTTCAGCACTCCTCTAAAATGCTCAGAAGGGTTGTAATCAACCGTCTTACAACTTTGGTAGTCATCCAAAATGTTCAACACCCTCTAAAAGCAGGTTTCCGCTCCTTTCACTGCACATAAACTGCTCTCATGAATGCTCCCAACTTCAGCGCCTCTGCTAGGCACTCCAACCTATCATCTATCCTAATTCTCCTTGACATGTTTGCTTACTTTTACACTGTTGATCACTCTGGTCTCCTTAATAATATCTGCTCTTGGGATTCACTATCGAGCCCTTGCCTGGATTGAATCCTACCTTGCAAATTGCCAATTCTCTGTTCCCCTGAGCAACAGCACCTCTCAACTCACTCCTCTAACCGTTGGTGTTCAACAAGGCTCTGTTTTAGGTATGATCCTCTTTACACTCTGCACCTGTATGCCTGAGATTTTTATGCGGGTGTTGTGTTGAATTGTGCCACCATCTTAGTGTGATTTTGCTAACATTTGAAAAAATTACTTCTTTTGCATGCTTAATACCTGACTGAAGCGGGGATATGCTGCTTTAGCTTTTCATCACATTTCCTTAACTTGAATCATGCCTGTCAGCTTGCACGCCTCACAATTCTGATCGCTGTGCAGTTCAACTGAGCTACATCTCCCATCAAGCCTCAGGGAGCTTATGCCCATCAGTGGCATGTTACAGTGTAGCAATCTAGACTCTGAATTTCAATATCTAGACTCTACATTTCATCATTCACATTCACATTAAGGCGAGGGGTTTAACTTTAACTAGGGGCAAGGGTGTGAGACTCATTGATGGACTCAAGAGTATGAGTCTCAGGTGGAATTTAAATATATACCAATGCACAGAGCACATGCTAGAAAATGATCATTTTGCTCCATGACAGCTATCTGCTGGGCTGAGTTGCATTAAAAAATAATACTAACATGAAACTAATATACTAATTACCCCAACCCGTATTTAACATGTAACTGATTCCCATAATAACATTTAGTGCAAGTGAGTCAATGATATAAGCTGGATGCAGATTGAGCACAATGCATGATGCTCAGAAATTGGAAAAGTAAAATGATTTAAACGTGCAGGCTGGATCTGTGTTGTAAGCTGAGGAATGTGAAGACCCTTTATACTAAAATCATGGCATTGGTGTGGGGCAGGAAGAAATGTAGCAAGATCTATTCAGCAATATGGTGTGTGTTTCGTCTAAAAGGCACAGAGGAAATCACATTATATTTTACTGTGAAGATCTTGTCAAAGGGAGATGCTCTTGAGTGACAGGGGGTTTTATGAAAAGGGTTTGAGGCAGAGTTGCTGGGCATTCTTGCACTCACTGACGGAGGGAAAAGAAGGCTATCTGCTGGGCTGTCTCTCTCCTGGGTTGCCAATCATTAGAATAGCTGCGAAATCTCGAGCAACCTTGATCCTGGGTCACTGCCAAACTGAGTTGGGGAATATCGCCAGCTTAACCTAGGTAATTATGCTGTTAATTGAGGCATCTGAAGTGGCTGTTTGAGACTATGTAGCATAGCTTAAATAGTTCTGTTCAGTTTAGGCACTGCATTAGTGATACAAATGTAAATGTGCATGTAAAACTGTGTTTATATTTCTCAAAGTTTTGCTGTTATTCAGAGATAAAACCTTGTTCATGTTGGGAATCACAACGTGGGCGCACATGTCATTACATAATTATAGTCTATGATAAGGAACGCATTTGAAAAGGTAATTTAGTTTCAGTGTATTTCTTCTGCATTCAGTCTCATTGATTTGACATGCATAGAGAGATAAACGTGCTGTAAGAAATATCTCAAACCAAAGATAGCCGCAGTAAACTGTTTTACTTAGAGAGGCTGACTGAATGTTTTGTATTTTATTTGCATACTTTACATTTGTTGAAACACAGCCAAGAGGTCATACATGTGATGTTGTAAATAAAACATCACAGGAGAGCATGAGCCATTTATTCAGAGTGTATTATGTCCAGTATTTGTTTATTGTTTGTGACCCTGGTAACAAAAAATTATTAGGCAGTATTCTGAAATTAGTCTCACCACCACAGCAAAATAGCACAAAATACCACAAAATATCTCCAACAGATTTGATGCATTAGCCGGGAAACTATAACATAATTACTGGGCTTGAGTTTGCACCCTAAAGCATAACCATATTGTGCACTCCATCATTGAATTATTGATGTGAGGTGCTGCAGTACTGTCTGCTCACTTGACGCTCATTATAGTGTTATTGGCAGTAGTGCTGCCAAGTCCCAGACTCAAGCTGAGTTTTCTGAATGTGTTTAATTACCTCAAGGCAAAGTTTATGCCCATGCAGTTTGGTCCTCAGAAAATGTGACAATATGCAAAAACAGAATTACCACAGGGATAGAAAGGGAGGCATTTAAAAATATTTTTGATGAAGGAAGCATAGTGCAGGTGTGCCTCCTTAGGTTGTTCCGAGCGACAGAACTTTGGCTCCTGCTACACAGATCCATAAAGATGCAAGAGAAAGACAGTGAAGTCATTAGAAAGTTACAATGCAGTTTGGACAATGAATGTGATCAGGTGCAGCAATTGAAAGCGGGATTAAAGAAGATGGAGCTAGGCACAGAATTGCAAACCAAATGCAGATGTTAAATGGTCCATCCAAAAGTAAGGCTACACTTTGAGCAACCACTCCACCATGTAAGGTCCCTTGGCCCCCTTCCTGCCCCTACCTGCAAAGCTAAAAACCTCGGGGTCATCTTCGACTCCACACTCTCCTTCTCTCCTCATATATCTGACGTCTCTAAGAAGTCACACTACCAGCTGCACCTCCTCAGAGGTATTCTTCCCTTCCTCTCCTTCCCCCAGAAGCTCACTGTCTCCCGAGCCCTGGTTCTCTCAAGGCTGGACTACTGTAACAGCCTCTATCTTAATCTGCCTGCCTCCACTCTCCGCCCTCTGCAACTTATCCAGAACAGAACTGCGAGACTTGTCCTTGGCCTCAAGCCCAGGGACCGTATCTCTCCAGGACTGAAATCTCTTCACTGGCTCCCAGTGGCTGCGAGGATTAAGTTCAAAACCCTCTGCATTGTCCACAAGGCCTTCTGGGGCCTGGGGCCTAAATACCTTCAACTCTCTCTTCCTAAATATCTGCCTTCACGAGCCCTTCGCTCATCCGTCTCCAACTCCCTCATGGTCAGCCGCTTCTCGAAGCAACGAGCTGGGGGTAGATCTCTCTGCGCAGCAGGGGCCTCCCTCTGGAACAGCCTTCCTGCCTCCCTGAAACTTGAGGAGAACCATCTCCGGTTCCGGAAGCACCTCAAAACCTTCCTCTTCGCTTCTGCCTTCTCTCTCCCTCTCCCTTGCTAAACCTGCTAAACTCCCCACTGAAGTCTGCACTAAACCTGCATCTGGGCCACTCTGTGACCTCGGTCCAGGGCCCAGCCACTCTCCACTTGCACTGCCTCCCTGGCTCCTCCTGCACTGTGGGACTGTCACTGCATCCCTACAGCCCCCTTCCCAGCACTTGCTCTGCACTTACCTCGCACTTGCCACCAGCTGGCCCTTTTATTTACTATTTATTATTTATTATTTTATTACGCTACTTACCTTGTACTGCACTTTCCCCCCCACCTCCTCCCCCTGCACTTTCTCCTTTTCCCCTTACCTCTGCACTTGCACGATCTGAATGACACCTGGCCTAGTAGGATCGTTTGTCTGTCTTCCCCTTGTTTCCCTCCCTCCCTGCCTCGTCGCGCCTTGAAACACTTGTGTATAGGCGCGTTACAAATACCATATCATATCATATCATATCATTCCTCGCTGATTTCCTCAGGGAGTTGCTAGAAATACAAAAGATGTCCTATCTCATATAGTAAACTTGAACTTACATTAATTAACACCAAGTCCATAGTTGTATCATCCACAAAATGGATCAAAACTATTTCTCTAGGGACAACAGTTCTGAGTCGTGGAACAGCATGAATTGATGAAAGCTTATTTCCACTGGCTCAGATGAATGCAACAGAAATTCTATCCTACAACAACACACATTTTGGAACTATTCTCATGTTGGAATATGTTAGATTCAAAATGAGCTTTGTCTACATGTTTGAAAAAGTGGTTGTGAAACATTTTGCATAACCACTTCTTGCTATATAACTGAGATAATGCCAAAGAATTGGAAGAATCTATGGTCAAATTATAAAAATCAATGGTACTCCCATCTTCTGCCTGCAATTTCAAAGAGTTTAATTAATCGTTCACACAGGTTGTTGATATATACAGAAGAAGATCTGCCTCTGGGGCACTTGGCTCTTGTCTCTTTTTTGCTTCCCTGCAGGCGGTTTAACTTCAGAAATGTCTTCCAAGTCAAAGGACGCAAATGTATCTATGGTTTTATTCCAATTAATCCCCCATAGGAAATGACTTGAATCATTGTTCTTCGTTGAAACTATATTTTTAAGTTTGTAGACTTTTGTTTTCTGCAGAGGCTTGCAACACTTCTGTTCAGTCTCCAGTTCACACCTGCTTCAGCCATTACTAATTCTGCATTAAATGTAAACTCAGAAACCCCCTGACAAGTCCAAACCTATAATATTGTCCGGGCTTGACATTGATTTTCCATTCAACAATTTCTATTGCCCCTTTTTTCAGTCAAAACATACTCTTCCAAGAAACTTATTTTAGAATTCATAGAGTTTCAAATTACCTTCTGATCTTTCAGATCTTTGTTAATTGAATCATATAACCATACTGACAAATTTAAAGTAAAATGGGGTGCTGATATGGTGTCTGAATACAAGTTTGTAGTGAGCTGTGGGGATAGCAAAAGATGGGATGAAGACAGGAGATAAGGAGTCGGATTGCACAATCTGTACGAGGTAGAATCTCGCATAATTTGATCCAAATAAGGGATGGTGAATCGTGCAACGAGCCAAAGGACACTTGTTGGAGGCCTGACTGAGCATCATTCAAGGATAGTTCAAGGGAATCACTATCCTTATCACCCCTCATACTGGCGTCCAATGCTTGATCCAATTCAGGGTGAGAATCTGTGGCAGGAAGCAAGTCAATCTCTATATTAGTTTCAGACCCAGCATCCCTCAAGCAACCTTGTTGCACACTTGATGGTTCAGGATGCCAATCCTGAAAAAAGTTTATTATTCAAGCTGTTGAGGATGTACTAATTACTAGGGCTATTAGGAGGATATAGATTACGAATTGGAGTAGGGAAGATGCTTCCTGAGTAGGCAATGCAGGTTGTGCCACATGAGAGTTGTAGCAATGCTTGGGTGAGGCAATGCTTTACTGAGTCATTTTTGCATTGTGCAGCCTAATTGGAGATGGGTGTGGAGTAGGGCATTCACTTGTAACAAAAACTGATGACACAGACTTAACACGCTCACCATATTGTGTTGGTCCCAATCGATCTCAACAGCTGCCAACTGCACTTGATGCATACTGATTTGCGCGTTTGATTCGTGCAATGCACTGGTTATAAAGTTCCATCTTCCAAGCTCAAAAAATTAGAGCAGCTCAAGCAGTTCACCAGCAACCTCGCTCAGCTCAGTCTCCAGACGATAGTTGCTGCCTCCAGCTTCACTTGTCGTGCAGCACTTTGGAACCTATGTTTAGTTTTTGGTCCATTTTGCCTGTCTCCCTTATGCCTCCCTTATCCAGCTCATGTACTGCTGCTCCATGGGGATAGTGCTAGGAATGAAAAGGGACAGAGGGGCTATTCACAACATACATTTGAGGATAGGCACCTATTTACAAAAAGGTTTATTTTCTGCAAGAATTCCCTCTTTAGAAGAAAATGATGACTTCAGAGGAAACACCAGACTGGTCATGGCTGATGACAGCAACAACATGTTAGCAGTCTTGGGGTGCTGAGTGGTCTGCATGTAGATTTAATGCAATTTGCCCTAATGTCCTGGAATATGAGGGGCAATTCTCAAGCTCTTCACAGTTATTTTCCAGCCAGTAAAGAGTGGTTTGTTCAGCCAGCCATATGGCGGATTGTTAACCGTTGTCAAATCTACTACTAACTTAAAGATTGTGAACTCAGATGCTTATTGGGGGGCCCTATTGACTAATGTGCAGATCCTGGGGCCAAACCCAATCAGTCTTCTCTTCATCAAAGTATATTGGCATGAAATCTAAAATCCATTGGGAGGACAAATTCTCATCGGAAAGGCCTATCGACTGTTGTCCCCACTTTTGTTCAACCTCTATCTGAGGTGTCTCTGCATAGTGCTTGAGAACATAGGAGCCTACTTTACAAACTATGCAGATGACACCATCCTGGTGGTTGAACTAAGTGGGTGTCACATCCAGGACTGCGCCAAGGTGGGAACCATATACAATATCATCAAGGCCTGGATGGTGAGGTACTGGATGTGCCTGAATGGGAGGAAGACATAGCTGATGATATTTGGCTCAATTCAAGCTCGAGCCAAACTCGGCCCCCTTTGTAAGTCTTTTACCATCAAAGATGCCTTCATTCCTGTCAGTGAGAAAGTGAAAATGCTTGGTATGGTACTTGAAGCCTCTACAGGGGCTGAGGCACCGGTCATGCACCTACAAAAAAACTGCCAGTACTATCTACACCTACTCAAGTCCATCCAACCCTACAAGAAGAATAGTGCCACAATAGCTAGAGGAATAATTTTGTCTCGGTTGGATTATGGGAATGCACTGATGCTGGGAGCCAGTACAGGATGCCAGACCATTTTAAACAATGCAGTGAGAATAATAAAGAAGAGATCATGGAGAGAGCATATTACAAGAGATAGAACTGACCTACATTGGCTCGTCGTTGAAGAAATAATTATTTTTAAAGGCCTGACACTGGCACATAAATGCTTGTTTGGACAGGCACCAGGTTATCAAACGGCATGCGGGGAGCGTTTCCAGTGAGAGTAGGCCAAAACTGGAATAAACTACCAATCGAGCTAAGGCTTGAAAGGAACCACAACAGCTTTAGAAAAAAGCTGGAAACACACCTGTTTAAGTGAAATGAGATTTCTCAGATTATAAACCCCTCCTTTTAGCGAGCTGCCCCTTGTCTTGTATTCATATGTTTTGTTATTGTCTTGTCATGGCGCCTCGATACCCGAGGGCTGCCGTGCGGTATAAACCTATGAATAAAAATTAAAATAGAATGAGAAAGTGTTAAAGCTCACCCCCTTTTTGGAAAATTTTACCTCCAGGGTCAACGACTGGTGTCTAAAAAATGTGGGGAGTGTGATCATGTTGGTGGGGGATCTGAATTCTGATTGTAGTGAGTATGATCCGGATCTTAGTTGTACTGGTTCCAGTATGGCATTGTCAAAAAAGCAGCATCATGAAGACCATTGGGTCAAGATCATGAGTGGTTTGAGTCTGTCCCCCCTGAATGGGACAGTGAAGAGGGGCATCACACCAAACCCTAGTTGGCAGAGTCGTAATACTCACTCAACCATTGATCATTTTTTTGTTGGGGATTGGTTGAGCGGGACATGTATATCACTCCATGTGCTTCCAACTGATTCGAGTGACCATCATAGATTGGTTGCTCTATTTGCTTTTCGGGTGTTGGCCCACCAACAGTGAGATCCTACTGCAATTGACATAGTAGTCAACCCGGGGGGGGAGTAATCTTGTCTCTTGGAGCCCGACCTTGGCATCGAGGGTGAACAGATCATAAATGGATATATTAGAAGGCTCCTATGTTGAGCGGAAGCACATTCTGTTATCAGCTTCCAACCTTGAACACCTCACAGCCATTTTGGTCATTTCCAATCAGTGGAGTGTCCCCAGAGTTCGACAGACCCCCCCCATCTACACATATATAGTGAGGAGGTGGGAATGAGAAGGAGGCAATTGAGGAAGGAGGTTAGGCACCTAAAGCAACGTAGGGATATGTCATCTGAGGTTGAAAGGAACCTAATCAAACAAAAAAATGAAAAATATTGGAACTGAATTAAACAATCCATACGTAGGAGGCTCCAGGATGACACAGAGGCCCTTTTTTTGCATCTGAGAAATAAAAACATGCAGGCTTTTTAGTGACTACTGAATAACATGGACTCCAATGAGCAAGGAATGCAACTAAATGCTGTTTTGGAGTTCAAATGAGTCAGGTATTGTACTGCCCTTTTTTCATTGCCCACATATATGATGGATTATGTTTTTCCGTTTGGAGATTCTGAGGTTAGAATGGATCTGGCACTTGTTGGTACTGAAGTAATCCTGGATAAGATACATAGGATTAGTTCCTCAAGAGTTACCGGTCCAAATAAATTGTCACATCTCCTGTTGAAGAGTAACCCTGATCTATGGGCATCTGTTCTGGAACCCCTCTTTCATAGCATTGTGTTATCTTAGCAGTTCCCATCATCATGTTCCAAAGCCCATATACTGCCAATAAATAAGAAAGGATCCTGAAACTGTTCCTTAAATTATCGGCCCATTGCCCTCCTGGATGTGGACAGCAAGATTTTTGCAGGAATCTTGCTGACCCATCTAGAGGCATGGGCAGCATCTTCAGGCCCACTAGCCAACAGGCAGATTGGCTTTCAGTTAAACCTGGGTCATCTTTAAATGGGCTGATAGTAAAGACCCTGGGAGGGGAAATTTCTTTCGGTCTGCATGGCCTCAATTGATCTAACTGCGGCGTTTGATGCTGTATATGCATTTTTCCCCCTGCCTGTTCAACCTTTATCTCCATGATATTGGGGATTTGTTGGCACCAAAGACCTTCATTACACGAGCTATACATAACACAGCCGATATGGATCTCATATGCGGACGACTTTGTCACTTTGACTGCACCCTGATAGGTCTCCAAAGTTTATTAGACATTAATACAACCTATATGAGTAATCATTCTCTATTGATCAATGCAAAAAAGACCTGCATTTTGCAATTTGCTAGGGGCTGCACTACACGATCGTTTCATTGGCATATTGGCTCAGAACCAGTTATGAGGGGGTTGGGTATTTTTGTGGAGATTTGGGGCCTGAGGGTATTTTTTTACCGCCGAAAAATAATTTAGCAACAATCACTCCTTGTATTCAGATTGGGCCATGTACAACAATAATACAGTGGACATGCATTATTTCAGCACACAGACATGCGTAGTTGGTATGCGTGGTTGGTATGCGTGGTTGGTGGTATTTTTGTGAGCATAATTCCCTTGTTTTATTTGTGGCCCCAATATCCAGAACCCCTTACTTTTGTTTAGATTTTTCGTGTAATCACTAGAGAGACCTCAGGCTTGCATTTCAGGAACACCACATTTTCATTTTTAGTGTGCCACCATGGGCAATTTCTCTCTGTCTTATCTAGGGCAGCGAGCTATCATGTGGTATTTTCACTATCTTATATACGGTAGTGAACTATGTCCCGGGCCTCCCTTTTTGCCAACTCATAGACCTCCGGCAGACTACAACACACACAGTTAGTTATAATTGCTCATACTGAATTACATTGTGCACACGGCTGCAGCCAAATCTTATGTTTAGCTACCTTGAAAATGACAATTGCACTGTCTAAACATCTCCCCACATCATCAGCACTGTATTGGTAAATATAAAACACACCACCCGTCTGCTTTCAAATATTTTTGTGTATTATAAAAGTTGCATTTAAACACAATCTCACTCTTTACAGAAATAAATGAAATAGGATACATTGAAAAGAGAGTGGCGGAGACAAGAACTCAATTTGCAGCCTTAAACACGTGAGTAAAGCACAGGAATCTCCTTTCCTACACTGACTGAATATTCTCGTACACACTCAGCCCCCACACCTCAGCGAGATAATTACCAGGCTTATTCAGCATGTAACTTCTTTGGCTGGTCGCCTTCTGGAGGGGTTCACCCAGCAAGGACAAGCATCTGCCATCACTCGAACTGGGACTTGTTGACTGGAAAAGCCAGTCTCTGCAACCAAGTTGAATCTGCTTTAGGAATCAGGCCTCCCCAGCTGTCAACCCCGTCCTTCTTCGAGCTGTGTCAAGATGTCTCTCCCTTTCTTCCCCCAGATTCTGCAGCAAAGCACTAGTCACAGCCTCCAACATGATGCTTGATGTGACATGCTCCAATCAGAATCAATCATGTTCTATACTCCTACTTTTAACAATGGTTCTTCTTGTACAGTTGCAACTGTAACAAGCTGATTTCCTGCTTATTCGAAGTCTTTGCTTCCTGCAGTTACTGTGGACAGAGCACAGGAAGGCAAAGGAAAAAAAAAAAAAACCTTTAATGTGTGTTTAAAACTGATTTTCAGAGTCTGCCTCTTTTTGCAGTGAAGACACATTCTTTTATTAATGAGTTATAATTATTAGTCTTGTTAGTGATATTAGTTTGTTAATTACCAAATGTGTCTCTTGCAACATAGGCATTTCAGGTGAGAAATGGTGTGCATTTTGAAGGTACAGATGTGTGCTTTTAACTGTGAAAAATGTATTTGCATTTTATATGTAAAAATCGTTTTTGACTGAATAACCTGCCCTTACTTATATGTCCATGTTACACTGGCAACCCATAGCTTGAAACAACTGCATCATAGCAATGCACCAAACCCATGCAGTGGCACTGCACTTCAAAAAAAACATGCTATACATTGATCCTGTGGAGTGGTGCTGTACTCTGTGCTCCCAAAACACACTAAACACTCCTGCAGAGGGTTAACTGTGTATTATATCTGGGTTTTTAAATCTTGGCAAACCCATCACTATCCAGACTAAAAATGTGGTTGAAGGAGATAATTGTGCCTTTCACCTATCAACTGAAGAAGGTGGATGCCAGATATATGACATATTCCATTAAAGCAGCAGTAAAATATTATGAGGGTAAAATCCAAAGGTTGGGTGTATACCCACTGCAACATTTGGAGGTATTACCATGTTTGGTGTAATTTACTACCGGTTCCCAAATCAGTCCCCATTTATCTAATCCTTTATGAGTTGGGCGTGATATCCCTCCATGCACATGCACACTGAAGAATATTGGCATTGCCCATAAAAATCTTGACCCTGGGTCCTAATACCTTGTTTGAAGATCTGAATGCGATCATGCTTTCCAGGAAATGCAGATGGCGAAATGAAACCTGTGGCAATCGTGAGCGTTGGTTATCTAAAATAACATGCACGTTTGAGGACCTCAAATGTGACCCATGTAGAGTAAAGAGGGTGCTTTTTAGCAGAGATTGGGTATCTACAATTGAGAAAATGCATGACTACCCTTCCCTGCTATATCTTAGGACAGATCATAAAAAACAAGGTACCCAAGTGCCGTTCTTAGCAGTTTGTCTATCTGAAGTGTTGACGTGCTCATTCCGGCGTTTTCGTTGGAATCTGTGTTTGACCAAGCAGGTTCTGATTAGATATAGCCAATTGGAAGACGATCAAGCATGTTGTCATTTATGTGATGGGGGGAGGGTGAAACCATTAGACTTCTACTGAAAGAGTGCGTAGCGATTCACTGAGTGAGATTGAATCATCTGGTAAAGTTTCGAAGTGAACTGGAGAGGTGGTTGCGGGACCAGGTTTTGCAGAATGCCTTTCGGGTAGTACCACCTCCACAGTCATTTTTTGCAAGGTTACATTTAGAGGAGCTTCTGGGACTGACCCCATTGAGCAGGTGTATTAGTGGCAATCCATTGAGAGTAATACCAATGAATTGACTCATGGTTTTATTATTTTTATTCTCTTCTTCTTTTTTTTTCCCCTTTAACACTTTGTTTTGCTTGTCTTGAATTCATTTAGATTCTCTTGTATTGTATTAATGGAAGGTTATTTGATGATATTCTTTGAAGAAGAACTGTTATTGGTGTGATTGTATTCATGTGGTATCTGCATTTAGTTTATTTGTTAAAGGTTCAAATTGCTTTTCATAACCAATAAAAAAATACAGAATAAAAACTAAAATCTAGGTGTTTTTGAATTGCTGTTTGTGTTGAAACTAGGCCCTTTTCCCTCCTTTTTGGAAAGTCAAATCTAGGTGTTTTTGCATTGCTGTTTGTGTTGAAACAAGGCCTTTTTCCCTCTTTTTAGGAAAGTCAGATGTAACTGTTTTTGCATTGCTCTTTGTGTTGAAAGTAGGCCTTTTTCCTCTTTTTAGGAAAATCAAATCTAGGTGTTTTTGCATTGTTGTTTGTTTGAAACTAGGCCTTTTCCTCTCTTTTTAGGAAATTCATATCAGGTGCTTTCATCTTCCTCTCCCTCTTGAGGCCCCCTTTGGCCAACTCTCCCTCTCCTCTTCCTTTTTCCTCCTTCGCTCTGATGACATCTCTAGACAAGTCTGATCCATGAAAGTGTCGTCCAAACAGGTGCTCCAGAACTATTAAGGACCACATTGCCACCCTCACTCCAGCCTTGACCAATATCTGCAATAACTGTTTCACCACTGGAACCTTCAAATCTCCCTTGAAGCACTCCCTTGTGCACCCCTCCTAAATAAAATGTCTGCCGATTATACATGTGCGGCAAACTATCGCCTGATTTCTATCACTCCTTTCCTGGGTAAACCTCTGGTAAAGCTGCCCATCTCCCGGCTTACCCTCCACACAGATTCTGTTGGCTGCCCCCATGACAATCAGTCAGGCTTCAGAGCAGCCATAGGCATGGAAACTGTTCTCCTGAAGATCTGCTCTCTAACCTCAACTCCAGCTCTGCCTCTGTCCTCATCATCCTTGACCTTTCCTCTGCTTTCCACATGGTCACTCACGCCACCTTGATCAACAGACTCTGTGTGAACCTGGCCCTCACAGATTAGACCATGGCATGGCTGACCACATTCCTCTTGGACAATCCCTCCCAGGTCCAACTTGCGTTCTTTCTCTCCACCACATCTCTATCCATTATGCAGGACTCATGTGCATCCAAATAATGATATTTGCCTTAATGCCAGTAAGACTGAGATCCTTATCATCCCTCTCTCACTCTGGCCACCCTCCTTGGGCCCTCTACCCTTGCCTTCCTGTGAGGCAAAAAACGGTTGTGTCATCATCAACTTCACCCTCTCCTTCTCTCTTCACATCAACGACCTTGCCAAAAAGGCCCACTTCCATCGGCACCTCCTCACAAGTATTCTACCTTTCCTCACTTTCCCCCAGAAGCTCACTGTCTCCAGAGCCCTGGTTCTCTCCAGGCTGAACTACTGCAACATTCTCTTTCTCAATCTGCCTGCTTCAACTCTCCGCCCTGTGCAACTCAGCCAGAACAAGACTGCAAGACTTAACCTTGGCCTCAAGCCCGGTGACCGTATCTATCCAGCCCTGAAATCTCTCCACTGGCTCACGGTGGCTGCAAGGATCCAGTTCAAGACCCTCTGCATTGTCCACAAGGCTTTCTGGGGCCTCGGACCCCGCCACACCCAACTTTCTCTCCCTAAATACCTCCCTGCTAGAGTCCTTCAGTGCTCTAGCTCCAACAGTCTGCTGATCAGACATTTTGCCAAGCAGAGATTCAGGGGCAGATCTATTTCCTCGGCAGGAGCCTCCCGCTGGATCAGCCTCCCTGTCCCTCTTAGATTGGGCGGATCTCCTTAAGTTCCGGAAGCTTCTCGAGACTTTCCTTTTCTCCTTCCGTCTCAACCTATCGTGCTAATGTCCCGCTGCCACTTTGACTCGTGCCTGGTCCCTTATGAGTCGTACTGAGGCCAGACCCTCCTCAGTCAGTGTACTCCAGCACACCAAATCAGCACTTGCACTCGGGCACTCTTCTCAGACCAGCCTCATCCTGGTCCACCCCGTCCCCTCACTAGCTGACCTCTACTCCTGGTTTCCCCTTGCACCTGCCTTCCTTGTACTCCCCTCAGGACTTGCCCAGCCCAGCCCATGGGGCCTCTCCTTCTTGCACTTCCCCTCTCTCCTCCCTTACCCCAGCTCTTCCACGCTGTCCCCTCCGGCACTTATTGTCACTGCACTTGCACGGTCTGAATGTCACAAGGCCTAGTAGGACAGTGTTTTGTTGTTTTTTAAACATTGACTCCCCTGGCCCCTTTCTTTTGTGCTTCAGGAAATATGTGTGCATAAGTGCCATACATATGCCCAATAAATGAAAATAAAATAAATAAATAAACACCAAGACAGTGAGAAGTCAAAGCAGTGAGAACACTATTTGCTTTTGATGTAGGTTGAGGAGAACTTCAAAGCAGGGTTATGCCCAAATGCATTTTGTTGGCAAAAAAAGAGCAGAAAAGCAAAGTTAGGATTGTGTGTGCTTTATAACTGAGAAGAAATCCAAAGCTGTGTTAGCCACTTTTTTATTGTAGGCAAGGAGAATACCAAAGTGGTCTTAGGCACATGGGTGTTTTATCAGTAAAGGAAAAGGCCAAAGAACCGCTCCAAGCATGGTTTGTTGGCGGAGGAAAATGAGAAAGCAGTGTTAGACTTGTGCCTGTTACTTGGGTGCTAGAAACACATGTGTTTTGTAGGGGGCGAGAACATCAAAACTGTGCGATCCACACATTTGTTTTGTAGATGGGGAGAACACTAAAGCAGTGTTAGGCAATCTACCATTATCCCCTACATCTTCCTCCCTAGTTACACTAATACTGACACAGTGCTATCTCTACTGATGAAGGCTAACCCATCCTCCTGCTCCTCAGCTAGTCAAGCTATTACCCCATTAGTGACCTCGCACCTACAAGGAGCTCTCAAGACTGGAGCTTGACAAAGGGCTTTCTTAAGTCCTTCAAATGCATTGGTGCACTCCTCATTCCACCTGACCTTCTTGGGGAATTTGTGTGAGGAGATCACATTCAAGGGAGAAGCTATGGTCCCATTGTTCTCAATGAAGTTCCTATAATAACCAGTGAGACCTTGGGTTTGAGTACTAGGGGTGCCCCAGTCTTGTACAGCTTATTTCACCTCCTCCTACCTCATGTCCAATGTAGACCACGTTATGCTGACCAATTTGACTATGGTTAGATGGGCTACTCAAGTGCCTGCAAAACATATACAAGGTGGTCAAGATGGTCTTCCCAAGTTGGGCTGAACACAGCAATGTCATCCAAGTATGCCATGCATAAGTCATCCATCCCATTCAGAACATGATTAACCATCCTCTGGAATGTAGCAGGTGCATTTTTCAGTCCAAAAGTCATAACCTTAAACTGGTAGAGGCCTTCTGGGGTGGAAAATGCAGTTTTCTCCTCGGCATGGTCTGCCAGAGCTATTTGCCAATAGCCTGATGTTAGGTCAAATGTACTGAGGAACTTAGCTGAACAAGTTTGTCCACCAGTTCATTTGTCCTAGGTAAAGGATGGGCATCAGTCGTGGTGAATGCATTTAGAGCTCTATAGTACACACATCATCTCACCTCCTTGGATCCTGCTTTTGGCACTAGCACAACCGACTAGCCCATGGATTTGTAGATAGCTCTATTACCCAAGATCAAGCATCTGCATGACCTCTTCCTTTATGTGGGTTATTACATGGTCTGCCATCATGTAACCCATGCATTTGACAGGGAGACAGTCACTAGTGAGTATACCATGCTTGCCCCAAGCCTGGTGTCACTGAAACAGAGAAGCAAACTGATTTAACAAAACCCCTTCTATTTTTCCATCTAAAGGCTGTCCCCCCTGAGAAGGTCAGGTAGAGGTACACTCTCCACCTTGATCAGATGCTAAGAGAAAAGCTCCAAGTTCTGGTCTGGATCCATATGGCTTTATGCGGTTAGTGTGAAAGTCCCTAGGGGCCTCCTTGGGATTGCCCAAGTCCACTAAGTAATTGACCTCTCCAGGTTTTTCCACAACCTTGAAAGGTCCAATACATTTGTCCTGTAAGGCCCTCTGCTTTGTAGGCACCATAACTAGAACTAGCTGGTCTGGCGTAAACTCAAGTTATCAGAAGCTTCTGTCATCATTTGTGTCATTATCCTTCGGAGACCTAACACATAGTCAGTGGTCCTCATTACGAGGTTGGAGGTAGCCTTGCTGGTAAAACCGGCAAGGCTACCTCCAAACACGCATCCGGGTCTAGCATCCGTTTTAGCCCCATGGGAATAGGAACATCGGATGCACCGACATACTGTGCTCGCAGGTGCCCCACTTCCCGCCAGGTCAGACCTCTTAGAGGCGGGTGTCATTTTCATGAAGTCAGGGGCACAGGCATGCAAGAGTGGCATGCACAGGAGACCTGGGTGGACACTGTCCTGGTGCCTTTGGCGCCAGGCTCATGAACAAAAGTAAACAAGAACATCCATTTAACACCAAAAAAAAAACTTTTATTATGGACATAGCACTTCAGATGCATTAACCTTGAACATTCCATCCATTAAGCAGGATGTATTAACCTTGAACAATCCATCCATTAAGCAGCCTCAAGTGTATTCTTGGCTGTGGCTGCTAATGGATTGTCTTTGCACTTGCCCACTCTCTAGGAGTGGCAGGGTGTGGCTGGTAAGCCAACCCTAATGGGCGTGCCCACAATCTCAGCTATATAAGCTGCCCCGATCCTCAAGACAGACACTTCGTGTTATTCTTCACTTGCAAGCAGTGCAACACTCACTGTCGCCTGAGGTCATACTTACCTTTGAAGATCCTGCTTCCTGGACATCCTGCTTCCTGCCAGCATACTTACCAACTGGGGGAAGCTGTACTTACCTGGGCATCTCTTCGGTGAACCAAATATTCATCTTTACACTTTCCAGAATGCCAAAATCTTAATCTTGGCACCGCAGCATGACACGCTCCATCGTCGACAGCAGCGCCTGCAAGGAAAAACAGAAGACAAGGTTAGACATCGAAAAAACAGTCAGTTTAAGGTTGCGCTTCGCCATACCTCATGCTTTTCCTTAAACCATCACTTACCCGCTGTCAAACATTGCAGTATCCTCCATCTTCCATCCTGCTGCGTCTCGCGTCTCACAGCCGCATTGAGGCTGTATTTCCATCTAAGGGAAGAAAACAGAAGAGAGACATTATTGCGGGCATAAATAGGAGCAACATATAAAGACATTAAACAGAACGAACAGCATCACAAGAGCTCAAGAAAGACTTACCAATCATAAGGAGAAGCATAGTCGCAGCTGGACTGGACTAATCCTTATCAGGGATCAGTGAAGGAACTAGTTCCCATTCGACGCACCCCAAGCATTTAGCATTTATAATTTAGCTTTTTTTTATATAGCGCTACGAAGCCTGAGGCATCTGAGTGCTGCTTATTATTACTGCCAGAAGTAGCAGGAGGGAGAGCTTATCTTCCATAAATCACAGGTGAGCTTTATGGGCTGGCGTATGCGCACAGAAACCGCACTTTGGGGTCAAGGGTTCGAGAGGTACAACAATCACAGATTGGCGCACTCACACACTCTTATCTCCACGCAGGAGCAGTATCACCACGTACCACCACTTACAGCTTTTCTACTGAGGGAGAGGTCTGAAGGGGGTGATTCAAGTTCAGGGAGGACTGCAACCATGCCCCAAAGTCTCTGCAGAAACCAGGTGAGCGTAACAAAACGTGAAGCTTCTAATACTCTCTGCCTCAGCGTTTTGGAAACTTCAGAAACAGATCAGATAGCCCTTTTACTAGGGGAATTACAGGCTGAAGTACATGCTTCAAGACAGGAAACCAATGCATTATGGAGGGATCTTATTGTAACTCGAGAAAGAACTAATGAATTGGCAAGACAAATGCTACAAGCACAAGCAGGATAGGTTCCACTGCCTGGAGTGACCCATTCTTCTCATTCTTCCACAGCACAACAATCAACACCGATTCAGGTGGTTCTTCCATGAGCAGTGCCTCTAGCCCCTCCCGAACACTTCATCGGCGACCCAAACAAGTTTGCTGTATTTATGAACCAAAGTCGCCTTCATTTCTTGTGCAGACCAGGAGCCTTTCCTAATGACCAAGCCAAAGTGGTGTTTGTACTCTCGTATTTAGGAGGTAGTGCGGCAGACTGGTCTATACCTTTGGTTAATCAAGATGACCCTTTAGTCCGGAACTTTGGGAATTTCCAACATGAGATGGAGAAATTGTTGTTGTCACTCAAACAAGGGAGTCAAATCTATTAACCTATATTGGAACCTTCAATCGTCTCATAGCCCAGACCTACTGGCAAGAAGAGAAGAGGACTACACTCTTTTACTGACGGTTACCTGGAGAACTTGAAGATGTGTTGGTGCAAGTGGTGAATTCCCCTGAGAGGTGTGCGGACTACATAGACCTGACGGTGCAACTCGATCATAGTTTGCAGAATCGAAAAAATGGATCGAGCTAGATCAGAGGGACGGTCAGTTTACGTACAACCTCGTGAGAATCAGACTAAACCACATGAACAGTCTGAGCCAATGCAAATAGGTGGATTACGAAGTCCCCTTACCAAAGCAGAAAGGGAAAAAAGAAGACAACAACAGCTTTGCTTATATTGTGGACACGCAGGTCACTTCCTCTGTGACTGCCTGGTAAAACCACCCAAGAAAACGGTTGGAGCAACAGACAAAACTGATGAAGAAGAAGAACAGAACTCAGGAAACGCCAATGCACTGCAAATGTAGATGTCCGCTTGTCGAGCATTAAAAAGGAATCCGTACAGAACTCACATCTAGTCCTTCCAGTGCTTTTGGTGAATCACAAGCAACCATCAAAAAGACATGCCTTGGAGGCATATATTGATTGTGGAGCAGTGGGTAACTACATTGACCAAGATTTGGCTCTCCGAATAGGCCTTCCTCTCCGACAGAAGCAGAATTCAGAAAACGTCACTGCTGTGGATGGTTCCCAGCTATCATCTGGCCCGGTGACACAACGCACCGAGAAAGTCAAGCTTCTGTAACAGGACGGGCATCAAAAAGACATTACTTTTTATCTCATTGGTGCTCCTCAGTTCCAGATGATATTGTGAATGCCCTGGCTGGAGACCCACAATCCTAGGATCGACTGTCGAAAACAAGTTCTGACATTTGCTCATGATCATGCTGACACATGTTACAAAAAAGATGACACCAATCTGAAATCGAAGAAAGGAATCGTGTTGGGCCTCATCAGCTCCTTACCGCTTGAATACCAAGATTACCAGGATATCTTCAAAAAAGAGCAAGCCAACGTTCTGCCCCACACAGACCCTACGATTGTCAAATAGATCTTGTACCCATAGCCCAGATCCCTTGCAGCCATATTTACACTCTGACAAAACAGGTAAATCAGCATCTTAGAACTTACCTGGATCACTACCTGCCGAACGGTTTCATTCGCCCGCCCAAGTCACCTGACTCCTCACCCTTATTCTTCGTGCCTAAAAAGGAGAGGGACTTAAGACATTGCATCGACTATAGAGCCATCAATCAGATCACAGTAAAAAAATTGATATCCTTTACCACTTATACCAGAGCTCCTGGACCAAGTGAAACTCTGTGAACTACTGGACGTTTGTGCTCTTGTTTACATTGACGACATTCTTATCTATTCAAATTCCATGGAAGAACATATAGGCCATGTCCGGGCAGTCTTAGAGAAGCTTCGACAACACCAATTGTATGCCAAGTTGAAAAAATGTTTTTTCCATGTAACCAAGGTCGAGTTTCTCAGTTTCATGCTCACACCACAAGGCATACATTTGGATACATAAAAGGTGGATGCAATCCTCCAATGGTCCTCACCAACATCCACGAAAGGAGTGCAAAGCGTGCTCGGATTTGCCAAATTTTACCGTCGGTTTATACCTGGGTTTTCACAAATTGTACATCTAATTACCTCCTTGTTAAAAAATAAATCAAAAGTTCCATTGGTCGACAGAAGCTGAAGTGCCTTCCAGAAGTTGAAACTAGCATTCACTACAGCATCAGTCCTTCGACACCCACGACCAGACTTACCTCGCATAGTTGAGACAGATGCTTCAAAAATAGCTATGGGAGCAGTATTGTCACAATGAGACCCTGAAACAGGACAACTGCACACCGTCGCATTATGGTCCCGCAAATTTTCAGCCCCCAAGTTGAACTATGCAATCACAGATAAGGAATTACCGGTGATTAAAGCAGCATTAAAGGCCTGAAGACATTACCTTCTTGGGGCGAGACAAACAGTCACTGTCATCACGGACAACCGTAACTTGCAATACTTGAAAAACGCCAAAGCAAAATCCTTGCATCAACTTCGTTGGGCTCTCTTTTTCGCGTGATACTATTTTAGTATCACTTATAGACCTGGAGTACACAATGGGAAAGCAGACGATCTATCACGCATGAGTGAAGAAAAAGAGGCTTTTACAGCATAGGACCCCATGGCCATAATTACTGAGGAAAGGATTCAAACCAGAATAGCTGCCACAACGTATGTGGATGACCAAAGAACCAGTTTGCAATCCCTGATGGATCAATCAACACAACAGGAATGGCTGTTAAAAGGTGACCAGTACACCATCGAAGACAATCTACTGTATTTCCAAGGACGATTATATGTCCATGACCAAGAACTGCAAAAGCAAATCATCACAAATTACCACGAATCATTAGTGGAAGGACACCCAGGAATAGCCAAAACTCAGGCTAAGGTAAAACAAAACTATTGGTGGCCAACCTGGCGAAAAGACGTTGCCCAATTTATTGAAACCTGCGGTGTCTGTGCACAACACAAGTCTCAGAAACAGAACCCTGCTGGCTTACTACATCCCCTAACAGTACCGCCAGCACCTTGGCATACCCTGTCGATGGACTTCATCACGGATCTTCCACCATGCAATGGATACAACACCATATTAGTCATTGTGGATATATTCTCTAAAATGGCCAATTTCATCCCTCTGAAGGGACTCCCAACTGCGTCAACTCTCATTTCTGTGTTCCTAAAGCAAATTGTTCAATTGCATGGATTTCCATCAATATTAGCATCTGATCGCAGAACTCAATTTGTTTCTGTCTTTTGGAGAAAGTGTTGTACGATTGCCAAAATTGATCGATGGTTGTCCACAAGCCATCACCCTCAAACTGATAGGGCAAACTGAACGAACCAAACAATCTTTAGAGCAATATCTCAGGTGTATGTTACAACTGTCCGAGGATTCTTGGAAAAATGTACTCTGGATAGCTGAGTATGCATACAACAACTCAGTTTACACAAGCATAGGGCAAACTCCATTCTACACTGTGCACGGAAGACATCTGAGAACATCAGTATTTGATCCACCCGAATACCCTGGAAAGGCCAGCCATAAAAAACTTGCATAAAACTATCACTCAGGTTCTTAAGGAGGTGACAGAGCATCTGGCCAAGGCTAAGGGAAGATAAAAACTATTTGCTGATCGACATTGGAAGGAAACTCCCACCTACCAGATCAGAGAAAAGGTGTGGTTAGCATCCAAATATATTCCCCTGAAGGGGCCAAGAGCGTTCCGCCCAAGATACCTGGGCCCCTATACTATAAAGTCCATAATCAATCTTGTCGCCATGAAATTGGAGTTACCATCTCAAATGAAAATTCACCCCGTGTTTCATGTCTCTCTCCTCAAACCAATGAAATCCAATACACGGCTTAGTTCTCTGCCAGAGCCCGAAGTAATAGATGGAGAACCAGAATATGAAGTCAAATCCATCCTGGACTCCAAGGTGGTTCCATCAAAATTGTATTACCTAATTGACTGGAAAGGTTACGGACCTCAAGAGCGAACTTGGGAACCCAGTGAACATGTCCATGCTCCGCGTTTAATCAGACAGTTCCATCGCAATAATCCCACCAAACCATGACCGGGAGGAGAACCACTCTTGAGAGGGGCCTTGAGGGGGGTGCTGTCATGGTCATGAAGTCAGGGGCACAGGCATGCAGGGGTCGCATGCACATGAGACCTGGTTGAACACTGTCCTGGCACCTTTGGCGCCAGGGTCATGAACAAAAGTAAACATGAACATCCATTTAACACCAAAAAGCTTTTATTATAGAAATATCACTTCAGATGCATTAACCTTGAACATTCCATCCATTAAGCAGGATGCATTAACCTTGAACATTCCATCCATTAAGCAGCCCCAAGTGTATTCTTGGGTGTGGCTGCTAATGGATTGCCTTCGCACGTGCCCACTCACTAGGAGTGGCAGGTTGTGGCTGCTAAGCTGGCCCTAATTGGCGTGCCCACGATCTCAGCTATATAAGCTGCCCAGATCCTCAAGACAACTCTTTGCATTATTCTTCACTTGCAAGCAGCATAACGCTCACTGTCACCTGAGGTCAGACTTACCTTTGAAGATCCTGCTTCCTGGACATCCTGCTTCCTGCCAGCATTCTTACCAACTGGGGGAAGCGGTTCTTACCTGTACATCTCTTCGGCGAACCAAATATTCATCTTACACTTTCCGGAACACCGAAATCTTCATCTTGGCACCACAGCATGACACGCTTCATCATCGACAGCAGCACCTACAAGGAAAAACAGAAGACAAGGATAGACATTGAAAAAACAGTCAGTGCAAGGTTGCGCTTCGCCATACTTCGCGCTTTTCCTTAAACCATCACTTACCTGCTGTCGAACATTGCGGTAGCATCCATCTTCCATCTGGCCGCGTCTCGCATCTTACAGATGCATTGAGGCCACATTTCTATTTAAGGGAAGAAAACAGAAGAGAGACATTATTGCGGGCGTAAATAGGAGCAACATATAAAGACATTAAACAGAACGAGCAGCATCACAAGAGCTCAAGACAGACTTACCAATCATAAGGAAAGGCATAGTAGCAGCTAGACTGGACTAATCCTTATCCGGAATCAGTAAAGGCTCTAGATCCCATTCGACGCGCCTCTGCCAGAAGAAGCAGGATGGAGAGCTTATCTTTCATAATTCACAGGTGAGCTTTATGGGTCGGCGTTTGCTCACAGAAACTGTACTTTGGGGTGAAGGGTTCGAGAGGTACAACAATCACAGATTGGCGCACTCACACACTCTTATCTCCACGCAGGAGCAGTATCACCAGGACCACCACTCACAGCTTTTCTACTGATGGAGAGGCCTGAAGGGGGTGATTCAAGTTCAGGGAGGGCTGCAACCGTGCCCCAACATCACCGCAGAGACCAGGTGAGCGTAACAGCGGGCTGACAGGCACCCACGAGCACAGCTCGTAGTATGGCGGTATGGCAGCATCGGTGCTGGTAGCGCTACCGGCACCGTTGTTGCCTTACCATCATACTTATGATGAGGCCCAGTGACTCTAACTGGCTTGAGGGGAGGAACACTCTCCAACCCTTGATTGATTATGGTCAATTGGACTCTAACCGGATGACCATAGAAGAGCTCAACGGGGCTGAAATGAACCCCTTCATGAGGAACTACTCCATAAACAAAGAGAAGGTATGGCAGTAGAAGGTCCCACTTTCTTCTAAGGGTGTCCTCTAAAGCACCAATCATGCTCTTCATAGTTCTATTATACCTCTCCACCAACCCATTGGTTTGATGATGGTTGGCTGTTGAGAACATATAGGTTACTCCACAGTTTTCCACATGGCTTGCATGTAGTGAGACATAAAACTGGTCCCACTGTCTGAGATATACTCCATAGGAAAACCAACCCAGGTAAAAATACAAAGGAGGGCCTTAGCTACTGCCTGAGCAGTAACAGTCCTCGTAGGTGTAGCTTCAGGATACCTGGTAGCATGGTCTACCACAACCAATATAACTTGGTTGCCTGAAAATGTGGGAGGGTCTAAGGGGCCAGCAATGTCAATCCCTACCCTGTCAAAAGGAACTACCAAGGGTCCCACGTTCTTAGCTCCACTCTTTACCAAAGTCTGAAATGTGTGATAGCTTCTACAGAATTTATCTAAATCAGACCCCATCTTGGGCCAGTAGAAATACAGAGACATCCTTTCCTTGGTTGTCTTAAATCTTAAGTGACCAGCTAAAGGAAGCTCATGGGTTAACTGTAGAAACTGGGGTCTCACAACCTGATGCACTACAAGTCTTCTGTAGTCTCATGAGGTAGACTCAATAGGCACACTGTAAAATAGGCCATCCTCCCAGCACGACCTGTGCTTCCCTGCCTCTTACCCTTCCAGCTGGGAAGCTGCCTGTTGGCAAAGTCCTTCAAGAGTAGGACATTCTCTTTGACCTCCACTGAAATCTGTCCTTGAGGGTCCACCTTCTGCAAGCAAAATCTGCAGCTCAGGATGGTCTTTAGGATCCTGTCCTCTCTGGGATATAATGCTGGCCCCAGTCTCACTAATGGCACGGGTCTCCTGTCCATTTGCAAGTACACTGTCCTTGTAGTATTCTTTGGTGTTGTCTGGAATAGAGTTATACACATCTACATTCTGCTGTTTCTACAGACCCAGGGACACTAAACAAACACGGGCTGAGACTCCAATGGGGTCTTCAGCCAATACTTGAAAGTTACCACTTGCCATATGACCTTCATCCAAAGGGATGAAGGCTAAGAAGGCAGTGTGGACCCCCTTGCTTCTGGGGTCCACTTTCACATGGTCAGTTTACCCACAAGCATAACATTTACCAAATATTTTGTGGAATGGGGGCTTCTGTTGATCTCACTCTGGTTTAGAACCAGAGGTTTCACTAGACTGACCTGGTTCCCCATGGTGTTTACCCTTTTTCTGTTTGTGGCCCTCTTTTGGGTGGTGGGAATTTGAATTCTCTTTTCCATCTTTCTTGTGCTGCTTCCCCTCATCCTTTTTGTGAGTGGATCCAGAATCTGTGTGAGTGGCCCTGTTGGCAACCCACAAGTCAGAAGCCTTTGCTACCTTCTTGGGATCAATCTCTTTTGAGTCAGCCAAGTGCTGTCTCAGCTTAGGAGAGCAGGCATCAAAAATAGACTCTAACAAAAATCGATTTCTCATTCCTTCAAAGGAGTTCACTATGTAACCCTTAACCCAACCATCTATGTTTTTCAAACATTCACACACCCAGGTAGCCCAAGGGGTACCTCAGTCTTTTTGAGTGTCCTAAACCTCTAAAGGTACTGGGAAGTACTTTTCCTAAATCTGGCTATCAAAGTCAACTTCACATTATCATACTCCTGTCTTCAAATTCACTCATCTCCATTACAGCATCAGTTGCAACCTGGGGGAGCCTAGACAAAAGCCAATGAATCAACTGATTCCCTACGAGACCCTGAACCCATGGTTGTATTCAAAGGCACCCAACCAATCCAAAATATCACATTTCACATCATACATACTCACGGCTTCTTTGGGCAGGCAAGGCCTCTTGGGACTGGAAGACCCAGAGGACTCTGGGAGGGGACAGAGGGGGTCATTCCGAGTCAGGCGGTAGGGGATACTGGGCACCAGTGCCGGTAATCCCCTACCACCTGATTCCTGAGGTCCCCTAACGGGAACCTGCAGAGAGAGAAAGAACACTACGAAACTTACCTGGAACAGTATCCTGTCTTCAATCCATCGCCGACTTCAGTTCCACTCCCCTGAAGGTACGAACTCCATCATTTGGCACCGCATGTTCCTGGGATATCATAACCTGGAAAGAGGAGAAAGAAAGATAGCATTAGTAAGCATTTACTCACGTTTCCTTCCGAATGAAGAAAGCCACACAATTCTTACCTGGGTAGTCATCTCCTGGTCAGGAACATCACAACCTGCAAGGAGAGAAAAGACACAGGTTAGCAATATGAAAGGCGAAACAGCGCTGTGCATCGCGCATAACTCACCGGACAGCATCGCGCACACTGCGCTTTCGCCTACCAGCCCATGGTCAACTGCATGAAAACTCCAAAATACCTTTCCATACCTAAAAGGAAAGAACCAAGACATTATTATTCGAACTAAGAGGAACATAAGAACTGCATATAAAGACTGTAATGCAGCAAACCTACGGAGTCGCAGCAGGCCTGGATTCCCACAGGGGGGGCTTGCACCAGTGAAGTAACTTGGTCGCTGCTTGCCCCCCACATCTACGTGCCCCTGCCCAGAGGAGCAGGATGGAGAATCCACCTTCTACAATATTAAGACCCATCTTTCCCCAGAGGCCTTACCAAGGGACTGGGAGAGGGTTTGAGAGTGCAAATCATCCAACCAGGGCTGGGTGGCGTCCCCATGGATACCAGGTGAGCGTAACACCAGCCTGGCAGCTAACACTACTGGGATCAGACATGCATTTAGTATAACATGGAATCTGAGCACCTTTCTGTTTATGTGCACAGAACTGTTCTCCAGGAGGCAGGGCTCTACAACCCGAGCCATGCATTCAGAGGACACTGATTATCTTCAGGAGGCACTGGAGATCACGATTGGAATAAGCAATCCAAGGAAGCAATAATGCAAGAAAAACAGCTTTCATGCATGCAACTTATGGTCGGGAGGGTCAGTCAGCCCCTTACAACTGAAAACTAATAATGCTCTCGACCCAGAAACATTGAGTTTTTAAAAACAAAAACCACAAATGTGAATATACTACAAAATATCAAACACATGCTAGTCCCATGTTCGCTATTGGCTCCTACCTATAAAAAAATCTTAACACAACCTACACTACCAAGCATTATGGCTTAATATATTGCCTGTGCCATCCTAAAGACAACCCCCTACAAATGCAAAAAAGACTCCGTACTAAAACGGCATAGCCTCATTGGTCAGAACACATTCATGTAACTTCTGATGTGCAGTCCCCTCGAAACGGGCCAATCATGTAGTGAGTTTGAACAGTGATGTCAGCTCCCATGAGCTCAGTCAATTTGGCAATCCAGACAGTTCCAGGCCATTGCATTTCTGACCTAGTAGTCCCAACATCCCCTAAAGGGCAGTATGACCATGATCTAGTCTGGCTATGTTGGCAATGCCATAACCAAAACATGTCCTTCACAGCAATTATGCGTATCTATCATCGAGAACACAAACTATTATTGTACATTTCACTCGAGGGATCTGAAAAAAACTAAACACAGTAACAACAACTAATATGTGTACTGTATCCCACCCTTCCTCCAAGGCCTTTGGCCCACTGCACGCTCAATGTTAGAAGCAAAAATTACGTTTTATTGAGTGGGGAGACAGAGGCTCAAAACTGCAGCCTAAATGCAAGATGACATGATTCTGACTAAGGTGGTTAGGGATCCGCATAGTAATGAAAACCAGTAACAAGACCTAATGATGGACACTATTACACCAAATGCTCAGTGGCTCAACGTTCTCTAATATATGGCAAAACTAAAACCAATAAAAAAATATTACCATAAATACTGCAACAAAAAAAGACACAACAATACTGAAAATAACAAAAAAACGTAGCGGGCACACCTCTCTCGAAAGAACACGGCTTGATAACCTGTTCAGTAGTTTGCAACCACTTTGAGAGTTTGCAGCCATCTGCTTTTTGCTCACTGTACCTTTCACAGATGGGAAATATCCATTTGCATATCAGTCTTTTTCCCGCCCACATGGGCAGTCCAGCACGAAAATGCTATGGCAATTCCCTTCTGAACAAGAGTACCAACAGCAACCCCATACACGTGTGTCAGCCTTGTTGGGCCTCATCTGTGAGGTGGAGAGGTGCCTCTCTTAGCACAGTGAGCAGGGAGTCCACGTCTGGTTGCCTCCAGTTAACTTAGGGTGACCAACCCAAAGTTCCTTCCAAAAATAAAAAAAAGGGTAGCAGGCGCCCCTCTCTCAAAAGAACACAGAGTACCCGTTGGTACCTTAAGCCAGATTGCAATTAATGTTAATAATCATCATGTCTTTGGGGAGAATAAATCATTTCACAAACCCAAAACAGATCTATCGCCAGAAGACATTGAAATTCATCATACCAACAGCTACCATTATCCAAATATTTTTCTCTTTATGGCTATGAGACCCCCAATGGCATCCCTTTTAATCCTGTATCTGCTGGTTGCTAAAGATGTTAAAGCAGTCTAGAGATGTTTTTTTCTCTGAGCTATACATTCTGGAAGATGAGAATGTCAAATGCACTCAAATTAAATGACACACAATTATTTTTAAACAATTGACAATAACCATGAGTACTCTGTGATGATAGCTGTGTTAAGGACTAACTAAAGATCAATGTTCTCGGGTAAGCCCCCGGACTTACAAGGTTGAAGAACCAAGGGTGACCATGAGATGTCTATTGTATGTGGGTGCAACTGGGATTCTCTCCAAGCAAAGTACAGAGCTCTCTTCACTTGTTCCCCATTCTCAAAACAGATGTTTAATGGTCCATCCGCAAGTAATGCTGCACTTCCAGCAACAACTCCACAACATAACTTCCCATTCACCGCTAGTTTCCTCAGGGAATCTCAAGAACTACAAGAGATATCCTATCCATATACTAAACTTGAAGTTACATTAATTAACGACAAGTCCATAGTCGTATCATCCACACAATGGACCAAAACTATTTCTCTAGGGACAATAGTTCTGAGTCGTGCAACAGCATGAATTGATGAAAGATTATTTCCTCGATTTCGAGCCACTGGCTCAGATGAATGTAACAGAATCTCTATCCCAAAACAACACACATTTTGGCAATATTTTTGATCTTGTAATACGTTAAATGCAATATTAGTTTGGTCTGCAGATCAAAAAAAAAGTGGCTGTGAAACATTTTGCATAATCACTTCTGGCTATTTACGGAGATAATGCCACATAATTGGAATAATCTAAGGTCAAATTATAAGACTCAATGGTACCCATATCTTCTGCCCGCAAGATCAAAGAGTTTAATTAATTGTTCACACAGGTTTTTGATAAATACAGTAGAATATCCGGCTCTGGGGCACTTGTCTTTGGCCTCTTGAGGTCCATCTGTTTGTTCTTTGTCTTTTCTTTTGCTTTTTTAACCTTTGTTTCCTTCACTGCTGGAGGTTTAACTTCACACATTTATTGCAAGTCACAGGACCCACATGTATCTATTGTTTTATTCAATTGAATGTCCCATAAGAAATTACTTGAATCATTGTTCTTTGTTGAAACTATATTTTTAAGTTGGTAGACTTCTGTTTTCTAGAGAGGCTTGCAACAATTCTGTTTAGTCTCCAGTTCACACCTGTTTCCACCATTACCAAGTCTGCATTTAATGTAACCTCAGAAACCCTCTGACAAGTCCACACCTATAATATTGTCCGGGCTTGCCATTGATTTCTCCTTCAAAGATTTCCATTGCCCCTTTTTTCAGTCAAAACCCACTCTTCCAAGAAACATATTTTACAAATCATAGAGTTTCAAATTACCTTCTGATCTTTTAAATCTTTGTTAATTGTTTCATATAACCATACTGACAAATTTAAAATAAAATGTGTTGCTTGTAAGGAGGATGAACACAGGTTTGTAGTGACCTATGGGGATAGAAAACGATGGGATGGAGATTGGACATCTGGAGTGGGATTGCACAATCTGTGGAAGGTAGAATCTCTCATAATTTGATACAAATAAAGGGAAGGGGAATCATGCAAGAAGACAAAGGATACTTGCTGGTGGCCTGAGTGAGCATCATTTAAGAATAGTCCAAGGGATCACTATCCTTATCACCCCTCATTGTGGCGCCTAACAATCGATCCAGTTCAGGGCGAGAATTTGTGGCAGGAAGCAAGTGAATCGTAGTTTGAGAACCAGCATCCCTCAAGCAACCTTGTTCCACACTTGATGGTTCAGCATGCTGCACCTGAAAAAAGTCTGCTCTTCAAGCTGTGGAGGATGTATTCATTACTAGGGCTATTAAGAGGATATAGATTGGGAGTTGGACTAGGGAAGATATGATATGATATAATATGATATGGCATTTATAACGCGCCCATACACAAGTGTTTCAGAGCGTGATGAGGCAAGGGAAGGGAAAAAACTGTGGGAAACAGACAATGATCCTACTAGGCCAGGTGACATACAGATTGCGCAAGTGCCTGGGGGAGGGGAGACGGGGAAAGTGCAGTGCAAGGGATGGAAAGAATAAATAAGATAATAAAAGCGGCCAGATGGTGGCAAGTGCAGGGTAAGTGCAGAATAAGTGCTCGTAGGGGACTGTAGGGAGACAGAAAACAGTCCCCAGGTGCGATCGGTTGCCCGGAGGGGCATAGCAAGTGTGCAAAAAGGGGGGCCTGGACTGGACCCAAGATCAGAAAGGGTGCCTAGGTGACCAGTGCAGTTTCAGCCAAGAGTTTCAGCAGGGGAGAGAGGCAGAGAAAGCAGAAGCAAAGAGGAAGGTTTTGAGGTGTTTCCGGAACCGAAGATGTTCTCCTCAAGTTTCAGGGAGGCTATTCCAGAGGAGGCTCCGTCTGAAGAGAGAGCTCAACAACCCACTCATTGCTTGGAGAAGCGACTGACCCTGAGGGAGTTGGAGGCAGATGAGCGATGAGCCCAAGAAGGGAGATATTTGGGAAGAGAAAGTTGAAGGTATTCCGGCACTAGGCCCCAGAAGGCCTTGTGGACAATGCAGAGGGTTTTGAACTTAATCCTTGCAGCCACTGGGAGCCAGTGCAGAGATTTCAGTCCTGGAGCGATACAATCCCTGGGCTTGAGGCCAAGGACAAGTATCTCAGTCCTGTTTTGGATAAGTTGCAGAGGGCGGAGAGTGAGGCAGGCAGATTAAGATAGAGACTGTTGTAATAGTCCAGCTTAGAGAGAACCAGGGCTCTGGAGACGGTGAGCTTCTGGGGAAGGAAAGGAAAGGAAAAAAACCTCTGAGGAGGTGCAGCTGGTAGTGGGATTTCTTAGAAACATCAGAGATGTGAGGGGAGAAGGAGAGTGAGTGTGGAGTTGAAGATGACCCTGAGGTTTTTAGCCTTGCAGGTGTGGGCAGAAAGAAGTCCAAGAGAGGCCGGCCAGAGAGCTGCAGGGAAGGAGGGAGTGGGTGTGCCGATGAGTAGGATCTCAGTCTTACTGGCATTGAGGCTGAGGTCATTGGCGCTGCACCACTCCTGGATGACAGACAGACAGTCAGAGATGAGGGAAGGAGAAGATGAGGCAGAGGGTAGCCTGAAAATGAACTGGGTATCATCCACATAGCACTGAAAGTCGGTGCAGAGAGCGGCGATGCGATGGGCAAGGAGTGCCAAATATTGGTTGAACAATTAGGGAGAGAGGTTAGACCCCTGGGGGACACCACAGGTAGAGAAAAAGATAGCAGAGAGGAAGGATCTGAGTTGGACCTAGGAGGGTCGGTTGGAGAGGAAAGAAGTCAGCCAAGCCAGAGCCTGTCCAATGATACCCAGATTGTCACGGAGACGGTTGAGCAGGATGGCATGATTGACAGTGTCAAAGGCAGAAGAGAGATCAAGTAAGATGAGGACACACAGGGTGTTGGAGTCAAGGTTGGAGAGCAGGTCTTCTTCCTCAGTAGGCAATGTAGGTTGTCCCACATGGGAGTTGTAGCAATGCTTCGGTGGGGCAGTGCTTTGCAGAGTAATTTTGACATTGTGCAGCCTGATCTGAGATGGGCCTGGAGTAGAGCAGCAAAATGTGAAATTCAGTCAGTTGTAACAAAAACTGATGACAAAGACTTAACACGCTCACCATATTGTGTTGGCAACAACCGATCCCAGCAGCTGCCAACTGCACTTGTTGCACAGTGCTTTGCGCATGTGCTTGGTACGATGCACTGGTTATAAAGTTCCATCTTCCAAGCTCAAATCATTAGAGCAGCTCAAGCGTTGCACCAGCAACCTCGCTCGGCTCTGTCTCCAGACGATCGCTGCTGATCCAACTTCACTTGTCGTGCAGCACTTTGGAACCTATGTTTTCTTTTAGCCCAGTTTGCCTGTGTCTCTCATGCCTCCCTTATCCAGCTCATGTACTGCTGGTCCATGGGGATAGTGCAAGGAATGAAAAGGGACACAGGGGCTATTCACAACATACAATTGAGGATGGGCACCTATTTACAAAAGGGTTGATTTTCTGCAAGAATGCCCTCTTTAGTGACAGTTGCCCATCTGCAATGCACACAGTGCACCAATGATGATTACCTTATTTGGAGGCAACATTGAAATACTGAATACACCCCATGGCTTTTTCTTATTGGACTTCTCCTCCTTTTACAGATCACATGCACTTTGTTCACAGCTGTTTGATGTACTCTTGTAAAAAATAAAATAATAAAAATGTCTTCAAAAATCTTCAGTTACATTTAATTTCACAATAGAACATTCTATTTTAGGCACTCAAGGAATGCAGAAAATGGGGTTTGGAAATAACTTGGAAATAATGCAACAGCTTTGTGTGCTATAGCATAATTCATCGTCAGTTAGTTTTCAACAGTTATGTTGCCGAAATGAATTTGTTTTCTCACTACTTTTTCAATATTGAAATCTGTCTTTGTTCCTGCAATCTGTAGACTATTCTTTTTCTTCCTTGGGGTCATTTTGAACTCAGTATTTTTTAGACTGTATATCACGGGGTTAAACATTGGAGTTATAACAAGGTATGACAAAGACAAGAGCTTGTTGTTATCCATTAACTATGTTGATGTTGGTCGCATTTATGACAAATGAGGGATCCATAGAACAAAATGACTACAGTCAGGTGTGAGGCACATGTAGAGAAGGCTTTGTCCCCCACGCCTTTAGACAAAATTTTCAGGATGGATGAAACAATGTTGATGTAAGATATGATAACTAGAAGAAATTACATCATCAACTCTACAGCACCCACGATGTACTAAAGTGTCTCAGTTGTAAAGAGGCTGCTGCAAGAAAGCTTCATCAGGGAGTTTACTTCACAGAAGAAGTGGTTGACTGTGTGAGACTCGCAGAAAGTGAGCTTTGATACTAAGACAATGTGTGGTAGTGGGGTAATGAAACTTACTACCCAGATTCCAGTAGCCAATCGCATGCTCACGGCCGTATTCATCATCGTCATGTAACGCAATGGGTTGCAGATGGCCACGTAACGATCGTAAGCCATGACCGCCAGGAGTAGAATTTCTGTTGACATCATGGCCATAAAACAATATGCCTGCACTAGGCACTCAGCGAGGGACATGTGGGTGCCATTCAGAAAGATTTGGGCCAGCATTGCAGGGAAAATAATTGTGGTGCAGCTGATATCAGTTAAGGACAGATTCACGAGGAAGAAATACATAGGAGAGTGCAGATGTGAGTTGGAGCAAATTGTTGTCATAATAAGAAGGTTTCCCAACAAAGTCATCAGATAAATCAGTGAAAATGCAACACAAAGTGGGACTTGTAGCTTTGGAAGATCAGAAAGGCCCACTAAGAAGAAGCCCTCAACTGTGCTCAGGTTGTCTTCCTTCATTTGTGCAGTGATGCTCCGATGGCTCTAAATCAGGACCAGCTGAAGAAAAATGAAGATGTTAACAATGTCATTGCAACGGCTACAGGTGATTGTGGATTAGGGGTGTGATAAAACTCCCAGGTGTGCCTTAATGAAAGACAACAATATAGCAAAGACATATTAATGCAGAAATACTAGTAGGGTTTTCAATGCAGTGAAATAATAGTTCATATTCATTAACCTCATTTATATATTTTCCAAGACATCTTGAACATGATTAACAATGTATAAAGATAGTGGACATTGAGGTGAATTTTAAGATGGCTCACAATACATAATATATCTGATTGGAGTCATCTAAATAATGCAATGGAAACATTGCAATTTCACATATCGAAAAGGTCACCATATCAGAATTGCAAAATCACAAATCAATCATTTTAAAAATGCACGTGAGTGTGTGAAGGACATGCACAAAGCTGCTGACATGCAATGTCTTGCCAGTTCATGAGGCAACAAGCAAATGTAATCTATTGTCTGAACCAACACAGCTCAAAATAAGAGTACAAGGTTTCAGCCACTGCCCATCCACCACCTCCATGATCTCCTAGACGCCAACTCAGCTGTGGCTTCTGTCCTGATACCCTTTCATGCACAACATTTGTTGGTGTTGAATTAAAAACACCTGCTGCCTTCTTTTATTATTCTGGAACCCCTGTTGGATGATGGAATGCCACCCAGTGTGCTGTGATTGCTATGTATTCAAAGTACTGACCACTGGTCCACATGTCCAAGCCCCATGGAATGCTGTAGTATCCATCGTACTGTAGCCATAAACATATTTTTCATTTAATTAATAATAAGGTGATACAGTTTAGAATATAAACTTTACACATATGTATATTAGAGAATAAAATGCAGATATATAAAATCAATAAAATAAGATCAAACAATATTGAACAAACCAAACTAAACAAGCCAAAGTCAAACGGGACAAGGGGAGACATATATTTCTATTTCAAGACAAGTTGTTCTTATGATCGAATTATCAATGATGGATCTAGTCAATTTGTCATCATATAGTCATATTACTTAGAATTTGCACTAATCAGTGTCTCCCCTTTCCTGGTCTAAACAACTGTATATACTTTCAGCTAGTTTCATTAGATTAAAAGTCAAAAATTCATAGACCTAATAAAAGGGAGCAGTCTTTTAGGTCTTGTGATATATACTTTAGGTCTGCCTAGTCCTATTTGCATTAGCGTAATTTAACTGTTATAGGACTAAATGCTTATCACCAAAGATTTCTCGATATTCAGCCATATGCTGTACATCGCTGTTTGAGTTTTTATAGATGTGGAATTTAGGCTATGATGCCAAAACCATGGCTCTTTTATGTGGACAGGATTATGGACCACTTTCCCATAACATTGTTGGTATATTTCGAGCATTGTAGGACAGGCTGTTAAAAGGTGCATAGCTGTTTTGTTGATGGAAGAGTTCTTGCACATACGACAATATCTTTCGTGAGGTAATATATGTTTCTCTATCCACTTATTGGCTAATACCGGAAGACAATCCAGACGCAGCAAGAGAAGGAAGCGTCTAAGCTTACTAGAGCTTAATATTTTTCATTGACAGTGCCACTTTCTGAAAGTAAAACTATCAGCTGGGATGATAGCTTGGGGGTAACGCGTGTTTCTTGGAAACAAGACAATGTGTAGCAGCACAGGTTCATAACCTAGGCTAGCAATTAGAGATTGGTTGGTATTAAGCGCATTATAAAAGAATAATTATAACATTTTTGTCTACTCTCTTCAAGAGACGGACACTGGCTGTGAATCAGTCATCTCTGCAATTCTTTGACAATGGCACTTATGTTATTCAGGTAAGAAATGGGTACATCCAATCTTTATATGTCCCTTGCCCTTGCACTCCTATATCAATATGAACCTATGTTCCTACCTTGGACTTGCATCATGTTTTTATCAGAAAGAGTCATATACTTCTTTTTTTCCTTGTGCATTCTTGATGCTCCACGGAGCCAGTGCTTCAGCATTATCAGCGTTGTTCAAGGACTGCACCCCCCACCTCTCCTGGGTCACACCACTGCTCCTCCTTCATTCCAGCATGCACGGTTTGCTCTCTGCCTTCTCCGGGTCCCCTCTTGCTGATTGGCCGAGTCCTCTCGATAGAGGATCTCCTGGTGAAAGCAGCCTCTCCTCCTCTGCTGATGTGTAACTCCTGTTTTTACGTTCCTCAGTCCTTTCCCTTTTCAGAAGAAAACGATGGGCCCTCCCCAACGTAGGACCGCAGACCATTCTCTCTCTCTTGAGCATTCTTTACTACTCGCTCAATCTTCTTCATCCCAATATGGTTGGCTTCCAACCATTGAGCAATCTTTATTCCTTGCTTACTCTTCTTCTTCTCAAAATGTTTGGCTTCAAATTGAGCATTATGAATGATGTTGCAATAACAAACAGTGGCTTGTTCAAGATGTTTTTTTCTGAAGCCCTGGGAATATTAGTGGCTCATAAGAAAGGAGTTAAGGGAGTTTTCTGATGGAATGGACGTCATTGACCCCAAGAGGGGAGTCTCTCCCTGTGAGGTTGCACTTAACATTACCACTAGGGGGAATGTTTTGTATTAGGCTTACCTCCCTAGCCTCTCAAGGAAAGACTCCGCCCTGGAAGAGTTCATGAAATCTTGCAATTCATCACATACCCCTTCCCTTATAAGTCTGACTTCCCCTTCTTCACAGGTTGTACATTTACTAAATAAATCCATTCCCTTGCTCTTTTCCTTTTCTGTGTTCAACCGTGAAACAGTAGGATTGAGGTTTGAGGAGCCACCCCATTATTTAAGGGTTATTCAAACTACAATTCTCAGCATCCCTGGGGTACTTAAGAACCCTAGCAGACGCAGGAGCGCCGGCGCCTGTGCCAGGCTCTCAGAAGTATTTAAGGTGCCCCTCAATTCTGCTTCCTTTAAAAAGTGAATGTATGTATTGTGTATGTTAGCTGTCTGTATTTTAAAATATTTTATTATAGTAATTAGTTTCGTGTGCTTTTTTTTTTACATTGCTTCTAAATATGTCAGGAGACTTGCCTGAGCTTTTCTTAGCTCTGGTTGGCGGGATAATCTTGTTAGGCATCTATGTATTGCCTGAATTTTTTAATTCACTTACATTTTGCTCTTGTGATCGCCCGTGCTGCAAACAAACAATAATGCTCTGCCCCCTTGGGGTACTTAAGACCCATAGCAGGTGCATAGCAGGTGCATGAGTGCATGAGTGCTGGCCCAAGTGGCCCATTTGTGCCGGCCAGACACTGGTTTTTCTCTCTGGCATTTAGTAAGATTGCTTTCTTTGTATCCTTATTTTCGTTTTTAATTGGCAGCTACCCTTGGGCTCACTGGCAGTTGATCATATTACCAATCCTGAGGATGCTACGGTATTGTGTCGTTTTCTGCTCCAGGAATTAAAGGAGTTAACTGTGAAGTTGTTCCTGGTATCATTCAGAGTATCCCAGTGGATGTCCAAGTTTCATCTTGTGATAGTTTGACCCCTAACAAGATGCTTAAATGTGTACTTTTAAATAATCATTATTTGATTAAACATGCAACAAAGGTTCCTGACTATATTGTGTACAATCATGTTGATATTTTTGCTGTGACAGAAACCTGGCTGCATGAGGTAGCCGGTCCTGAGCTTGCTCTTGCTATGCCATCAAGCTGCAAGATTTTTAGAGGTAATAGGCTATCAGGTTGGCATGGAGGAGTGGATTTAATATGTGAGGCCTTCTTGGTGTTACATGAAATTAAGGTGGAAGGTCAATTGGGCTGTGATACTTTGTGGGTTGAATGGCAATCTCACCATTATACCACAATGCCATAAGTGTGCTTTCAATTATGCAACATGTTAATGCCCTCTCTCAAGGTTCTATATAAAACTGTAATTTTGGGAATGTTAATCTTGGTTTTTCTGACGGTTATGGCAAGAACTACTGAGTCTGCTTCACCTAATGGGGACTTTGATCACAATGTTACTGATGTGACTGATTAAAAAGGGAGGACTGTGGATTGGATCAGCAGCCATGTTTTTTCCATCAGGAGTCTAGATGTGATCCTTTGTCCATGTACCAACCATTCTTTGATTTTTTAATAGTGTTAATTTGCTTCACAGTGTAGGAAGTTAAAGTCTGAAAGGATCTGTATACCATCCAGAAATGTAGATTGGCTCTGTGTGGAATTATTAGCACCCCATTTGGAAAATACTTTGAATAGGTTGTAATACCTATGTTTCTGCATCTGATCTTGCTGAGGCAGGCTTATGAGACATAAAAACTCGGTCAGTTAGGACCAAGAGCTCTAACGTGAAATGTATTAACCCCTCTCTAGGGAAAGCTTTGTTCCACCATGAATTAATCAGGCATGGATATCGTCCTTTCTTTAAAAAAACACACTTGATCTGAACATCTCTTTGAATTAGAGGCCTATTACTGACACTCCGTTTCTGCACAAAATTCTAGATATGGTGGCCTTTATTAAAATACAGAATTTTCTGTCCAGTAACAAGATCATGGGCTGATGACAGTCTGGTTTTTGAGGTGCTCATAGTACTGAATCGGCTCTGTTGGATCTGAAGGCAAATATGCTTCAGGTTTTTGAGAAAGGTGGCACTGTACTTATAATGCTCCTTGATTTATCGGCAGCGTTCGGCTTAGTTGATCATTCACTGCTGGTATCTAGGTTGCTATTTGCTACCTGCTTTTCGCCTGCGTCTGCTGGGTGGTTTGAGCCGTTTTTGTTAGACCTCTTGGGTAGGATGTTTTCGGGGGGCTTTATGGTTGACAATTTATTGGTTACTTGAGGGATTCCTCAGGGGTCCCGTTTGTCACCTACATTATTTAATGTCTTCACTCTGACTTTGTTTGATTTGCTTGATGGCAAAGTGGTGATTTATGCTAATTATGTAGATGATATTCAGTGTCTTATACCACTGACTTCGGATTACATCAAAGACACCAAAGTCATCAACTCGGTTTACTCACTCATCCATAATTGGATGGCTGCAATTGGCTTAGCCCTCAACCACGCCAAAACCGACAAAATCGGGTTGTTGATTTCCGGTAGGGGAGTCCACCTTTGAAATCCTGGCTCAGAATTTGGTGAATTTGAACTGACTGGTTGCAGACATGTCTTCACCAGTACAGCAGTGTATACATGTTTCCTGACAGTCAGTAACACATGTTAAAAATCAGGTCTCTGGACAGTCCTCTGTACACAGCTCTGTGACTTGTTTAAAGTAATAGACACATTCCCTGTCCACAAGCTCTTTGTTTCATTAAAAGTGCTCTGTGAATTATTTGAAGGGATTCACTGAACGTAGTAATATAAAGGATACTGAAATAAAAATGTACGTACACCCCACCCTTATTCATGTCATCTGCAAAGTTCAAAAAGAAGGAAAGCTGCATTGATGTACGGACAACAAAATCACCTGATTCCTTTTTAAAAACCTCTCAAGTATTATAAGAGAGGAAATAGCCCTTACTGTACAGTATATGGATATTTCAGGTAACCTCAGAGTTCCGTGACCTTATCATGATCCTCTGCCTGTGGTCTAGCACCTTTATATAGTCATGGAACTCCTTGGTGACTTGCCACAGCCTTATAACCCAGGGTAGTGTGTGCTTTATGCCCGGCCTTGTGCCTTTATATAGTCATGGATCTCCTTGGTGACTTACCACAGCCTTATAACCTATGGTAGTGTGTGCTTTATCCCCGACTCACACTTTTATATAGTCATGGAACTCCTTGGTGACTTGCCACAGCCTTATTTCATAGGGTAGTGTGTACTTTACCATTGTATCATTTTGATTTCTGAATGTGGCGCTTAACTGAAGCGACAAGACTAGGACCAAAAGTAACTACAGGCCAACATTTCACCCTGCTGGGACAATATCCTAACTCATAAAGTCAATATTTGATCTTAATCTCCACCCCCTATAAGTCCTTGCTCAGAACTTCCCCGGTGCAAAAATAGAGCAAGGAACAGGACTGTCATAAATGTCTTGCTCTTTGTCTTTCAAAGTAAAAAACACTTTTTTTGCTGTTGAGGACTATTAAAGTTGCATTATTTCTTAATTGTTATTAGATGTGTAGTAAACGATTTCGTAAATGTGTTCTAAGCATGCAACTCACTACCACAAATGGTCATATTTTCACCTGCTTCTTTGCTACCCACCTACTCATGTCCTCAACTGTTCTTGTCTGCTTTTACTGCCCCTCTCCACCTCTCCCCCCACCCCAGTGGGCCCACCTATGGGCAGCCTGAAGCCATAATTGGGAACCTGGTGCGGTGTAAATCATACAAAAAATAATGAGCTGGACATTCAGAGTAGGGCAGACACTGTAAAATGGGTGGTATTTTTGATTTTACCATCTGCCTCAGTCAGGATTTGGCCAATTTGCCTAATTGGGGAGGTAAACATTACAAGTGGTCCGCTTAACAGCTCACCCGTGTGATGCATAAAAGGCTCAGAGTGTATCCTGATGTGCTTATGCTCATAACACATGCTCATCAGAAGGATGAAGCTCTGCGGCACATTATCCAGCTCCACGTTTATACTGAAGCTCGAAAAGGTTTAACAAATACCGCTCTAGGTTACCGCTGGCAGAGGTGGCATTTCTGGAATACCCCTGAAGAATGTCAGACAATCTGCCCAATTCCGAATTTGAGAGATTTTCTGAAATACCACCGGGGCACCTGTTAACTAGGTCCTGTGGTATTTGACCCTCAAATGACCTTAATGAGACGCATTAGACTCTGCATTTTCAGAACGCAAAACAAGTAGACGGACATTGATGGTGGGACATTTTGATTGGATGCAGCCAACCATGGTCAGGCTGAAAGTGCTGGCTGCCCCTAATGGCCATGAACCATTCAATCAAAGACTAACTACTGACAAAGAGGCATCACATTCCTTCTGAGACTGGTCGATTTACCTTTCATGAATGAAACAACATCCTCAGTGAGAGGCCGAGCCCAGTAAACACCCAGAGTGCAGAATCCTACATTTCCGCCAGGTCTAGCCCCACATAGGTAAATGTGGCAGATGCCACTATAGGCTCACTTTGGGGAGCGTGAAGGCTTGATGCTCCAATAGAGGGCAGGGGGGACCCTACAGTAAATAAAACATTGTGAGGTAAAAGCGATGCAACTGAAATCACTCTGTGATCCGGATTGTAGCAGCAATGCTCCTTTGGAAGACTTTTCCCGTCCATCCAACATAGGGAGGTTTATATAAGAAAGTTCTGCAGCTGGTGGCTGCCCCTTGGGGATCCTCTCCAGAGATAGGCCTGGCAATTGCATAGAACAAGTTCCAGAATTCTGTCCTTTAAAAGTTGTGTTCATTAAAAGTTTAGCCTCCTCTCACATCATTAAAAAGTATCTGCAGTTGGAGAAAAAATGATGTTATTGTGAAACTAGTGCATCAGTAATGGGACTTCATTGGTAATTGGTTTGAGAAGGTCATTGAGTTCATTTTTTAACTGTTTCTCCAACTTAGATGCACTTTAAAGTTAGTGTCACTATTAATTGCTGTCCATATCTATTGTTCTCTGTCTAAGCAGTTAGCAATGAGTGTAGGGTGTTGGCATGGGTGAAACAGTTCCAGTAAACCGCACATTTTCGAATTTTACCCTGTTTAACCAGGTTCAGGGTTTTCCGTTTGTTTAGGCTTGACATATAAGTTCCAATCAGTTTGATCCTGCATATCTAGGTTTGTATGGAAGGAGAACTTCAAGGCAGCATTCAAAATATGTCTGTTTGCAGGAAGGGAGAAGACTAAACATAGAGAACCCCATGTTAGTTGTGTAGATGGGTGGGAACACCAAAGCATTGTTTGGCTCACATGCACACGCATATTGTAACATGGGAATAACAAAGCAACATGTCCATTATTTCTTTAGGTGTATAAGGAGGAGACACATGTGTTCGGTGGGCAGGGAGAAAACCACACAGGAGGGTTGCAGGAAATGTAGGGAGCCACAGCAGTGTTAGACATATTTGTGTTTTGTAGGCAGAAGAGAAGGTCCACGCAGTGAGAACACAATTTGCTTAGTTGGAGAAGAACTTCAAAGCAGGGTTATGCCCAAATGCATTTTGTTGGCAAAGGAAGAGCGTCAAAGCAAAGATAGGAACATGTGTGCTTTGTAGGCAAGGAGAATGCAAAAGCAGTCTTAGGTCCATGGGTGCTTTATCAGTGAAGGAAAAGGCCACAGAACCACTCCAAGAGTGGTTTGTTGGCAGAGAAGACTAACAAAGCAGTGTTAGTCACTTATGTCTTGCAGGCAAGGAGAATGCCAAAGCAGTGTTAGGCACTTATGCATTGCAGGCAAGGAGAATGTCAAAGCAGCCTTAGGAACTTATGTATTGCAGGCAAGGAGAATGCCAAAGCAGTCTTAAGTACTTAACGTATTGCAGGCAAGGAGAATGCCAAAGCAGTCTTAGGCACTTACGTATTGCAAGCAAGGAGAATGCCAATGCAGTCTTAGGCACTTACGTATTGCAGGCAAGGAGAATGCCAAAGCAGCCTTAGGCACTTATGCATTGCAGGCAAGGAGAATTCCAAAGCAGTCTTAGGCACTTACATATTGCAGGCAAGGAGAATGCCAAAGCAGCCTTGGGCACTTATGTATTGCAGGCAAAGAGAATACCACAGCAGTCTTAGGGACATGAGTCTTTTTTCAGTGAAGCAAGAGGCCACAGAACTCCTCCAAGAGTTGTTTGTTGGCAGAGGAGACTGACAAAGCAGAGTTAGGCACACATGTCCTACAGTCAGATAAATACTCCAAAGCATTGTTTTTTTTTTAAATATATATTTCAGCACTTGGTTTATTTCAAAGCTTTGCCACATAACCGTACACAATTCGAGCAGTTCATAACATTAAAAAATAACAAATCACTTAAAACATTCTTTGAACAGACCAAAGGATAAAAGCGTTAATTGGCAGAGGAGGACATAAAAAAAGACATTTCCAAAGAACCTAAATCGGTTCCGAGTGGGGGAGCCAGGACAGGATTAACTAAACAACAAAAGCAATAAAAAAATATCCTCCAATCAAACAAGTGTAGGGCCATATACAGAGCAATCGTTATGTGAGCAGCCCCCTAGAAGTTCTGTTTTAACTTGAGCCCTCTGGGGCAGGATGAAAATCTCCTCCCAAGAATGTTGTTAGGGCAAATATCCAGCAGAGGTTTTCTCCCTGGCACAGTTCTGACCACCAATCATCGTCATTTCTTGATTGGCATGCACCCACAAAGGTGCCCAAATAGTTTGTTCTCAGATCTTTAACAAAGGAGCAAAGCAGTGTCATGCCATGTTATCATTTGCAACCTGTTTTCAGACATTAAGGACATCCTTGGTTTGAAACAAGTTGAGTCTTAATCTTATAAAGAGGTTGTGAAGTGTTGGGCTTGGAAATTTGGTCAAGTAGATTGGAACCCTGTTTAGTACTTTAGTTTCTGCTATAAAGCAGTAATGTAAGATAGACTTGGCTTTTTTTTTATTGTGTCGTAATCCAGTCTCCAAGCCAAATCTTTTTTTTAGCTGCCTCAGGGTTTGCTTTTGCTTTTAAAAGGTCCTCCACGATCCCTGCATTTATAAGGAGATCGGTACACCGCCTTGACCACAGATCCAGCGCCCAGTCCACCCAAATGCCTTCCTTTCCTCTAAGTATGTCAAAATGAGGAGGGGAGTTTCCCAATATTAATTTCCGATACAGGGATAAAGAGTTCCAGAGAAAAACTGCATACAAGGACAGGAGACACTATTCATGCCTTATAATATCATGTAAAATATTTTGCCAAAAGGAGCCCTCAAGTTGCGTCCAGATTTACCAAGGCAAACACAGCGAAGATTATGTATTTATTTATTTATTTATTTCATTTATAGAGTGGACAAACAACCCTGAAGCATTAAGACGCCCTATGTCAGAATTGGAGAGACCTTCTGCTTGTAAAATTTAAGAATTGGTATTAGGGAAAATGTGCCAAATCTTTGGTGGATCAGCCTTACCTGAGCTGTCAAGTTCTTCACCTTTGACTTCAACTCAGTCGCTCTTTGGGCATCACAGATAGTCGGGTTGATGTTGATACCAGGCCCATCTCTTCATTTGCTAAGCACCAGGTAAAATTATTATTTTCCCCTTTGAATTCTGTAGGACTAAAATGGCTGATTTTGAGACGTTAATCTTTAGGCCATTTGTCTGTACATAATTGCATAGTGAATTGAGTTTGCGTTGTAGGCCGATCTGAGTCTGATATCACACATCCAAATCATCTACATACAGAAGCCACCCGAATGCTTCTCCGTTTATCTTTGGTGGGAATGATCTTTCCTCTCTCAGTGCAGCTTTTATGTCAGAAATAAACAGATTGAAAAGTTCTGGTGCCAGAGGGCAGCCATGCTTTAAGCCTCTCACGGTATGTATTTTCTTGGATAGAAGTCCCTCATAATTGAATTTTACCTGAATTGAGGTATCTGTGTGCAAGGCCAAGATGGGTGATAAGATGTCCGGGGGACAGTTCCATTGAGCCAGTTTTGTCCACCGCAAGTTACGATCTATACTGTCAAATGACTGGGCAAAATCGACAAAGGCAATATACATTTTCTTGCCCTTGCTGAAAGCTCTTACTTTAAGGATGTTCAGTAGCAGCATATTTAAGCTGCAACCAACCCCTTTAACAAAACCAGATTGTCTCGTATCGAAATGCCTTGAATCAGCCACCCATTTCTTCAATCGGGACAAGAGCAAAGTAGCAAATATCTTGACCAAGAGAATGAGAAGGGCAATCGGGCGATAGTTCTTCGGATCTCCCCAAGTGTCCGTCTTAAAGATTGGCATCACCACTGACTTTCTCCAAGAATCTGGGATCTCTCCCCAAGCTGTGATCACTGTAAAGAGATTCTTACAAAACTCCCCCTACTCTTCAGGGGCCTGCTTGAGCATAACGTTTGACAGACCAGCAGGGCCAGGGGGCCTAGAGTTACTGGCCTTCTTAATCAGGTTGTTAAGAATCTGGGATCTCTCCCCAAGCTGTGATCACCGTAAAGAGATTCTTACAAAACTCCCCCTACTCTTCAGGGGCCTGCTTGAGCATAACGTTTGACAGACCAGCAGGGCCAGGGGGCCTAGAGTTACTGGCCTTCTTAATCAGGTTGTTAATCTCCTCCTTTGATATGCTCAAGTCCCAAGCTCCCTTTATCTGAGGGGGCGTGATGAGATACTCTCGGTTTGGTAAATTCTCATAGAGAGCCTCAAACAAGGTCACTCAAGCCTCCTCGTTTACAGTGTTAACTAACAGCGCCTTCTGGGGGCCTCCTATTTCATTTAGGAGTAGCCACAAACTCTGAGTGTGTTTGTTGGAAAGAGCTCCCATCATTCTGTCTGCATCAACTTATTGTTTTATGCAATATTAACCAATTCTTATATTTTTGCCTTTGCTTCCTTATAATGGTCACATTTTCTGACGTTCCTTCATGATTTTGCTGTTTAATGTCCCTTCTTAACTCACTTTTGTTTGTGACTATTTCCTCATCATATTGGTGTTTAGGCATAAACTGGGGGTTTCCTACCGCCCCCTTATATTTCCAATAGTCACTCAAGAAGGGTACATTGTTACAGCCCATGGACTTATAATTCAAAGCTGAGACATAATGGTCACCCAATAAAGCCACATCATCGCATTTCAAATGCAGATGGTTTCTTCCCTTTCTGACGATTTGCCACTGGGGTTTTGTCTTACAAATCACAAAGGACAACAACATTTCTATTCAATTGTGAACACTATGTCGCATATTAACCACCTCCAATTTTTCAACCAGGGGGCTCACACTGTCTGAAACAAAAAACTAGTCAAGGGTTGAAGATTGACTGCCTCTGCTCCACGTAGGAGCTCCCAGGACATCACCCGGAGAATGTTCATTTAGCATATGGATGTTCCTTTCAGCCATTTCAGCCAGCTTTCATCTTTAAATGGGGACCCTATTGTTTTGAATCATTATTAGCCTCTCTGAGGCCTGGTACAAGTTGAATGTGTTTCGGATAGGACTTGTTCCCAATTGGGCAGGATCCTTGATCTGATGATTGACCTGATTGTATCAATGGGGTGCAGGTATCCAAAACGTTGCTCTCCGTCTCAACACTGTGGCTATGTAGATTGCTGGTACATATTTTCAATGTCCCTGGATGTTCCGCTGAAGTGCCTTGAGCAGCTTGGTTTGGCTCACAATTTGATGTTTGTGTTTCTTTAGAGAGCCATTTCACCATTTGTTTGGATGGTTCTTTCCCCCACTTCAGGATCTGTCTTGCTGCTTCTAGTTGCAATTTTTTATTTGCAACCACTTCTGCCATGTGATCGCAACACAATTTTTGCAGTACGTTGTCAGATGTGCCTTCTCTATCCAGACGCCTTTCCAGAGTGTTTACAAAAGTTTCAATATGGATCAGCCTGGAATGCGTCATGGCCAGCAATGTAGCTTGATCTTTATAGCTGTCATTAATTGCGCCATAAAGTTTCATAAAGGGGGCAAGTGTAATAGTCAGTGCCGACATCAAGCTGCATTGAGTTTATAAATAGTTCTGTTCCCCTCTATTGTTGACTCAGAGTTTCTTTTTTTGGCCAAATTTGTTAGCATTTATCACAATGCTGGGGCACTGCCATTGATCGACGATGAAGAAGAGTCGGAGTCAGATACATTCAAGGCTCTGCAAGACTAAGTGTTCCTACTACTAGCTGCAGTTCTTGGCCCCCGTAATGGCTCCTTCACTGGGGCTAGTCGATCGGCCTCAGTATTGGTGGCGGCTGCACTAGTTCTCGAGTTTGTCAAGCTTCGTTGTTTTTTTCATTTAGCAATGAGATTGAAGTGATATCCATTATTAGACATACATTTTCTGAGTTCAGCTCTGACCCCGACATGGTCGAGACATTAGGTGAATGTCATCCACCATGCTTTGAGGTCTAGTGAAATCAAGTATGTCCTCTACACACCGTCTTTGTTTGTGCCACTTTGTGGTTAGGCAATATCGACACATCCTTCGCATTAGTCTTTCTCCCTCCCTTGCAACAAAGTCTGGTCTCGGCTCCTGATGTAATAACTCCACCCAGGGGTACCTCAGCTGAGGCAATAGGCACTTCTAAAAGGGTTTTGTTTTCGAGAAGAATGTGATCAGGGAGATCATTAAAGGAGAGATCAGATGCCTTATCCTCCATTAATCTCAATTTGTTCGATGTAGTCGGTAGGGTCTTAGGCACCTGTACCAAAGCAGATGTATTGGGAGTAGATCCATGTGGAGACCCTTGGGGAGATTTGTGCTGCACTAGTTGGTGGGTGGGAGTCAGAGATTGTCCCAACCCATGTTTCGACAACATGATTTCATCGGCCTCTCCATGTGCTCCTAATTCTACTCCGTGCACAGGGTCTTTAACTTCACAATGAGGCAAAACAGGTTTTATAGGGGAAATCTCGAAGCTGGATTGGTGCACAATTGCTGTGGATGAAAACTGTGTGTGCTACTCGATACCGTTGAGATTGGGGTTTTTAAAGGTAGCTCCACCTCCATCAGTAAAGGGAGGGATTAGACTCATGCAAGGTTTTCCAAGCAGAGAGACAGCCACAGACAGCACACTCTCCCACCACTCTGCTCTGCGCAAACCTGGGGTTTTTAAAGGTAGCTCCACCTCCATCAGTAAAGGGAGGGATTAGACTCATGCAAGGTTTTCCAAGCAGAGAGACAGCCACAGACAGCCACTCTCTTACCACTCAGTTGCAATCTGGGGTTTTTAAAGATAGCTCCGCCTGCATCAGTAAAGGTAGGAAACAGACTCCAGCAACGTTTTCCCAGCAGGGTGACAGCTGCAGACAGCCCACTCTCTCACCACTCTGCATTGTTAGGCATTTGTGTGTTTTTAGCTGGATGAAACCATCACAGTAGTGTTGGGAACGGATCTATGTTATAAACCCGAATACCAACAAATCAAATTACAAAATTACAAAGCCCACTTGTTTGCATTTTGTAATTCGGGTTTTCAAACTTTAGTTTTTACCCCCCTGCTGGACATTCAATATGTGTGGGGGACATTCCCATAATCCCTGCAGCCATGATACCAAACTAGCGGTGCGGGGGACACCCCCGCAATCCCTGTTCCCCTTGTTAGGTATTATGGGCTTCGATTTTTTATACAAGGTCTTATGCACAGTAAATGTGCAATCAACCTTTTTTTTCAAAATGTTCTGGGTTAACCTGTGTGCTTTGTGAGTTGGGAGCATACAAAAGCAGTGCTAGGCGCACACGTTCTTTGTAGGTGGGTAGAATATCGTAGTAGTGTTAGTCACTTGACTGTTTTGTAGAAGAAGGCTAAAGTAGAGAAGAGTTCTCATGCTTTTTGTAGGCATAGCAGAACATAAAAGTAGCTTTAGGCATGTGTGACCTTTGTATGCAGAGAAGCACATCACAATAATGTTAGGCACACATGTTTGGTAGACATGATTAAGGCCATAGCAGTAAGCACTACACGTGTGTTTTGTACACAGGGAGAAATGCCAAAGAGCTCGTGTTTTAGTGGATTAATGAATACACTACAGGGATCTGTGTTTGACCTCATGGTCACAGGTTCGAATCCTGGTAGGGCCACTCAGCCATTCATCCTTCTGTGGTTGATAAAATGAGTAGCTCTCCTTTGGCAAGCAATGAACATCATTTATCTGTGTATAGCAACAAGACACCCCTCTGAGGTTAACTTTCACTCCACAAATATGCACAAAGCAGCATAATCATTCTATAAAATTAGAGAATTTTAGAGAATTCTATAATACTTATAATTCAAAGAAAATACATGTGCTCATGTATGAGAATCAGATTCAGAAACAGTGTATTGCATATTTGCAAAATAATCTATAAATCAGCATGATTTTAAAACATTATCAATCAATATCAATCAAATTTAGGGTCATTTAAGCATAACATCATTGTTAAATCTCAGAACTAACACAGAGAAATCACAGTGAATAATGTATGTCAGAATAACTATTATTCTTTTCCATTCTTTTTCAGTATAAACAGCATGCACATTTAAAAGCATTTGTTGGATATGATGACAACAATCAAATCATAAAGCAATTTCCAGTGATTTAAGCCAATTCTTCTTAAGTGGCTGAGAAGATAGTCAGACAGACAGATGATTATAAAGGGCAATAGAGAACACAATGGCCCAGAGTTCTTTAACACCACAGGAAACACAAATATCATGTATGTACTGTCTACCTGGAAATTTGCTGGATACCACCTTTGCCTGTAAAACATTGAATCTGGCCCTGGTATAAAATGACCCAAGGTGGAAATTAGTAGCAAAGTGAGATACAAAGCCATCCTGATAGATGGTGAAAGAGGGAACTATTATCTTACAGAGGACTTCCGACAATTCATGTACTCCCTAATGCTTCCTCATAGCATCATAAATTTACTTTTTAACGTCTCGACAGACACTACGGCAAGACTGGAATGATTTTCAAAACCACTGTGCACATTCACAGTTCCAAAAGACTTTGAAATGTATCTCAGCCATTCGATTGTATAACAGTTGCCCAGTTGTCGTATCAGGAGTTTTGTAAGGTGGTCATCTTGGCCCGACCACAGTAAATGCCAGAATAGAATAGATTTAAGCAGCAGAGTATCTGAGATATGGGGAAACCCTGCTTCAAGACCTGTAGTATATGACGCTGTATTTGGGGGCACACCCAAAAAGTTGCAACATTAAAATGTTATCCTCGGCTTGTATTTTGTCATGGTTTATTGGACGGTCACTCTCAACCCAGGGATTTCCTTTCACCCCCCTCCCCCCAGCAAGATGGCGCACAACAGGGAAATGCAGAATCTAATAATACAAGCACTCTGCATACTTAGCAGGGAGGACAAAGGAAATAAGTCACCACAATGTTCAAATAAGATAAGTTTTTGGAGGAAACATGGGCCTTAACCAGTCGCTAGGGTCGCGCAAGTCGTACAGGGTTGTTGGGACCTTCCAACTGCACTGTAATGAGTTATTGGATGTTCAATGGCGTCATAGCATGTTTCTTATGGTTGTGTGCAAGCAGGACAAGCTATGTTTGGATGAAGCAAGTTATTTTGGTCCAATCAGTGAGTGGGCATCACGTCGTTTCAAAGGAGTAGTTGAGAGTGGTTTGAAAAGCAGCATTTGAACGATGCAGCTTGGGGGTCTCACCAGGGTTGATTGGAAGGTTGAGTCATGTCGAGAAATGTATTAATCACTAGATGGGATCATTGAGCGACTCTCCCTGGCACTTTTCCTTGGCTCAAAGCTGTAATCATAATGGTCTGATAAATGGTTTGATGAGATTCAGTTAGAAGTTCAGCCAGTTGGAGATGTTGGTAACCAGTGGTTTGGGTCACTGTTTATGCAATTCTTCCAGTAGTTCAAATGGAGGTCTAACTATGAATCGGTTGTTCGAGCCAAAAAGGTGATGGGATAGTCTTGGTATTGCAGCATTGAGGTGGTTTGAAGACGCGAGCACTGTTGTTTTGAAGAGTTTAAATGAGTGCCCAAAAAAGCACCAGTGGGTCATGGTGGTTCTATTGTGATGTACAATGCTCAAATGTAATTTGATTGGTCAGAGGTGAAGAAAACATGAATCCTAGCTGTACTGGCTCTGAAGATGCTCTGAGTAACAATCCAGGGATTCAGGGACAGGAGTTCTTGATGGTATTCTCCCAACCAGAGTAAAGATAGAAAACACCTGCAGCATCCTTCACCTCCAGTGAAGTTTGGGATACTGGTGAGATGGCAGAGAGGCTGGTCAGTGTGCCCCTGGAGTGGTTAGGGAGCAGAGATTGCCTTCACCTTGGAATACCCAATCTTTACCTCAATGGCCTACAGCTTAAGAAGGATCAACTTTCCTATAAAAAAAAAGGTCCAATTGAATTATTCTTGAAAGTCCAAACCAAATTCCAAAACGAATCAAAGAAGGAGTGGGAGATGCCCTTTTTAGCCTTTTTAGGCATACACCTACAGGGGATTGGACAAAAGCAGGTATGCTTTAAAGGGTGCAATGTTTGGTAAAGTAGCAAGTGTTACTATGCTTTATTGCTTCATACCTAAAGTGCTTCACACTAAAGTAAGTGTAGGAGACAAAAAGGTAGGAGAGGTAAAGAATGATAGTGGAGTCATTCCCCAGCTATGCTGAACTTCATCTGGCTACACTAACTGTGCCCTCTTCTCAAGCCCATAGCATCAAAAGCCATTTGGCATGCATCACCCTGCCATAGGGCTAATCATTTTGTTTACAGTGTGCTTTTTGAATCCTGCTTCCAAGAGCAAATCCTGTTGAGAGCTTCCTGGGCTGGAAGCAGGTGTTGCACAAAGTCACACGAGATCATACAGATGCTACTGGCTATTGTCCTCATGGCCTGCAGCAGGGAGAGTCAGTCTAAGTAGAATACACACAGTATTCTATCCATAGCTGGTCTGGCCTCACAGTGTTGACATGTGTATGATTCAAATCAGACGTGGCTTCACATAATTATGTGAACTTCCACTAAATAGGCATGGCATATGTTTAAAGTTTAAACCACCCCCAGGATAATAGATCGTCATAATTATCTGTTTTTTAAAAAGAGTTGCAGATGTTAAATGCAGCATCTTCACTGCAGTGATGTTGTCACAGGAGCTATCAGTCTTGGCACACGTGACATTTCAAACTGCTCTGTGCCACTGGACAGCAGGTACTGCAGATCAGGAGATTGATGCATTGGGGCACATGCGTCACTATGCTTTTGAAATGCAACATTATGGAATGGGGATCTAGATAGCTGTTAGGCAGAATTATATGCAGTACCCTTTGGGAACACCACACACAGTTAAGACTACAAGTGACAGTACAAATTCACCTTTGGTACAAGCCTGTACTACACAGTTAAAGTGGTAGCTCATGGCTGAGCAGCCAGACTTATCTCAAGAGCAAGTGAGCAGTATCAGATAGTTACACAAAGGCCAGCAATTACTATGATTCAAGCAAACACTGACTCAAGGTATTCAAGTAAAAGAATATACATTTATTTTACTCTTCAGTTGTATAACATTTCACTATTATAGCAGTCTAAAAATCACACTCTCAATACACCACACAACCTCCAATAAGTTCCAGACAAGTTAAGCTCACAATATGAAGTGGGACCAAAATGGCACTCTAGCAACTTTTAAAAGGGAGGGAAAGACACAGTTAATAGAAAAAAGTAACCACACCAGCAGGTAAGTAATCAGGGCAATTGAACAAGAGGAACTTCAATGATAGAATCAGATTAAAAAGGCTTAGGGCCAAAGTCACTAGGTCAAAAGTCTTTTGCTCAAGATCACACAGTTCAGGGTAGTTTGCTGTAAAGTTCGTGCCACGGATTCCGGACGAGGTTGGTTGGTAGAAAAGTTAGTTCAAAGAGAAGAGAAGGACAAGCCCTCGCACTTTCACTGCGGTTGAGCGAAACAAACAACCGGATTTGTACATTACCTTAAAACGGAGAGGGAGCTGTAGCTGAGGCGGACGTTCCTGGTAGTTCCTGCAGGCTCACGGTCCTGAAGTGACTGTCGGACTGATCAGAAGTAGGAAGACTGGAGGGTCCTGCGCTACCCAGGGAAGAAACCAGCAGCAGATCAAAGCAACGAATAAAAGTTGCGCTCCTTAAAACCCAAGCAGGGTCCAACCTTCCTGGCTATCTGGCCCACTGTAGCTCTGTACAGCAAATTCGACCAGAGGAAGGGTCCTGGCTTGCAGTTTGGGTGAACTGGTTGGTCCCAATAGCTCAAGGGAAGAAGTTTCCTGGAGGATCTTCTCTGTCATCGGATTCTGAAGATACGGACCTGCAGCAGGGGTTCACCGGGCGGTTCAGACGTTGTAGGGGTCCTGGTCCATCAGCTCCTCGTTGGTTCTTTCGTTCCACTGGCGACTCTGCCTTTACAGTCCCTGAGACCTGCTTTTTATGCAGTTTTCCCCCATTCATTTAGCCTGGCTGTCAATCACACAGCAGGGTGGCTGTCCTGGCAAGGACAGTCACCCAAACAATCAAAGAGAAGTGTGACTTGGGTTACCAAGGGAACCCATGGCAGGGGTCCTAAAACCACTCCCTAACATCCTGCCTACCCAGACTTTCAGGCGTCTAAATGGGGGCTTCTGTGCAGAAGCCTGCAAAAAGGCGATGAACAAAGGGACCAAACCTGGGTTGTCGTGCAGAGTAAAACACGAGAAAGACATTTACAAAAAGAAATGGTGAATAAACCCAGCCGCAACCGTAATAAAACATATATGGTCAAGCGGGTTTATGTTTGAAGCTACTATGATAGCCTAAAACAATACCATGGTTATTTAAGATAACCGTGGTATAAAAAATAGGGTAGATACCACTGCCACCATCCAAGTCTTGTTGTAAAGGGAGCAAAACAATGCTCCAAGAGACACAGATAAAAAGGGATATGAATTAACTCTTTCCAATACTCCATGTATGATGGGGTGTACTGGACCTGTGGTAAAAGTGACTAAAATAAAGTTAATAGCAACTTTACCTTTTCTGGAGGACAGTAGTCAGCCCCAGGAAATGGAGTCATGGAAAGTCTTAAAGACAACCTTGTGTCACTGCACTGAAGGTGCTGTGTAACACGCATGAAAAAAATGAGGCTATGGAGTAGGTGAGGCTCCATTGCCCAAGATCACACAACAGGTAGAAATACACTTAGCAAAACAAATGTAAGAGTGGGAAAAAGGCTCACACTCAGGTGAAAAAAATAAACCCTAGAAATCCAGCAAAGCTGCTGAGGGACTCATTAGGTAAGGGAAATCAGCCATTTACGATAATTCTCCCTAACAATAGCACAAAACCCTTTCTGAGATGGAATGCCCACACAATCTTCTTAATAGAAATACAAAAATCCAGGTCTTCTATATCCTTGGCAGGCATTTCTCATATGTCCGAAAGTCGCTAAGGTTCTAAAACCCACTTAAAAAGGTCTCAAGCTCAACAAATATACTGATGTGACCTACTCTAGAATATTGAGATCCAGACTTGGGTGGCATGTCCATTTACAATCTCTGTACAGATATGGCGTGATTCCCACGCTCTGGGATCTTCTCAACTGTGTCCCAGCTTTCCTTTTTCCCCCATCATCTGACTGTGAAGGTAGGCAATGGGCTGAACAGCAATTCTGAGCTAAGCTGCAATGGGACTACTCCAGTTGCAGATTCAAAGGTGCCTTTCTGCATTTTTACTCTAGAACTAATGGCATGATCAACCCATTTTTCCAGCACTGAATAGTTGCTTTACAGACAAGGGCCTGCCAATCCTTCTGTCCTCTCTGCATAGCAACAGGCGTGACATGGGGTTTCATGTCAGCTATGACATCTTCAGGGATCACACCTGGCAAAAGTTACTTTTCCTTTTAAAGAACCATCCAACACAAGCTATTGGATATAAGGGGGTTTGCTATGCCTCTCCTGTCTTGTCAGTACTGTGAGACATGCATGGTATCATGAAAGACGACATAGACAGAGGGATTCAAGTTTCAAAGAACTTTATTAAAATGTCAGGATTGTGTAAGGCCTAACTTGCCCTATAACTATGATAGGAATTTATTCTGCCAAATGAAAAAAACTAAGGTAAGTCTGAGTCTGTGCATCCAAATCAAAACTCTGTCTCAAAACCTATGCTTCCTCTCACATCTAGAAATAAACATGGTGTGGGATTCCTTCTTAACCAAAAGAATGGTGTTCAAATGTAAAGTCTCAGCTGCTCTGATATTAAGTCCTTCTTATGCTTTCTATTTCATGTTCAATACAGTTACAATAGCTGTTTATCTCACCAACATTCAACCAGGCCTTGAGGTTCCCTTCCCCAAGTTAAATATGGCACAGTTCACAAAAAAAGAAGATCTTGAGGTTCCCTTTCCCAAGACTACGCTTCTCAGTTCCTTCCATTCTCAGGGTTCCCATCCCCAAGATTTCAATGCAGCACTCATTCTGATGTCACTTGTTCAATGCTCAATATAAGAAACAACAGGTTATCTTGTTCTGCCTTCTGGCTGGCTTCATCAATAAGTTCACAGTGGCTTACTCACAATGTCCTTGGCTGGTCAATATCTAGGGCTCCCTGGTCTAGGCACAGTTATCAGACCACACGGTCCACCCATCACAGGTCACGCAACCAGGAATGTTATGCTTCTGCTTGACTTGATTCAGGATGTCAGTGATCTTCACAGTCGAGAGCTCTTTGGTCTAGGTGCAGTTTTCAGACCGTATGGCCCACCCATTACAGGTCTCCCCTTATGTTTGTTTGGCCCTTCACAGGCTCTTCTTTTTTGGGCTTTGGGTTTTCCACATGTTGCTTTATTTTTGGCTAGTACAACCCTTCCATCAGTCTTTGCTTTTAGTCCTCTGACACTCACCGGCTCTTCTCATCTCCCCAGCGGCAGTTTCTGCTGCTCACCTTTTCCGTAGTCGGGAAGCAGACTGCATCTGCTATTCTCACATGTCCTCGCACGCACTGGCTTCTGAGTTCCTCGCATAGAACCCGGACCGAGTTCTCTCTGCTCTCAGCTCCTTTTTGCAGCTAAGCTGTTTGGCAGCTCTCTCTGCCGCCTTCTTCTTTGAAGGCCCCCAGTCATGCGAGCGCCACGTGACCTGTTCTCTCTGGGTCCTGCAGGTCCTCCAGGAGTGTTGCAAGTCTTCAGACTTCCTAGTCTCACTCCAAGCCGGCAGTTCTCCCCTCACATGGTTGCCTCTCCTTCCTTCATACACGTGAGCCCTGTTAAGGGGCCTTAGATGCGTGTCGTTAATTTGATTTGCCTGGCTATATTGAGCCCTATTAATGGGACATGCCTGCCCTTCAGTACTGCATGCTCTTACACCTCTCTTCTTCGTCTCAGTACTAGAGTGGGGTTTGTAATAGGAAATGTGCATTGCTCCTAGTTGCTTCTTCCTCTTCTTAGTACTTGTTGGGCATTTGAAGTTTATGTCCTGCGTGCGTTCTTCTCTTTTCTCTTACCCCTGGACTCGTTTCTGAGATAAGGAGCAGATATTGGTTGCTGTTGTGCTGCTATGGACCTACCATTTTGTAACTCTGGCGGCGGGAACATGGTATAGTGTTAACAATATCCCCTAAATGAATAGGGGAAGTTGGGTAAGTCATCACCATGACCTAGGGAATACCATGTCTCATCTAAGGGCATTTTCCCTGCAATCCCCCAGGACCCGCCAGTCAGGTGATCCTCCTTCATTTTTCCACCCCCAGGGTTGGGATCCAAAAGCAATGGCCCTTCCCTGGCCACCGGAGCAAAGGATCCCCAGGGAGTAGAGGTAAGAACACTGTCAGCTTTCTCACAGTACCTGGGCAAGATGGGTGGAGAGCACAGTGGCTTCTAATTTTACATCCACCCCAGGATTGACACATTTCTCCATAAAAGGTCAGATGTCCCAGCCAAGTGACCAGCAAGTGTTTCAGGTCAGGAGCCAAATATCATGCTCTTGAGGACTAGGTGCAACCAACTCTTGATTGTACTCCGAATTCCTGGACTCCTTGCATGTGGACATGTCAGGACCTTCACTGTGCACCTGCTCCTTGTTTTGGAAGAGGCCAGAGCATTTGATCTTCGTCTGTTCTCCTTTCTGGAGTAGCTCAGGGACTCCACCCTATGCTTGCTCCTTGTTTTAGAATAGAACAGAACATTTGCTCAGCACCTCTTCCCCTTTCTGGAGTAGATCGGGACCTCTGCCCTGCACTTGCTCCTCTGACTGCTTGGACAGACCTGCCAGAATGGGGCAGTCCCACTTTTCATTTCAAAAGTCAACCTGACTTGGGTCTCCAGCTGAATACAGCCCCTTCAGGTATAAAACTACCCTGCCCACCATTTCAGGTTCCTATTCTATGCCAGTATCAAATCCTGAGATCACCTCATTCAGCACTAACTCCATTGTCACCCCGGTGGCTGCTGAGACCATGCAAGTTTAGGTGCCTAAGGTGACTCAGGTCTGGAATGGTGGTTACTCATCATTCAACTTTATTTCTGAATCCAAATGCCATAAAAGTAACACACAGATACATCCATGTTAATAATTGACTATAAAACAATACAGATTAAAGTTAGGAACACTCCATATATGAAAACATCAATCATTTACTATCTACAGGAAGGTAGACTAAGAGGAAACAGTGTGCAAATTGAGCAATCAATATAATATTCAAATTAAATCTAAAACAATAATACAAAAAGAAGAATACAACCAGTCCATCAGTTAAAGTGTCAAGTCATGTAAAAATGTCCCCTTAATGTGAGTGGAGCGGATCCCTGGTTACATCTGAAAATTCAATTAATCATGCAATAATTCATCTTTCTATAAAAATGATAATAAAGTAATAGTAAACACATTAAAATCCCAAAGTATATACTAAAAAACAATGGCCTCCAAATTTAAGAGATGGTTTGCCCACACACAGCCCCATACCTCAGTTAGAAGGGAGACAGGCTTGCTATGCCCTAAAGACAAAGCTATGTGGCATTCCTCATAGCTTCCTTCAAATAGGAAAGCAATGCCCGGGCTACATACAGTTAATCAGCGCTAATAGATAAAAAGGGCAGACCGCCAAAGGGCAAAAATACAATGTCGAAGGACAGGCAAGATTGTGCACTGACGGATGGACAAATACAAAGGACAGGATTTCACCAATCGTAATATGTCCTCTTAATAACAATCACAAAAATGGCAGCTGAGTGAGTTAGAAAACCCCCTCCATATTACCGTGTGTACTCTTAAATTCAATAGATTACAATGAGCCCCGGTAACAGCCCACCATTCAGAAAAGTGATCACCAATTGTGAGTTAAGGTTGGATAGTGTCCAAAGAGCTTTTCATCGTTAACCTTCTGTTAGTGGGAAGTTGCAGGGCATTAACCTCACAAAATTCCTTGATACGAGCAACAAAATATTTTAAAAACTTTTTAAAAGCACTAGGTAGACCACTGGGAGATATGAGTGACGGAGCATTGAATTGTGTCAGGTGACTATTAATGTAATTCAGCCAAGGACAACATTGAGCTCCCATAATGACCTTTATGATATGCTGCGTCAAGGTCGCTCTAGGGTTCGTTCAAATCTGAAGCCATGATAAAAGGAGGTAAGGGGGAAAGCCTAGTCATCTTCCAGGAAACTGAGGTCCAATTCAGAGTGGACAGAAAAGTGGTAGCAGAACTTGGATGATCCAGGAGCCCTTTTAAAAATGTGTTTTCTCCCACTTGTAAATAACACACTTTACTTTTTTAATGCCCCATAGAAATGCACCATACTTGTTTGCAGCTTTGTTTTAGCTCCATAAACTTTCAAGATTATGCTTGAGGCCACCTTGGCCCACTTGATCTCTTCCTTCACTTCCAGCTTTAAGTGTTATGCGGATGACAGCTCTCCTTCAAGCTACCCTCAGCTTCTTCTTCCTCCACGCTCATTAATGATTGTCTGTCTGCAATTCAGTCCTGGTGTGCAGCTTACGGCCTCTGCCTTAATGCCAGTAAGACAGAGATTGTTCTCATTGGGACCCATGCTCCTGTATTCCCACTTTCACTCTGGCCGCCCTCCCTTGGCCCTGCACCCTCACCCACCAGTGAGGCAAAAGCCCTGGTGGTCATCTTCGATTCCACTCTGTCCTTCTCCTCACACGTCTCAGATATATCCAAAAAATCTACCAGCTGCACCTTCTCCGTTGTATCCTACCTTTTCTCACTTTCCCCCAGAGACTCATCGTTTCCAGAGCTCTGGTTCTCTCTAGACTTGACTTCTATAACAGTCTCTTTCTCAATCTCCCTACTTCTACACTCAGACCTTTACAACTCATCCAGAACAGAACCGCAAGACTTATCCTTGGCCTCAAGTCCTTGGACCGCATCTCACCAGCAGTGAAATCCCGCTACTCTCTCTGCGTGGCTACAAGGATCAAGTAAAGGACCCTCTGCTTAGTTCACAAGGCTTTCTGTGGCCGGGGCCCGCACTACTTACAACACACTCTTCCCAAATACACTCCCGCCAGAGCACTGGGCTCATCCTCCTCCAACTCTCTGAGAGTGAGCGTTTTTCCAAAGAGAGACTTGGATGTTGCTCCTTATCCTCTTCAGACGTCACCCTCTGGAACAGTCTCCCTGCCTCTCTCTGTCTCGAGCCGGATCTCCTAAGTTCCAGAAACTTCTCAAGACCTTCCTCTTTTCCTCTGCCTTCTCTCTACCTCTCCCTTTCTATCCTCCATGTTCTACTTGCCAACACCTATAGAAATAAAATATCAATTCAATGCAATTCACCTCCTTCTGCTCAGCTTGCAGAGTGGTCGCCTGGCTCACATTTGAACTTTACAGGTCCCAGGCACTCCCACCAGTCCCTGCACTTGCCTCCGGGCCCCCGCACTACTTGCAGCACTAGGCATTTCTCTAAGAGACAACCCTCTATATTAACCCAGCCCTCCCGGACTTGGAAAAATCCCCTTTGCCCATTAATCGCACTTCTTGTCTGGCACTTACATGATTTGAATGCAACTTACCTAGTAAGTTTGTTGTTTCTCTGTTACTTGTCTCCCCTCCTCCCCCTTGCATTGTTTACACCTGAAACACTTGTGTTATGGCACATCATAAAGGCACAATAACCTACTCATATCCCCTCATATCCTAACTGCTGGTCACGCACTTGCATTACTCCTCCCCGCCCTTGATGCCCCCCCAACTACCAGGTAACACACTTGAATTAGCAGAAATGTCATCAGGCCTAGTATGCTTTTATTATCGTATATCATTCTGAAATTTCCAAGGCCCTATGAATGATTGCATCCCATGTTCCCCTCCGGTCTTGGAGCACTTTGAAACACTTGTTTTGTGTATAAGTGCTTTATTAATTAATTTATTTATTCAAATTTATTTAAAGCGCACATCAGCCCAGGGCCATCGTGGGGCTGTTACAGATAAACATTAATCTGGTTACAGTGGAAGGAAGATGGTTACAAGGCAATTTTCATTACAGGAAAATGTGTACAGATGCTGGTATTTTAGACACATTTCTTAGCAGACGCATGAGAGCAAGTGTAGGTGAAGGAGGGAAATGTTTAATTGAATAGTGTAGTTTTGAGGGATTTGCGAAAGGAGTACAGTGAGGGTTCTGCTCTGAGTGAGTTGGGGAGAGCATTCCAAAGCTTAGGTGCTATGTGGGGGAAGCCAATGCCACCGGCTTTGGCTCTTCTTACAGTGGGAACTCAGAGTTGATTAGCATGATGGCTTCTTTTAGGACAGATGGAGAAATTCTTGGTTATGGTTTCACATAAGTAGGGGGGTGCTGTGTGATTGATGCATTTGTGTGTGAGAGTGAGTATTTTAAAATTGACTGGGAGCCAATGTACGAGTTATCTGGCCTGTGAGATATGGTCAGTTTTTGGGATGTGTAGTGCAGCGCGGAGGGCATTATTTTGCACTATTTGGAGCCTGTTTAAGTTTTTTGTTGATGTGCCTGCTAGAAGGGCGTTGCAGTAGTCAAATCTGGCTCCTATAATAGCTCTGGCTATGGAGAGGCAATTGGGTGTGGTGAGGTAGGGTTTTATGGCATAGATGAGTTTGATGGTCAGAGCAGATGCTGAGGCGATGGCGCTGACTTGTCTGGTCATGGAGAGTGTGGCGTCTAGGTAGACTCCTAAGGTCTTAACGGCAGAGGAGACAGGTATGCTAATACTGTCGATAGTCATATGAGAGTAGTCGGGGCTGAGTTTAGTTAGTGTTTCGCTGGGGGCTAGGATGATGATTTCGGTTTTATCTCCATTTAAACAGAGACCATTGATAGCCATCCAGGTTTGGATAGTGGAATAGATTTTAAAGAGGGCTTCTGAGTCGTGGTCGTAGTTTGTGTAAGCAATGTCGAGGGAGTCCAGTAAGTCAAAGAGGGGTTTGGTGAACAGGTTGTAGAGGGTCGGTGCAGTGCAAGACCCTTGTGGGACTCCACAAATGATGGTGGTGGGGGGAGTGCAGGCCTGGTCTGAGTAGACTTTCATGGCCCTACCTTCAAGGAAGGATGTGATCCAAATGGTTGCCTTATGAGAGAAGTGTGTAGCATTGAAAAGGTGAGATGTGAGAATGCTGTGGTTGACCAGGTCAAATGTTGCAGAGAGGTCAAGCAGTAGGAGTAGAGCAGGTTTGCCTGTGTTCATTATTTTGGTGATTTGATTCTTTAAGTCTAGAAGAGCAGTTTCAGTCCCATGGCCTTTGCGGAAACGTGATTGTCTTCTGCCTAAGATGGTGTGGGTTTCCAGGTAGTGTTGGATTTCGTTATGGGCAGCTTTGTCTAAGATTTTGAGGAGGAAGGGGACGTTGGTGATGGGGTGATAGTTATTGGGTGAGGAAGGATCAAGGGAGGGTTTTTTCAGGAGCAGGCGGACCCAGGCTTCTTTTAGGCATTGTGGAACGGTTTCAGATGCGAATGAAGCATTGATGAAAGCTGTGATGATGGGGGTGATGGAAGGTGGACAGATATCCACTTTGCAGGTGGAAGGTTTGATGTTTTTTGAGGAGGTCCGTGATTTCCGTCTCTGTGACTTCTCTGAAAGCGAACAGGGGTGTTTGTGAGAGAGTTTTGTTAGTGGGAGGTGTGGGAGAGCAGGTGGGGGTGTTCAGAACTTTTTGTAGGGAGGCTATTTTGTTTTGGAGTGTATTGTCTTTATTGAGGAGGGCAGACTGGATGCCTGTGCACCATGCTTCATCCTTGAAGATTTTGTCTGGGCTGGAGGCAGGTGTGGTGAGTTCTTTGAATATGGAGAATACTTCTCTAGATTTGGAGCTGGCATTGGTGATTCTCTGGTTATAGGATTTGGATTTGGCGTGGAATATAGCTTTTTTGTAGGTCAATGAGATCTCTTTGAAATCGTTGAGAGAAGATTGGTTAGGCGCTGATTGCCACCTGGACAGAACTTTGCGTTTCTTGGTGCGAAAGGCAGATAGTTCTTCAGTGAACCAGGAGTTGCAGTGCATGGATTATTATTTATTTTTTCTTCTAGAGGGGCAATAGTGTCGATGGCTTGAGTGAGCGCACTGGAATATATGATGGCGAGAGAGGTAGGGCCATGGATAAATGGAGGTTTGAGTTCAGGGATATCAAGGAGAGGAGGTGTTCATAAACAATACAAAACAATAAAGGCTGACCAGAGCACATAGCTTTAAAGCGAGTAACCATACCTAGGATTGGCCCACACGTATCTCTTGTTTCTTTATATGGGCTTTATCTGAGACCGATGGGAAAAACTGAATACCCAGGTAATCAAATTTGAACACCCTAGGAATAACTGCAGCGTTGCTTAGCATACAATGCATTCTAATAGATGTCCTGCCTCGGACACAGGCCATGACCGCTGACTTTGCAGTGTTGATTTTTAGATCTACTGAGTTCATTGAAAGTTGTATAGTCCACATTCAGCCTCTGGAGAGCATTTAGTGTCTGGGAAATTGAGGACAGTATCATCAGCGTATGCCAGAAGTGGCAATGACCTAGGCCCTGCCCTCGGGTAGTCTCCTCCGGACTCCACCAGGGCATTATATAGACCATTATTATACAAAGCAAACAGTACAGGGGCCAGAACACAACCCTGGCGCACTCCCAAGTACACATCGAAAAGGCAGGTGCACTGGCCTCTATCCCCATAGAGGACACATAGAGGACACATGCCTCTTTACTCCAGGGAATACGTCTAAGAATGTTAATAAGCTCCCAAGGGCAGTCCATGAACCTGAGCACAATCCACATCTTTCTGTGATTGACTTTGTCAAAAGCGGTGCTCAGGTCCATGAAAGCCAAATAATTGGGCACCCTGTTGACAAACACTGATCTGGCTATGAGCAAATATAGCTTCACAGCTTGTTCTGCTGTGCCCACCCCCGGCCTAAAGCCCAGCTGAATGTCTGCCAATTTACAAGTCGATGAAACACTCTCCCAATTTATTTTGAAGAGTGAATCTAGCAGTGATATTGGTCTATAAGCCATCAGACGGGCCCGATTTCCATTAAAAAAAATATGAAATATAGTCACCAATGTCCACAAGGGCAGTAGTTTCCCTAGGGCTACATTGGCATTAAAGCTACATGCAGAGGCACCCACAACTCTTCAGAGATTTGAAAGAAGTCAGTGGGGACCGCATCTGGACCGGGGGCTCAATTGTGAGATGGACGATGGACAGCCAGCAAAACATCATTCAGGAGAAAACAAGAGGAGTAGTTGAAGGATACAGCTCCATTGGCTTGGGATTGACAAAGTACAAAAGTGAAAAAAGGTGTAGCCTGTACTGATGTCTTGGTGCCCTTACTCACAACCTTGTTTTTGGGTCACTGGGCCATAAACTCCCAACATTTCTTGGAGTCATTAGCCTCTACTGCCTTGATCAGAGAATCCCAATCCCCTTCTTCTAAGGCTCCTCTCCTAAAGTTTAAGGCAGTCCGATACCCACCTCTAGCCTGAATGACTTCACATTTGGTCTTAATTTGTGAATGCAAAATAGAAAGAAGAACTTGTTTAGTGACTCTACAATGCTCATTAAACCATCCATTACTATCCTCTTTCCTCTCACGTCAATCCACAAAAAAAGAAGGTAGACACAATGCCCATGAGTTCAATGTAGATTGAGAGTTAATTGAGGTATTAGTAACCCGGCGAGAGACAATCTGAATGCAACAAGCATTCTGATTGGCTCTCGCCAGGTCCCTACCCAGCCGGGAATCCCTCCATCGGAATTCCACGGCCTCTGTCCCCAGTGGGGGGCGTGGCAACCCCTCAGCCAATGAGGAGGCTCGAAGCAGGGCCATCCCCGCTCCGAGCCTCCCCGCGGCTGAGAGGCTGCCTTTGCCCCCCCGCCGGGGACTCGGGTAAGTCTTTTTTTTGTTTTAATTCCCTTCCCTCCCTCCCTCCCACCCGCCCCCCAACTTACCTTCTTGGTCCTGCATCCCCGGCGAGGGACGAGGGAAGTCTCCAACCGTGTGGAGACTCAGAGTGGGGCCATCCCCGCTCTGCGCTCCACACGGCTGGGGCTTTTTTTTTTCCTCTTCCCCCTCGTCCCACTCCTGCCCTCCGAACCCCACTTACCTTCTTTTTGATCCTTTTTTGGGAGCGGACGCGTTGGGAACACTTGTTTTCCCAGCGCGTTCGTTCCCGATGGCCGCCATGGAAAGGGAAAATGGACCCCGTTGGCGGTGGCCATTTTTATTATTATTTTTTTTCTCCCGAAACGCTGCAGCGCCCGAAACGCTGCAGCGTACTAATAGCAACAGAACCCTCGCGTCGGGGGCATTACCGACTCTGGTAATGCCCCGGGGCCTTCGGTAAAGCTTGGTTGGTTCCTTACCTATGGGCCCCAGTGCATTACCTGAGTCGGTAATGCCCCCGACGCTCGGGTTCTATTGCTTAAGTAGAAACTTCCTCCAATATTGAGGACATGAGCAGAAAGAACATCAGACCCAAATTTTGATAGAGAGTAACATAATCTATCCCCTCCCAATTGAGCCTTTGCTTAGAATGGATGTTCATGAAGGTGCTATCTAAATAATCAGAAGAGGGAGATAGCATACGGTCATAGTCCCAAAGAACTCTCAAACAAATAGGAACAATGCGGGGCTTTTGTAAAACTTCAAACATGTGAATCTGCTGCCATTGTTTAACCTCTACAATAAAATAATCTATTGTTGCGGACCCTGAGTGATGACTAAAGGTTCTATTGCCTGGTATATCCAGAAGGACCCAACCATTAACTGATCAGAGAACCTATTCAATAAGCCAGGAGCCTAGCTGCAATATTCTAGAACAGATGCTAGTATCCAGCGTTGACGGTGTGTGGTTCCCCGCAACCTCTTCCTTTGTTATGTCATCCTGCTTCAAGAAGGTTTGTTTGTCCAGGTCTTGTAATTTCACCTTAGCACCAGCTATGTTCCAAGAAAGGAAAGAGGAGAATTTTAGGGAGGATTTCTCCAACTCTCTTCTTGTATTGGCTGGGACATTCGTAGCTTCCTGTGGGGCCATCAAATTGATCCTGCAGCATGAGACAGTCAAGTCAGTCAACTTCCTGTATTGTCAACATAGCCTTAAACCGACTGGACAACAAACCTCCCCCTGTGGGAAACAAACTGAGCCAAAGGGGGTGGTGCAGGACTAGACCTATCCATCAATATTTTACTGTGCCCAACTCTCAACCAATCAGAAGCTGTGTTAATATTATTCACATTAACCTTTTAGATTTCATGATTGCAGCCATGATCATCCCTCCTCCCTCCCGGGATTCAACTAAGGCATTGTATCTGCGATTGCCCTGATAAGTAAAGAACAGAGGACAAAAGAAATCCCAAGAGATATGCCTGCTCCCAAAGAGTGGTCATGGGGGGGGTCACACCTCCTCAAAAGGTTGGAATTAATCAAATAGGAAAACAAGTAGGCCTTAGCCATCATCAAAATCACACAATCGCCTTCATTGGTTTTAATAGACTGATTGTATTGACCCAATGGGCAATCTTATTCAATAGTGCAGTGGTTTTTTCTATACCTCCATTGGGTATATCTGGAGTGCGAATGATGACTGCCACCAGAGCTTGACCTTCAGCTTAATTACTAGGCTGCAAAGCATGGGCACGATCCATTTTGAAGATAATGAAGTTGGGGCGATGTATACTTTTGCCAGTTTAGGGGCAGCTGGATTTGGGATAGTGGTAAAAGAGCATTGAGACAAAACCTCTGAAAATCTTTTCTTAATCGACCTGATAGAGCCGTCAATGATGGACAATGAGCCCATAACTAGTTGTTTAAAAGAAAGCAAAGAATCCAGGTTTGGGACCAGCCTTTAAATACCTCTTCCAAAATGTTAAGCTCACAGTTCCAGGATGCATCACTATCCTGGGAAAGAGACAAATCCTTCCCCTGATCCACCCCATTGACACTTCCAGGATATTCTCTGACATATTTGATCCACCCACCACAGAAGGTGATATCAGAGGGTAAAAGCAAGTTGAGCAGGCAGCTCAATGTTCGTGGCTAAGGCCAAAGCAGAACAAGTGGAGTGAGTAGTAGCAGACCCCATGTCACTGGGTAAAGCAGTGGGAAAAGAGGATGGTAATTCCACTACGGCCTATTTAGGTTCATCAAATATGCCCTCAGCAAATTTCCTTTGAGTAGCTGCCACAATAGCCCGTTCCATGTTTAAAATGTGTTCCTCAATCTTCCCTGCCATTTCTTTCAGATAGTTATCAATGGAAGATTGAAGTCTGCCCTTTTGTACACCATCAATATTCTTACGTTGTTTTGCTTGATTACTCACCAAATGGCCCTCTTAAGCTTTTTATTTCCCATGGGAATATTGCACACTCACTCAACAGGCAGCAAAAACCATTTAAACAAATCCAAAAGGCTAAAACAGAAAAAGAACAAATTCACAGAATGTGCATCCTAAAAGTTAGAAAGGAGCACAAGGATCTATTCCAAACAGAAGTGTTAGTCCAAATCAATACAAATTAAATAAAATGCAACCTGGATAGTGTTGAAAAGGTGTTTAAAACAAGAGGGAAGGCAGTTGGAACACACAACTATCTACAGGGGCCCCCAGGTTCTGTCCCCACCATCTGCCTTTACCTGCCCACCATCTCCAGTTCTTTTTCTATGCTAGTATCAAACACTGATATCAACTCATTTGGCACTAACTACATTGTCACCCAAGTGGCTGCTGAGCCCTTGCTTGCAAGAGTAGGTGCTTCAGGTGACTTCAGGACCGGAATGGTGATTAATGGTGAGATTTTGTTTGACTCCAAATAATTGATATTGATATTTTATTTATATTGCGCTCATACACAAGTGTTTCAGAGCGCAACAAGGCAAGGGAGGGGAATAGGGGAGAACAAAACAACGATCTTACTAGGCCCAGTGACATTGAGAATGCGCAAGTGCATGTTAAAGGTAAAAGGGGAAAAGTGCATGGAAGGGGGGAAAGGTGGAAAGTGCGGAGCAGAGGAGAAACAGATAAATAATAAAGCATACATAAAATAAATAAATAATAAAGGCAATAAACAGTGGTAGTGCAGCCAGCAAGTTGCAAGTGCTGGGTTTAGCAGACAGGGTATGTTTGATAATTGCAGAAGAAAGAAAAGGGGTGGGGACTGTATGGGTACAGATCCAGACCCCAGTGCAAGGGGTGGCTTGGAGGCAGTGCAGGAGGGTGAGCAGGTACCTGGGCCTGGAGGACAGAGGGTGGCCAGGTGCACAGTGCTGAGAGAGAAACAGATCAGCAGGGGAGAAGGTGGGCAAAGGCAGAAGCAAAGAGGAAGGTCTTGAGGTGCTCCTGGAACCGGAGATGGTTCTCCTCAAGTTTCAGAGTGGCAGGGAGACTGTTCCACAGGGAGCTGCCAGCCTAAGTAGAGATCTACCCCCAACTAATTTCTTTGAAAAACAACTGACTTTGAGGGAGTTAGAGGTAGAGGGGCGATGAGCTCGAGGGGGGAGGTATTTATGAGGGATAGTTGAAGGTATTTTGGGTCCAGTCCTGTTCTGGATTAGGTGTAAAGGGCGCAGAGTAGAGGCAGATAGATTAAGAAAGAGGCTCTTACAATAGTCCAACCTAGAGAGAACCAGAGCTTGGGAGACATTGAGCTTCTGGGGGAAGGAGAGGAAAAGCAGAGTACATCTGGGGAGGAGCAGTAGGAAGTTTGACTTTTTAGGGACGTCAGAGATGTGTGCGGAGAAGGAAAGTGTGGAGTCAAACTAAGTCCAGAAAACAATAATGAGGAACACAATTTGCAGAATGACAGCTCTTTAATGCATTGGTTTAGGGGATTGAGCAGCCACCACCGCAAAGTTAGTTATGTACTGTTTATTTTCCTAAATATTCTGATTTCTAAGTAGATTATTTGGTCCTATGGCCAGAAAGAACTTCACTGTGGAGTACAAAATGTATCTAAGAATGTTGTTTGGGTTGAGATGTCCCAAACAACTGGTAAGACCTGTGTGAATTTTTCACCAAAAGTTCATTTTTATATACATTTATTTTGTTGACATTTTCATTACATACATATTTCATAATTCATTTTCTTTCTACTTCTCAAATGAATATATTGTTTCGGAAACGTAGTAGTATAATACACACAAGATATTTATTTACAGAGACAAAGGCTTGTCTGGGGTGTCCAATGCATTTCGATCCAAATGACCATCTTCAGGGACCAAGCTATAAAAAAACAATAATAAAAAAAAACTTGATTTGTGAGTGATCTCTTTTAATGGGATTTTAATATCATACCATGTAACTAAGCTCTCCTCTTGTAACAGCGCCTTGGTGCCCCCGGGCTGTTTGTGCACTTTATAAATGTAAAAAACAAAATAAATAAAAAAATAAATACTCACCCATGTGTTTATCATATTTACCAGTCCATGTGTGCTTCACTCATAACATCTGGAAAAGATGATTGTCTTTCTTTCTTTCTTTTTTGGAAGATGCATGCTTCCCAGCACTCTTTTCCTATTGCCTGAAATCCTACTGTGTGGTCTGCAATGTAAGAGAGTGAATCAATGCTCTTTTCTGATTGCGATAATGGACTTGTTTGATTATTAAGAACGTTTACCATTTCTTAATTGCAAGTTTTTCGTCTTTAGTTATCTTTCCCTTCTAATAGTCATATTTACTAAACTGTTCTTGGAATTTGTCTAAAACTTGATCAATGTTGCAAATCTTACATTCAAGGTGGGCAAGTGCTGTAACATCAAGACATAAAATGCATGGGAACGAGGATGAGGAAAACAAGTCAAAAAACATTCCCACTAGTCCAAAGGACATTCAGAACGGGCAAGTGCTGAACAGAAATCAAGGGAGAGGAAGGAGGAGGAAAAGTGCAGGTACAAGTAATGACTATGGAGCAGAGCGTGCCTCTGTCTTGGAATACTCAATCTTCATCTCACTGGTGTAAGACTTTGGAAAGATCTATTCTGTGTAGTTTGTGTCAGTGACAATTGAGTATGTGTTTTGACCTGTAGGGGAGAAGTCACAATATATAAGATGACCTTACTGGGAAACTGTGTTACTTCCTGTTGTGTGAGGGATCACTACTATTGCGGAACATGATTCATGCAGTATAATTAGCCATCAAGCTGCCCTGTGCATGGTGACGTATCATTGTTAGATAAAGATACATAAAACATAGTGAGGAATTGGACAGTTGGGGAAAGAGAGGGAATTCTGGATTAAGAGTTTGATGCTACACAGAAATGTTACACATTCCCGTCTAATGTTAACCTGAGGGATGAGGTTTTCTGGCACAGTTGTCCATCATGATGCAAGGTTCATTTCATGAAGGTCAAGTGGGGTTGGTAATGTATGGCTGGTGGAAAAGATCAGATGATCCCTCTTGATGCACTAACTGTGATCCCTATTGAAAAGTGATTTTCAATGGTCCATTGCATGACTTGGTCAGGTGTACCACACACACTTAAGTTGTACACGGCTAATTGGTGGGTGCAGCTGTAATTTGTCTAAATAGCATTGTACACCAATTCTGGTTCAACGAAGGCCTGCCTATTGTAGAATGTGTGGGATATGAACTTGAAGCAAAAAATTAGATGTATGCTCTACACAAAGCTCTTAGGATAAACAAACAAAAAAAGAATATCTGAGGGTGGTTCGATATGTTGCTGCAAACATATCCTCTCACAAGAAAGGTCAGCAGTTTTTTGTGTAGATCACAACACTTCTTTTTTAACTGTTAGATTAATTCTCCAGCACATTATTCAGCTTCTAGTCCCATCCGTGACTGGACATATGGACTTCTTGGATGCTGAAGGTTGTTTTGTTTTTTGTGATTCGTATTGTGTTTCTGTATGGGACACCTTGAAGCTGATATTATGTATTTATTGTGTTCCTAATTATTGTTTACTATGTATCTGTCCATGGGAGTAATTGGTTGGACATTCGGACCCTACTCATAAAGCACTCAGGACACAATAACGACTGATCTGCATGAGTACGGTGATGAGCAGTGGTTGTATACTCCTACTCAGCCTCACACTACTGTCAAGCAAGAAGTGAGCTCAATCAAAAAAGTGAAACTGATGCAACCTGAATGGTATTCCTTGTGCACCTCTTATAGCACCAAGCTATACTCTTCAAGAGGGATGAGAGCCAGCAAGACATAGTCCAAAACAACAATACTACTATGTTGAAGAAAACAAAGGAAAGGCCTAATTAAGTAATCAAATTGAATTGACGGGCAGACGGATAAATAAAAACTCTAACAACCTACTCGTAAAATGAAATAAAACACAGGATAAGCAGACTTTTGGTTGAAATTAGCACTCTGGGTCTAAAGACCGGGGTATGTACACAATTGTCTTTGCAGCAATGTTCAGTTTTGCATATATGCCTTTTAAAAAGAGAAAGGGGTGGTGTCTTAACTGTCAGTAGGGACCAAAGAACATGGCAAGTGGGACAGACCCACTGTAGATAACTTAATATTATTTCTGTGAATCCTTGTTAACTCTCTGATTTACAAAGCGCAATGTCAACCTCAATTTTCTTAATAAGTGGATAAATAGTGAATTTGCACATTGATGATGGCCGCTTACGGGTTCCATAGAACATACCTCTGTGATTGTGGGCTCTTCAACAATAATTTCTCTGAAATCATTCTCCATTACCATATGAGCAATAATTCTACAATTTTTAATTCAACACTGCAGGATTGTGCTGTGGTGTTATATTTGTTGCATTATTTCTTCCAGTTTTTCTGATTGATGTCTGTAATTGTGTAGGAAAAAATGGTGAAAGTGTTAACACCTGATTTGTTGGGCCGATCTCCGATTTCAGTTATGTGTCAGCAGGGAGTCTTTAATTATAGAACCAGGTTTTTTTGACTGCATCTTTAACACATTTTTGTGTAAACCTCAATCTATTTGTTTGTTTTTCAAGAGTCACTGCTGCTAAGGTGTATGTTTCGACATCACTTAAAGTCTTAATAATTGTCCCCACCAAATGACAATACCAATGTGATGTATTTGTATCAATATCTTTGAGCTGTTAGATAGTTTGGAAAAAACTGTGGGAAAAGTTAAAACACATATGGTAGAAGAGGTAAACGGTATTAAAACCAAATTTAAAACTGCCGCTATGGTAAAGCATTTTCTGAAGGCATCACAGTGATTCAATGAATTTCACTGTTAAACTAAAAATGAAAAGCTGTTCTTCGTCATTGAATTAAAATGAGCAAACTGGAACAACATTAATTTATCAAAATCAAAGTCATAATTTGGGTCATACTGAAAATATCGAGTGGCATATGGTTAGTATGTAGTCACTATTCCTCAATTTGTAATTTTATTATATCAGTCAATGTTTTCAATACATTACTCCATTAAAAATAATTGGATAGAGAATATATTCCACAACTCTGTATACATTTTTTTAATTCTTTCCAAAAGAGCTGCTCTTTTCCAACATGACTGCCTTTGAGATTTATCACATATTAATGGTATTACGATCCATCTTACAAAATGATGCAATTATGGACACATCACTTTTAGTATAAATAATGAATACATTGTCAAATGCTAACAATGTTAAAGATTATTTGGAAGAGCTAAGTAACCCTAGTCACAAATTACATATATTATTTTTTCAAATGGTTCAAAGCACTGAATTAACCCTTCATAATACAACCCACTGCATACTATCCGAGGCCGGTAACTTATGTCACAGCTCCTCGCAGGGTTCTTTCGCAGGGGCAGCACCAGCTCCTGCCTACCCATAGGGTTTCGGTACCTGCACTTTAAGGCTACACTAGATTGGATAGTGTGAGGGGTCAGAAATGTGAGGCGGAAGACTTTTGGGTGATTTCTCAAATGCCTCACTGTCAAACTGGATATTAAATTATGCCTCCTATTGTAACGATTGTATGTATATTGACCTATATTGACCTACGCCAAGTTGCTTAAAACTGTACGCGAATAACTCTCTACGGCAAGGTCTTGACCTTAGAAATTGATGTAGGCCGCCATCTTGAATCAAACTGCCATTTTAGGTTCTCTTGCTGTGTAAAAGTCACCGTGTACATCAATATGGTGGACAATGCCATTCCGAATAGAATTTAGATCGTCTTGACCTCCGTACAGCTAATGTATAACTTGCCTACAGGCCACTTGTTAGGGTCGTGAACTGAGTCCTTCTGTTGACCTGTGTGTAAATGTATTACTTGTATCAACGGAACTGATCTATGCACATTCTGACAAATATATTAAAGTCGACCTGGCAGAGACCCTAGACCAGTAATACATTCATGGAATGGTTAACCCGCAAAGGGGTTGGACAACAGGCTGGAGAAATGTATAAAAGCCAGAATGTCCCAATGTACACTCTCTCACTGAATACATCGAACCCCATTGAAGTTCGTCGTGTTGTACTGAGGGTCGATAGCTATCCGATCTGTCATTGACTTTGTCGTTGCTTGACCTTAAAATAAAGTACTTTGTATGTTCCTTTGTAACCAGTGTTTGGTGTGTTTCCTTTGGGTTTCCCGGCCTCATATTATTTTTCTCTTTTCACAGTTGCGCCCGAATAGGGACCCTCAAGATTGATGCCGGACCATTGAAGGTTGACGCATGCTATCGGACCGGGATCGGACGGTGTGATACTACGGGCCCAACTGAACGAGACGCGACACCTCTACAGCGCTGCACGATCCCATCCTAGGACGATAGTCGTGCGGTCTGAGACGGCATCTTGACGAGGGTCCACTTTTGAGGCGGGCAGATTTGCCGAAATCACCAAACACAAGGTAACATTTGTTAGGTAAGTTCTTTGATAAACCGTACGGTCCTCCTTAGGTTTGTTCAGGTGAGTCGTGACCCGACTCTTATTTTAACCGTGACAATTTGAATTTGGCGCATTGTATCTGCAGGCACAATTATTGACCAGGTAACACCAAGTTTTTGAGAAATGCCTGGGAAATTGTCTAGCTGCTTTAGGGCATTATTCCGCAGCGATCGACAATCTTTGGAATTTAGCCACACAGCACCACAGGAGGGGTCGGCAGCGTTTACTATGTATTGTAAACATGGCATTGGAAGTGTAGTATTTAATGATATTTGGCACAGACAAACCAGACATGCCTCCGAACTTCAGTGGCCAATCAATGGTAGTTTTGAGATCCCTCGTATTAAATACTTAGAGTCGGTCTTGTTAAAGAAAAAGGCCAGACCCGCAGCATTTGATATTCTACAGAATTGGAAAAAAGAAGCGTTGCAGAAGCTTAAGAGTAGGGGAAAACATGCGCGCCGTCATAAAACGAACGCTGAAAAGGCTTTGTTATATGATCAGGACAAACAGTCTGAGTCAGTTAGGAATATGGATAGGGCTTTCTCACTCGGTATTCAGAAAATCTATCCTTCTAAAGACCTTCATGTTTCTGATGAGTTTCTTGACAAATTGTTAAACGAGCGAAGGCCTGGTGCCTCTGCACCACCTCCGTATGATCCTCTTCCTGTTGCTATGCCTCTTCCTGCTGTTATTCCTGCTCTCCCTGCTCAACCTGTTGTTCCTATTTTTCCAGCTGTTGTTCCTCCGCCTACTCTACTACCTCTTCCCATTGCACCAGTAATAACACCTCTATTGAATCTGCCTGCACCTCCACTCCCGAGTGGTTCTGTACCGACTATAGTAGATCGGGATGCAGGGTAGAAGGTTGTTACTTGTAATACTGTCCCTACAGATAAAAAGCAGGATTTGTTTGCATGGGCTAAGCATTGTATGGAGAGAGATGATCGAGCTAATGTTTTTGCCACACTGTCTAATATGGATAATTTTCCTGAGAAAAATGCTTTTATTGAAGGTTTAGGGATTCATTTAAGAAACCTATTCCCGTTAGTCAGAAAGGTCCCTACGTTGAAATGGTAGTGGGAAATAGGAAACATCAGTTCTTGATAGACACTGGAGCACAGAGTGCTCCATTGATCATTCTCGGGTTCCAAACATTCCACTGTCAGTGCAAACCAATGTCTCCGTAGGGTATTATGGCACACCAGTCATTTGTCCGGTTTCTTCGCCGGTACCTATTTCTTGGGGTCCCTTTACGGACCATTGTCCATTTCTTTTGACTTTGAATTGTGGAGAGAATTTGTTGGGGTTGAATCTGTTGAAGGAATTAAATGCGGTAATTCATTGTTCATCTGATGGAGTGCGTTTGACGATTTCACCACAGCAGTTTTCTCTTTCACAATTTTTGACTAGACCTTTGCCACCAGAATTCAGTAATGTCCCGGAGTGTTTGTGAGCAGCTGATGACAATGATGTTGGTGTTCTACAGATTGAGCCTGTTAGAATAGTCTTGAAACATGGTATTAAGCTGCCACGTATCCCGCAGTATAAGATCTTGGTTGAAGGTGAGCGAACTTTGAAGAGCATTGTTTTTGATTTTTTGCATTGTGGGGTGATTGAGGATATTACAGGAAGTTTGTGCAATAGTCCAATCTTACCCGTGTACAAAAAGGCGAAAATGCTATTCCGTTTCGTTTTATAATTGATTTGCGTGCCATCAATAGAGTTGTCGCTCCACAATTTCCAATTGTCGCTGATGTGACGACAATATTAACTATGATTCCAGCTACGGCTACTTAGTTTAGTGTTGTGGACCCGAAGAATGCTTTCTTCAGTATTCCTATACACAAGGACAGTAGATATTTGTTCGCGTTCACCTTAGGGGGACGCTCGTTCACATTTACTCGTGCACCTCAAGGTTACACCGAGAGTCCTAGCATTTACAGTAGGGCCTTGAAAGAACAGCTTGATACTCTTGAATTACACCCTACTTGTACACTGCTTCAGTACGTTGACGACTTGCTTTTAGCAGCAGATTCTGAGAGCTCTTGCAAAGAGGGCACTGTATTGTGCTCATCCATCTAGCTAAGCATGGTCACAAAGCTTTGCTTAAAAAGTTTCAATATTGTTGCCAGGAGGTCGCCTATTTAGGCTACCTCCTGTCAAAGGAGGGAAGAAAATTGACACTCGAAAGAATAAAACACATTTCTGGCATGTCTGTCCCAAATACGCAGAAGGAAGTCAGATCCTTAATAGGTATGGCTTCTTACTGTAGGTTATGGATCCCAAACTTTCCACTAGTGATAAAACCGATGTTGGCTTTGACGAACAAGGGCATTTCTTCGCCACTGCCATGGAAATCGGAACATCAACAATCATTTGAGTTTCTCAAGACTGCATTATGCTCTGCACCAGTTTTGGGTACACCAAATCATAACAAGGCCTTTGTGTTGTTTGTGCATGAATGTGATGGAAGTGCTTTGGCTGTATTAACGCCGGAACATGGAGGGAAGAATGGGCCGTGCGGTTACTACTCTTCCGTCCTTGATCCTGTCGCATGCTCTTTGTCAAGATGTTTGCGAGCTGTCGCTGCTGCTGCCGCGTCTTTAAAGCAGAGTGAGGGAATGGTCCTAGGCCATGATCTAACCCTGATGGTGCCTCACTCTGTAGATGTTCTATTGAACAAAACTCAAACGCAACACCTCACTTCCGCACGATTGACGAGATATGAATTGATTTTGTTTGCTCTCCACATACAAATCAAGAGGTGTTGTGTTCTTAATCCGGCTGAACTCCTACCTTTCCCGCAAAATACTGTTTGCGGTGATGATGAGTCACATGACTGCCTGTACACTACTGAACAAGAAACAAAGGGCAGAATTGATCTTAATGACACTCCTTTGGATAATGAGCAAGGGGAGCTATTTTGTGATGGCTCCTGTTTCAAACTTCCGGATGGTACATCCACAGCTGCTTATGCAGTCACTACATTAAGCACGGTTGTAGAGACCAAGCGAATTACACATAACTCTGCGCAGACCGCAGAGATTATAGCATTAACCCGAGCTTGTGAGCTTTCTGAGGGCTAACGGTGAATATATATAATGACAGTCAGTATGCTTTTGGGGTGGCTCACAACTTTGGGAGACTTTGGTCAGAGAGAGGGTTTCTAACTTCACATGGGACCAAGATTCAGCATGGCCCAATGATAGTACAATTGCTCTCTGCGCTCGCGCTCCCTAGTCATTTAGCGATCATGAAATGTGCAGCGCATCGCAAAATCACAGACGATGTAGGAAAAGGGAATGCTTTCGCTGATCAGATAGCCAGACAAACTGCCACAGATCTTCGCTCAGAAATGTATGCTCTAAGAGAAACTAGGGATGTCTATGTAATGGACAAGGATATTGGGTCTGTGCGGGATATCCAAGCTGATGCCACAAAGAAAGAATCTAAGAAATGGGCTGAAGGCTTGGGGAAATTAGATGATGACGGGTGTTGGGTGGACACAGATGAAGGGAAATGGTTACTTCCTAATGCCTACATAGTCATGATGGTCACTATGGCACACGGTCCCACACATGTGTGTGCTCAACAGATTACAAAAATGTTAGAGAAAGTCTGGGTAAATGATAAGATTTTGAAAATTGCTCAGCATTATGTCCAAAAATGCATGATTTGCCTACAGCACAATGTGGGGAAGGGGACGGTAACTCCAAGGGGTAGCTATGGGCCTCCTTCTGTCCCGTTTGAAGTGATTCATTTTGATTTTATTGAGATGGAGCGTTGCAATAGCTTAAAATATGTCCTTGTGGTCATTTGTGCCTTTAGTAAATGGGTTGAGGCTTTCCCTGTCAAAGATGCTACAGCCATGACCACTGCGGAAATTATGATAAAAGACTACTTCCCTCGGTTTGGGTTGCCAAGAGTCATTTGGTCGGACAATGGTCCACATTTTGTTGCTGCTGGAATTTTACAGATATGTACGGCACTACATATTGACAAGCGATTTCATTCGGCTAGACATCCTCAAAGTGCCGGGTTGGTAGAGAGACATAACGGTATCCTAAAGAAAAAACGCGCTAAAACGTGTGCTGGTACCAAACTAAAATGGCCGGACGTCTTAGCGATCGTGTTACTAGCCATGCGCACTACCCCTCAAACTAAGACTGGGCTCTCTCCATTTGAGGTGGTGATGGGGAGGCCTGCCAATATTTGGGGTCTTCCGAAACTTAAAGCACTGAGAAGTGTTGAGAATGTATTGCTTTCAGACTACTGTAACCAGTTGACTAAAAATCTGTATTTCATTTATCATCAGGTACGATCAGCTTTACCTGTACGCTATGAGGGCCCAGGTCACAACATCCGGCCTGGAAGCTGGGTCCTGGTGAGAGCATACGAGCGGTCCTCTTGCCTCGCACCTCGCTGGCGGGGACCATTCCAGGTCTTGTTGGTCACCCAAACGGCAGTGCGGGTGGCTGGAAAGAAGAATTGGATACACGCGACACATGTCAAGAAACTTCCTCACCCAACGCCGCACGTTACAGAAGAAACAGAACCCCTCACTAACACTGCAATCGATGATCCTGAAGCAGCAAATAGCACTGTGAGTGAATCGGAGAATCTCTCTGAGCCCATGGGGTTCTGGGAACTGTCCATTTTGTCTCCACACTCTTTGGAAAAGTAATTTCCGGAAACCATTGCTCCGAATTCTGCAACTTCCGTTGCCTATGATGCATTGCTTCCCTCAGGAAGTGACGTTACCTTATTTCTGGATCAAACAGTACCGGGAACCACCAGATATAATCTTCGGCAGAGAAAATACGGCCCGGTTCGACTGTGCATTCAAACAAAAAAAAGGAAAGGATCATCAAGGACTTGCTTTTGCCCAAATTTTGAGAAAGAGGGCTCTGTCGGCTAGGTTTGGGGAAGGACTAAGAAGCCACGCGACCGGGGGGTTGCCAGCAACGAACATTGGGGTTTCCATCCGAAGACTATGATGCCTGCCACCGCTACTGCCCGTACTGGACTTGTAAATAAGGGGGTGACCAACTTGGACAATGAACAATGTGCCTGGGCCCCCGAAAACGTATTGCTGTGTTTTGATGATAATAATTGAGTTTTTTATAGTAACTGCTTTAGGATTCTGGTACGTTGAGGAGATTTATCCTCCAGAGCCTCTTTTGCCGACTGAAATTGTACCTACTGTTTTTACTCCTTTTGTACATTTGCATACTCTGTCACCTAGGGACTCTCAGCATAGACAGAAGTATCACAATAATACTATGATGTTGATCATGAATTCGACACATGCCATTTTTAACAAAACCAATTGTTGGGTCTGCTCGCATTTACCGCAACATGGGGATAAGGGGCTAGGTTGGTATATTCATCCCTTACCTTTGACGACTGCTTGTTATGCCTCTCTTAAAGCACTGTTCTTTGGCCGATGGAATGATAGCATCTCAGGGAATTTTGATGGAACTAATTTGAATAATTTTGAAAAACGTGTTCTGACTCCCCTGGGATGCTCGCTTGTTGGAATTAGGAGTAAACTCAACGTTGCTTCAATTAGGCCTTCTGATATCTCGTCCTTTCCAATCTTTGGTTTCCTTTAAAATGGCTCCGATAGGCAATAAGGATGCTGTGCCTCCTTCTTACTCTGTTAACCACAGCCCCGATTCAGTTTCTATCTGCATACACAGGAATGGCACCCGGTCAATGGGAGATTTTAAAGGTTGTGCCAACGTTGCAAATTTGACTGGGGAAAACAGACCTTTGTATGTAGGCGAACCTGTCTATTTCGTTTGCGGTAATGTAGCATTTCCATGGTTGCCCAGGGATTGGCAGGGAACCTGTTATTTAGGGATCCTGTTACCTGGGGTATTCACAGCAAGCACTTTGGAAGTTTCAAAGGCTCGTCCACGGCAGGACGAGAATGGTGATACCCCTGCACAAGTGATGGGAGATATAGTGAAATAAGTTGTGCCATTTTGGGGGCAGATAGCAAATTCCGAAGACATCAGGAGACTAGAGAGAGTACTGGAGAGAACCATCAACCGGACCACAGATATTCTCTATAGCATGACATTAGAGCAGAAAGCGATAAGATTAGTAGCACTCCAGAACCGGATGGCATTAGATGTCATTCTGGCTGAACGTGGTGGAGTATGTAAATTAGTGGGGTCCGCTTGCTGTGTTTTTCGTACCAGACTCCTCCCCAACCATATTCAAAGCAATTCAGAATCTGCACATCCTTAGCTCAGAAGTGCATGTTCCCGAGGGGAACTGGAATTTTAGTGCTTGGTTTTGGGATTTTGGTACTTTCAGTTTTGCTGATCATTTTGGGAGTTCTGTTATTCCTTTGTTGTTGTATCCAATGTCTGCCTAGTATATGTTCGATGCTAGGGGGATGTTGTGCTCAGGCGATAGGTACGATGGGACATAAAGTATATGCCCCGGATAAAATTTCCAAGGAGTATGTGTTAAAAGAGATCATAGTGAACGACCTGATGGCCATAGATATCTCTGACAGCGATTCAGGGTGTATGGACGATGACGCATGGAGTTACTTGCAAGGAGATCAGAAGTAGTTTTAGCACTTGGAATAGGCCAAAAGGAAGGTTTGTCAAACTGGATATTAAATTATGCCTCCTATTGTAACAATTGTATGTATATTGACCTACGCCAAGTTGCTTAAAACTGTACGCGAATAACTCTCTACGGCAAGGTCTTGACCTTAGAAATTGATGTAGGCCGCCATCTTGAATCAAACCGCCATTTTAGGTTCTCTTGCTGTGTAAAAGTCACCCTGTACATCAAAATGGTGGACGATGCCATTCTGAATAGAATCTAGGCCGTCTTGACCTCCGTACAGCTGATGTATAACTTGCCTTCAGGCCACTTGTTAGGGTCGTGAACTGAGACTTTGTCCTTCTGTTGACCTGTGTGTAAATGTATTACCTGTATCAACGGAACTGATCTATGCACATACTGACAAATATATTAAAGTCAACCTGGCAGAGACCCTAGACCAGTAATACATTCATGGAATGGTTAACCCGCAAAGGGGTTGGACAACAGGCTGGAGAAATGTATAAAAGCCTGAATGTCCCAATGTACACTCTCTCACTGAATACATCGAACCCCATTGAAGTTCGGTGTGTTGTACTGAGGGCCGATAGCTATCCGATCTGTCATTGACTTTGTCATTGCTTGACATTAAAAAAAAGTACTTTGTATGTTCCTTTGTAACCGGTGTTTGGTGTGTTTCCTTTGGGTTTCCCGGCCTCATATTATTTTTCTCTTTTCACATCACTAGACTACTCTGATGAGGATTTCCCAAAACTAAAGGAAAACACTATAATACAGGATATCTGACCCTCACACTTAAACATAAAATACACATACAAAATGAATATACAACAATATCAACAAGTGGACCTTTGATACATTCACAGTATCTCTTGGTAACCTGGATTCAGATTCAGTTCCAATGTTCAATAAAAAGAAGCAAGGGCATCTGTGCTTTAAACACAGTCTCAATTCAGTTCTTGGCTCCTTCAAGATGTCATAAGAAAGATGTGTGGGCCACAGTTCCACCAACAGAAAGGTTCCTCTTCTTCCTTTAACAATGAATGTTCGCTTCATCAAATAGCATCAATGTCATTTCAGGCCGAGATGCTGTGTCGCAAATTATACATTTCAAAGAAGAAGTATAATTCCTTGATGGGTTTTGAAAAAAACACCTTCTGGTTAGGTAAATGAAACACAGCTTTAAGTTAGTTTATTGAAACACAGTTTATATCTTTGTCAGGATGACTTCACAACACTCTTACTTCACCTGAACAACTCTCCCATCAGGTTAACTTCTGTAAGACTTCACTGTGCGGGTTTAATCGCCTGCCCCATAGAGTACCACATTCTACTGTGCTTCTGAAGTTTTAAATCCACTGACAATCTTAAGTGATATGTCAGCTTCAAAAAATTGTTTCTTTGTGACTTCGAACAAATAACTCAAGATTGAATTTAGTGAATTGGTGAAGTTGAAGGGGGAGCTTTTGGGCGGTGAGTGGATGGTGAGTGCTGGGGAGTTGGGCTCAGAGGGTGAGATTCTTTTGAGAATGGTTTTGTCTCTGTGTTTCTGAATTTTTGTTGGCTAAGGCTCTTTGTATAAGGGTGCACCATGCTTTGTCTTCAAGGAAACTGTAATTAGGTGGTGCTGGGGTCTCAAGCTCCTCAAGGATTATAAAGAGCTCTCTTGTGTTGGAGTTTGCTTCATGAATCCTGATGTTCTAGATACTGGCTTTTGTGGTAAGGATTGCTGTGTTGTATGTGCGGGCAGTGGTGTTGAAGTTCTTCCTGTTTAGTGTTTTTTTTTTCACCAGATATGTTCTTAGGTGTGTTTGAGTTTGCAGGGGGAGATTCGTTCTTTTGTGAACCAGTTCTTGTGGATCCTTTTCTTGTGAGTTGTGGTTTTGAGTGGGGCATGTTGGTCAAGTGCACTGAGTAAAATGCAGTATTGTAGATGGCAAGGATGGCATCAGGGTTGGTGGTGTCTGGTCATGCTGCACGGATGGTGGGTTCCAGTAATTGTTTCGTCAGTTTGCAGGTGGATCTAGCAGTGATAGGTGGGAGGGTATCTGTTGCAGGGGTGGGGTTGAGCATCATGGCAAATCGGATGAGTGCGTGGTCTGACCAGGGTACGGGGTCTGTGGAGGCTACTTGTATGGGCAAGATGCTGGATAGGATCCAGTTGAGGATTCAGCCTATGTATGCAGGCAAGAAGTAAGGCAGGTATATTCAGGGCCCACACACAGTTGGGACATCTATATTCAAACAAATCGTTGAACAGAATTTAATGAAAAGCCACTGACAAACAAACGCCCCTAAATCTAAAACTTTTAGAATAATCAAACTAATTAACATTAGTAAATTGGCAACATGAAAAGATCTCTCCACACTGAGCTGATTGGTGGTTGCACATCAGATTCTTATAGAAAAACATACATTAAGTTTTGCAATTGGGTCCACAAACCTTCCCACACCGCCATACATTTTGATATGTGAGGTCACATTCCAACTCCCATTTCCCACATCATAATGACAATTCATTGAAACATTGAGATGACCAGTTGAACTTTATTCATCTTCCCTGGTCATCTCATCTAAGTTCTCATGAGAAGGGCTTCCCTGCATGAGACTGCCAGAGCCTTGAACCACAGATGTACAGTTATGCAAATGCTGCGTATTAAGAACTCTTCAATCTTCTTCCCAGGAGAAATGTGCTATGGGGAAATTTGAAACTGTATTGAAGTGACTTGCAGGCTTACTTAGGTTAACAAATACTTAAGTTCCAGTTACAAGAAGATAAGTACATAAGCGGACAGGACATAGCAACACTGGCTCCCATCACCCAGACTGGGGAGCTCTAATTGCCTAGGTGTGGAACCCTTTGGTCAAATTCTAACACTCACAAGGCAACACTCCACATGACATCACCAGTTCATCACATACACAGGATGGCACCATATAACACATCTCCTTCGCTTATTAATGCACCACACACACACTCACACATATACCAGCACATCACAACACATCTCCCTTTCATATATATACACATCTCACGCCCTCACAACAACAATGCATCTTCCTCCTTATGTAATGCAAGATCATCTAACCATAACTTATCACACAAACACATCCGTTTGCATGCTGTTACAACTATAGCATTCCTGCCTGCTATCACTGGAGGTGCTACCTCTCAGAAACCTTGTGGTATACTCAACAGTGTTCACAACCCTAGCATACCATATGCTAATAGTGGCGCTATCACTCTAAGGCTTGGTGAACTACTTTACCACACTCACAGAGCAGCATACCCAATGCTGGTACTGGGGGTGCTACCACCCAGAAACATAGCGGCACACCTAACCGCTCTCACTAAATATCTTGCTCTAAGATAACAATGGAGGCGATACCTCCAACTCACACATACAAGCATTCACAATGCTGATACTGGTAGCACTACCATCCAGATATAGTTTTTGTAATACGTACAGTCACACACTCTCGTACTGTACCATACTACGCTCACCTTATACCACATCATACACAATGGATAAATTGGAGGCACTACCGCCATAAAACCATTGCGGGTACACGACTTTGCACACTTGCTGACTATACACTCATGGATCTTTCATTATCTTAGGCACACTCTTCTTCTGCTGTTCATATAGTGCACTACCAACATCACAACCCAAGACAATATAAGTTTTGCAACTATTAATTTTGCATAGTGTAGTCATTAATGTCAGGTTACATTTGGTTTTTCTAGGACCAAAGCAAATTGCTACAAGTCTTTGTAGTTGCTACTACATAACCCTGAAAATCCTCAAAATCATTAGTTCTAACACACTCTCTCATGGACATGTAAACTCTCTCACATCATCTAAAATTTAATTGTCCATGGAAGTCCATATTTTTCCTGAAAATCCTCAAATATGGTTAACTTCTACTCACTAACCTCGTAAAATGCTTTCGATACACATGCCACGCATGTTCACACTGTTCCATAATCATCATCTCATCTCTGTTACTTCTTCTCATCCTTGCGCTGAGTAATATACATCTGCGTATTTATTCATCACCTACTACCATACAGCTTCATACAACGTATTCATATATAATACGTATACTCATTGATGCTACCTCTCACAAATAATAAGGCATACTATAAAAAGGATATATTCTTCTTCCTGCTTCTGTACTCACTGTACTTCGCTTCCTATTGTCACGTAACAATTCTCTCACAAAGTCTGCGTCACTTCTTAATGACTCAACTGCCTTACCGGTTCGCTTTGCTTCCGCTTATATTTTGCACGGCAACCCATCACTTCTTCAGCAATTACATTGCAGTCACGGAAAATATCTTACTGTTTCCAAATGCAGTGTCCGACGTATCTAAACACAAATCCTCCGATCTATCACTTCCATTTGGACGCTTCCTCCTGCTTGTGATGTTGCGCGACTCATCTGAAGTTCCTTTCCTCAATTCTCATGTTGACTTTCACCATTCACTGGACTGCAGTGCTTTGTTTATTTTCCTATGCACTGCTCTACTCAGCCACATTAAGAGCGCAACGGTCACCCGCTCTGGCATTTACAATGGCGTTCGACACTTTGCCATCACCAGCTGCACTGTGTGTGGCATCACAAGTCGCTGCTTGGGCTCGGAGGACATCCGATCTCCAGCTCCCAACCGTCATGCAGCCGTAATACCGTTTGCCACAGCTACCTGACATCACAGTACGCTTCTACTTCAGGTACCAACGGTAAAACCATCATAACACATCACTTTTTCAGCCCCATCTCTCAAGCTCAACATCTTCTTTCATCTAGATATGCCAAGCTGGGCACTGCACATTCAAGCAGATTATTTCTCCTTTATGGGGCCCTCTTGTTCTCACTCCTGGGGCTCTCACTATTGCTTTTAATCTGTCCCCTTAACCCGTGGTGCCATTTTAATTTGTAATTAACAGGCACACTTATTCATTTTTCCTTACAGCTCTTCTCCCTTCTTCCGCATAAAGGGGCACAGTTTGCAGTTTTTCTCTTATGGCATAGCCCCCCTTTAATTTAGCTTATGTGCACATGTTCTCCGTTCATCATAGGGCCCTTTTTCTTAACTCCTTATTCATAGATTATATGGTTTCCCTTTTTCTCCATATGGGCCCAGCTCCTTTCTTGAGCCTCCTTACATTCCATGGGCCTTCTTGTGATTTCAGCACGTGGACTCTCCCTCTGTCTAAAATAATCTGAACTCATCAGGGATAGTGGCCATGTTTTTTGCCTTTTTCTCCGAAAGGTAATTGTTTGACCGCTTTTTCCTCGTTATTGACTTTTGTTCCTCCTCTTGCTGTGCCATTTTTCCCTGCAACACAATCTTCAAGGTAGTGCTATTTCAAGGCACCAGCAGTGCAGGACTGTGCAAGGTGAGAAGAGCACAGACACCAGTCCAGTCAGGCAGAAGCTGGGTATAAGCCTTCGATCCAAAGGCTCACCATTTGTCCATCACCACAGCAGTGCCCTGCATCAGTGCTGCATTTCACATCACTTTGGTGCATCCAGAGTTAGTGCCCAGGTATATAGACCCACTAAATCTGAAACACAAAGGGAATCGTGTAAAGCTCTTGATATCAACTGGTTGATGCTTTTCATGTAACCAAGTTAAAGCATGTACATATATTCCCACATATATTCCCTGCAGCTATTATTCACCACAGCAGCCACATTTTGTTCAAAACCTACCAGTCCTTCAGCATGACATTGCATTATCCCCCCTCCCTTTACTCCATCTACCCTCAACAATGGCCTTGTATGACGCCAGGGTGTACTTTGCTCTTCCTCACTTGTGCACTGTATTCTCTTGTGGTAATTTATTTGTGATTCCCCTTGTTAAGGACCCTCAGTGACATATTTCAGTACCTTATGCCGTGTTTCCTTGTTTTCAAGCATTTTTGTTAATTTCAACTAAATTGTCTTCATAAACGTTTTCCCCTTCGTCTACCCACTGAATAGTTAACGTTTTTTCCCTGGAATAAACTTCTAGTTCTGCAGGTTGACAGGTGCATTATGCATCCTGCTTCCTCATACAACACAGGTTGGGTAGAAAATGTTTGGGCGTTCCCATCAGGTGTGGGATGAGAGAACAGACGATGCAGATGCCAGTCGCCTTCTTTCTCCCCACACGTAACATCTCGTCATACCACACATTTCCAGTTGATGAATCTGGCTCTCCTGCAGTGCCATGGTGAAAACACTCCCCATTCATTGAACTTCTTGTTTCACTATTTATTTTCTCATTCAATTGTGTTCCACCTTTTCCTCTTAACACCAAACATATCAAAAGCAATAAAACACCAAACATATCAAAAGCATTAATTTTTTTTTTTTCTTATTTTATACTTTCTTTTAACCTAAAAGGTTTTTAAAAGGTTTTGTGCTCGGACTCTTCGTTTCTGGGTTTTTACAGTTTGCAGTTTACTCTACACGTCTTCTTTGGTTGTAGTCGTGAGTATTGTGTCCAAGATTTTGGCGGTTGCAGTAACATGTAGTACGCCCACCTCCGATTAGCCTGGCCCACCAGATCTCTTCATCAAAGATATGAGCCGCTGCTAGCGTCATCTTCAGGTAAGAATTTCTTATAGACTCTACGCCTGGACAAGTTAGGAGTAAGTGTCTTGTGGTTTCTGTCACCACTGGGTCTGTGCAGAATCTGCATTTGTTTGTTGTTGCTAGACCTCTTATCTTGAGAATTTCATTAGTATGAAGTAAATTGAGACAAGCTCTTAGAAAAATGTTCCTCAATTTACGATCAGGGTATCTTTTCACAAAGGGTTGGAGTTCATGTAGTTTGAAGGTCATGAGTGGTAAGTCGGCCACCAGTTTATAAGAACCTGCTTGCTCCAAGGTGTTGACCCAGTCAAGCTCGTTTAATTTCTTTTGGATTTTCATTGGGTTTTCCACCAGGTCTTTTTTTGAGCAATTAATTTCATCCATTTTTGCTTCTTGATCCTTGTACCACTGGGTCAGGACGGCGGAGTAACCACTTTCAGCTTCTGCATCTATCGCTTCTAGTAGTTTCGAGCGTTTTTCAAGGAGTAATTTTCTGAAAAGCATCATGGTGTTCCTTTCTACTACTGCTGTCAACGAAAGCTGGCTCATTTCGCGTCTTATCAATACCAGAGGAGTAGAACTCGGTAGGTTTAAGACTTCTCTCCAATATTGGCTTTCCAACATGGGCCAGATTTTTTTTGGGAGGCCAGGCATAGCTTCAGCTCCATACACAAGTGTGGGTGTGACCTTCATTTTGTAGAATTCTATAACTGGTATAAGAGAAAACTGCCCAAATTTCTTATCTATTGCTTTTGCTTGAGATATTAAACTCTTTGTTTTCCTCAAAAGATGTTTTTGCATGGCGTTTTCCTTTGGCGTGTTATCCACCATGATACCCAGGTACTTGAATTCTGTCACCTTCTCGATGGATTCTCCTTCCAAAGTCCATGTGAAAAGATCACTTTTTGTTTTTCCTTTGCCAAAGAACAGAATCTTGGTCTTTGGCTTATTTATCTCCAAGCCATTTGCGGCGATATATGCAGCAAGGTTTGTCAGTTGTCTTTGCAGCCCTATTGCTGTCTGGTCTGCTATTATGATATCGTCCGCATACAAGATTCTTGAGATTTTCGTGTTTCCAATTTGTGGAGGGAAGGAACGAACCGTGAGCTCCGCTTCTTTATAGTCCCCTATAAAGGTCAAGAAGAGCGCCGGGGCCAACGGGCATCTTTGTTTGACTCCTCGGTTTGTAGGGATCTCATCAGAGAGTTTTCCTTGGTGGTCAAGCCTCACTTGGATTCTAGTGGCTGTGTGGAGGGCTATGAGTGGTTGTAGTATGCTTTCTGGACACTTCCAGGTCCTTAGCTTTTCCCAAAGCATTGATCTATTTACCTGGTCGAATGCTTGGCTAAGATCGACGAAAGCCATGTAAGTTCGTGGGCCTCCGGCAAGAGACTTACTTTTTAAGATGTTAACCGTGAGAATGTTGATGGTTGTTCCTACATTCTTTTTGAACCCAGATTGAAACGGGTCGTTGCAAGGCGCGTTCTCGGCCCATTTTTGGAAGTGTTTAAGGAGTAGAGATCCATAGACCTTGCCGATCACATTTAGCAAAGCGATAGGTCGAAAATTTCTGGGATCGTCTCTCACCCCCTTCTTGAAGATAGGGACGATCACTGCATTAGTCCAGGATTTTGGTAGAGCTTTCACTGTGGTCACTCTTCGAATGACTGCACTTATAAACTTTGACCAGACCTCCGGATGTTCTTTTAGGTGCACGTTGGTCAGGCCGTCCGGCCCAGGCGCTCTTGAGTTTTTCAACTTTTTCAAGATGTATAGGATATCTTCTACATCATGGAGCTCCACCCACAAAGATTGATTTTGTTCCTGGATAATGATGTTATTTGCAGCGACGTCAAAGAAGAGATTTTCAAAATGGGTTTTCCACTTTGTTTCCGAGATGCCATTGATCAGGGCATCTGAGTTGATTTGATCAGTCGCGTTTATCAGAGCCCAGAAATCTCAAGGGTTTTTGGAGGACACGCACCGTAGCATGTCTTCTGAGTCCTTTTGATACATGATATGTCGGCGCTCTGTCAGCCAGGACTTGTAGGCCTTTAATTCACAAGTCCAATCTTGTTTATCAGTGTTTGAACCGGATTTCGTGTATCTTCTCTTTAGCTTTCTGAGTTTGCGTCTTCTGATGACCAAAGTTTGGTCATACGTGTGTGTTGACTTGTTGGTTGATGTGCTGTTTTTGATTTTTGGTTTCATGAAGACGTTTAGCAGGTCACTATAGTCCGGTTGTGCAGAGGCACCTTCCAACGGGTCTCGCTTTATGTAGTTAGTTGTTAAGCAGATGACGTTTTTTTGACTCAGAGCGAGACGATTTCCTTTAGGATTCGTTTTGAGCTTTGGAGCGCACATTGTTTTTTCGGTTACAGTGACTGGCCAAGTTAGGCATAGCAGATTGTGATCACTCGCCTTAGTTTTTTGAATGTCAAAGGATGCGATGATAGGCAAGAGTGTGGAGGAAGCGTAGATGTAATCAATTGTGGCCGTAACATTTCTACCTTCCCATGTTGGAGGAAGGTTTATCATGTGAATTGACGTGGCCACGTTTTCAAGATTTTTTAATTTCATCAAAGCTGTCCATTTTTCACCTCTCAGTTCAGCCTTTGTTCTCGCCTTGCCTGAAAGTTTCTTAGCACATACGGCGTTTAAATCTCCGCAGATAAGCAGGTGGACCTCAGAGTATTCAATGTAAGCCTTGTCGATTTCTTTTTCTACTGAGTCCAGAAAGTCTTTGTCCGAAATGGCATCCGGATTCCAGTACAGGTTTATGATAATCAGGGATGTTATCACTGATTTGGCCGTTATAGTGTTCCAGTAATTCCATTTTATCTGTACTGAGATCATGAGTAATGATGACGTTAGGATGTTTAGTAGTTCCATTCCTTTTCCATTTCTGATTGCGATTAACAACCCCAAGTAGGGTCTCCCCTTTGGTCCCTTTTTTGCTGTTTCAAAGGCTATGTCATATTCGTCTAGGGTGGGCTTTGTAGTTAGCCAAGTCTCCTGTAGACACAGGATATCGAAGGAAGGCAATTCAACATCACTCTGTGCTGTAAGGTGCTTAAATCCACGGGTGTTCCACGAGCCTAGTTTGGCTCGTTTGATGTTTGTTCCTCGTATTGAGTCGTCGTAGAGCTTTGTGGAAACGAGTTGCTATTTCTTTTGTGTGGTCAGGGCTTTGGGAAGCCAGGCCCAGAGATTTTGCAAGGGATTCGGTTTTTCCTTGTCTTTTCCGTCTTTTTGCGATGTTTCCACAATCTGCGTACATGTTCTTTTAATTTGAATCGGTGGACCTCTTGGATTTCTTTCATATTTTGTTATTGACTCATTCAATCTTCCTTTATTTGAGGTTTTAGGTGTTCGAGATGTTTCCGGTTTTCTTGCGGCTTCTGGCCGAGGACTTCTCTTTTCCACACTAAATGTCTTCTCTGTGTCCAGCGATAGGGGTTTTATGTTGTTTTTCTGCCCCAGTACTTGTTTTTGAATCTTCTTTTCACAGGATCTGGAGACTTTAGAGGAGTCTGTTCTTAGCCTTGAGTTACGGTAGGAGGAGATGGCTTTCCAGCGTTCAGGATTGTGTGTAACTCTGGCTGATTCGGTTTCGATTAGGTCATATCCTAGTTTCATTAACTGCTTTAAGGATTCACGGAGTTTCTGTTTCACTGATGTTGATGAGATGAATAAGTATGCAGTTGCTTGACGACCTTCGTGTATTGGTTCCACTAGTAACAAGTCTCTTGATTCCACCGATCTCAATTTAGGGATACTATGGAGCAGCTCCATTACCGTTCTTCTGTTGAGGATTACATACTCTCGACAGTTTCCAATTTGTTCCAATTTAAAGGCGGGAGCACCCCTCCTCGCATCAGGTTTTGATTTGGACGTGATCCCACTATCCTCCTGGTCTCTTTCCTTTCTGTTTGGTCTTACATGTTCTTGACTATATTCCCGTCTATCCTTTTTCCTATATCCGTCATTTGTTTGCTTACTTTTTCCCATTTCCTTATGTACGGAATTTGCCCCAATGCCACTATCTGGTTTTGACACTTTAATGAGGCTTGACTGTTGCAATCTTTGGTTTGTGTTTTTTTCGTCCTTATCGGGCGATCTGTCCAGGCCCCAGTTTGCCTTACGAGTCAGCTTCTTACAACGATCTTCTAATGAGACGAAAAAGTAGTCTCCTATGTCTTTTAGGGCTTGATCCAAGATTACTGTTGGTTGGTGTTCCCGTGGTGTTTCTCTTATCATTTGACACTCCACAAGGTCAGATGCAGGTTTTTCACAAAGGTGGTTTAAATTTTCGAGGACCTCTTCCATCAGAAGGTCTTCTGTAGATTTAGAGGTGTTTGAAGACCCCGACGTCTCTATTAGGTCAATGCACACTGGAGTCTGGGCCACCTGGTTTGTTGGCGTTGAACAGTTTAAGTTTGATTCTGAACTTATTCCATCTTTCTGAGGCTTCGTTCTATCATTAAAACTTTTTTCCTCCACCGGTAGGCAGAAAACCAGTTGCCTCACGCTGTTAGTAGCTGGGGCGTTTGTCGGTCTATAGTCCTTGAAGATAGGAAAATCTTTGTTTATCGTAGGTTTTAAAGTTTTTGTTGAAAGAGACTCTTGATCAAGGCCCGTTGTGTGATCTTTTTTCTTATTTAAACTGGTTTGGAAATCCTTCTGTCCCTGGCGAGCCCCAGTAGTGCTTTTTTTTTCAGTGTCGCGCTGCGACATGTGGAGGTGATTTGCCTTATTTATCGGAAGCCGAACGTTCATGTTTAGCGTTTTTTCTGACATTTCGATGGTCTTAAGTTCATTCAATGATAAGAGAGTCTTGCTATGCGCGATATGCAGAGTTTGTGACCCCCTTTCGTTGGTTCCATTTGCGCAAGGTTTTGCGTTTTCCTCTGGCGATGTTGGTCGGTGCTGGACGGTGCAGGCCTTTGTTTTTTCTTTTTCTGCTGCAGTGACATAACCCTCCAAGAACATAAACTTTGCGTGCATAGTTGTCAGTAGGGAGCTGTGGTCCTTTAGGAATCATTTATGGCCTCGTATAATTTTGTGAAGGGCGCCATGGCCACTGCAACTGCACACATCAGCGTTACCATGTCCGGTTTTTTTTCGGATGTTTCCTCTAGCATCGAATTTTGGCAGGGGCTTCCATCCCTTTCTTTTGCAGGTGTTTTAATTTTCGGTGTATATCTGTCTTCAGCCATTGAGGTATCCATTTCGGGTATCAAACTTGCAACAATAATGTCGTCATTTGTCACGAGGCTCTCGTTGTTTATCTCCTCATTATCTTTTTCATTTTGCACTTCATTTGTTATAGGTATGTGTGCTTCAATACTGTCCATCAAAACCTCATTTTCTGGGTTTGCTAAGGGAGTTTCGTCCAATCGATGTTCCGTCCCAGTTTTGTTTGAGAGTTCTTGTTCTTCGATTTTATCCATTTGGTCGGCGGTTGGATTATTTTTAGCCTCTAGGTTAGACCCCCTTACGACTGGAATTGTGCTAGGTGTCTCGAGCAGCAGATCGTCTGAACTGCATACAATTTCCAGCATGTCGCTGTCACTTATTTCACAGATGCTCTCAAATTTTCTCTTGCAATGTTTCCCAAAAAATTCCACTAAGTTTTGTGATGAGAAGATGTTGTTTTCTGGATTGCACTTCTTATCTGTAGTCTTCAAGGATCGCTTTATGGTCCGTTTTGCTCTCCGTTTATCAGTGTTTTTCTCGTCAGCTCCTTTAAACCTTCGTAACCGGGCTGGTTTTGCAGTTTTACTGGTGTCCGCTGGTAAGTTTTTTTCCATATTGTTTTGGGCTGTTTTCAATTTTTTGGGGAGTGGACCGTCTTCTATTTGGACTATCAATGGTCTTGAAGACGGCTGTAGGCTCGAGTCATCCCTGGCTTTGTTTTGGCATTTTTCGTTTGGGCCAGGTGTTTCGCCTGATATGTCGAGAGGCGGGAGGCGGATTTCCACTTCCACCTCCACCGGTATGTTTCTTGTTTTGTCCCCAAAGTCAAAAGCCTCATCCAAGTCCCTCGATAATTTACGAGCTTCACAAACCCCACGAGGCTTACCCCTTGGGAAGCCCTCCTGGGCGTCCACCCGTGGGGATTCAGCAGCACTCTCCAACATCTTTGGCCCATGGGTCTCCACCAGAGGGCGCACAGCTGCCTCTCGATCCCAAGCAGTCGCTTGGCTCTCGCCTTCTCTCGCTTGCTCCCGCACATCCGCCCCTCCCATCTCCCCCGGAGCCGATACCGACCATCCTCCGATGGGCGGCAAAGGATCCGCGGTCGACCGGGGGCCGCTCTGCGTATGAGAGGCGATATCCGCGCCATTTCCCACCGGCGAGTCGATGTCTCTCGTGCGTGAAGAGCGCTCCTCGCCCTTTGACGCCCCTGCCGCTTCACTCAGCCGTCCAGAAGCCTGCACGTCGGAAGGATCATAGATATCTTCCTGTACAGGCAAGTTGTAATTTCTGTGCTCCGTCTGACGATGTGCGGCCAGTGTGACCAGGATTGTCTCGCCCCTTAAATCCTCGCCTCTACCACTAGTAGTATTTATCTGGGTGTCCTGGGCGGGTGGGGGCATAATCTCTGGCATCGGCACCTGTTCCTTGACCCAAATAGTTTTCGGACACGAGCCTCCCAGGCTCCCGGTGCCTACAGTTTGGTCATCATGGTCAGGGTCAAGTGTTTCCTCAGAGGTGCGTTTCTTTGCCAGTGTTTCCTTGGTGTTTGTCAAGCTTGTGTGTTTTGTATGAATTTTCACTTTCCCAGTACTCAGCGGCAGAAGTTTACCCTCTTCAGCTCGAGTACGGGAACGGGAGCTCCGTTGGTACAAGTCTTTGCCACACACAAGCGGCTGGAGCATGGGGGACAGGGTGACGTCCACAGCGTCTATGACGTCCATGACTGCCCAAGACTGCTACTCTGCCGCTACTCCGCGGCCGCTCCGCGGAGTCAAGAGGTTTTTGACTGGTCTGGTCCAGTTTGCACTGTAGACACTGTAGACAAACTGGAAAGAGGAGAGCAGCCTGCAGTCACTGCCCAAGACTGCTACTCTGCCGCTACTCCGGAATGGAAACGGCAAACACACTTGAGTGGTTGGAAGAAAACTTGTTGCCTATAGTAAGAGAGTATTAAAATCCTATACTAAGACATATTAATATCATCACACTCCAAAACACTGAAAACTTCAGTTTCTTTCTCATTAAAATGTTCTTTAAAAACATGTTCATCATTTCCTTTTGCTGGTTTCTTATATAGTCTGAAAGCAGAGAAAAACTCTTTCTCCTCATCTGCTGCTTCTCCCTGTAACTCTATTGTCTGCATGATTGGGGTTGCATTAAAGTTTTCTGGTAATGCATCTTTTTCTCTGCTCACTTTTAATATTGCTAGTAGGAGTATTTGTTTCCTTTTGCCAGGGAACAGCACATGTGTTACTCCTGATAGATATGCTGCATCTTTTGCTGCTTTGTCTGCTCTTTCATTTCCCAATGAAATACAATTGTGCCCTCCTGTGTGGGCTTTGAGTAATCATGCATGCTGAACAGGTGTGCCATCACTACTTTTGAACCCTCTCCTCTCCCATCTTGTTAGTCCTGAGTGCACTGTGGAAGTAACATAGGATGAATGAGAAACAATGTTTACTACCTGGCCCTCTGACATGTTTAGTGCTTCAAACAAGACCACAAGTTCTGCTGCCTGTGCAGAGTAGTGGTCTGGTAGTTGTGTCTGTGAGTACACTACCAACTCCTCCCCCTTGTGCACTCCATGTATGTGCCCCACCACTGTGGAAACTGAATGTCTTTGTCCCATGGTCTGATCAATACTGGAACTTATCACCTCTTCTCTGACTAGTGGATTACCTTCGCTGCTGTCTATGCACGCTACACAGTCATCTCTTTCGTCAATTTTTTAGGCAGTTAACTCTGCTGGATTTAAAGTCCTACATCTCACCTATTATATTGCTGGGATTCTCAGCATTACCTCATACCCTGGAGATCTCTGAGTTGTCAATGTTGATTTTGTTTTTTCCAGTATTGCGAATAGCGCATGTGCCACTTATAAAACTACGGGGCACCCGATAGTTATTGTGGAAGCTATCTCAATTTCAAATGCAGCAAGTGCCTAATCACTTGGGAAATGTCCCTGCATCACTGTATCTAGGGATCCACTGTAGTATGCAAGTGGTTTGTGTCCCTGTCCTTTTTTCTGTGTCAACACAGCTGTCAATACTTTTCCATCTGAAGGAAAATAGATTAGACTTCTCGCTCTAATTGGGCATAGCCAGTAATGGTTCATGGGCTAACTCCTGCTTTAGCTCCACAAAGTTCTCGCCCATTTCAGCTGTCCATTTGACGTATGTCTTATTCTTCTGAGCTTCTTTTAATGTTTGCAGCAATGTTCAGTTGTAAGTGGAGTAATCCAAAACCCATGCCCTGCAGTAATTACATCGGCCTAAAAACTGCTGCATCTGTGTATGGCCTCTACTCTCTCTGGTGCTATTTTTCTCCCATCTGCTGACACACTCTAACCCAGGTAGACCACTTCTTTTTGACACTACTGTAATTTGTCTTAGTCCACTTGGTTCCTTTGTCAGCTAGCAAAGTCATTAATGTCACTGAGGGCCCGATTCTCATCATTGCGCCATGAGCGTGCCAAATAGCAAGATTCACTGCATTATGTCTTGACAACAAGGCACCACTGCAATTCTGAAGTGGGCCTGGGCGTCATCGCAAAGCACGACAGTGCTTTCGTTGTTATCCGCCTGTTTCCATT